>NC_083243.1:104549850-105186895 GCF_032191835.1 Heteronotia binoei
ACATTTCCCTGTGTGCATACAGTTTTCAAGCAAGCAAGCAAGTAGGCTGGCGCAAGCTTATTAGATTTCAAAGATCCCGCCTTCACAGACCTTCTAGTAAATTTCCATGACATGGCCCCCTTTATCTATAAAGAGCAAGTCACCTGTAGGAGGCTGTTCCCTTATCTAATCTTACAGCTGGCATTCACACCCGCTGAGCGGTATTCAGTTTCTAAAGGCAGTTTTACAACAGATACCTTAGTTTAAAGACAAAGCATATTTTTACTCAATATGACAAATATTATTATTGGGGGTATTAATTAATTATTCAGGGGCTGCCCCTTCATTAGCCTGGCATACAGCACCAAAAAATTATTATAAAATGCTTTACATTGCCACAAAAGCACTTTCCTTTTACACATTCAATTAAATTTTCATACTAAAGCAAAGCACTTATAGTTCATGCTGGAAACAAACACTTGTCACTTAACAAAAACTTGCCTTGAACATTAATCACCGCTTTCCACAAACTATTGCACAGAATGTATATTTAACTTTGACATTCAAACTTCTAAATGAAGCATAAACTGCCACTCTGTGTAGGAATGCTTTTATCCATTGAGTACAATTTAATTAAACCAACATAAGTTCTAAATCTGAATCCTGTAAAATGTATCATTTCATTTAAGAAGAGACAATATGCATTTGTGATTCAGTTTACATACATATCTGCTAAGGATGATGCTCTTGGTGTTTATTTCTTAAAGTTAGGAGGAGTGCAGGAAGATAATTAATTCTGCTTGTCTCCAGCACCTTCCAAATGCATACAGCACAATCCTTTAGAAACCAGTACCCTACTGAACCCTACTGAAATGAAAACGGAGTATGCATGTACACATCTCTACTATACTGTTTTAAAAGTCCCATTTGTGTCACTGAGTCTCCTGCAAAAGGTGTTTCAGGTCAAAGAGAGAGGATTGTACCTGTTAATGTAAAGAGAGCAAGCAGTGAAGGACAAATGAGACAGGCATATTCCATTACCACTAACAGAGCTCCTTCAATTGCAGGGTGTGGTAACGGATATGATAGCGTTCCTTATATAGAAGAATGTGATAGCCATTTTGACAGCTTGTTAAAATGCCTTACTTTTCTCTCTTGAATAAGGCTTTGACCATCAAAAGGGAATTGTGAGTCACACTTGCTATTTTTGATTCACTGAAGTCAGGATTGTTTCTACTTAGGATGTGTGCTGAAACTCTTTTTATTTTAAAATTATGCCTGTCTGAAAATATGCAGAAATAAAAAAATATGATGTGAGAATCAGAATGGGCATGATAGTATGGACTACTTTTCAATATGTAGCCCCTCCTTATCCAACATAGTTCCTCAGGTACTTTCTTCCCAGGATGAGCACTAGGCCTCCAAAAGACTGATGACCATCTTAGAGTTATCTTCAACCCTTTGGAACGGCCTGTCAGAGGAGGCACATAGTAGGGCACAACTTTAAGCAAGGTTCAGAATGATATGTGAAGATATCTTATTTCAATAACACTTAGGAAGTTAACCCTCTGCCTACTGTGATCTGAATGCTCTTGAAATGCACCATTGTGGAATTTTATCCTCTTGAACATTATGGTTTTTAATTTGTGTTTCTGGCTAGTAAATTATTAGTACTGTGTTGGATCAAACAATCAAATGGAGTCCGGAAGCATGTTGAATTTTAAGCGGTTGTCCAAACGTCAGCATCTGCGAATGGTGGTTAGCTCGTTCGAGTCCTGTGTTGAGACAACTAGGGCGCGGACTAATTTGATACTGCTTTAAATCTGGAACAAAATTCTTCTGATGGTTCCTGAGCGGAATTTCTCTGTTTGAACGCTCCATCGTTGGCGACTCATCGGAAGCACACCACCGCTTCCCTCCCAAAGCCCCCTGCAAGTGATATCACTGCGCCCGTGAATGAGCGAGCGAATGTTGGCTTGATAAAAAGTTTACCCACTCCTATGTCTGGAAACAAAACTCACTTTTGAAAGTCGATATGAACTGATTTGAATTCCTGGGGTTTTTTTCTGCACATGTAATGCTCATGCTGGAAAAGTAGTGCCAATGGACTAGCAAAACTGTTAGTGATCCAACCCATTTAAAAGTGACACGCTGCAGATAGTGGGCATCACTGCGCCTGCGCTAATGCAGATCGATGTCTCATGAAACGAGATCCAGTAGAGCACTCTGATCGACCAGCGACGGGACCCACATGGGATAGAACGGGAGCCTGGCTGTTGTCTGATCAGAAAATTGGTTGTGCAGATTATAATAGAGGTGCATTGCAGATGGATTTAATGGTGAGTGTGACCGCACCCCACAAGTCTTTTCTGTATTCCTCTTCCCCAGCAGTTACTTCCAGCCCCTGGAGTCCTGAGACTGGGGGAAAAAATGGAAAGGGTTTTTTTTTGGGGGGGGGGGGCGGGGAGAGATGAAATATATGCAATTCTTACTGTCTTGACAAACCTAAACTAATTTTACTGCTTTAATGACATAACATGCATTATTTATAGCTTAGTTTATAAAACTGAAATATTTGGCATATTTATGGAATTTAAAGGTTATAAATGCCTTTGTTTTAGACAAACAAAACTGCAAATATACCCAATATTGCAATATGATTCACATTATGATATCTTAGCATATGGACCTTCATTCTTGCTATGTGGTTAGAGAGAGCTATGTTCTCAATGAAACTTTCAGTTTTCCTCTAAGGCTTTGGTGCAATTTCTGTCCCACTTCTTTCAGAAGACTTCTGATCTTTTTTCCTCTCCCTCCTGTAATGTAGGACAATGAGCTACTTTTTACCCAATCTGTGGGTAAATGTGTCACATTGTTTTTAGAAAGAGGTGAGAAGATCAATCACTTCAGGTCAAAAGGACAACAGAAGGCATACAACTGTTGAGAAGCCATGAAAACCCTGCATGCTCCCCTAATGAATATTTGATAGGGGTGCAAAAGTACATCTTATATTTAACTAGCAGTAAAGCCTGTTGTAGGAAGAAATACAACGGGCCCTAGGAAAAAAAATATATTGGGGGGGGGTGATGAATATGTAGATGGCAGAAAGGAAGGAAGATAGACAAACAAAATGAAAGAAAGAGAGCGACAGAGAAAGAGTGGTAGGGAGAAGTTGGGGAGAAAAGAGGGAGAGAAAGGTCCTTTCTCCATTCAGCTTTGCTCCAGATCTACTGAGCAGTGAATCCATCTGCTACAAACCTGAATCATTCAAAATGCTTCTACATTTAAAAATATGCTCCTCAGCTGGGCAGGTTGCATTCTCCTCTGAGCTGAGGTTTCTTTGTGAGGGAAGCCCTGCTCGGAGAAGCTGCCTTCGCCTTGAAGGCGAGAGTAACTAGGCAGGTTGCATTCTCCTCTGAGCTGGGCTTTCCTTGTGAGGGAAGCCCTGCTTGGAAGAGAGCACACATCGATGCACTTCTGAGTAGTGCACCTAGCAACTTCCTGAATGAGTGCTCTCGCAAGTGAACAATGGATGGGGCTTTGGGAAGGAGTTTTAAAACTTGGAGGGAAAGTTCTACAATTACAAACTTAGATCCACATGCTCAGGAAAACTCCTGTTCAAAAGTACTCTTGAGAACTGCAGGGCAACTCCAGGGTGAAAGCATCTTCGATGTTCATTAACAAAAAAATGTAGAAGATTTAACAAAATGGAAAAATTGTCAAATCTTAGTGTTCAGCAAAATTCTTACAATGGAGCCCAGAAGCAAGTATGGGGGGGTGGGGTTAAGAAATTTAGAGGTTCTGGAACTCCACTCCTGTGAGTTTCTGCCCAAAATGAGGCCTGTGAGAGAAATAAAAAGGAGAAGGAAGATAGACAGAATGAAAAGAAAAAGACAAAGACAGAGAAAGAATGATAGGAATGAACGAAGTGAGAGTTATGTTAATGTTTGGGAGAAAGGAATAAAATAAATGGGAAGGAAGGAAGACGGGGAGACAGAGAAATGACAGGAAGACAGGCAAGCAGGCAGGAAGGTAGGCAGCCATTAGAAGCCTGCCTTTCAGCCCCTCCCACTTGCAGGTGGGGGGGCAAGTGAAAGAGAGCCTTCAAATAGCTTCCTGCCTCTTAAAGCAAGTAGCCCACTGTAGCCTGATTTGAATAGAAAGAGTGAATACTATTTGCATGTTGAAAGGTGATACAGAGTCAGTATAGAGTCTTCCTGCTGCTGCTGAACTTCCCCCTCCCCCCATTGTGATGGAACATTCCTTTTCTGCCTGTTGAAGAGGTTTAACTTTTTTCTGTCAGCGTTTCCTCCAGTGTATATAGTTCTTAAATGATGTTCAATGTTACTTAAGCAAGTATGTCTGCCACAAGTTATTGAGGAAGACTCAGCATGGGTTCTGTAAGGGAAGATCTTGCCTCACTAACCTGTTACAGTTCTTTGAGGGGGTGGACAAAGGGGAGCCAATAGATGTTGTTTACCTTGACTTCCAGAAAGCTTTTGATAAAGTTCCTCATCAAAGGTTCCTTAGTAAGCTCGAGAGTCATGGAGTAAAAGGACAGGTCCTTTTGTGGATCAAAAACTGGCTAATTAATAGGAAGCAGAGAGTGAGTATAAATGGGCAGTCTTCGCAGTGGAAGATGGTAAGCATTGGGGTGCCGCAGGGCTCAGTACTGGGTCCCATGCTCTTTAACTTGTTCATTAATGAGCTGGAGTTGGGAGTAAGCAGTGAAGTGGCCAAGTTTGCAGATGACACTAAATTGTTCAGGGTGGTGAGAACCAGAGAGGATTGTGAGGCACTCCAAAGGGATCTGTTGAGACTGGGTGAGTGGGCGTCAACGTGGCAGATGAGGTTCAATGTGGCCAAGTGCAAAGTAATGCACATTGGAGCCAAAAATCCCAGCTACAAATACAAGTTGATGGGTTGTAAACTGGCAGAGACTGACCAAGAGAGAGATCTTCGAGTCGTGGTAGATAACTCATTGAAAATGTCAAGACAGTGTGCGATTGCAATAAAAAAGGTCAACGCCTTGCTGGGAATTATTAGGAAGGGAACTGAAAACAAATCAGCCAGTATCATAATGCCCCTGTATAAATTGATGGTGCAGTCTCATTTGGAATACTGTGTACAATTCTGGTCACTGCACCTCAAAAAGGATATTATAGCATTGGAAAAAGTACAGAAAAGGGCAACTAGAATGATTAAAGGGTTGGAACACTTTCCCTATGAAGAAAGGTTAAAACGCTTGTGGCTCTTTAGCTTGGAGAAACGTTGACTGCGGGGTGACATGATAGAGGTTTACAAGATTATGAATGGGATGGAGAAAGTAGAGAAAGAAGTCTTTTTCTCCCTTTCTCACAATACAAGAACTCATGGGCATGCATTGAAATTGCTGAGCAGTCAGGTTAGAACGGATAAAAGGAAGTACTTCTTCACCCAAAGTGTGATTAACATGTGGCATTCACTGCCACAGGAGGTGGTGAAGGCTACAAGCATAGCCAGCTTCAAGAGGGGATTGGATAAAAATATGGAGCAAAGGTCCATCAGTGGCTATTAGCCACTATGTGTGTGTGTGTGTATTGGCCACTGTGTGTTGGACTGGATGGGCTGTTGGCCTGATCCAACATGGCTTCTCTTATGTTCTTATTGATTGAACCACAGACTGTTCTGTAATGAAGAGGTGGAATATTGCCCCATAAGGAGGAGTTTCTGGCATAT
Organism: Heteronotia binoei; assembly: GCF_032191835.1. Classification (NCBI taxonomy): domain Eukaryota; kingdom Metazoa; phylum Chordata; class Lepidosauria; order Squamata; family Gekkonidae; genus Heteronotia; species Heteronotia binoei. The sequence continues at coordinate 104,555,548 of NC_083243.1, forward strand.
TTATAAATAGAATATATATCTCTCACCTCTCAAACAGTAGAAGCAGTGTGTGTGTACTGGGCGAGTGCAACTTTGGTGGGGAGTGTTAGTTGGAGGTGGCAAAATGGTGGCAGCATTGTTGGGGGTGGGGAGATGGACTAAGGAGAGGCAGTAGTAATCAGTAAGGCTCCAGGAGAACCTGTCAGCAGAGAACTGTCTCGTTCAAAGGTCAGTGGCCCTCTGATGGGGTTCTGGCCTGACAGGGCAAGCAGTAGGTAGGTCATAGTGAGGCTACCTAATGATAGGAGAGTGTGGTAACAGAGTGCAAGGCCACTCCTGTGGTGACCACAACTTCCAATAAAAATTGAGGATCGAGCCACCCATTAGGCTTTTATTATATCTATGATAGCTGTATATGTCTAGAGCAGGGGTGTCAAACATGCAGCTCAGGGGCTGGATCAGGCCCCCAGAAGGCTCCTATCAGGTCCACGAGCAACTCACTGTTGCCCGCGTCCTTCTTCCTCTTTTGTTTTCTTCTGCATCACAGCTTGCTTTACCAAGTTTGTTCAGTCCCACATATTGTTGATCCACCTTAGTGGCAACGATTTGGGCTTGCTGAAGGGCAAGGCCCTTTCTTTGCAGGTGCAGGCCGACCTCTGCTTGATTCGCAGCAGGTGGCCTGGTGTCCTCATCATGTGGTCAGCAATGCTGCCACGACGGGAATGGTGAGCGGCTTGGGATCCGGCAGGGTTGGAATGGGCTCGTAAAAAAGCCAACAGGGCCATACAGAAAGCCCTCGAGAAGGAGTCTTGGAGTATACTTACCCCATCCGGCCATACAGGCTTGTCAAGTGGACCTGTATAGGCCCAATGGGGTGCATCTCTTGGATGAAGGCAACCAAATTTTCTTAGAAGACCTACAGCAAGGGCTTTGTCGGGTGTTGAAATGTCAGATGGGCACAAGGACCTAAACAAAGGCTTCACTTTAGTGGTGGCATGGGTGTTGGTGAGCACCTGGGGCACCGTATCTTGTGGTAATGGCCTATCGGGACTGGCCATTAAGCTTCATGGCTTGGAGGTCCATATCCAGGTAGACTGGAGATCCCCTCACTATGGGAGTAATCCACATACCAAGCTGTACAGTTTGGGGAGAGTGGAGCTCCATTAATGGGGGGATCAGTTGGGCCCTTCCAGCCAGGTGAGAGCCATCAGATTGGCTCATTCCTGGGGCTGGGTGCTCGCCCATAACTAGGTCAAGGGGGTAGACAACGGACTGTCCCCTGGTTTGACCTGACCCATTAGTTGGTCTTGGCTTGACCTGACCCATTAGTTGGCCCTTGCTGTTATGTTAAATTAATAAAGTGGCCCTTTAATCCCATCCTGTCTCTGCCTCATCATTCCGACTCGGGGGGGGGGCAGCCATTCTGACTGGGGGCCATCTTTTGCCTCCCTTGAATGGAGGAGAGGCTAAAGGAGCCAGCCCCACCCCCTGTGGTTCAGTTCTTCGACATTCTCAGCCCACCCGCCCACCCTCTTATCAGTGTAAGCAAAGGCTGGTCACCTAGTTGAAGGGGCTGGGTAGTCACCTAGTTGAAGGGGCTGGGTAGGAATTTTTCTCTCCCAACTAATTGGCTCAGTTGGGGGAAATTGAATAATTTCCCCCAAAAAGGGTTTAACCTCTTCACACTCCCACCACATATGTGCAAACCAACCCTTAAATTGTTTGCAATGACAGCACTTGGAACTCATTCCTGGGAATATATTGGCTATTTGTGTGGGAGTTTTGTACCATTTTGTGAAAAATTTATATTCCAGTTCTTTAAATTTGATTACTTTAATCCCTTCTAGTCCTTCCAAGATTTTCCCAGCCAACCTCTCTGTTAACTGACCTTCATGACTCCAAATCTTTTGTAAATGTACTATTATTTTATCTTTCTTTGAAATCATTTTTCTGTATAGTAACCCGACTAGACCCTTCCTTTGTTTGGCCATTACTTTATATATCTCTTCCATTGGAGCGTCTAACCAAAGCTCTCCCTTTTCACTGATCTTCTTAACTATCTTATGCAAACCTGCTATGTTTAACTAGTATTGATTACCTAAATCTTCTGTAATTTCCTGTAAGGGTTTTAGTTTACCACCCCTAAACATATCGTCCACTCTAAAATAGCCTTTGTTTTTAAGCCTTTCCCACCATTTTATAGCGTGCACCTCCTTAACAATAGCTTCTAGGGGACTCCACCTTGAAACCTTTCCTAGCCACTGTGGGTACCATTTCATCCAGGTTTCTAATGCTACTCTTCTGGGCCCTATAGCTAATTTTAGATCTTTTGTCGACACTGTGGAAAAAATTCCAAATCTTCCAATACCACTGTTGACTGCATTCTCGAAATTAATCCACTTCTGTACCTTATCCTCACTCAGATCTAGTAACGCTCTTAGTTGGAAGGCCTCATAATATTTACTTAAATCTGGGATTCCCCAACCTAATTCTGATTTAAGGTTGTATAGAATTCTCTTATGAAACCTACAGTTTTTATTATTAAAAATCCACACTTTGATTGCTTTATTCCATTGTTCAATTTGATTTTTCCTCAAACCTAAACGCAACGTTTGGAATAAATACATTAACTTTGGTATCAAGAACATTTTAAGAGATCTTATTCTAGTTGATATCCCTAGTATTTTATGATTCCATTTATTCATATCTCTCTCTATTTTCTTCCATATTTTACCATAGTTCTCCTTTATCATTTTGTCCATATTTTTTTGCAGGACTATCCCTAGGTATTTAAGTCTCTTGGCTCCCATTCCTATATTCGTAATCCTATTTATTTCCTGTTTTTCCTCTCTATTAACATTAAGGTATAGAATTTCTGATTTTGCCATATTCACTCCGAGCCCTGAACACTTTTCAAAATCATCTAAAATTATCTTAATCTCTTTAACTCCGTCTTTTGGAGTAAATATAATTACTATGATATCATCCGCAAATAAATTAATTTTCATTTCTTCATTACCTGACTTATACCCCTCTATTCTCCCCGCATTCCTAATTCGCTCTGCTAGTTGTTCTATAGCTATTATAAATATGAGCGGGGGTAGTGGACAGCCTTGTCTTACCCCCCCTTGAATTGGAAACGCTTGTGAGTGGTCAGTGTTGACTCTAACTTTTGCCTTACCTCCATTGTATATTTCCTGTATAGCGTGTAAGAACCGTTCCTCTAAACCTATCTTCTTTAATATTTGCCACAAGAATTCATGTGAGAGAGTATCAAAGGCTTTATAAACATCCAACTTCAACAGAGCTATTTTTTTTCTTTTGGCCATGGTGCAGTACATTTAAAATATTTCTAATGGGATGGGCAATAGATCTACCCTCAATAAAACCGTATTGGTCCCCTTTTATGATTGACGGGATAACTCTCTTAAGTCTATTTGCTAAAACCTTAGCAAAGATCTTATAATCTTGATTTAGTAAACTAATGGGCCTATACGAACCTACTTCTTCCGGGTCTTTCTGGGGCTTTAATATCAAAATTATTTCTGTTTCCTTCCATGAGTCCGGGGCTTTCTTTCCTTCCAAGACTTTGTTAAAGACTACCTGCAATTCGGGTGCTATAATTTCTACCATTTCTTTATAAAAGTCAGAAGTAAAGCCATCCAGCCCTGGTGATTTACCTTTTTTGAGCGCTTTTATTACTTCCTTTATCTCTTGGAGTGTAATCTCAGCTCCCAGTGAGGCTTTTGCTTCCTCTTCTATGATTAGCTTAGGTGCGTCCCACACCTCCGTTATATTCTTTTTCATATATAATTTTTTATAGAAGTCTTCAAATGCCTTAGTGATTTCCTTAGAGTTTTGAGTTGTATTATTATTAATTTTAATACTTCTAATTGATTGTTTTGCCTTTTTAACTTTCAAATAATTAGCTAACCTTTTTGCTGTGTTAATGCTATTCCTCTGGAAGTCGTTCTTAACCATTATTTCCTTTTTCCACATTGTTGCCATATCTAGAGCCTCCAACTGTTTTTGAATCTCTTTAATTCTAATCTGTAAACTAGGATTACACTTTCCCATTATTTCATTTTGTAACTCCTCCAATTCATTAAGTTTTGTTTGCCTTTTTTTATACCATTCTCTTTTTATGTCTTTTTCTTTCCTAACCAAATGGCCCCTTATTACCGCTTTAGCAGCGTCCCATAATATATTAGTTGACACAGTTCCTCTATTTTCCTTAAAATATAATTTTAACTGTGTCATTAAGTATTCACTATCCTCTTCTTTTGCCATTACCGGGTTGTTATACCTCCAAGGTCTGTTTGTCGAGGGAAGATTTAGTTCTAATTCTATACTTAGAGGGGCATGGTCAGAAATCAAAATTGGATGGGTCTTGATCTCTTTAACCACCATATTATTATTTTTTTCCAAAATTATATAATCTAAGCGGGATGCTGTTTTATGTCTACAAGAAATGTGTGTCGGGCTGGGTCTCGTGTCGGTAAACTCATGAGCGTCCTTCAAGCCCCAATCTCTTAGCTTAATACTATTGTTCTTGGTTATGTCCGTATTTAAATCACCCACTACAATTAGTTCGCCCTCTGAAAACTGTTGTATCTTCTTAAAAACCAAGTTTAAGAATTTCCTTTGTCTTTTATTTGGTGCATAAACATTTACTATAGTGATTTTTATGGCTTCCAGCTTAAACTTAACTAACAGGTATCTACCTTCCTTATCTACTAATTTTTCAATGTTCTCCACCTTAATATCCTTACGAATCAATGTAGCCACACCTCTAGCTTTGGAAGACCCTCTTGCTTCTGCTAAAACCTGCAACCTCAAATCTTTTATCAATGGTTTTCTATCATTTATTTTTTTGTGAGTTTCCTGTAGGCACAACAGATCTATTCTTTGTTCTTTAGCCATTTTAATTACTCTGAATCTCTTAAGGTTTGATGTTAGACCATTCACATTCAGTGAAAGGACTCTTAAAGATCTATCCATTCTCTTTATTTGTAACAAACTTGGGCCTATTGGCTGAGGGTATTTTACTATACTTCTTACTAAAAACCCACCCCCCATTCCCTTCCCCTGTGGCACAGAGAACTTTCTGGATGAGACAATCATCCTGTCTTCCACCTTCCAGGGGGTACGCACCCCGCCCTCCCCTTCTAGCGTCTAGCTAAATTTAGCTCAAAATGTTTTATACTTCCGTTTAGTAGTCCGTTCTTGGCCTTTTCTCTTGTCTACTTGAGCTTCCTTCTCCCGGGTCCACATCGAGATCCACTGTTTCTTCTTCTTCTTCCTCTCTCGGGTCTCTCAGGTCGTCTGTGGCAATGCCCAGGCGAGTGAGGAGATCTCTTGCTTCCTTAGGGTTGCAGGCCACCAGCCTTTTTTTGTCTTTAAAAATAATTATTGAGGAGGGGTACCCTCAAGAGAATTTAATCTTATTGTCATATAATTTTTGCCCAAAGGGTCTCATTAGCCTTCTCTTTCTGATGGTTTCCTGGCAGAAGTCTTCTCTCACCCAAACTTTCCTTCCTCTAAAAGAAAGGTCTTTCTTTTTTTTCAAAGTCTTGAAAACTATCTGCTGAGTCTTTTCCCTTGAAAATTTAATTATGGCTTCCCTTTGGGCACCACCATCTTGTCTCCTTTGCAGTCTCTGAGCTCTCTCAATATCCTGAGATTGCAGAGTAACTCCTTGCTCACCCATCCAGTCTATAAGAGTTCCTTCCAGCAGTTTATTATTTATTTCCTCTGAAATTCTACCCAGGATCAAATTCGCTCTTCTGTTACGGTCAGGGAGCTCTGTAAGCTGCAAGTTCAGCTGGAGTATTTTCTTTTTGTTAGATAAGGCAAGCTCAATAGCCGAAATAGCGATGTTCCGTGTGCCCTTGAGCTCCACAGTCAACTCTGAAACTGCTTCTCTGACTGATTTAATTTCAGATCTTATCTGGTCCTGGGACGACATTATTAAAGCCTGGGAAGCAGTAATTTGCTCTGATAATTCTTTAATTGTCTTAGCCATGTTGTTTTTTTCTGGAGTTACGCGCAACCACTGAGTAATTAACCTGGGCGTTGCCTCGTTAATTTGATAGTAAAAGTTGTTATCTTACCCTCTGGGACCCCAGAAAGAAATTCTTATGTTCTTCAGACCTTCGAAAGTAATCTCCTTCTTCAAATAGTCTTGCCAAAAGGCTATTTACATTCTTTTGAGCTATTTAAAATTCCAATCCGAAGGGGAGGACAAGCAAACAGCCGGCTTCCTTAGTGCATGCGTACAGACCCCCCTACAATTTCTCTTCCTGATACCCAAATCCTCCTTCTCCCTTTATTAGCCCTTCCGTCCGCTCCTCCCCTTCTTGTTCTGCTTCTGTGATTAGTTTATTCCCCCCCCCACGGCTCTGGTTTCCTGGTCTTTTGTCCTGACAGAGTGGTCACACCTCCCACGACATTGGAAGGCGGGATGAGAGAGTCTATGGTCTCCTCCCATTGGCTTTCGTATTGCGGCAGCCGAGAGAAGGCGTCGGCTAAAAAGTTTTTTGAGACTGGTATGTGTCGTAATGTGAAATCAAATTTGGCGAAAAACCCAGCCCACCTTATTTGTTTGGCGGTTAATTTTCGGCGCGCGTTAAGCACCTCTAGGTTTTTGTGATCTGTCCATATTTTAAATGGTACCCTAGCCCCTTCCAGCCAGGACTGCCAGGTCTTTAGGGCGAATGCTACTGCGAATGCTTCTTTGTCCCAGACTGACCAATTACGTTGTTCATTGGAAAATTTCTTGGATATATAGGCGCAGGGTTTTAATCTGCCTTCAGGGTCCTTTTGCATCAGTATTGCTCCGACGGCTACATCGGAGGCATCACATTGCACCACGAAGGGTTTCAGTTCATTGGGGTGTGCTAAGATTGGCTCACTGGTAAACAGTTGTTTTAATTTTTCAAACGCTTTCTGATATTTGGGGGACCATGCTAGTTCCTAACTTGGTTTTTTCACCTCGGGTCCCCGCCCCTTAGTCTTTAGCAAGTCTGTTAGCGGTAACATCACTTTAGCAAACCCCTCTATGAACCCACGGTAAAAATTTGCGAATCCGATGAAAGATTGGAGCTGTCTGCATGTTCTCGGGGGTTCCCAGTCCAATACTGCTTGGATTTTTACTGGGTCCATGGCTAAGCCTTTTCCCAACACCCTGAAACCCAAGTAGTCTAGTTCCTTCTGGTGAAATTCACATTTTGACAACTTAGCATAGAGTTTGTGCTCTAGTAGGGTGTTGAGCACTTTCCTCACCAACTTTATGTAGGAGGGCAGATCCTTCGAATAGATAATGATGTCATCCAGGTACACCACCACCCCTTTGTACAGGTACTCTCTCAGTATTTCGTTAATGAAATTCATAAATACTCCCGGGGCCCCCTGTAGCCCAAATGACATCACTAAGTACTCGAATTGTCCCAAGGGGGTGTTGAACGCTGTCTTCCATTCGTCTCCTTCCTTAATTCTGACGCAGAAGTAAGCGTCCCTCAGATCTAGTTTTGTAAAGATGCACCCCTCTGATACTGTGCTTAACAAGTCTTTGATCAGGGGGATGGGGTAGGCGTTTGACATGGATATGGCATTTATCCCATTAAAATCTGTTCAAAGTCTAAGCCCCCCATCCTTCTTCTTTCTGAATAGTACTGGGGCTGCGTGGGGTGCTGTGGCTGGCCGGATGAACCCCCAGTTTAAGTTTTTGTCCAATAACTTCTTCAGTTCAGCTTTCTCTGCCCATCCCATTGAATACAGTTTTGCTTTGGGTAACACTTGCCCCGGGATGAGTTCAGTGGCACAGTCTGTGCTTCTGTGTGGGGGAAGTTCGTCTGCCTCCTTTTCGCTAAACACTTTACGTAAGTCTCGATACTCTTGTGGGATGGACCGTACTTCTTATATGGTTAAGCACAGTCTCTCATTCTGAGGGGGAGGCGAGGGGCCCCATTTTACTGACCAGTGGTGGTGGGTGCATTTTTTGCTGTCAAAGTCTATGGTTTGTTCGGCCCACTGGATATTTGGTTGATGCCTCGCCAGCCACCCTACCCCCACTACTACTTCAAAGGATGAGGAGGGGGCAATTACAATCACTTCCATGTCCCAGTGCTCTTTAATCCCTACTGGGAAGAATTGGGTTTCTTCTACGCACAGTTCCCCCCTCATTACTGTCCCATCCATCTGCTCGAATTGTAGCGGGTGGGGTAGGGGTGTCCTGGCTAACCCTAGTGCCTCGACTAACCTCGGGGTGATGATCTCTCTAGTACACCCGGAGTCGATTAGCACCCGGGTGTGCATAAAACGCTTGGAATTGGGATTTAATAAAGTCAAAGGGACTAAAAATAGTTCTCCGGATATTCTCACCCGTAGTGGTGCCGGTGTGGTGTCGACCTGCCTTTCGGCACCACTTAGAGCAGGTCGTGCTCGTTTCCTGACAGCTCTGTCTCGTCTCCCGACTCATTCTCCCTAGTAAAATCCTCATCAAGCACCGCCGACAGTGCGGTGTTGCCCCGACTGGGCTCCTTTGGTCTCCCCAGTGTCTTCTTTGCCTTGGGACCCGCTGTCTTCAGTGCAGGGGGGGGGGCTCAAGGTTTCTCAGGGCATTCCCAGACTAGGTGCCCCAGGTCACCACATCAATAGCATCTGTGAGTGGCGGATCCCTTTGCAGAGCTGCTCGGGGGGGGGTAGGTTTTTTGGACTCAGTCTTTGCCCCTGACCGAGCCTCACGGCCCCCTCTGCTCCCCTCTCGCTGTCGCTGCAAGGCCACTCGATCCATGTTGGTTTCCATTTCATCCGCTAGTTGCACCCTCCCCAGCAGCATGTTTGGCCGTGCCTGGTGGAGGGCCTGATCCAGGAGGGTGGATTTGAGGCCACTCTGGTAGGCTTCGATCTTCATCACTTCATTCCATCCTCTCACCCGGGCACAGTGGGTCTGGAATTCCTCTGTGTACTCTCTCACCAAACGGGTTCCTTGCTTCAGGTCTTTCAGCGTGCTGAGGGCCCGAGCTTCTCGGAGGGGATCCTCATACTGGCACAGCATGGCTTGCAAGAAGGCATGCACCCTCCCCAGTTCTGGGCCTCTCGATTCATATAAACTCACGTACCATCTCCGGGCCGCTCCTGTGAGTTTCGATCCTAGATAATCCACCCGGCTTGTTTCATCTGGGAAGGAGTTCCCCCAGTAGTGCATATAGCTGGTCACCTGGATGAAGTATTCTACTTCTTCTGGGTCCCCATAGAACTTGAGATCAAGTTCACGGGGTTTTCCTGTTTGTCGAGGTGCTGGACCTCCTGGAGGTGGTACTGGTGGTGCCGGGGTTCCTCCACTGCCACCTCTGCTTGCATTCAGCCATGGTGGTGGCGCAGGCGGCCCCGATCCCCGAGGTTGCCGGCGTTCCATCTCTCATAGGGACTGCATGCAGTTGATCTGCCTCCCTACTTTCCGGGCGATTGCCTGGGTGTTGCTCTGGATCTCGCTTCGGAGGTCCCTCGCCAGCCCCTTCATCTGGGTCTTCACTTTCCCCAAGAATTTTTCTTCCAAGCGGGCAGCTTCATCTTCTTTCCCCGGGCCCCCGGCTTTGTCGTCCTCATCCTCTGAGTCAGGCAGGTTCACGCGGGTCATGTCGATTTCTTCTCCTGGCTCTCCCGTCGTGGGCCTGGTGAGAAGGGTCTCGTGTCGGGCCGGGGCTGCATCCATCAGTGCAGTGAAGGTCCTTGGCTTCCACTGCTGCGGGCTGATTAATAGGGTTTGGATGTAAAAAGGGGATTCGATTCCCGCAGCGCACCTATGTCCAAGGATGTGCCAGGGGGGAGTTTTCGGTTCCCCTGGAGGTTCTCCGTTATCCGGAACTTTTTCAGCCATTCGACTTCAAAGTGGTCGGTTCAGATAAACCTCTTTTTAAAGATTAGTCTCAAAATGTCAGGCGATGGAGACTCAAGGCGGTATTCATTGAGACAATGTAATACTTTATTGGAAACTCATAGCTGTAAACAAAAGGCTATGGGTTAATATGGAGAGTTCATTTGGTTAGTATTCTATAATTTCAGTATGATAGAGTTACAGAGCCTGACAGTTGCCCCTGGTAAGGCGACACAAAGAAGCAATAAGAAGGCTACTTAATGAGCTAGCCTCTTAGGTCACCCAAATCAATGACCATGTGACCTCCACATGTGACAATTCTGCAGAGGTACTTTGATTGTAATGATCTACTGAGAAAAAAGGAGGGAGGAGGGGGTCTGGGAATGGAGCAGTTCCAGGTGCTTCTCCCAAGATCAGCCTGCTTGCCAGATGCATTGTTATACTACAGAAGGGGGGGGGGGGAGTTCTTTGCTAACACAACATTAAAAAATCTACAGTTAACCTGTCAGAGGGCTAAAACTTGTTTTCATTACGGATTATCACTACAGGGCTGGCCCCCAGGGCCAGGGGAAGCCACAACTAAGGCCCACACAGGGGAGGCTGCCAGCCCACATGTCCCCCTGTAAAGGTTTGAAATAGTGGCTAGCTTGGCAGGCTGGCTGCTTCTCCCTCCCTTCTTGGGGGGAGGGCTGGGGGGCTGGAACCAAAGTGGTCTGGGTGCTGTGCCAGGGCCCTTTTTCATGGCTATTTTCCAGTCCAAGTTCACGCCTATGTGGAGATGAACATAGGTCATATGCAGTTTCCAGCTGCAGTCCCTGGTGATCACTTGATGAAGCTCCCCCCCACAAAAAACCCTAATACCTACTCTGTCACCCTGGCCATCATCTAACCTTCCTCTGCCCCCAGCCACTATGGCTATTAATCCACATGGGTTTTGTGGACTAAGGGCACAACTTTGCTGGAAAGGGGGATAGGGGATAGTGGAGTGCAGTGAAGATTTGGATCTAACAAGACCATCAGTTATACAAAGAGAGAGAGAGAGAGAGAGCATTTGTTATAGTTTCTGAAGCAACAGATGATGAAAAGGGATGTACATTTTAAAAATAAATATATCTTACATTCAGGGGTCATTTTGTAGAAAAATAGGTGGTGGAGCTCGTTAGCATATACTGCCCCCTCCAGCCAAAAGCAATCCAAAGCAAGAAAGGAGAGCTCCAGGTGAGCAAAACCTGCTTGGGCTGGTTAGAGATCCAGCCAGCCAAAACAGGTCTCGCTTGTCTGCCGCTCTCCTGGGCTGCCCACCACCGCCCCACCCCCAGTCAAAAGGCCAGCAAGCCACCTGCTGCCCAAAATCACATAAGTGGAGAAAGAGTGGCACGGGCTTCTCCGGGGTTTAATAAGGACTGCTAGGGGCGTGGCAAAGTTCCTGGTGGCTGTCTGGCTGCCTGCTCTCTTAAGCCAGGGATTGTTATGCAGCTGCACCTACTATTCAATGGACAAGGTAGATGGGGAAGAAGAGGGGGAACTATCAGAAAGGTTCAGGAGCTGTGCTCCTGTAAGCTCCTGCTGAATCTGAGGCCTGCTTACATTTAAAAAGGATTCTGATAGGTAATGATTTTCTGTTGGCAGTTTTCTGGAAAGTGGGTGGACAAGTGCTTTGGCATGAGACACTACAATTGTGGCTGAAAAAATGGTTAAAAAGGGAAGCAAGCCCTTCCTTCCACCCTGCCATAATTTGATGGATAGTTTGGGCTGAGCCCTGGTATTAGGACAACAACAGCAGGATCAGGAGGTTGGGAAGCTCCAATCTTTTTTCTTTTTTTTGAATTTCAAAAATTGGCAGGTTTGAAAAATGTTAGAGGCTACTGTTAGACTTCTGAAATGCAGTGTCCTGTGCTGACTAAAGAGGAAGAAGGTGGGCAGTCTGAGTTTTGCTTGAAAATTACCTCATGCTCTGGTTTTGTTGCGCAAATAACCTCTTCCATCACACTGACAAGTCTTTTTTTGTTAACTTTCTGCCCTAATAAATTTCCCACCTCACAGATCTATTTTCATTAATACAGATATTGGCAAGGCAAGAAAAGGGGCCCCATGCAGGCTGTAGACTTTGCTGGTATTTTTCATTCATGTTTTCTTTTATTTTAGAGGAATTGTGTCAGCATAATGCATCTTATTGTGACTGACAAGCCTGTAATTGATTTTTTTTTTTTGCTATTGTCATCAGATTTCAGAAGAAAACGGGAGCAGGTTTCACCAGTTTAGATCCACGTGAATTTGGCAGCTCTTAACATATAAATTGTTGCATTCCTTTTTAGATGGTGATTGGATTCTAGATATAAATAACAGTAAAAAGGACAAAGCAGTATGTCATCCAATTTGGGTTGTTCTAGTCTCTGAAACTATTCTCTTAAGTTGGCGCACATCTCGGTATGTCTTGCAGGCATTTCATATTTAAAGTGTTTTTTGTCTGCTTTAACTTTCAGACATTGTGGTTAAGGAAAGAGTGTGACATGATAGAGGTTTACAAGATTATGCATGGGATGGAGAAGGTAGAGAAAGAAGTACTTTTCTCCCTTTCTCACAATACAAGAACTCATGGGCATTCGATGAAATTGCTGAGCAGACAGGTTAAAACGGATAAAAGGAGGTACTTCTTCACCCAAAGGGTGATTAACATGTGGAATTCACTGCCACAGGAGGTGGTGGCGGCTACAGGCATAGCCAGCTTCAAGAGGGGGTTAGATAAAAATATGGAGCAGAGGTCCATCAGTGGCTATTAGCCACACTGTGTGTGTGTATATAAAATATATCTAAATTATTGGCCACTGTGTGATACAGAGTGTTGGACTGGATGGCCTGATCCAACATGGCTTCTCTTATGTTCCTATGTTCTAAAGAGGATATGTCTTCTATCCTAATGCTTTTTGAAATAATAAAAATGAAGCTGTTTGCAATCAGGGACCTATAAGAAACTCATGGGGAAATTTCCTCAATGATCCCTGCTTTATCCTTTGGCTTCTGACACTAGGGTGGCCAATCCCTAGGTGAGGGAAGGGGATCCCTCGGTTTGGAGGCTCTCCCCCCCACTTCAGGGTCATTAGAAAGTGGGGCGGGGATGGAAATGTCTGCTGGACATTGCATTATTCCCTGTGGAGACTGATTCCCATAGGGTATAATGGAAAATTGATTCGTGAGTATCTAGGGCTCTGAGGAAACTGCTTTTTGAGGTAGAGGCACCAGATTTGCAGCATAGCATCCAGTGCATCTCCTTAAAACACCATCCAAGTTTTAAAGAGATTGGACCAGGGGGTCCAATTCTATGAGCCCCGGAAGAAGGCATCCCTATCCTTCATTATTTCCAATGGAGGGAAGGCATTTAAAAGATGTGTGCTCCCTTTAGATGTAATGACCAGAACTCCCTTTGGAATTCAATTACACCTGTCACAACCTTTTTCCTGGCTCCACCCCAAAGTCTCCTGGCCCCACCCCCAAAGTCCCCAGATATTTCTTAAATTGAACTTGGCAACCCTATCCTCAGCTGCCTTTGTATGCTCTTTTGTCTACTGCCACCTCCTCCCCAATCTTTTTTCTTCTACCCCCTTTTTCTCCTCCTCCTTACCCCCAACAATGATCTCCACTTCTCCTTTCCCCTCCCACTGCCCCCCTTTCATCTCCCCACTAGTTAGCATATCTTACCATTCTTCCCACCCACCGTCTCCTCACTACTCTGCCTGCGCACCCCATTCCCTCTCCTGGAGGAGGCTATTGTTGCCACTGCTGTCAGCGTTTCAGTTAAATCATCCACAGGTTATTCTGACACAGTCCTGCCAAGAGAAGAGAGGGGAGAACTGCTGATACTACTTCTGTGCCCACCCCAGCAATGCTTGGCTCTTGGCTTTTGCTGCCACAGTTGCAATGAGTGGATTCTCCACACTCCATGACAAAAGAAGAGAGAGAAGGAGGTGGAAGCAGCAACATCTCCAACAAAGTTGCATTATGTGTGCATGCACAAACAAATGCTTCTCAGTTTTAAGTGATTTCACCACCCCTCCATTTTCCCCTGGGTTTCCTTCCTTCTTTTTTTTCTTTTTTTGCAAATGTGGAGGTGTGCCCCTAGTTTGCAGAAAAATATCCATTCATGGCCCCAGTTCACAGATTTCTGTAACTGTGTATGGGGCAATGTTGACTTTTAGAGATATTGATGATACATAAATAAGACCCTTCCTTCCTTCCTTCCTTCCTTCCTTCCTTCCTTCCTTCCTTCCTTCCTTCCTTCCTTCCTTCCTTCCTTCCTTCCTTCCTTCCTTCCTTCCTTCCTTCCTTCCTTCCTTTTTAAAATTTTTATTCCACTCTCCCCACAAGAGGCTCAGCATGGGTTACAAGTCATAAAGATAACAATATACATTTAGATAGTTAAAACTGTATTTCAATTAAAACCCAACAGTATATTTCAGCTAAAACATAACACTAACAACATTATAACACTATAGCGACACTAAAATACTTTGGAACTGAAAGATATATATTTTTATTTGTTTAGTCAGTCACCAGGACAAAACTTTGAAAGATCTTTCTAAACTGGGTAAGAGGGTAGCAACAAGGCAAATGAAATTTAGTGTAAACAAGTGCAAGCTGATGTGCACTGAAGCAAAAAAAGTTCTGAATATCTGCCCTCATATAGATCTGTAGTGTGGCCTTTAGAATATTGCATACAATTCTAGGGACTTCCGGGGGAGGAAAATGCCGAGCTGAGCTACCTCTCATAACGGGAGCAGGCTGGAACTTCTGTTCGGGGTAGTGAAAGGCAAATTAATGCCTACTGCCTACTTTTCTCAGTTAGAGATTAGTCCAAGATATGAACAGGAAACTTTGATGAGATTTACCTTGCTAAAAGGGAGTCCTGGAGGGGGCTTTTTTGAGGCTTTGAGGGGTCTCAGGGAAGAGTTGCATATTCATCATCTGCAGAAGCTCTCAGAGTCATTTATTTTACATAACCTTGACAGGATCCTAACCTTCTTAGACATTGGTAAACATCTAAAGCTTTGCAAGACCAGTGGAAACTTGGATAATTGGAAGAAAAGGTACAGAAGACTATTTTTTTTTCATTCTGGAGCTATTTATAGTTTTAAGAGACAAATTTAAAAGGTGGGAAAAGAAAATTTAGAGAGCCTGGAAGAAGAGGGAAGGAAGAGGTGAAATTTGGACTTTATAAATATAAAGGACAGTGTTAAAAACTGCTAAAAAGTGGAAAAGAATTTATTGTTTTGTCTACTTGCGGTTTTGGAAGAAAAAGCAACATCATTATACTGGAACAGACCTGCAGCACATCTGAGCAAGACAAGAAATACGTCAAGCATCGTGAGATCTCCTTACCAGTGTGAATGAGACTTAGTGGCAACAAAAACAGGAAGTAGTGGAAAGAAAATCTACTCTAGGAATATATACCATTGAGAAACATTGGCGGCCATTGCTGGGAGGCCAAAATAAAAACAACGTTTTAAAAGAATTCGGGACATTAAAAATCAATTGAAAAGAGGGTAAGAAGATAAATACTATTGGTCATATTGTTTGTGTGGTCCTCGAAAATTTTTAAAAGGGGAAAGAAATTGCAAGGAGCAGTAAAAAGTTGCAGCCGCCATCTTGGAAGATTTAAAAACTTTAAAAATAAATATCTTGACTTTGGGAGCTCTGAGGATGGCGAAATTGGGCTTGTTATAAAGGGCAAGTCCTACTCTTTTGAACCTGATAGTTGAATTGAAAATTGGTGAGGTCCAAAATTTCGTTGTTTTTTGAAGGGTTTAAAAGTTTTAAAAATTAACATCTTGGTCTAGGAAGCTCCGAGGATGGTGAAATTAGGCTTATTATAAAAAGCAAGTTCTAATCTTTTGAATCTGACAGTCAAATTCGAAATCTGTGAGATTAAATTTTTTGGTGTTTTTAAATGTCTGAACACAAGCAGCCCCAAACAAAGGCTACTTCATTGGAAAAAATGCAAGATCAATTAGAGGTGATGAAGGCCAGAATGATGAGAGGGGTGAGAGAGATGATAGATGAATCGAAAAAATAAATTATTGCAGAGATTAAAAAAAGATATGGAAGATCTCAGAAAGGAAACTGAGGAAACGTCTAAGAAAGTGCAGGAAGTAGATGGCAAAATGAAAGTATATGACTCCACCTTGCTGAAAATGCAAGAAAAAGAGACAATCCATGACTGCAAATTGATGGAGACTAAGATACATCTGAGAGGAGTACCTGGCGTGGAGGATGGTGATTGAAAAGGTTATATAATAAAAATAATTGCAGAATTTTTAGATGAAGACCCTGAAGAGAATAAAAACATGTATGATTATATGTATAGAGTGAATTCACTTTTTGCCAAGAAAAATAATTTACCAAGAGATGTTGTTATAAGATATATGACAAAGGAAATGGTGGGAAGGATCATGAATAAAAACTTTGAAAAGGCATTAATAGTGGGAGGCAGCAAAGTGAGAATTATGAAGGAGCTGCCAAGGCAAGTGATAAATGATAGAACATATAAAAAGCTGACAGAAAAATTGAGAGACGATGGCATGAGGTTTAGATGGATAATACCTGAAGGTTTGAGCTTTGAACTCCAGGGGAAGAGAGCCACAATTACAAATGCCCAGGAGCTGCGTAGATTTTTTGAAGAAAATAAAGAATTTGCACCATGATGGATTACAAATTATTGTCTTGGAACGTTAATGGACTAAATTCACCACAAAAAAGAAGGGCAACATTTCATTGGATTAAGAAACAAAACTGTAATATAATTTGTTTGCAAGAAGTGCATATTAAACAAAAAGATTATAAATTTTTATGGAACAAACAATTGGGAGTAGAATTTTTTTCATTAGCTGAACAGAAGAAAAGAGGAGTGGTTTTGTATATTAAACAAGAATTGGAGCAAAAATTAGTGTTTAAAGATAAAGATGGAAGATTTGTAGCAGTAGAGACAATATTAAATGGGAAAAAAACATTGTTATTGGGATTGTATGCACCTAATGGTGCAAAGGATGCTTTTTTAAAGACATTACACAACAGCTTGATGAACTGACCTAAGACCAAGTATTTTTAATGAGAGATTTTAATGGAACAGTTAAGAACTCATTGGATAGATCTGGAGGGGAAAAAATAATTGTAAAGAAGGGAAATTGCCAAAGTCTTTTTTTGAATTGGTTAAACAAGAAAATTTGGAAGATATATGGAGGAAATTCAACTCTGAAGTGCGGAACTATACTTTTTTTTTCAGCAAGACACAAAACTTTTTGTAGAATTGACTTGCTGTGGGGAACCAAAGATTTAGGTCTTATAACAAGGAAGATAGAGATAGAGATTTTACCTAAAATCGGGGCTGATCATGACCAAGAAATTGAGAAGATGAAGATTGAATGAAGATTTGCTACAGAATAAAGAAACAGTGACATACCTAGAAAATGAAACTAAAGCTTTTTTTCCAAGTGAATGATAAAGAGGACATTGATTTTCAGACAGTCTGGGATGCTTATAAAGCAGTAATGAGAGGAGTGTTGATTACTTTGAATAATAAAGATAAGAGAATGAAAGAAAAACAGTTGTTGGACATTCAAAATGAAATAAAGAAAAAGGAAGGGGAGTTGAGAAAAAGACCAGGGAAAAAGAAAATTTTAAGGGAAATTACAATATTACAAACTCAATTGAGACATTTGTTAAATAAAGAAGTGGAATGGAGTTTGAAAAGACTTCAGCAGAAATCCTTTGAAGGAGCAAATAAACCGGGAAAGTATTTGGCTTGGCAGTTGAAGAAAAAGAGAGAAAATAGAACTATTAACAGAATTGTGGTAGATGGAAGAGAAGTGGTTACTTAAGAAGGGATAAAAAGAGAATTTTTTAAGTACTATGCCAAATTGTTTAAAGGTGTTAAAATAAAGAAAGAGAAGATGGATGAGTATTTACAAAAGATAAAAATAGAGCCCTTAACTGAAAATATGCAAAAAGTTTTGAATGATCCAATTGAAAAAGTAGAAATTGAAGCAGCAATTAACGCAATGAAAAATGGAAAAGCTCCTGGGCCAGACGGATATACAGCTTAATATTTTAAAACCTTTAAAGATGAATTAATACCAAAATTGCAGAAGCTGATGAATATGATAAGAATAAAAGGGGATGTACCAAACACAAGGAAAGAAGCTGTCATTTCATTGATACCCAAGGTAGATAGAGATGTCACAAATGTAAAAAATTATAGACCAATTTCACTATTAAATAATGACTATAAAATATTTACAAGAATCTTGGCAGAATGGCTTAAACAACATTTTATAAACTTTATAAAGGAAGATCACGCAGGGTTTCTTCCCAAGAGACAAATAAGAGACAATATTAGAACTGTTGTAAATATTGTAGCATATTATGAAAGACATCCAGAAAAAGAAGTAGCATTATTCTTTGCAGATGCAGAGAAAGCATTTGACAATTTAAGTTGGGACTTTATGTTTGTGGTAATGGAAAAAATGGAGCTGGGAGAAAGTTTTATAAGAATGATAAAAGCAATATATTCTGAACAAAGGGCAAGGTTGTGTATAAATGCAGATCTTACAGAAGATATGAAAATTAGCAAAGGTACTAGACAAGGCTGTCCACTTTTACCACTGTTGTTTATAATGACTCTTGAAATATTACTGACGCAGATCCAAGAAGAAAAAGATATAGAAGGTTTAAGAATAAAAGGATTTACTTACAAATACAGAGCTTTTGCTGTTGATATAATGTTTATAAATGAAAACCCCATACAAGTTACACTTTTGCTGTTAGCTAAAATACAAGAATATGGGGAGTTGGCAGGACTTTATATAAATAGAGAAAAATCAAAAATTCTGTGTAAAAATATGCAGATGAACAAGCAACAAGAATTTCAGAGACTAACGGGCTGTGAAGTCACTTCTAAGGTAAAGTACCTAGGGGTGGAGATAACAATGAAAAATATTGATCTGTTTAAAAATAATTATGAGAAGTTATGGCGTAAAATGGATGAAGATATGCTAAAATTGAACAAGCTTAATTTGTCATTGCTGGGTAGAATAGCTGCAATTAAAATGAATATCTTACCAAGAATAATGTATTTGTTTCAAACTATTCCTATTGTGAAGGATGGCAAACAATTTGATAAATGGCAAAGGAAAATTTCTGAATTTGTGTGGGCTGGGAAGAAACCAAGGATTAAAATGAAAATTTTGTCAGATGTAAAAGAGAGAGGCGGATTTCAACTACCAGATTTAAAATTATATCATGAAGCAGTTTGTTTAGTGTGGATGAAAGAATGGATAACGCTGTTAAACAAAAAACTTTTAGTGCTGGAAGGTCACGGAAATAAATTTGGCTGGCACGCATATTTGTATTATGGAAAAAAGAAGATGGACAGTTTTTTCTCTTACCATTATATAAGAAGTAATTTATTAAATACATGGATGAAATACAAGAAATATGGAGATGAGAGAAGACCGTTATGGATAGTGCCAGCTGAAGTAATAAAAATAACGGCTGAGATAGGTGAAGAAAAGTGCCATATAATCAATTATTAAAAATCAATTAATCAATTGATATAATCAATTATTAAAAATACAAAGTGGAAAAATAGAACTGAAAACTGCTGAAGAGTTGAGTCATAAATATGATTGGTTTCAAATGCAACAAATAAAGAGCTTGGTGGAGAATGATATTAAAACTGAAGGAATAAGGAAAGAGCAAACAGAAATGGAAAAAATTCTGCTTGGAGACAATGATAAATTAATTTCAAAAGTATATAAATTACTTCTACAATGGTCTACAGAAGATGAAGTAGTGAAATCGCAAATGATCAAATGGGCAATTAATGTAAATAAAGAAATAAAGATGGAATCTTGGGAATATCTGTGAAAGAACTCTATGAAACTTGCAACATGTCAAAGTATTAAAGAAAATTGTTTTAAGATGATGTATAGATGGTATATGACTCCTAAAAAATTAGCAAAGATGAATAACAAGATGCCAGATGGATATTGGAAATGTAAAAAGCATGAAGGTTCTTTCTACCATATGTGGTGGACTTGTGAAAGAGCAAAACAGTATTGGCAAATGATTCAACGAGAAATTTCTAAGATATTGGGATATGAAGTAATTAAAGTTGCAGAGACTTTCTTATTGGGATTACAAATGGAAAAATTTCCAAAAGAAGATAGAACTTTAATCTGGTACTTGCTTTCAGCTGCTAGGACATTGTATGCGCAGTTGTGGAAGCAAGAAAAAATACCAGAGAAATGGGATTGGATTATAAAAGTTATGACATGGAGTGAAATGGACAAATTAACAAGAATATTAAGAGACTATGATTTAGAAGTTTTTAAGACGGAGTGGGAAAAGTTTAGAAGATATGTAGAAAAAGAGTAGAAAATAAAAGGACACGGGACAATTTTTGATAATGATTAAGTTTTAAAAAGAAGAATATAAATTTTTGTTTTAATAGTTAAGGGTACCTTTAATATTTGTTTTTTTAAGTAAATAACACTGGTGGGTGTCAAGTAATGGGGGGAGGGGTGGGTGGAAAGTAATATATGGGGTAGATACATTTTTTAAAGTTGTAAGATATAGATATAGATTTATTACCATTTGTTACCAATATTTTTTTTATCAATTAAAAAAAAAAGAATATTGCATACAATTCTGGTCACCATGTCTCAGAAAAGATATTGCAGAGCTGGAAAAAGGGCAGAGGAGAGCAGCCATGACGAGTAAGCATAGCCTGGGCTATCCAGGTCAGACCACTGGAACCTGGGGTCACCCAATGAAGTTGATGGGAAACTGATTCAGGAAAGATAAAAGGAAGTCCTCCTTTAGTCAACAAATACCAATTTTTTTCAAATGGAAAGCAAGGAAAACCTAAATGTATGATGACTCCCCCAATATATATTATGCACTTTAAAAAATGGACATAACTCCCTCTTTTTGTTATGGCACTCCTGGGGTGGAGTGGTATTGGATTGAATACTTTAATTAAATTGTGAAACTCACTATCAGTGGACACTGTGATAGCCACTAGCATGGATGACTTAAGAGTGGTCAGACATAGTCTCATAGGATAGGCCATTAAGACAAAAAATTAACTACTGTATCCAGAGGCAATAAACTTTTGAATATCAGTGCTAGGAGGCAACCTCAGGAAATGTTCTTGTCCTCTATGTTCTGTTTGTTGGCCCTCTAGGATGCTGGTTTAGATGGATAACAGGTCTGATCCAGCAGGGTACAGCAAGGTCCTCTTATATTCTTAAGGAGTCCAAATGAATTCAGAGTTATCTTCCTGTTTGCTTGCTCTTAAGCGAGGTAAGCAAAGTCTGTCATTCACTAACTGTGTGCCACATACTTTTCTGAGAAGTTTGAGCTGAGCAAAAAGGAAAAGAACAATGCAAGGCATTAATGCAGTAATGCAATTGTTAAAGATTGAAAGAAAAAATGCAAATACATCAGAGTAATTAACAATTATTAGCCTCAGTTCCCTTCTCTAAAATTAATCAATTCTGAAGGCTAATTTATATAAATTGCCCTGGATCTGAAAAATCATGACACCATATTTTAAAGTACAGGGGGAATCAAGATTGGATTTGATTGAACAGCAAAACTCTCTAGGGCACATACCTGTCACCTAACGGATCTTCAAAAACATTCCTTTGCAGAAATCTAAGCAGTTTATATCTATAGAAATACATGTTACCTGTCTTTTTGGCTCTGAGAAACTGGTCAATGTATTGGAGTCTCATTTTTAGTACAGTCATAGAATCATAGAAACATAGTGTCAGGCAGTGTCAATCCACCTGAATTTAAGATGCTTATTAAAACCTAGTAGCCAAGTTGAATCAATGTTACTAACACTATAGAATGCTATGCACATCAAAGTATAATGTTGCCAGTGTACTGTTTGAACTCGCTTTGCAATTACTAACAAATGTAGGAATGTATTCCTTTGAAGATACATTCACAGGATCAATATTGCTGTCAGATGGCTGTCTAGTCTCTGGGCGTTTTCGCACTGACCTTAATCGGCAGCGAAGTCCCTCTTCACCACACAGGATCTGCGCAGATTTCACACCAATTGCTGCGGAGCACCCGGAAGAGCCTCAAAGTCCTGCAGCTTTTGCGGCACAAATGGAAACCGCCAAAAACCAGTTTCCATTTGCGCCGCAAAAGCTGCGGGACTTTGTGGCTCTTCCGGGTACTCCGCAGCAATTGGTGCGAAATCCGCGCAGATCCTGCGTGGTGAAGAGGGACGTCGCTGCCGATTAAGGTTAGTGCGAAAACGCCCCCTGTTTAAAAGTCTCCAAGAAAGGAGAGCCCACCACCTTCTGAGGAAGCCTATTCCACCGAGGAACCGCTCTAACGGCCAGGAAGTTCTTCCTAATCTTGAGCCGGAAACACTTCTGATTTAATTTCAACCTGTTGGTTCTGGTCCTACCTTCTGGGGCAACAGAAAACAATTCTGCACCATCCTCTATATGACAGCGCTTCAAGTACTTGAATGTGGTGAACATATCACATCTCAACTGCCTCCTCTCAGGACTAAACATACCCAGCTCCTTCAATCTTTCCTCATATGACTTGTTCTCCAGACCCCTCACCATCTTTGTTTCCATTCTCTGGACCCATTCCAGCTTGTCTATATTCTTCTTAAAATGTGGTGCCCAAAACTGAACACAATACTCCAGGTGAGGTCTTACCAGAGTAAGACAATACCATCACTTCATGTGATCTGGACACTATAATTCTCTTAATGAAGCCCAAAATTGCATTTCCATTTTTAGCCACTACATCACACTGTTGACTCATGTTCAGTGCATGGTCCACTAAGACCCCTATATCCTTTCTGCACATACTACTGCCAAGACATGTCTCTCCCATTCTATAACCATGCCTTGGATTTTTCCTACCTAAATGCACAACTTTACATTTATCCCTGTTAAAATTCATTTTATTGGTTTTAGCCCAGTTTTCCAGTCTGTCAAGATCATCTTGTATCCTGTTTCTGTCTTCTACTGTATTTGCAACACCTCCTGATTTAGTAATTAAAATCAATATCAAATCTCACAAGCCCTTTCAATTATTAGAAAGAAAATAAATTTTAGAAATATATGCCTATAATTAATTAGTATTGCTGGTTGTATTAGTACTTGTAAGCAATGATTAGCATCACTAGAAGAAACTGTCACATTCTTTTTATTATTTTAAGTCAGACAGGAATAGTTATCTCTGAGGAGTACATAATTCCCTGGTCTGATATGATTAGTAACTGCCCATAGAGACCTGCCCATAGAGAATACTGGTGTTCTAAGAGAAGGGATTTGGGTACTGGAAAGAGGTTACCAGCCTTCTGGGCACCCAAAGAGTCAGTGCTTACTCAAATAAAGAGTATTAGAGTGTTTGGGAAAACTATGGAACAAAAGCCTCTCAATATAAAGATCTCAGTAAATGTGAATAATTTAAGAACCTCTCATTAGTCTGATACATAATCTCAAAAGTCTGTGCTTGTACTAGTTTTACCTCAGTAATTTCAACCCTTGATTGTACCTGGCCTTTTCCCCTTGATGTTAAATAAAACCTTTTGTTATTTTGAAATTTTAGAAGTATCTCAAGTGCCATTTCCAGGGGTTTGAGTTAAAAGGCAATCCTATCCCTTCCCTCGTGTTCCTGGCCTGAGCAAATTACTGACAGGATGGGACAGCCAAAGTTTATTCAGGGGAGAAAAAAAACACATTACCAGGATTGCTCAGTCAGTAAAGGGTTAGGGACAGAAAAAACAGAGGGAAAATCTTTGCCCCCCCCCCCAGACGGAAAGAAGAGACAGACACAAAGCGTTGGGTTTAAAACCAGGCCGCTTTATTAAATAATTAATTAACCTGTAAACTGGCAGGGATGGGACCTAAACAGGACAAGCCCTGGGGTCACCCCCTGACCCCGCCTTGTCCAAAGGGCGAGCCACCCTGCCCCCAGCACAAACCTGCCGTATTCGGGTTGTAACTGAGCGGCCAGGCCCCCAGCCATTCTCCACCTGGGCTAGCATCAATCCCCCATGGAAAGATCTGCCCAGGTGAGGCTCTCAGTGATCTGCATTCCCCGCACTGAGCTGTGTAGCCCATCTGCGGTTTATACAGACCACCCGCACCAATGGTGCTAGGCCATAGGTGCTCCCCTGCAAACACTGTGGCCAAAACATCCTCCAGCCTGCGACCAAATTACAAACTCCTACGATTAACACCTAACACTATAAGGCAGTACAAGGTAGGCAAAAAACAATTTCACATGGGCCAATTATGTGAAGATGAAAAAATTCCTACCTGGCCCCTAAAAAGGCGAACGGTTGAAACCTGTACTGCCAAGGGAGGGAGGGTGGGCAGAGAGCCAAACAGGACAGCGAAGCTCTAGGTGGGGCCGGGGCTTATATAGCCCCGATGCCATGCCCAGAGACAGACCCGGATGTACCGGGGCCGAGCGGTCTGTTGCTCCCTCCTTCCGAGGGGGCAAAGACGGCCCCAGCCTAAACGCCGGCGATGCCGGCTTGGCTGGGAAGGGCCGGACCTTGCCCCCCCCAGTCGGAAAGAAGAGACAGACACAAAGTGTTGGGTTTAAAACCGGGCCGCTTTATTAAATAATTAATTAACCTGTAAACTGGCAGGGATGGGACCTAAACAGGACAAGCCCTGGGGTCACCCCCTGACCCCACCTTGTCCAAAGGGCGAGCCACCCTGCCCCCAGCACAAACCTGCCGTATTCGGGTTGTAACTGAGCGGCCAGGCCCCCAGACATTCTCCACCTGGGCTAGCATCAATCCCCCATGGAAAGATCCTCCCAGGTGAGGCTCTCCGTGATCTGCATTCCCCGCACTGAGCCGTGTAGCCCATCTGCGGTTCATACAGACCACCCGCACCAATGGTGCTAGGCCATAGGTGCTCCCCTGCAAACACTGTGGCCAAAACATCCTCGAGCCACCACCAATGCCAAGCCTCTGCTTAGGCATTAGCGGCCCAATGGACGGTCCAGAGCCGACCGCAAACCCTGCCGAATCTCTTCTAAAAAGGCCCAGTTGCCCAACTCAGAAAGATGAACTCCATCCGGCCGATACATGTCCGAATCCTCAACCCGTATGGCTGGATGAGGGAGAAAAATCCCCAAGCCATCTTCCATGGCTTTTTGTAGAGCCCTATTGGCCTTGCGCCTAGCGTGCTCAATCCCTCCAGGTGAAAGGGCGAACCTCCGCACCCTGCATGGCAGAATTGCTGACCACACCAGGATCACCCCCGGCCATCTCCGCTTAATTTCTCGGAGATCAGCCAGCGCCTGCTGTGAGAAAGCCTTTCCTCGCAGCAACCCCAAGTCGTTCCCTCCCAAGTGAACGATCAAAATGTGTGGAGGAGGTGCCCTCCTTTCCATGAACAACAAGGGCATGATCCCAGGCCAACGCAGCCCCCGACGACCCAGCCACTCCACAGCTGCCCAAGCACTGAGGCCCAGCTGGGTGCCCACTGGAGACCGCCGTGCCTGATGGGCCGCCCAGAACACCATGCTGTGCCCGCAGATAAGAATACGCTGCCTCTCACCACGAGCCCCAGCACTTGAAAAAACAGAAAATTGTCAAAAACAGGTAACTTGCAAAGGGCAATACAAACACGCTTAACCATCGACCCCTCATGCAACCAACGGGCGCCCATAGGTCTTAAAGGCCGCCGACCGCCAGCGACCAATACGCTGGATGGTGGATGGCGTGTAACCCATTGAAGCAGCTGTGGAGGCTGCTCCAATACAGAATGAATGCGTCCCAAACTTGACACCCTTCAAACCCAGCGCAGCCAGGGCCCAGCTCGTCACGGCCCAGAACTGATACTTGGTGAGGGGGGATCCTTCATCATGCCTAAAGAAGGGGCCCTCCTCTATGCCCCTAAGCTGAGCATACAGATTGGCAGCCCTGACCGGACATAACTCCTGTACAGCACACTGTCCAATCGTGATGATGGACCCCCTCTGCCGTTGGTCAGTCTCGGACCTCCGGATTGTCAAAACAATCTGCCCCTGTTCTATTTTGACATGCCACCCCAAAGTGTCAGTTTTAGACTGACTACTAGTTCGCTAATACGTAGTGCACCGAAAAAGGCCACCAACGAGGCCGCGTGGAACAAAGTGGCCTCAAACGGGGAAGAACAAGTGGCTGGCCAGCTCCCAAACAGCCCCTTCAGAATGGAAGGGGAGATAGGTTGCCGGTCATCTATCCGAGGACCGCGCTCCCTGGTCCAGCCCTCCAACATTTTCCTTACCCTAAAGTCGGCGTATTCTCAGCAAACCCACGGGGTTTACTAATAAAGGCCAACGCCGCCAGTTGGCCTCTAATAGTCTTCAACCCCAAACCTCTCTCCTTCTGAAACACGCTGAATTGCATAATATGAGCCGTAGGAATCGGCCAGCAATCCTTCAGCGCAGCGGCTCTCCTAAACTCCCCGAATTGAGAAGCCGCTCTATCATAAGCCCTTCTGGTACTAGGTGCTAAAGCCAGTTGAATGGCCCTACCGGCTTCAGCTTCCCAAGTTGCCAGAGGTCCAGGGGCATCCGCGCTGGCCGTGGGTCCGCTTCTGGGGCGAGTTGCCGAAAACGCTCCATCTGTTGGCGAGATAGAGCGTCCTCCACCCCGTTGCAAACTCCAGGTACATGCCTTGCCAGGAACAAAATATTCAACCGGAGGCAACGCAGTGTGAATGACCTAACCAGGTTCATCACTAACACTGACTTAGAGGTCAAGGAGTTGATAACATATACTACTGCCATGTTATCTCACCAGAAGAGCACAGAATGGTTGGCAAGTTGCTCGCCCCAAAGCCAAAAGGCCACTAAAATAGGGAAAAATTCCAAAAATGTCAGGTCCCTACTGAGCCCGCTGTCCAACCATTCTGCAGGCCATTGCTCTGCACACCAGTGTCCCCTAAAGTACACTCCAAACCTGGTAGAACCAGAAGCATCGGAGGAGATCTGAAGTTCAGCTTCGATCTTCAACTCCTCCCGCCAAAAAGATACACCGTTGAATGATTCCAAGAACCCCTCCCAAACCCCCAGGTCCGCCCACATTCCTGCGGTCACCCGGACCCGATGGTGAGGGAGACGCAATTGACTCATAGCGTCACAAAGACGCCTCAAAAAGGCCCTGCCTGGTGCCACCACTTTGCATGCAAAGTTAAGGTGACCCACCACCTGCTGCAATTCAAGCAGCAAAACCTTGCACTGTCTCCTCAGGGCAGCCAACCGGGCCTTAAGATCCGTTACCTTGGCCTCCGGCAGCCGAGAAGCCTGTTTTTGGGTATCCAGCTCAATGCCTAGAAATGTAAGCACCGAACTGGGCCCTTCAGTCTTCTCATGCGCCAAAGGTACCCCCAGCTCGGTGGCCAAGTCCTGAAAAGAATGTAACAGCCTGGCGCATTGCCCTGTACCCGCTGGACCGACAAAAAAGTAGTCGTCCAGGTAATGCGCCGTGTCATTAAGCCCGGTCTTGTCCCATAGCACCCACTCCACGAAGGAACTAAAGCGCTTGAATGCAGTGCAGGATACCGAGCAACCCATCGGGAGGGCGCGATCCATATAAAATTTGCCCTTGAAGCAAAAACCCAGGAGCTCAAAATCCTCGGGATGCACTGGCAAGAGGCGAAATGCCGACTTGATGTCGCATTTCGCCATCTCGGCCCCAACACCACAACCCCGCACTACTTTGACTGCCTGGTCTAAGGAAGTGTACCGTACTGAACACAATTCCTCAGGGATGGCATCATTTACCGGCGCCCCTTTGGGGTAGGACAGGTGATGAATGAGGCGATATTCCCCGGGCGCCTTCTTAGGCACCACCCCCAAGGGAGATACACGCAATGTGGGTACAGGCGGCGTGTCAAAGGGTCCTAAGACCCTGCCCTCCTGACACTCCTTGGTGATCTTGGCTTTAACCACGTGCTCAAGACCTACCACTGACCGCAGGTTAGAAGCCAAAAAGGGGGCCCTAGGCCCCTGATAAGGGATCCAAAACCCCAAAGAAAACCCCTCCCACAAATATTGGCCGTCGGCTTTACGTGGGTACTTACTCAATAATCTATTGAGTACCCTCAGCCGAATGGGGCTGGGCCCCTTTACCAGGGAGCTACTGACTCCCGCCGCCGCCCCCAGGGCGCCTACCCCCAGACCTAGGCTTTGATCTGCTGCAAGCTGAGAGGGCATGAGGCCCACTACAAAGTGGGCATTCATGTTTGAACTTGCAGGGTTTTCTGGGGCACACTCCCTTTGATGCGAACTCCCAGCATAACAGCCGGGATTGAACCGGCTGGCCCGCCATGAGGCGGGCCCCTGCAGAAAGCTGCTGTTGTTGCTTCTAAACCAAATGTCCACTATCGGACCTATCCCCCACATTAGGATTTGCCGGGGACATCAACTGCAGCCACAGCTGCTGGCTGACCTGGTCCCATGGCAACCCCGGGTTAACGGCGGCCCTCATGCGGAAGGCCTCGTCGTATTGCAGCCACACCGCACCGACGAAATCCGTATACGCCCGGTAAATAATATCCATGTACTGAAACAGCACGGCCGCGTGGGCCGGCTGTGCCCTAGCGATGACGCCCGCATAAATAAAAAAACCAGGCAACCAGTTTGCCCACGTCCTATCCACTTTCCTACGCTTTAATTTTCCTTTTTCTTTTTCATCGAGCTCGTCCTTGCTCTTCTTTTCGAGCTCTCTGTACAGTAGGCTGAACACGTCCACATACTCTCCCCGTAGGATTTTCTCCCATGTAACAGCCGTCAAATGGTCTCCCAGAGGCAATGAGGTGTCGCCATATGGGAGCATGTGGAACGGGATGTTGGCATAAGGGTTTGGAGGGTAAAACCACCCACCACCTTGCCCACCCGGCCACATCCCCTGCATTTGTACATACTGCTGCTCGCCCCAAGGCAGGACGCCCGGGGGGGGGCACTGTGGGAACTGCAGGTGTCACTGTCGGGACCGCCTGCTGACCAAGTGCCTGGAGGCCAGAGCTACCCAAGACGGACCCTTGTGAGGCTGAACTCTGTAGGCCCCAAGCCCAAGGCAGCCCGGAACCCCACTGCATGGCGGGTGTTTCGGTCTGCCCTGCACCCCAAGCCCCACCCCCCGTCCCAGGGGGGAGGGGGGCATTTGACTGGGTCCCCAGGGCCACCCAGGTGTTTGCTGAAACATGAGCTTACCACCATTGCCTAAGGGCGTTCCAGCCCCGCCCAGAGTCTGCTGCACACCGCCTCCATAGACGCCGCTGATCGCTTGTTCACCTGATGGACCCTCGCCTGGGTCGTCCTCCTGGTGCGGTTCCGGCTGTGGATCGGGCCCCGGTGCGCCGCCCTGTAAGGCAGACAGGCGAGCCAGTATCTCTGTCTCAAAAGTCAGACGCGCCGACCGCCCTGAAGCGCGGCGACGTCCCTCCCATATGGGAGCCCCCATGGAAACCCTTTGTTGTTCCAGAGCCTCCGATTGGCTCATGATGGCCAACCGAACCTGCTCCCCTTGGCCTGGCTCCTCCTCCAGACATGGTTTCTGACCCCGCCCTCGAGACGGGTGGGCAGGCTGCTTGCCCTTGGATCCACCCTGTCCCTTCTTAGGCGCCATGATGATACCCTTGATCACAGCCACACACACCACTGTGACCCTGATAACCCCTAAAGTAACTAGAACAGCCACTGAAATATGTTAATATGAGCCACCCCAACCGTCAAACCTGGAAGGAGGGGTGTAGATGGGATGGGGCAAGGCAGGCCCTGAACAGCCCCTTGTATGCCAACCGGCACAATAAACCGAGGGGGGGGGGGTGCTCACAGCAAAGAAATATCAGGCTGACAACCCAATCCCCACACCTCACACTCCACCAAAACTTTGTTGGAAAATAGGACTGCCCAGCCACACTCAAACCCCTTATATGTCTTCACTTCCACACCCTTTAGATCTTTCACTGTCCCTTTTGACGTTGAAGGCAATATAAAATGGCCGCCGCGTGCGCAGCGGGCCATGCTCAAGGGCCGTTGAATGCGCCTCGCCACGCTATGTAACAAAATGGCTGCTGCACGTGCCGTATGCCGCGCTTGCCTAGCTTCCCTTTGCCGCTCGAAGAAGACAATCCCTCAAAATGGCCGCTGTGCGCGCTGTGGGTCGTGCCCCACTGTTGCTGCACATGTCCTGCCTCCCCTTTGCCACCTTAGAAAGCCAACCGCCCCCCAAAAATGGCCACCGCCTGCCCCACCGGCCCTTTTCTGGCCACCGCACTTCACCAGACCGCAAACCAAGAGGCGGCAAAGCCGACGATCCGTTGCACCCAGCCGCTTGCGCTGCAGCCTCCGCCAGCGCCGCTCAGACCACGTTCGCCGACAGGAACCGTCCCTCACCGCTCCAAGGCCCAGCCAAGCCTTAACACACCGCTGTACACGTGGCTCTCCCTCAGAGAGCCAAACAGGACAGCGAAGCTCTGGGCGGGGCCGGGGCTTATATAGCCCCAACGCCACGCCCAGAGACAGACCCAGATGTACCGGGCCGAGCGGTCTGTTGCTCCCTCCTTCCGAGGGGGCAAAGACGGCCCCCAGCCTGAACGCCGGCGATGCTGGCTTGGCTGGGAAGGGCCGGACCTTCCTCTGAGGGAGAGAAGTGACAGGAGTTTGTCATATTTCACAAAATCGTAGAGGTACCTTCAGGATCATCTAGTCCAACCTTCTGCACAATGCAGGAAATTCACAAATAACTCCCCCCACACCCCCAGTAATCCATGCTCCAGAAGGCATGTATGGATATATTTATGTATATGCATGTGATTTCCATTGGGGTTCTGTGTTCAGCTGTAGCAGAATCAGATGCTGTTGTTTTTTGGGGAAAGAGTCCCAGTATGAAACATGGGCATGATAGAGGAAGTAGACACATGAGGAAGGCTGCAGGAACATTGCTGGGCTTCCCTGATGTATTAAGAATGACAGAATGGCACTTTCCAACCCACAATATAGGATTTGCCATGCTTCAGCTTGCTGCTTCCTTCTGCACTCTTTTTCCTTTTTTCAACTGCTACTCCAGGACTGTTCTCACTCAGCTGTGCTGTTGAGGTAATTTCCTGCCACCCATCACTCACTGCCTGCCTGCTGCTCCAGTATGCTTGCCAGTGCTTCACAGGATATTTGACTACTTCCCAGTACCAGCAGTCATCTATTCCAATGTGCTATGCCCAATGCTTCCTTAGTGGTATTTGCACTGCTTAGGGTACATTCCCAGATGCCAGTCATTTTCTAAAGCCTGGCACTGCTTCCTGGTAATAGTGGCTGTAGCTATGTGGATTTTCCATATCTTCTAAACTCTTTGGGGCTGGCATAGGCACTGAGAAATGGTCAAAGGGCTGAAGGAGACCTTGCAAAAAGTGACTTGCCTTTTTCCTGTTTTTCTACAACTGGAAAACTGGTGTTCCTGTTGGCTTTAATGGACTTCTGGATATTCAGAAACTTTTGAATTCTAATGCCACACCTTGCTATGGTCTCTATGTGCCTTGTTATAATGTCTGTGCCTCACTATAATTCCATGCCTTGCCAAAGTACACAGTCCTTCCCCATGCCACCATCTCTGGATTCAGTCTAGGCTCAGAGCCCCTCAGATGTCCTTGGGATTACTCCTGCCAATCCCTGCTGGCATCTGACATGGGTCCTCTTGCTCCAGGTCCCCAGGCCTTTCCATCTCAATCGTTCAAAGCCTGACCATTGTCCCACTCACCCCTTCTTGCAGTCCTTTCTCCTCCTGTCACCACTCCCCATTCTTGTGGTTATCCTGCTTTTCCTGGCCTCCTACTCCAACCAGTAGCCTTAACCCCTGTTTTGGCTGCCTCCACCTTCCTTTGGCTGGCAGCTTTTTAAAAACACCAGCCTTCTAGGACAGGTTCTGTTTTCCCCATGGCAGTGCATCACTGCCAGAAGGCATCCTGCTGCTATTATGGCCCTATGTGACTGCTCCAACAACCACATCTAAATTCTGAATTCCAAATCTGAAGTGTTCTAATTTTGAATTATGAGTCCAAATTATGATTCCAGAATTTGTGAGGTTCTTGTTTATGCAGATTGACTTTTATCTACTGCCTGCAAAGCAGAATTAACCTGGTCAAAATAAAGCCATGTGTTGCTGGAAAATAAAATACAGCCTGCTATCAGCAACAGCTGTCAGGAAATGCCACACATACCAGCTCATAGACAGATGAATTGTCCTCTGCCTTTGAGTGGAAAATCAATCATAATCATGAAGTGTTATAGATTGTCTCATTTCAGGCACACATGTTAGATTTGTTATTAATGGTTTACCCTTTAAATGAATTTGATGGCCTGTATTTTATAATACTTGAACAGTGGAGGCTTCACACTGTGTTTGAATTTCTATTAATCCTGGAGAGGGGAAGTACAAGGTGTGCTTGCTCACTGACAAGTTGTTGTCATTCATCTGATTATTGATCTCTGGAGGCTGTAGTGAGCTGTCTATCTTGTGAATGTTTAGATCAGATGAGAGCTCAGTGGAGAGAGCAAATGCCAAGCAGCGTTTAGTCCACCTGAGAACTACTAACTAGAACAGGAAGGCTTGATGTGCTTGACATTGTTTTCATTATGAAATTGCTCCACATTTCTTTCAATGGATGCTCTTCTGCTATGACCATCAACAGAACAGCACATCAATAGATGCCAGCATCACAAATTAGGTTGCTCCAGCAACAGCTACTTTGTGTCAAACACTGTTATTTGTTGTCCAATAATAGCATTTTAGCATTGGCAAGAGCTTATACAATAAAGGAAACCCCTATTTAACTAAAGACCTCTCAGCAAACTTGCCAGCATGCTTTCCTAGGACCATGGATGTAGGGATGTACAACATTCAGATCTAACTGACATCCAATTGTATTTGACATTACCTTGGTCTTATTGTGGCATGGCATGTTTATAATAAGGAACCATAGTTCAAAAGAAGCTGTCATCAATTTTCACTAAAAACAATTTTGTATAAATTTCTAGAAACAAAATTGCTTCTGATTAGAAATCACTACAGAAGGTCAAGATACATTGACAGTCCAATAAGCAGAAGTTAGTACATTGGCTAGTTCCCTTGTTAGGAGGAATAATCTTGCAGCAGTTCTTGCAATTAAGGAGCACAATGAAAGTGGGATGTCACCAGGGTGATATAGTAGTTAGAACATTAGACTAAAACTTATAGATACAGATTCAAATTCCTACTCAGACTTTGGGCCAGTAGTTCTGTTAGCCTAACCTCACAAGGTTGTTGTGAAGCTAAAACAGAAGAGAAGAGAAGAGAAGAGAAGAGAAGAGAAGAGAAGAGAAGAGAAGAGAAGAGAAGAGAAGAGAAGAGAAGAGAAGAGAAGAGAAGAGAAGAGAAGAGAACCAAGTGTGCTGCCCTGAACTCACTGGAAGAAAGGGTATGTGTGAAAACATGATAGGTTTTGATTTGAAGATCCCACTTTTACTTATTAAATCTTTATTTTACAGTATTTTCTGTTGCTTCATGATGAAATTTTCCAGTTAAAATGACCATTTTTCCCCAAAAGAATGAAGTTTGAATCCAGTGGCACCTTTAAGACCAATAAAATTTTATTCTGGGAATAAGCTTCCATGTTCACACACACTTATTTGAATAGAAAACTGCACACTATCTGGATTGGGTGATTTGTAGTCATCCAGTGCAGCCAGGTGCCTCTCAACAACCTGTCTGTCCATAACAACTAGCAGCCTGGATGCCATGCCTTGCCTGCTACCATCTCTAGATGTTCTGTTCTTCCGGGGGGGGGGGGGCGATAGGAACTGAGCCTTCCTGATTTCTCTCTGTCCTCTGTGAGAGTTTCTCCATTTTCACCCAACAGTGGACCTATAATCTCTTTTCCCTGGTGCTTGCTCTTCATACATCTGAAAAAGTTTTTCTTGTTGTAGCCAGCCCTCTGGCCAACCTCAGCTGACTCTGAGATTTGGCCTCTCTGATGTGGCTGACCTACAGTGCCTAGCAACCTCCAAATACTCTTCTTTCAAGTTACAGTTTACCAGAGCTTCACAGGTTGACACTGGAGTCCTCTTCCACTCCTCCATGATGATGTCACGTAGCTGGTGGATGTTAGAGACCTTGTGCACCTCCACCTTCCATTTTGGGATGTCCCGCAGATGCTCAATAGGGTTTAGGTCTGGAGACATGCTTGGCCAGTCCATCACCTTTACCCTCAGCTTATTTAGCAAGGCAGTGGTCATTTTGGAGATGTGTTTGGGGTCGTTATCATGTTGGAATACTGCCCTGCGGCCCAGTCACTGAAGGGAGGGGATCATGCTCTGCTTCAGTATGTCACAGTACATGTTGGCATTCATGGTTCCCTCAATGAACTGTAGCTCCCCAATGGTGGCAGCACTCATGCAGCCCCAGACCATGACATTCCCACCACTATGCTTGACAGTAGGCAAGGCACACTTGTCTTTGTACTCTTCACCTGGTTGCTGCCACACACGCTTGACACCATCTGAAGCA
The DNA here is from genome assembly GCF_032191835.1 of Heteronotia binoei. Classification (NCBI taxonomy): domain Eukaryota; kingdom Metazoa; phylum Chordata; class Lepidosauria; order Squamata; family Gekkonidae; genus Heteronotia; species Heteronotia binoei. The sequence goes on from NC_083243.1 coordinate 104,589,990, forward strand.
TCTGCAGGGCTGTCGTCCCAGAAGGAAGCCTTTTCTAAAGATGATGCACAAGAAAGCCCGCAAATGGTTTGCTGCAGACAAGCAGACTAAGGACATGGATTTCTGGAACCATGTCCTGTGGTCCCGTGAGACCAAGATAAACTTATTTGGTTCAGATGGTGTTAAGCGTGTGTGGCGGCAACCAGGTGAGGAGTACAAAGATAAGTGTGTCTTGCTTACAGCTGAGCTTGGTGGTGGGAATGTCATGGTCTGGGGCTGCATGAGTGCTGCCGCCACTGGGGAGCTACAGTTCATTGAGGGAACCATGAATGCCAACATGTACTGTGACATACTGAAGCAGAGCATGATCCCCTCCCTTCAGTGACTGGGCCGCAGGGCAGTATTCCAACATGATAACGACCCTTTGGAGACTGGGCTGTATTCCAACATGATAACAACCCTGCCTTGCTAAAAAAGCTGAGGGTAAAGGTGATGGACTGGCCAAGCATGTCTCCAGATCTAAACCCTATTGAGCATCTGTGGGGCATCCTGAAACAGAAGGTGGAGGTGCACAAGGTCTCTAACATCCAACAGCTACATAACGTCATGGAGGCGTGGAAGAGGACTCCAGTGGCAACCTGTGGAGCTCTGGTGAACTCTATGCCCAAGAGGGTTAAGACAGTGCTGGAAAATAATGGTGGCCACACAAAATATTGACACTTTGGGCCCCATTCGGACATTATCACTTAGGGGTGTACTCACTTTTGTTACCAGCAGTTTAGACATTAATGGCTGTGTGTTGCATAATTCTGAGGGGACAGCACATTTACAATGTTATACAAGCTGTAGACTCACTACTTTACATTGTAGCCAAGTGTCATTTCTTCAGTGTTGTCACATGAAAAGATATACTTAAATATTTTCAAAATGTGAGGGGATGTACTCACTTCTGTGACGTACTGTATGTTCTTACCTTCATTTCTTGGACATTTCCTTTTTCTTCCTTAGCTCATCATGAGGTTCTCTGTTCATTCACATTGGTTTCTTGTATCCCCTACCATGTTTCCATCTTGTTGGAATAGTGATAGGATGAGCTTGCAAAAACTCTTGTTTAAGAAAGCCCATGCTTCACTTGCTACTTTCCAGCATTCTTGCCCATGGAATGAGTCTCATCATGCCTCTGAGATCATTAAAGGCTATGAACTTCCTAGGCCCCCCAAAACAAAAGGAATTCTAGGAGGATGTGTCACTTCCTCCTAAGGTCTCTACCACCTTAACCCCATCTACCAATTCTTGCCTGTTGGTTAATATAAAAGTAGAGTCCAGTGGAGCCCCTTGTAGCTTCTGCCACTATTTTAAAAAGGTCAAGTTGGGAAGTTGCATGACTCTGGATGATTGGCAGAGTTTGTCTCCCAATACACTTGAGGGAAATTGAAGTCACCCATAACTGTAAGGTCAGGTTGCTTGGATATACTGTCAGGCTGCTCGTCAGGTGGTCTTGTTACCACAAATGGCCCTGTCTTGATGTTGGGAAAATTAGTTATGAGATGAGGGAGGCCAAAAAGGTACAGGTATCACACACCTTTGTATACTGAGGTCTAGTTCAGTAAGAAGATTCCAGAATTAAAAGGGTTTTAAGAATTTTAGTTGGAAAACATGCTGGTTACAATCGCACTCAAGCAATTAAAGTATACACACAATCCAGAGCTAGGAAAATAAGCGGTGAAAATAGAGATGTTTTGGAGCAGTTATAGGGGTTATACTACCTTTCCAGATGTGCAGACATCCATGTAGAAGTGAACGTGAATGGCCAGTATGTCACATTAAGAAGGAAGACCAAAGGAGAGACTTTGGGGGTGCCCTCAGACTGCACACTGGGGTGTGATTTGCTCTCAACTTCTATAGAATCTCAAGGGGCAGTCTTCTCTTCTGGAATATAGTAAGCATCGGTTACTGACCCGCCGCCTCACTGATGCGGGGATTCAGGGGTTGCCTTTGCAGTGGCTTTCCTTTTTCCTTGATGGTCAGGAACAAAGGGTGATGATTGGGGGAGAACTGTTCCAGAGGCATCCACTTAATTGTGGGGTGCCACAGGGAGCAGTCCTCTCCCCGATGTTGTTTAACTTCTACATGCGTCTCCTTGACCAGATTGCCCGGAGGTATGGGCTGGGTTGTCATCAACATGCCGATGACACCCAGTTCTATCTACTGATGGCTGGCCGGCTTGGCTGTGTGCCAGAAAATCTGGACCTGGTGTTACAGGCTGTGGCAGGATGGAGGTCTGGGAGGAGAAATCCCCCTACCAGTTTTTGATGGGGCGCCATTGGTAATGGCGCACAAGGTCAAGAGCTTGGAGGTGCTACTGGAGCCTTCTTTGTCAATGGCGGCTCGGATAGCAGCCACTGCCAAATCCACCTTCTTTCATTTTAGGCGGGCGAGGCAGTTGGCTCCCTTCCTGGAGCGTGACGATCTGGCAACAGTGATCCATGCAACGGTCACCTCAAGGTTGGACTACTATAATGCCCTCTACGTGAGGCTGCCATTGTGCCAAACCTGGAAACTACAGCTGATGCAGAACGCGGCAGCCAGGCTGTTATTAGGGTTCCTTAAGTGGGAGCACATACAGCCGAGGCTATGAGAGCTGCACTGGCTGCCAGTTGTGTACCAGATCCATTACAAGGTGCTGGTCATTACCTTTAAAGCCCTATATGACCGAGGACCTGTCTACCTTAGGGACCATCTCTCCCTATATGTACCCCAGAGGGTGCTGAGATCAGGTTCACAAAATCTACTGATAATCCCCGGGCCGAAAACGACCAAACTGAAAACGACAAGAGAAAGGGCCTTCTCAATCATGGCTCCCCACTGGCGGAATCAATTACCAGAGGAGGTGCAGGCCCTGCAGAGTCTTGCTCAGTTCTGCAGGGCCTTCAAGACTATCCTCTTTCAGCTGGCCTTTTCTTGATGTGGACTCTGCTGTACCATCATTACAAAAATCTGTAAATGAGTAAGATCAGAATTTTTGAAAATGTAGCACCGAGTATGATCGCAGGAAATTGTTGGTTTTAATTAGATGGTTTTAAGGGAATTTTAAGGAAATTGTACAATGTTGTAGATTGTTGTTTTATTATGTAATCTTTGTATTTTATATTATGTTGTAAGCCACCCTGAACCTGCTTTGGTGGGGAGGGCGGGATATAAATTTTTATTATTATTATTATTATTATTATTATTATTATTATTATTATTATTATTATTATTATTATTATTATTATTGTTGTTGTTGTTGTTGTTGTTGTTGTTGTTGTTGTTGTTGTTGTTGTTGTTGTTGTGAGTTTAATGATCATTGATGGGCTTTCCAGAGCAAATTGAATAGGTTCCCAGGTTTAGAGCAAAAGTGGGAATGGGCTCCTGATGGGTGTCAGTCAGGAAGGATAGTTAATGGTTTAATGTTTAGATTAATTTACCTTGATTCTCTGAGGGAGAGGACAGGAAGGATGGAGTTTGTGTACAATGAATTTGCACATTAACATAGGTATCACACAAAAGGGATTAGGTAGATTTCTGGAAAGAATCACCAGATGTTGCCATCCAGCTCTGAGAATGCAATATATTACCTAATGGAACTCATGATTCCTGTCATTCCTTTTCTGGGGTGGGGGGAAAGCAATGGGAGATTGGCCTCGAGGATGCCTTTTGCAACCTTAGACAGAAATTCTTTATGTGCAGTCTTGGTTGGCTCTCTGTCACAGGCTGAGAGTGTTATCACTTGGCTTGTCTTTTGGGATCTCTGGTTTAGGTGAAGAGTGAGGACCCCTGCTTTTGGAGTGATCCCATGAGTTAGGCAGTGCCTCTTGGATACAGTCTGTAACAGATTCCAACCACAACACTGTCCTTCCTTCCCTTATCCTCACCTAAATACTTTCCACTGGGCTGTCACCAGTGTTCCCTCTAGGCTGAGTTAGCATGAGCTAACTCACAGATTTTTAGCCTCCAGCTCACACATTTTTGTCTTAGCTCAGGAAGGATGACCCCAGAGCACACTAATTTATGCAGTAGCTCACAATTTTAATGCCAGGAGCTCACAACTTTAATGCCAGGAGCTCGCAAAGTAGAATTTTTGCTAACAAGACTCTGCAGCTTAGAGAGAACATTGGCTGTCACCCATTTCCTCCAGTATTTCCAGACAAGTAAACCCTCTCCTCATATACACCACCACTCCACCTTCTCTTCCAGCTTTTCAAAGGTTTTTTCTTGAACAACTCATATCCATAAGTTACTACATTCCAGTCATGGGTATCATCCTTTCTGAACCTGTACCTGTCAAAATTACAGGCTGTCATTTTGACAAGTGCAGGTTCAGGCAGTTCAGGAGTGAACAGAATGGATTCTTTGCAAGCTAGAGACACCAAAACATCAGGAGTCTTTGGCTGACTCTTTTCTACCTGTCCTAAATGTTTGGTGAGTATTGGATTTGTGGGGTCTGAGTTATGGCTCCCCAAAGAAGGTGCCCCCAGGAAAGTGCTTTCTGGAGAAATGACAGGTGGTCATTTCCCCAGTAAGCACTTTCCTGGGGGCACCTTTTTTGGGGGAGTCATAATTCAGACCCCATAAATCCAATACTCACCAAACATTTAGGGCAGGTAGAGGAGAGTCAGCTGGAAATTCCCTGTGAGTTGGATGTTTCTATATGCACGGGAGATTCTACTTAGTCACAAACCTCACAAACCAAACAGGTTTGTTTGGCCCCTAAAAATTCATGATAATTCATGAACCGGGCACTCTATGAGCCACAAACCAAACCATATTTTCCCAGTTTGTGTCCATTCCTATTTAACTTATATTTACTTCATTTATACCCTTAGTTTTGAACTAGGGTCCGGGAGACGTAGGTTCATATTCCATCGACCATAAAAGCTCACTGGGTGACCTTGGGCCAATCACACATTCTCTTCCTCATACCTCACAAGGTGATTGTTGGGATAAAATGGAGGAAAGGAGAATGATATAAGCTGCTTTGAGTTCCCATTATAGAGAAAAGTGCAGTAAATAAAAAGCTGAATATTGAGGGGCAGATAAAATAAAGGTTGGTTGGTAATGGAAACAGGGAAAGGGCATAGAATATAGTAGCTGGAAGGAGAAAAAAAAGAAGACATCACATGGGGAAGAGAATATGGAGTAAATGCAGTGACTTCTGCATGTCTTTCCAGGTTCCCCATTACACAACTGGACCCAACAGCCAGTACCATAAAACTCAGACAGTGTTTTCCCAGGGAAAGGCTGCCAGGGGAGGAAAGGAAGAAAAGCTTGATACAGATATGTTTTATGTGAGGGAGTGAGATAGAGGCAAGTTGGCTTGTGGCTGGCAAGGTGAGAAGGAAGCAAGGAAAGGGAAGAGTCCATAGGGTCTTTTAGGAAAGGAACAGAAAGAGCCGGCACCTCCATTAGGCAGAATGAGGTGGCTGCCTGGAGTGCAGCTCTGGGGGGAGGCGCCAGTTTCAGCATTCTCACCCACCCTTGCTTCCTCAGTGAGGGAAATAGTGAGCTCAGTGGCTGCCGTGGGGCTTCCAGTCCCAGCAGGCATGCATGCCACTTGCTTACTCGCTGTCGCTCCATACCTCACATCTGTGCTTTCAAGTAGAGCAACAGTGTGCACGCATGCATGCAAGCTGAGGCCAGAAGCCCTGTTGCAGCTGAGCTTACTCTCACCAAGGAAGTGAGGGGCAGTGGGGGTTACCTGGCCTGGGGTGCTAGCTTTGCACTGACTCCCCAGCACCAGTGCTGGAAACAGAGAAAATAGTGTGGGAGGGAGGAGGAGGAGCTTAGTCAGGTCATGAGAGGGATGGCAGGAACGGTTGCGTCAGTGCATGGTTCTCATGGGCCTTGCTTAAATACCCAAGGAAATGCTTTGCTTACTACCATCTCTAGATGAGCATGTTCTTTGGTGTCAGGAAGCAATTTTCTCCAGGCCAGTTTGGCCAGAGATCCTGGAGGGAGTGTTTTTTTTCTCCATCTTCTGGGCATGGAGCAGGTGTCACTGGGTGTGTGCATAGGAGGGAGGAACTTGTAAGTTCCCTGAATTGTGCAGAGGGTTGGACCAGATGACCCAGAGGTACCTTCCAACTCTATGGTTCTAGGGGAAAATGAATTGCCTCCTGCAAACCTTGTGGATCCCCTGTAATGTTTATAGTTAGATTTTATCTCATCTGCTTGTCATGATTTATTGGCAGAAACTGTACAGGTTGGGCAACCCCTTCCTGGCTTTATACCCAATCCATTATTGCTGCCATTCCTCATTTCCCCCCCCCCCCATCCCATATAATTCTTTAGTACTTGCTAAAGGCTGGACACTGGTTCCTTGCTGCCTTTGCATTTAAGACAATGTCAATACTTAGAGTGGAAAACAAGACATTGAATGGGGATGAAAGTGTAATGTATACAGCCTCATCAGCAATGCTTAGCAGTTTCACAGGCTGAAGGGTCTCATCAGCATTCAAGAATTCTCTAAATATACTGTAAAAATACTCTATTTGTCATTCTTAATGACTCTCTGCTGCCACTTACAGTGATTGGAGCTCCATTTATAGGGATGGTTCCCCCCTCCAGTTGAAGCCATTTTGATCTTAGAACAAATTTAACAGATCACAGAGTCTACGTTTCAAAGTACTGAATAGAAACTTAGTTGATGTGCATTTTTTTAAAAAAAATCTTCCCTTTGTAAAGCTCTCCCTAAGCCATATAAAATTCTGTGTTGTGTACATACAATGTTTTTTTTCTCTAAATGAAGGGGTGCTGTCGGTATGCAAACTGGCATTTTCTTTTGCTTAAACGCTGTATCTAACAAAAGAAAATAACAGCCCTGCAAAGAGACCTACAAAACCAATCTCCTTTGTTGGTACTACATTAAAAGGGAATGTTAACCCTTGGCCTTTGCAGCACTGAAGCAAAATGGAATTTTGTATGAAAACAGTATGTTTCTCAAGCACTAAAATGATAAGGAAATAGGACTGAGTTCATGATAGGATTTTGTATGAAATGAGTATGTTACATAAACAGTGAGGATTTGGTGATAAGGAGGCTGAACAAAGAAGTTCATAAATACAAAAAAGATTAATGATTTAAAGGAAGATCTTCAAGACATTGTTTAAAGGAAGATCTTTAATTTTTAGGCTTTCAAAACTGTCTGCTGAAAGAAGTGTTCAGTGCTTGTATGTGTGTGTATTTTAATGTGTTTCCAGAACTAGAGCTACAGCCTTTCTTTTTCATTAGTAGCCTCATGGTTGGGTATACAAATAGCACCTACTGGGGCTGTTTTGATTAGGAAAATGGTGCAAGGAGAAGCTCAAGCCCCACCCACCCCTTTCCATAGACCCACTCCAAATCAGGCCCCTGCAGCACTTTGCAATGGTGTGCCCTCAGCGAGTGTGTAGTGAGGGTTGCCAACTCTGGGTTGGGAAATTCCCAGACATTTAGGGGTGGAGCCTGGAGAGGGCAGGAAACTCCTCTGGGAAGTACTGCCATACAGTCGACCCTCCAAAGCTACCATTTTCTCTGGGGGAACTGATCTTTGTAGTCTGGAATCTGGATATAAATTGTAATTCCATAAGAACTCCAGACCCAGGCTGGCAGTTCTACGCATAGAACTGCCAGCCTGCAAGTCCGCATGGTGGTGGCATGTTAAAAGAAATGTCTAGTTCAGGCTTAAGGACAAAACAAGACATAAGACTTGGAGATCTTCCAAGAAATGTTTAAAGGGCAATAACAGTTTTGTGGGATCCTGATTCAGAACAGGGCTGCAGTGCAGGGTGGAAAAGCCTTATGTGTCTTGTTTCCTGCACAGTCTTAACCAGCCTCCCCCTGGGAAGTGGGGGAGGGGAAAGTGAGATGCTGCTCCACAAGTCCTTTGAGGGTTCCCTACCATGCAAGTGGGCCTGGCCCAGTGGCTGGACCATGCAACAGTCACAGTTTTTATAGGCAGAGGCTGCTGGGGGAGGGGGCAGGGAGAAAGCTGAAGTAAGAGGGTCTGATAAAGGTAGGCTGGCTGTTGGGTGAGAATGAGATAGGATTGCCAGCTCTAGGTTAGGAAATTCCTAGAGATTTTGGTACTGGTGCCTGAGGAGGGTGGGGTTTGAGGAGGGGAGGGACCTCAGAGGGGTATAATGCCATAGACTCCACCCTCCAAAGCAGGTGTTTCCTCCAGGGGAATTAAGGTTACCAACTTCCAGGTGGGGGTGGAGATAACCCAGAATTACAGCCGCTTTCCAAATGACAGCGATAAGTTCCCCTGAAGAAAACAGCTGCTTTGGAGAGCAGATTCTATGGTATTATCCCATACCAAGGTTGCTTCCCTTCCCACACCTCAGCCTCTCAAGGCTCTACCCCCAAAGGAATTGGAGCTGGCAGACCTAAAGCAGAAATTGATCTCTGTAACTGAGATATCTGTTGGATTCCAGGAGAACTCCAGGTCACATCTGGAAGTTGGCAACAATAGAAGTAGAGGTGGAAGTAGGAAGGCAGCAGAGGCTGTGAGATCTTTCAAGAAAGGGAAAGAGGAAATAGTGGAGATGGGGGAAATTAGATGCCTTCTGCAAGTTCTTGCGGGCTCCCATGTATGTATGTGTGTGTGTGTTTATTTTTGGTTCCCTCCTCATTGTACATATCCTTTCCCTAAAAAAAAATTCCATATAACACCAGAATTTCAATAAGGGCACCCAAAACAGAAACAATGGTGTGTCTTTCCAGCCTAGTTTCTGTCTAGTTTTTACAGAGTACTAGGTATTGTTTCCAAATAGTGTAGTTGAACCAATAGTATTATAGGACATTGTTGTGGAGCATTCCATATGAGCTAGAGTCTGTTGTTAGACCAAGAGAGAGAATGAATAGTTGATGACAAAGGCACCTATAAGCTGCATTTCTAGAAGTCCATTCCAAATTTCCTAATTATACTTGGGGACCCAACCCAGATTGTCATGTAGTTGCTGTGCATGGACTCCATCACTTGGTTTGTAATGAAACTATTTGGGAGGCCTTGGAAAAACCATGTTATAAGAGAACTAGTGAAAGATGTCAGATATTTGTTAGATTGGATCAAAAGTGAATGGGCTGAAACTCCAGAGTATCAGCTGGCTTCAGGAACTCAAGATTCAAGGTCATACAATATTGTAATAGACTTGGGATGTGTCTAAATATCCCAAAGTACTGCCCATTGCTTGGTGAGTCATGACACAACTCTGTGATGCAAAATCAAATCACATCACCCATTGCAATTTTCTTCACTGTATATAGTTTTGTTTACAGTTTTTAAGGGAAAGAAGCAGAAGCATAAACCCTGGAAGGACACAGAGATGCAAATAAATATATTCAGAGAAGAAAGATTTCCATATGTGACAAAAATTACAATCCCGGACTTCAAAATGAAGTAACAGGTGAAACCTGAATCTGTTGTGTTTTGAGACTGCTACTCAGGAATTATCTGTTGGGATGATGTGATGGACAGGAAGCTGTTCTGCCACTGAAGGGGAAAACAGCCAGCCAGCTGTTCTGCACTGGAGCCCATGGGAGTGCTTGGCTGTTTCTACACTTTTCTACACTGTTTCTACATTTAAAATGTTCATCTACACTGCATACCACCATCACTTCTGTCTTGCTTTGCATTATCTTAAGTTGTCTACACTCATTTTCTTGAACTGGCACAAAAAAGGGTTTCACCCCAGAGTTGCTCCTCACTTTACAAGAGTACATTTGAACAGGAGTTTTCTGCAGGTGGATTCAATGCTCATAAAATCAGAATCAACCCTGAGTGTAGAAACAGACTTTCTTCAGCATCCAATCCCTTATCAGAGGGGGGAATGGAAGCACAGCAGCAGTCAGCCTGGGTATGCATCAGCAAGAAAGCAGACAGTTTAAGGGACAGGTCTGCCTGGTAGCATGTCAGAGTGGTTTAACTCTTTCTCTGAGAGAATAAAGTACCCAGTTGTGAACCTTGTCTCTGGTGATGAGCAGACCATTTAGTCTGACTCTTGGAAAAGGACAGGCTGGTATGAGTGGGATCCTATGTATGTGTGAGAAGGGTGGGGCTGGGTCCAGATGACCAGTTAGAGCCAACACAGGGATGGCCCCCAGATAGATTAAAAATCAAAGTTCAGACACACATATCATCTGTCAATCATTCCACTCCCATACTCACCTTGTCCGCCCCCCCCCCCCCCCCGGTGTCTCTAGAGCAGCATAAAAAGCTGCCACTTCCAAAGTGGGGGCAGATCTCCCAAGTGCTTCCCTGCCACCTTTCCTGGCCGTCTGAACAGTCAGGGAGCACCTGGGAAGCGCCTCTCAAGTGCTTGAGCAGTCTGACCACTCCTCCAGAGCGCACACAGCCCATCCCTCTTCCAACAGCAGGTTGCACAACGTCTTGCCGCCCGGGGGTCACTTTCCACTGTGCCGGCTTCTGAGCTGGGACACTGATGCCCCAAGCTGCCGGTCTGGATCCACCCAGAGAAAGACAAAGAGAGACAAATCTAGTGCCTAGGCAGTGAAAACTTATTTATAACCAAGTGTTAAAGGGAATTATGTTCACGATGTGAAGCCATAACAAGTTTAAATACCTCACCCAGGTTTCTTATGTGATTGTCTTGAGACCTGTGCTGTCAAACTGTTCTTTAAAAACAACCTCTTTATAAATAAATTGTCATTTTATACAATTCCTGCCTCAGTGATACCCATGTTTTTCTTGCTTACCACAAAACCTACCTCATGGCAGTGAAATCAGAACCTTTGTATTCACTACCCCTACTATATCTTATAACTGAGGGCTTTTTAGAATATATCTTATAACTGGGCTTTTTAGAATAAAACTCTCCTCCTACCATTAGGAGGAGAGTTTTATTCTAAAAAGCCCAGTTCCCAAAATCTTAAGAGGCTTTGTAAATTCCCTCAAGTCTCATAGCCTGTCGTCAGGACTTGCTCGCCCACTAGGCAAACGATGCAATTGCCTAGGGTGCCTGGAGGGTGGGGGCACCAAATTGGGCTCTCCTCCCCTCCCCACACCCAAGGCAAATGCTTAGTTTACCTGCCACCATCCTTGCTACTGCCGCCGCTGCCCTCGCTGCGCCACCGCTGCCTCCATCCTCCCCTCCCAGCACCCTCTCCTTCTGTGGCCACAAGCTTCACCACCAAAACCCCCCACACACACACACACACTCTCAGAGGAGCACTAGAATTGGCCCTACCCACTTAAAAGCGGCTTAGGCCTTTCAGCGCTGAACGAGACTTTGGTCCTCCCCAAGGGAGGAAGCCTTGATCAGCACTGAGAGGCCCGACCACGTTTAAGAGGGTACGGCCAATTCTAGCAGTGCTCCTCCTCCTTCCCTCTCTTCTCCCCTTCAGCAGCAGCCCACTCTGCCACTCCCCCCCCCACACTCAAAGCAGCTCTAGAATTGGCCCTACCCACTTAAATGCAGCTCGGGCCTCTCAGCACTGAATGAGGCTTCACTCTGGAGTGAAACCTCATTCAGCAATGAGAGGCCTGGGCTGCATTTAAACAGATAGGGCTGATTCTAGTGGTGCTACTTTGAAGGGGAGGGGAGAGAGGGGGAGGAGGAGCCCTGCTAGAATAGGTCCTACCTGCTTAACCGTGGCTGGGCCTTTCAGCGCTGAATGAGGCTTCACTCCTCCCTCAAGGGAGGAGCGAAGCCTCATTCAGCGCTGAAAGGCTGAAGCTGCGTTTAAGCAGGTAGGGCCAATTCTAGTAGCGCTCCTCCTCCCTCCCCCTTCTGCGGCGGCCTGCTCCACTGCCTGCCCCCCTTGGTGCGCTCAAAGTAGTGCTGCTGGAATCAGCCCTACTTGCTTAAATGTGGCCCGGGCTTCTCATCGCTGAATGAGGCTTCTCTCCAGAGTGAAGCCACGTTCAGCAATGAGAGTCTGGGGCCATTTTTAAGCAGGCTGGGCCTATTCTAGGCGCTACTTTGAGCGTGCCAGGGGGGGCGGGAGGCGGAGTGTACCACAGCAGAAGGGAAGGGAGGGAGGGGAGGCGGTAGTGTTTCCCAGGAAAGGGGAGGGACGGGGCCTTTAAAATGCCCGGGAAGCACAGTGATCCACCGCCCCTTCCCAGGCATTGTAATGGTGGGGAGCGAGTCTGCCCACAGACGGGGGCAGCGGTGGATGGTGAGTCTGGCCTGGGGTGCTATGCGCTCAGGGCCAGCCCTGCTGGTCATAGCCTGTATTTAGCCATTTGATCCAGTTGTTTTCAGTTAATGAAGGCTCAGTAGATGACCAGCCATAAGCTAAAGCTACAGGAAATATTATGTTGATGCTGAAATCTTACTTATTGCCAGCATTGCACATGATTTACAGTTCTTCTCCTATGTTATCTCATACAGAAAATAAACCAATCAATTTCATCAGAAAACAAATTATGGTAACTAAAATTTGAAAAAATTGCACATGACTTGCTAATTTTGATCCTTAATTATTAATTAGATTACAATATTGATTGTGATTTATCCAGCAAAGTAGCAAAGTTTCTTGGGTTTCTGGCAAAGTTCTAAAACAGGCTGCAGAACTACAGATCTACAGTAATCTACTTTTGAAGAGCTGATAAAAATATCAGAGCACATTGCCAAGATATTCAATTCACATGTAAGGGGAGCTTTGTTTGGTTTCACTAACCAGTAGTTATGATCAGCACTTTATATTAAGTGCCCTACTTCATATGGCACTTCATTTCAAGCTAATAAAATAGTGATTGGGTGTTAAGTAAATACTGAGTAAGTATTAAGAACATCAATTTATTAAAGTATCACAGTTAAGCAACACTGTGGTGAGAGTAATTTGTGGCTAATTTGAAAAGTGATCCAAAATCCATTCAAAAACTCAGCATATTTTTCTCTCTTTACTGTTCTGGCTTGAGCTGATAATTTAAAAAAAAAAACTGACACGTTCATTTTTTTTGAGCTGGAGAACTTTTTATCACCCTTTACAGGGTATTAAAGAGCAATGTCTACTTTTGCCTTAATCCTCTACTATGCTTATCACTTCAGTAGCCAAAGTTAGTCGACGGTTTCTTGCTGTATTCTCATTTCAATGAACTATCAGTCCTAAATCCTGATTGCCTCCTGAGCTTTGATGAATTGGGCCCTATGTATCTCAGGAACTATATCATCTCCTTTATACCAACACAAACTCTGAGCCTTCCTTTAAAAAAAAATGAGCTTCTGATAGCATCCAAAAATGCCTTGACATGAGAAAAGGGTGAAACTGCTCGCATCATAGAATGTTACTCAGAGTTTTGAAGGAATGATACAGATGAAATCAACATCAGGTCATCTGCCTGTTTGTATAACTTCTCTGCTTTTCCAATTAGAGACCATTTCTAGTTCCATCACCCTATTTCAAACACATTTTTTAAAAATAAAATAAAATAAACAGCCTTGATGTCATCTACTTCATTTTTATTCTTCTCTTTATGCAAGGGTGGCATGGATAATTCAAACAACCTTATGAGGTAGGCAGGGATAAGAGAACATGATCATTCCAAGGTTACCCAGTAAATTGCATAGTTCAGGGGTGGCCAACGGTAGCTCTCCAGATGTTTTTGCCTACAACTCCCATCAGCCCCAGCCATTGACCATGCTGGCTGGGGCTGATGGAAGTTGTAGGCAAAAACATCTGGAGAGCTGCTGTTGGCCACCCCTGGTAGTTGAGTCGGGATTTAAACCCAGTTCTTTTAATCACACATCATAACTTGTACATCACATTGTCTCTGGATATTGTCCCTCCATGATCTTTAGTTTGAGCTCATTTTAGAGAAATTACAATAAATATGTAAGAGAAATAATGCAATTGGAATGAGAATCTGTGTGATATAAGCAGATCGTAAATAGTGGGTGTGTTCACACATACAAAATTGCTTGCTTTGCAACTGGATTTTTACTGTGTAGAAGTGTTTAATGACTCACCTGGGTTGGAGGAAGGTGCTGGGAGCTGGGACAGAACTGCTGGCAAGGTGAGTGTTAATTTTGCTTTACCTAGACTGCTAGGGAGCATTAACTGAGGTTACTGAGGAGAGAGCTGTGTGAGTGCTTGGAGCCTGCTGGAGAGTGGTTTCTGACTGCTTCTGTGTGCCTTTTGTCTGGTTTGTTGCTGAGAGCAGGGCCAGATCTAGGGGGAGCAAAGGGGGCACTTGCCCGGGGTGCCACCAGAGAGCACTGAATCAGGTGCTCCCTTGGAGAGAACAAGCCAGCAGCCCCACATCTCTGATCTACCTCCCCCCCACACACAAATAAAGATCAGCTGGCCAGCAGGGTCTTTAAATGGGGAGGGAGGCAGATAAGCTGCTTTTGCCGCCTCTTCACCTTGCAGAGAGGCAGCAAAAGCAGCCCCGCATACCCAATCTGCTTCCCTCCCCATTTAAAGACCCCACCAGCCAGCTGCTTTTCCAGCTTTCTGCTTTTCCAGAGGTGGCAAAAGTAGTCCCACATCTCCAATCTGCCTCCCTCACCATTTAAAGACCCCGCAGGGCAGCTGACTGGTGGGGTCTTTAAATGGGGGAGGGGGAAGCAGATTGGCTGCTTTTGCCTTAAAATGGGCAAAAGCAGAGTGGCTGCATTGGCCACCTCTCCACCTTGTGGAGAGGCAGTGAAAGCATCCCCGCATCCCTGATCTGCCTCCTTCCCCATTTAAAGACTCCACCAGCTAGCTGGCCAATGAGGTCTTTAAACTGGGAGGGGAGCAGATTGGCTGCTTTTGCCATCTCTCTGCCTTGTGGAGAGATGGTGAAAGCAGCCCTGCAGTCCTCCCCCCCCCCCATTTAAAGACCCCACTGGGGTCTACATGGGGAGGAGGCAGATCAGCTGCTTTCATCACCTCTCCACAAGGCAGAGAGACAGTCCTGAGATTCCCCCTCCCCCAGGGGGAGGAAGCACTCTAGCACTGCTGCTGCCCCCCCCCCCACAATTTTTTGAGTGAGGGCACATTTTTTACTCTTGCCCCCACTCAAAAAATATGTAGATCTAGCCCTGGCTGAGAGAGAAAGGCCTGTTTGCCTAGGGGTAGTTGCTGGCCCCATCCTCTACTATTGCTCTGGTGTTGAGTCAGAGGTGGAGCCTCTGAGCCTTTAAAATGCAAGGCTCCTCTTCACCAGAGGGCTGTTGACTTGTGGCTCTTAGCCTGGGAGTCCTGTAGGGCAGTGAGTAGTTCAAGTAGTCTCAAGAGACAGTTCATCAGTGGAGTTTTCAGGGAAGTTAAGATAAACAGAACTAATTTTGAAATGGATTGTAGCAGCATGGCTGAAGAGGGAGCTGAGGCAGTGATGTACACATTCTCTGGGATGTTCGTATTCTTATCTGAGGGTGATAGTGATTACATTTGCAGCAAGTATAAGTTGGTAGCCCTACTGGAAGATATGGGAACTTGAGGCATGCTTGTCCACACTGCAGTGTATAAGGGAAGATGAGGATTTAATGGCTAGAATGCATAAAGTGCTGTTGAGAGGACAACAGGAGGAAGAGGAAAAGGTTTGCACCCCCAGGCGGAATAAAGAGGCAGACACATGACGTTTGGGAAATGGGCCACTTTATTGAATTAAACACAAACTAGGCAAGGTAAACAAGAGGACGAGCCCTGGGGTCACACCTGACCCCGCCAAGTCCTACAAGGGCGAGGCACCCAACCCCCGGTTCTAGCCATGCCACTGTGGCTATACCACACATGCCCTCCCCTTACCCCCGCCCCAATCACCAGAAGGGGGGGAGAACAAGGGGAGGCATGGACCCGATCCGTAATCCAGGACATTGAGCCGTTAAGCCCATCTGTCTTTCCTACGGATCGCATGCACAACAGGTGCCCAGGCCAGGGTGCTCACCAGCAAGGTCAGAATTCCTTAAAATTCCGCAAAGTGGCCAAATTAGATACCTAACGAACCACACCACTACTGGCAGTACAAGGTAGGCGAAAAACACACCACCAAAGGCCAATTAGGTGATGTGAAAAAATTCCTACCTGGCCCCTGATAAGGCGACCGGCATGAACCTGTACTGCTGCAGGGTGGGCGGGCGGGCAAACCACTAAACGAACTGCGTGCGGGAGGGAGGAGCCGAGGCTTCTTAAAGCCTCAGCCCCCGCCCCCGCACAGTCCCCGTATGCCCGGGAAAATAGCCTCCCATCCTCCGGGGCTGCAAAACACGGCCCCGCGGCGCGCAGCCGCGTTGCGGCGCGGCCAGGGCGGGGCCGAATTGCACCCCCAGGCGGAATAAAGAGGCAGACACATGACGTTTGGGAAATGGGCCACTTTATTGAATTAAACACAAACTAGGCAAGGTAAACAAGAGGACGAGCCCTGGGGTCACACCTGACCCCGCCAAGTCCTACAAGGGCGAGGCACCCAACCCCCGGTTCTAGCCATGCCACTGTGGCTATACCCGGGCGGCAGACCACACATGCCCTCCCCTTACCCCCGCCCCAATCACCAGAAGGGGGGGAGAACAAGGGGAGGCATGGACCCGATCCGTAATCCAGGACATTGAGCCGTTAAGCCCATCTGTCTTTCCTACGGATCGCATGCACAACAGGTGCCCAGGCCAGGGTGCTCACCAGCAAGGTCAGAATTCCTTAAAATTCCGCCACCGCAATGCCAAGCCTCTGCTTAGGCATTCGCGACCCCCGGGAGGCCTAAGGCCTCCCGAAGACCTTGCCGTAACTCACACAGAAAAGCCCGATTTCCCTCATCGGACAGATGTACACCATCCGGCCGATAAAGCTCCGCCCTGTAAAAACTAATACCCGGATGTGGTAGGAAGGTACCCAGACCTCCCTCGAGGGCCAACCTCAGGGCCCGATTCGCCTTTCTCCTGGCCCGCTCAATCCCCGCAGGGTTCCAAGCGGCGCGCCAGTTCCTGCGAGGCAAAATTGCTCGCTGCTAAACGAGCACTGGCTTCTTTCCGCCTTCTTCCACACTCTACATTCTGGATCTTCAAGCTTTTCAATTCCAAGGCAAGTGACATTGATCTTTCTACTACTGTAAGTGTTTCTTTCCTATACTACTTTCTGGATTTGTAATAACTTTGTGAAGCAGGAAAAAGGAGAATCAGGACTGAAGCAGATTCCAAGTGGGGCAAAAGACTGAGAAAGGTGTGTGTGTGGGGGGGGACTCTCCCTCATTCTTTTTCAAGGCTTGTAGAAGTTTCTGCCTAACCTGAACATTGAAAATGCCTGCATGAGATTACACCAATTTGTACCTTTATAAGAGACTTGATGGCTGAATTTAACTGATCTACTTTAAACCCCCTTGGGGGAGAAAAATGCTTTGGATTTTGGGAAAGATGCTTGTTGATAAGTATACATGGATGTGAAAGATGGTTGGCTAAAAGATACTTTGAAGCATAAACTGAAGCGCTCTGACTGAATTTATAAGAATTCTAATTAATTTTTAAAGGCTGCTGGGTACCTGATATTGATTTATAAGGCATTACAAGAGCTTTGGCTGTAAGAAGAATATCTTTACAAACTTCCAAAGTGGATTTTTATCTATTTCTGTGGATGATATGGATATAACCTTTTAAGCTTGTTTTTAATTTTTTTTTCTTTTTGCCTTTTGTTCATCTGTGGTTGGATTATTTTTTTGACATGGTTTAAATATTTTTGGTTTGGATTTTCCTTTTTATGCACTTTTCCTTTTTCATTTTTTTGTGTATCACCAAATAGAACTTTTTCCTATATTTATTATTTTTTGCTCTTATTTTTCTGCTTGCTGGATTTCTCTCCCTTTTGTTTGAATTATTTACAGAAAATTTTAAGTGAAGCCTTGGCTGAAATTTTACAGGTGACTCCTCAGAGGATGGAAGAAGTGTTTGATCAAGTTAGACAGGTGCCATTGAGCTATACAAGACAAAACAAATTACCTAGTGAAGTTCATTTGAGATTCACAAGAAAGAAGACTAAAGATGACATTTTGAAACAAGTAAGAGATAGACCTATGATGATAGCTGGAAATATGGTGAAAATTCTAAGAGAGGTTCTTTGGCCTGTGAGACAAAAGAGGAGAGAATATCAAGCGTTAACAGATTTTTTGAGAGGAAAAGAAATACCCTACATGTGGCTAATGCCAGAGGGTCTTCTTTTAATGTACCAGGAGAACAGATACAGGATTAACTCCATCTTCAAAGCTCAGAACCTTTTGGAAAGAATGAAGAAAAAAGAAGGCAAAGAAAAGAAGGATGATGATGAGGAGGAAAGTTCTGGTGAAGAAGACCCAAATGAACTATGGAGATACCATACAAGACAGCATTTTTAAAAAGATAAGAAAGATAATGATAAGCAAAACCATAATGGCTTCAATAGTTTCAATTAATGTGAATGGACTCAACTCTCCTGCCAAAAGGAGAAAGACATTTAGATATTTGGCAAAAATGGAAATGGACATAATTTGCTTACAAGAAACTCATATCCTAACTAAAGATCAACATTTTTTAAAAAATAAAAAACTTGGTAATTTATTTACAGCAACAGACAAGTATAAGAAGAAAAGGGGAGTGGCAATATATATTAAAGATAAATTTAACCCACAACTGCAGTTTGCTTCTGAAGATGGAAGAATTTTATTAGTGGAAATTACAGTGGATAACAAAAAAAAAAAATTACTTGCAAATATCTATGCTCCAAATGATCATCAAGAGAAATTATTTCAAGATTTGCATCTTAAATTATCAAATCTGGAGTATGTAGAATACTGTCTAATAGGAAATTTAAATGCAGTTTCTGACGGACAATTGGATAAAAAAATGCACAAACAGATGAGAAGTAAAGGTCTTCAGCTGCCAACAAGTTTTTGGAAATTAGCAGAAGAAATGGATTTGGTGGATGTATGGAAAACAAGATATCCCAACTCCAAAGATTTTACTTATATTCCTCTAGTCACCAAACTTGGTCAAGAATTGATATGTGTTGGCTTTCTGGAAGTTTGATTAAAGACTTAGTGGACACAGAAATTCAAAGAGTCATTTCAGATCATAGCCCTGTAATGATAAAGCGAAAAGGCCCACAGATGAGAAGATCATGGAAGTGAAATACTTCAATTTTGAAAGATAAAGACTTTCTTAACGAATCCAAGGTTGAAATGGAATCTGTTTTTCAAACAGAATACAACACAAGAGGTAAAGATGCAAGTAGTTTGGGACACTGCTAAAGCTTTTTATAGGGCCTTGCAATTAGATATAGTATAAAGAAAAAGAAAGAACTGAAAATTTTCAAAATTTAATGTCACAAGTTGGAGAAGCTGAACAGAATCTTAAAAAACAACCAACAAAATATGAATTCAAAAAAAAGGTGAAAGAAATGCAACACAAATTGAATTTAATTCTTATGGAAGAGGTGGAGATTAAATTGAGGTATGCTAGACAAAATTTCTTTGAACATGCCAATAAGCCTGGAAGGTGGCTGGTTTATAAGATGAGAAAATAAAAGGCCAAAAGAATAATTATGATATTGAGAGATGAGAACAGCAAAGAGAAAACTCAAAAGTAAGAAATATGACAAATAGTGGAACAGTTTTATATAAAAAAATATATGAAGATAAGTAAGTTCATAAAATAGATTTAGAAGAATATGTCAATCAAAATAACCTTAGCAAATTTACAGAAGAACAACAAAAAATTTTGAATGAGCCAATAACAATAAGGGAACTTGGAGAGGCAATGACATCTCAAAAGAATGGTAAAACTCCAGGTCCAGATGGATTACCTGCAGAATTCTACAAAGCTTATGAAGAGTCTTTACTCTTACCATTTAAGCGCTTTATGAAAAGATTCAAGAGGAAGGCCAAATTCCAGTTTCATGGCAAGAAGCTACAATATCTTTGATTTCGAAAGAAAATAATGATTTGAAAGATATTAAAAATAATCATCCAATTTCCCTTTTAAATGTGGACTATAACATTTTTGCTGCAATATTGGCACAACGTTTGAAGAAAGCTTTACAATCCATAATACACTATGATCAAACAGGATTCCTTCCTAAAAGATATTTGAAAGACAATGTCAGAACAGTTTGTAATATTTTGGAATATTATGAGAATCATCTAGAGAAGCAATTGGCTTTAATTTGTTTAGACGCTGAGAAGGCTTTTGACAACGTTTGTTGGCACTTTATGTTACAGCAACTGAAAGGCATGGAATGTGGTGAAAACTTCTTGAGAGCGGTAGAAGCGATATATTCCTCACAAAATGCAAGGGTGACAGTGAATGGCGAACTAACAGATGTAATTAACATTCAAAAAGGCTGTCCATTGTCTCCTCTACTTTTTATTTTATCCTTAGAGGTACTGAATAATCAAATAAGGGAAGATGCAAGTATAAAGGGAGCTGTGATAAAAAATGAACAATTACTAATTACTTAGTTTTTATACTAGAACAACCAATGGACTCAATAAATTGTCTTATAAATAAGAGCAAACAATTTGGCTATTAGGCAGGATTAAAGATCAATTATCATAAAACAAAATTGTTCGTTTAAAACAATTTATTGTACTATATTGTAATAACATATCTTCATTTGTCATTAAATGTTGGTACACATATATAACATTTTCTTCACCCCACCCCTTTTGTGACCCCCAGCAGTGCATGCCCCCTTATCAAACCTCTCCATATTATTATTTAATCTAGTTTGTTATAAGGTAATAAACTTCGTCTATTAGAAAATCTTTCTCCAACAAACTCAAAATTATAATCCATCTTCATGGTATTTCTTCTTAGTCGTTGGGAAAAAGGAAAAAGGTTATAATCCAATAATCATGTCTTTTAAACTGTAATCCATACATTGTTTCTTTAAAGATTAACCATTGTCAAAGATCACCAAATGTCCTTTAACATTCCATTGTTTTTCAATGTATTTTTGAAACTTTCCTCAGTCGTTTCTAAATTTCTCTAAATCTTGTCCTTTTAAGATTCTCGTAAGTTTGTCCATTTCACTCCAATACATAACTTTCAGAGTCCATTTCCATACTTCTGGTATTTTGTCTTGTTTCCACATTAGCACATATAATGTCTGTGCAGCTGAAAGCATGTACTTACTCCTTCAGGGCGCTCCCGGCCCCAAGGATCGAGGGTATTGAATGTGCCAGTCTGGCGTGGGAGGCTGGAGAGGGGTTGGCGATCTGGCTGGTGTACCGTATGCCTAATGCACCAGCTAGCACCTTACCATCCCTGCTCGAGGCAGCGACAGGCTGGGCGCTGGAGCACCCAAGGTTGATAATCCTGGGTGACTTCAACGTCCATGCTGATGACCCGTCCTCCAGTCAGGCAACGGACCTAGTGTCTTCCATGGCGACGCTAGGACTCTTTCAATTTGTTACAACCCCCACTCACCAGGCCGGGCACACGTTGGACCTGATCTTTGTGGCCAGGGTTACAGTGGGCGATATAACTGCAGAGGCGGTGCCATGGTCGGACCACCTAGCCCTCAAGGCCCGTGTAGACATGCCACCCCAAACCTGTTTAGGTGATGAGCTTATTATGGCTCGCCCGTGGAGCCAGATGGACCCGGAACGGTTCCAAATGGCGCTGTGGGATCCCTGGCCCTCTGGCGATTCTCTCAATGGCCTGGTTGAGACCTGGAATAGCCGGCTCTCTAGGGCCATAGAAGAGATTGCACCTCGACACCCTCTACGACCTCGGACTAGGCTGGCCCCGTGGTATACCCCGGAGTTACGCCAGCTGAAACAAGGTCTCGGACAGCTAGAGAGGCAAAGGCGGCGTACCCGCGACGAAGTGACTAGAACATCGTATAGGAAGTTTATGATGTCCTATGAGATGGCAATCAAGACCGCAAAGAAAACATACTTTGTGGCTAAGATTGCATTTGCAAATTCGCGCCCAGCTCAATTATTTAGGATAATTCGGAATTTCACTACATTGCCACAGGGCAATTCAAACGTTAAGGAATTGGAGATAGGCTGCGAGGCTTTTGAGAAATTTTTTGCAGACAAGGTCCAGTCGCTCCGCCGCGACTGCCCTGCCAATTTAGATACAGTAAGTGAACTCGAGGCCCAATGCGTGTCTTCTGATTTGACCCTGGACTGCTTTGACCCGCTCAGCTTGGAGAAAGTCGACAGAATCCTTGGCACTGCACGACCCACAACTTGCGATCTGGACCCATGCCCCTCCTGGCTAATTAAGGCTTGCCAGGAGGAGCTAAGATGTCCTATATGGGACATCATAAATAGATCTCTTTCAGAGGGCTTTTTTCCAACACCCCTGAAAGAGGCAGTGGTCCGCCCTCTCCTGAAAAAGGCTACATCAGACCCGGCCGAATTGGCGCATTACCGACCGGTCTCAAATTTGCCCTTTTGGGGCAAAATTATTGAGCGGGCTGTGGCGCTGCAGTTACAGGACTTTCTGGATGACGCTTCCACCCTAGACCCATGCCAGTCCAGCTTCCGCCTGGGTCATGGGACGGAGACAGTCTTGGTCGCCCTCGTGGATGACCTCCAACGACAACTGGATCGAGGCGGCTCAGCAGTACTGCTGCTGCTAGACCTATTGGCTGTGTTCGATATGGTCGATCATCGGCTGCTGACCCGCCGTCTCGCCGACGCGGGAATTCGGGGGCTAGCCTTACAGTGGCTCTCCTCCTTCCTTGAAGGTTGGGGACAAAGGGTGGCAATTGGAGGGGAGCTGTCTCGGAGACACCTACTTCATTGTGGTGTGCCTCAGGGGGCAGTTCTCTCCCCGATGTTGTTTAACATCTATATGCGCCCCCTTGCCCAGATTGCCCGGAGGTATGGGCTCGGTTGTCATCAGTACGCTGATGACACCCAGCTCTATCTATTGATGGACGGCTGGACTGGCGATGTCCCTATAAATCTGGACCGGGCGCTACAAGCCATGGCTGGCTGGCTCAAGCTGAGTGGGCTGAAGCTGAATCCAGTGAAGACTGAGGTCCTTTGCATAGGTCGCGGCGGGCCAGGAGGGGAGATCTCCCTACCGGCCTTTGACGGTGCGCCACTGATACCAGTGCGCAGGGTCAAGAGCTTGGGAATACTACTGCAGTCTTCCTTGTCAATGGAAGCCCAGATAGCTGCCACTGCTAAATCCGCCTTTTTCCACCTTAGGAGGGCGAGGCAGTTGGCTCCCTTCTTGGAACGTAGTGACCTGGCAACTGTGATCCACGCAACGGTCACCTCTAGGCTAGACTACTGTAATGCCCTCTACATGGGGCTGCCCTTATACCGAACGCGGAAACTGCAGTTAGTGCAGAACGCGGAGGCCAGGCTGTTAGTGGGACTACCTCGGTGGGAACACGTCCAGCCTGGGCTGCAGGAGCTGCACTGGCTTCCGGTTGTGTATCGTGTTCGCTATAAGGTGCTGGTTATTACCTTTAAAGCCCTATATGGCCGAGGACCTGCCTACCTTAGGGACCGCCTCTCCCCATATGTTCCCCAGAGAGCACTGAGATCTACTTCTTCACCCAAAGAGTGATTGACATGTGGAATTCACTGCCACAGGAGGTGGTGGTGGCAACAAGCATAGCCAGCTTTAAGAGGGGATTGGATAAAAATATGGAGCAGAAGTCCATCAGTGACTATTACCTACAGTATATATATATATATATATATATATATATATATATATATATATATATATATATATATATATATATATATATATATATATATGTGTGTGTGTGTGTGTGTGTGTGTGTGTGTGTGTGTGTGTGTGCATGCGTATATATGTGTGTATATGTATATGTATGTGTGCATGTGTGTGTTGGACTGGATAGGCCATTGGCCTGATCCAGCATGGCTTCTCTTATGTTCTTATGTTCCTTCCTTCCTTCCTTCCTTCCTTCCTTCCTTCCTTCCTTCCTTCCTTCCTTCCTTCCTTCCTTCCTTCCTTCCTTCCTTCCTTCCTTCCTTCCTTCCTTCCTTCCTTCCTTCCTTCCTTCCTTCCTTCCTTCCTCCCTCCCCTCCCTCCCTCCCTCCCTCCCTCCCTGCAGAGTTTGAGTGGCAGGCATTGTCCTCTGAAGGACTGCTACTGGGTATGTGGATGTCATTAAAGGTCCAGTGGGAGCAGGTCCAGTGGAAGCAGCTGCAGCTTCTGCATGAAGGGAGGGGTAGGGGTGGGTGGGAGCCAACTACCACCAGTTCAACTTGTATTTGATTATCCCAGCTGGTGTGGCCTAATATGCTAATGAGTATGTGACCTAATATGCTTATGAGTTAATATGCTAATATTAGGGGTGTGGTCTAATATGCTAATGAGCTCTACCAAAAAAAGTCCTGTATTTAAGAACTTTCAAGGTGGAGTTCCCATAATTTGATAATTGCTCCATTATTATTGATTTTTTAAAAAACTGTGAAGCCTTCCTTTTCTGTGTTTGTGTAACCAGGAATCATATCAAGTAGTGGGTTGATAATTCCATGATAATCCTCCCCATAGAGTGGACATCTAAAACACATGTGCTCTACAGACTCAACCTTCCCTAGGAACAAGAGCATAACCTTTCTGAGTAGGCCGTCAATTGATTACAGATCCACCTAACAGTAACAGGATCCAAACCATATTTTACCAACTTGCCGACAAGAATAGTTTGGGTAACCTTATCAAAAGCCCTATATGGTCTAGGACCTGCCTACCTGAGGGACCGTCTCTCCCCGCATGTTCCCCAGAGAGCACTGAGATCGGGATCTCAAAATCTTTTGGTTGTCCCTGGGCCAAAGGAGGCCCGCTTGAAGATCACAAGAGACTGGGCCTTCTCTGTAATGGCTCCATTTTGGTGGAACCAGCTGCCGGAGGAGGTAAGGGCCCTGCGGGATCTCACCCAATTCCGCAGGGCCTGTAAGACAGTCCTCTTCTGGCTGGCCCACAACTAACGGCCCTGTATACCGACTACTGAATGCTGTATATTGTATACTGAATTTTTATCTGAAGCTGAATAGAGTGTAGCTCCATGACTGCTGGCTGTTTTAATGATGTATAGTTATAACAAATGTCTGTTTTTAATTATATATTGTGAAATGCTAATTTAAAGTGTAATTTTATATTTTTATGTTAGTTTTATATATGTTGTAAGCCGCCCTGAGCCACTCGGTGGGAAGGGCGGGATATAAATCCCAGATAGATAGATAGATAGATAGATAGATAGATAGATAGATAGATAGATAGATAGATAGATAGATAGATAGATAGATAGATAGATAGATAGATAGATAGATAGATAGATAGATAGATAAATAAATAAATAAATAAATAAATAAATAAATAAATAAAAATCAAAATAAACTATAATTACAGCACCCCCCTGATCCAGTAATGTAATAACTTTCTCAAAAAAGAGATCAGTGTGACATTACTTGTTCTTGAGAAACCATGTTGGCTCTTAGTAATCATAGCCATCTTTTCTAAATGTTTTAGGACTGACTGTTTGATGATTTGTTCTAAAACTTTTGTGTAGATGGGGACAACATTTGCCTGCCTCCAATCTTTCAGCACTTCATTCGTTCTCTAAGAATTCTCAAAAATAACGGAGAGTCAGATATTATGACTGCAATTTCTTTTAGTACCCTTGGATGCAATTCATCTAGCTCCTAAGACTTAGTGTCATTTAAAGAAACTAGGTGTTTATGTACTACCCCCTGCTAATCCTAGGCTGCAACTCCCTTCCCTCATCATGTGTTCTGTTTTTGCCATGTTGAGCACTGTTTCATGTTGAGCACTGTTTGCCATGTTGAGCACTCAGTTGCTGGTTCACCGCCTCGCCGACACGGGGATTCAGGGGTTGGCCTTGCATTGGCTCTCCTCTTTTCTCCTTGGTTGGGGACAAAGGGTGGCGATCGGGGGACAATCGTCTCAGAGACATCTACTTAATTTTGGGGTGCCTCAGGGGGTGGTGCTCTCTCCGATGCTGTTTAATATCTATATGCGTCCCCTTACCCAGATTGTCCGGAGATTTGGACTGGGTTGCCATCAGTATGCTGATGACACCCGGCTCTATCTGCTGATGGATGTCCGGCCTACCTCTGCCCCAGAAAATCTAGTCCTGGAGCTGCAAGCCGTGGCAGGGTGGCTCAGGCTGAGTCGTCTGAAGCTGAATCCGATGAAGACAGAGGTCCTTTGTTTGAGTCGTGGTGGTCTGGGAAGGGAAACCCCCCTACCAGCTTTTGATGGGGTGCCATTGATATCGGCGCCCAAAGTCAGAAGCTTGGGGGTGCTACTGGAGCCCACATTGGCAATGGAGGCCCAGATAGCAGCCACTGCAAAGTCCGCCTTTTTCCACCTTAGGCGGGCACGACAGTTGGTCCCCTTCCTGGAGCACAGCGACTTAGCAACTGTGATTCATGCAACGGTCACCTCAAGTCTAGACTACTGCAATGCTCTCTACATGGGGCTGCCCATGTCCTGGATTTGGAAACTGTAGCTGGTGCAGAATGTGGCAGCCAGGCTGTTACTGGGTATCTCTATACGGGAACACATACAGCCAGGACTGCGGAAACTGCACTGGCTGCCAATAGTATTCCGGATTTGCTACAAGGTGCTGGTTATTACCTTTAAAGCCCTAAATAGCCAAGGACCTGTCTACCTTAGGGACCGTTTCTCCCCACATGTTCCCCAGAGGGTACTTAGATCTGGATCGCAGAATCTATTGCCAATTCCTGGGCCGAGGGAGGCGAAACTGAAGGCTACCAGAGAAAGACCCTTCTCAATTGCGGCCCCCCACTGGTGGAACCAACTCCCAGAAGAGGTAAGGGCCTTGCGGGACCTTGCCCAGTTTCACAAGGCCTGCGAAACAACTCTATTTCGACTGGCCTTCAGCCCAACTATGTAGATGCCCAACATCGCTGAATGTACTGTACCAACTTTAGCACCAAAAATTGTTTAATACTTTTTAACTGTTTTAAATTGTTTTAATTGTTTAATTGATAATGGATTATTAATTTATTGTTTGCTTATTGTTTTTACTGTCTGATGTTAAATTGTTGTTAGCCGTCCTGAGCCTGCTTCGGCGGGGAGGGTGGGATATAAGTACGAAGAATAAATAAATAAATAAACCATGCTGGTTCTGGGTCTCTCACCCAGATGCCAGCTTCCCTGCCACATAATGCACAATCTACAGATGCCAGTTCTCCAGCCCTGCCCCAAACAACACAGGGAGAACTGGCCAAGCACACAAACCATGCTGGTTCTGGGTCTCTCACCCAGGTGCCAGCTTTCCTGTCACAGAGCACAAAATGTACAGATGCCAGCTCTCCAGCCCTGCCCCCAAACAACACGGGGAGAGCTGGCCAGGCACACCAACCATGCTGGTTCTGGATCTCTCACCCAGATGCCAGCTTCCCTGCCACAGAACACACAATCTACAGATGCCAGCTCTCCAGCCCTGCCCCAAATAACACAACTCTCAAACAACAAAAGCAGTGGACCACACCTTGCTCCACATCTGTATCTGACACAAAGCAAGAAGCATTTAGACTTACCTTGAGCAATGGACGGTTGGGTGGTCTAGGCTGTTTGGCATTACCCAGGGTGCACCATGAGAAGGCGAGCCAGAGTCGCACCCCAATGAGGAAGATCACTGGAAGCGCCTCAGATTGTGAGAGGCAGGGAACCATTCCTTCTCTCTCAGCTCAGCAGCAACACACCAGCTATCACTGCCCCAATTAGAGGGACCTCAGCTTAGGTATGGCCGCTGCCTGTTTGTTATTATCACTGGCACCTCCCTCTTCCTTCCTCCTTCCCCTGAAAAAAAAAAATAGGTTATCCTGGCTGGGCCTGTGGGTGCTGGTTATAGTGGGGGCTGCAATGGCCCTTTCAGATTTATTAGGCATGTGTGGATGGGGACTGGGGACATTTGGATTGCTTTGCAGATTTTAAATCAGCATTCACTTTCAGTTTGGTGATGGTTGATGGGTGGGGGGGGTGCACTGCCAATCAATTTGTGAGTGAGTTTGTGGGCTGTCTTCTAACTCTGCGTTTAGTGGGAGAGCATTTTACAACCGCCTTCTAAGCATGGATCAAGAGAGGATGCAGGCAAAAATAGGTTCTCAGTTCAGTCACTCTCAAAAACATGTAGGGAGCCAAACAGAGGTAAGTTGACCTTCAAGAAGACCAATTGCTCAACTGTCCAGGGTTGCAGGTGATTGCAATGTCAGCAGAAAATGTCGCCCATGTGAGAAAAGATGCACTTGCTCTGTACACTCGTTGGTGGACATGAGAGGTGCGCCTGGGCCACGGAGGAGAGGGCCAGCCAGAACACCTCCTTCGCGGACCAGTAGTTCAAAGGACATATGTCCTGCGACTCGTAGGGCTCCAAAAGATAGTCCCTCACCATCACAGCACCCATCTCCACTCTCAGGGTCCTAGCACTCTCATAGGGGCCAGTGAGTCGCCTGATGAGTGTCATCTCGGCACACTTCTTGGCGTGAGTCTGGTGGGAAACACTGCCTAGCTGGGGAGACTGGGGATGAACAGCAGTGGAAGTGGCAGATGAGCTGCTTTCACCCCTTCCTCCTCAGCTACCGGCACTGGGCTCGCCTTGACTCTGCAGCACTTGACCTTCTGGGAGAGCTTGTCTCGCCAGCGATCGAGCTCGTTGATTATCTTGCCCTTAAGGAGTGAGTCTAACGTGGTCGCCATCATGTAGACCTTATCCTGGGTGAGAGGCTGAAAGCAGACATCAAGCCCTTCCTGCAGCCTAACAACCAGGGCACAATTAAACAATTAAAACAATTTAAAACAGTTAAAAAGTATTAAACAATTTTTGGTGCTAAAGTTGGTACAGTACATTCAGCGATGTTGGGCATCTACATAGTTGGGCTGAAGGCCAGTTGAAATAGAGTTGTTTCGCAGGCCTTGTGAAACTGGGCAAGGTCCCGCAAGGCCCTTACCTCTTCTGAGAGTTGCTGTGTGAGAAGTGGCCCGTGATGTACCAACACTTCTGGAGTAGAAGTCAGTACTCATGGGTCACGGCAAGATACCGACGATCATTTCTTTTCGTCTAGTCCAGTGCATCCTTAACCACGAGGTGGAGAAGGTGGACCATGCAAGGAAGGCGTTTTAGGCCCTGACACTGGAAAGCCGCCTTGATGTTGGAGCCACCATCAGTCACCACAAAGCCCATGGCGACATCCCTGCCTACCCAGCCGTCTAACTGCTGTGAGAGGGTGGCTCTGAGATTGGCCATCATGTGCAGTGCATTGACTGCTTCAGCATGCAGCAAGGCCCAGTGGTAGCTGGCCCGGCAGCCCTGGCCCTGCCTACTGCTAGTGCCACCCCCACCCTGCAGCTCACTGGGTTGCCACCAATGCACAGTCAGGGAGAGATACCCTTAAAACACATGTGGGGAGCTCCAGAGATCTGAGGTGAAATGAACAGTCCCCCCAAAAGCACAGGACAAATGCTCCTTCACCACAGATCTGGTCACCCTGAAAACAGATGGCACAATGGTCCTGCTAACATTGGTTCTAGCAGGAACTTTGTACCAGGGTGCCAGGTACTCAAGCAACCCTAGCACCCCAGGATTCTTGACCACAGAAAATGGAAGTCCATGGGTGACCGCCCTGGCAAGGTTCCAGGTGATCACCCTCCTGCTATACCTCATCCCCCCTCTTGGCACAGAGGTGTCACCCCCACCAAACATCTCGGGCAGAGATGCCTGGTGTTCCTGCCTTGTCGCAGAACTCTCCTGGTGAGCTCTGGAGGTAGATGCAGTGGGACGAACCTCCTGGCTGGGTGGTGTTGGCCACTTGGGCACCCCAGCATGAACCTGCTTCCCCCCCTTAAGAAGCACTGCCTGGTGGTGCAGCCGCAGGTGGTTCCACATCCCCCCAGAGTCAGGTGGACAGGGTCCCACCCATGACTGATCCGGGCCCTGCACAGCTGGCATTGTGCCTAGCATGGATCCTCCATAAGCCAAAAGTGCTTCCAGACTTCAGAAGTATGCAGATGCCCAAGCTGTCCAGCAGCTTTGGTATCCAGAGCCACCTCCTGTGAGGTGCTCAGGGCAGACACATCGTGCCTTGGGGTGGCAGGAGAGACTGGCCACCAGGGGGAAGTGGGCTGAGATGGAGGCACCTCATGTGTCTCCATCCCTTCCCCCTCCCCCCCATGCGGCCTCCCCTCCTGGCCATTCCCTGAAGGCCTGCTGGTGCCCAAAGGAACTGAAGAAGGGGGCTGATCCTCCTCAACCAGTTTCTCCTCCAGCTCCTGCACAACACTCTGCATCCTCCTTAGGGTGATCATTGTAGACAGAAAACTGTCCCCAAAGCTCATCTCCAAGGAGGACTGCTCTTGCTGCCCCTCCTCTGGCTGCTGAGGCCAAGCGACATCAGCTGGAGGAGAGACTGCCCAAGCAGCAGACCCCTGCTCAGTGCTAGCACCTAATGGCACCTCTGCTGGGGGTGCCCCGGCAACAGCCTCAATGAAGGGCTACAGTTTTTAAAGGCTACCTTGAGATGATGGCAATCCTTGTTATATGCTCCTAGTTAAACTTCTCCTAACTAGATCCTGAGACAAACTAGATTTCCTTGCAAACTAGAAATCAGGTGTCCCCTAAGACTAGAGTAAAGCTGTGGTTTACCCTATAGAAATCAAAGGATGCACTGGCTTTCAGCAGCTGAAAGCAAGATGCACTGCAACCCTAGTCTCTTTAAAAGGGAGCCTGATCTAGCCTAGTAGTCACGCTGCCTTTTATGAGAAACCTGCAGTCTTTTTAAATTGCCCCTATCTGGCCTAGTTTAATTTTGAAAGGAGCTAAAGCCCTAAACTGGATTTTTCTTAAGTTTCGAAAAACACAATCCTTAAAAACACCCTTATTATTGGGGCAGCCTATTTACTGGGCCTATCCAAACCGAAAACACCCTCAGACTCCAAAAATGACTCTAAAAAAACAGGAAAGTTCAGTGACCCACCCCACCCACCAACTCTATCACACCAACCAGAGGGAATTTGAAAAACACAAAACTTAACCAAACCTCTTGAAAACTTTTACCCAAAAAACCCCCACCTCAAGCCAAACCAAAGACGCCCCCTCAAGAAACAGAACAACAGCAGAACAAACCCAACCAGAAAATCTATTAAAACCTCAACTTTAACTTAAAAACTTGAATTTAAAAATACAACTTAACCAACCTTCACCCTAACCTCAAGAAATCCTAGCCACCCACAGAAATCAGGGAACATAAAAGGACACAGCACTTTTAAAAGGCCTCTTACTAAAGTAAGATATAGGCAACCCTCCTCCTTCCCCCATCCCAGGCCCCCACCCCCAGCAGAACCCCCTAACACTAACCCCAAATAAGCTACCCACCAAATCTAAATAAGTAAAGGGACTCTGAGTTTAAAAGGTTCTTTTATTTATAGTCTAAGTAAAATAAAAACAAGAAGAACCCCAAGACTTACCTTTAGCTGTCTTCTCCAATCCAGGCAGGCCAGGCAAGGCTGAGAAAGAGCAGCAGCAGCTGAAGCCAAAGGGCCAGCGCAGCAGTCTCCCAGTCACAGCAGCAGTCCACCAACAGCAGCAGCAATGGAGTCTAGTCAGGCAGACTCCTTAAAAAGGTTTTCTGGCCCTACACAGAGCAGTTTCAAAAAAATACCACTGCTCTGTGATTGGCCAGAGAACAGTGTTTACTTGGATACCCAAGTAAACAAAAGAACAACAATGTTGCAAATGGCAGGGATTAGCCCAGCCATCAGCAATACAACAGCTCTGCAAAGATGCATGCATTTGCAAAATGCAATGTATTTTACAAATGCATGCTTTGGATTGACTGCTGGGACTCCTCTCCCCCTCCCTCCCTGATCCCAGGAAGGCTATGGGAGGGCAGGAAAAGGCTTCCAAAGGTGGGAAAGGAGGCAGGCAGCTTCCCTGAGACTGCAAAAGCTCCTTTCTTGCCTTTTCCATTGACTTCCGAATACTTCTGAATACTGATTCAGAGATATTCGGGGGAGCTGTATTCGGCTCCCGTATAATGGTTTAAAATTGGATTTAGAAGTATTCAGTGCCAAATAATTCTAAATCATGGGGTATTTGGGGATTTATTTAGTTCGGCCAAACCGAATGCACATCCCTAGTTCCAATCAGAAGCTGTTTGCCAGATTTATGTCTCAAAGCCATTTTTTCAGAATGCCTTAAAATTCTGCTTTCATTATCTGATGTGTGGGTTTGACTGTTTTTTGGGGGGATGGGGTGTTAATGCATTCCAGCAATAAAATATTTCAGCTATGGAAGGCACCTGCATTGTCATTGGGCCGGTGGGAGAAACCTCCCCCGACATCACTGGCACAATGACATTACCCAGAAGTGACATCATCACACTGGCGACATTGCACGGCAACCACTCTAGGCAATTTCAGGAAAATTCTATGGTTTCCCAGATGCTGTAGCCATTTGGGTGAGAAAACTCTATGGTACAATCAGTACCATAGAGTTTTTCCTTCCAAATGGCTAGACCATCCAGGAAAACCATAGAGTTTTCCTGGAAACACCTAGAGTGGCTGCCGTATTATATCGCCAGCATGATGACATCACTTCCAGGTGACATCATCATGCCACACACATTAAAAGAGTTCCCCAGCAGAGGCTGTGAGGGACTTGGCAAAGGTACCGATTAGGGACACTTCCCTCTTCGTTCTGCCTTGTGAGTGTGTGCGTGTGTGCACACTCTGCTCTACACTCTCTGCCTCTTTCTCTCCCTCTCCATTGTGAGAATGCCCAGACCCACTTGTGTCCACCTTCTCCCAGCAGAGATCTTGGCAAGGGGAAGAAGTCTGCAACTCCAGTTCCTTCAAAATGGTTCTTGGGTTGATTACTAGAACAAGAGAGAGACTGAAGAAGATCCACATATTAAACTTAATCCTGGGGAGGGAGGGGATTCCCTGAATCCTGGCCCCCTCTCATTTTACACAAGAGTTGCAACACACTCCCCATCTAAATACTCCCACCATCCCCCAGATCATCCCTTGACCTTTTGCACCTTTCTCCCCAGTGTGGAAAACCCTTCTTTTTGTTACATTCTTTTTCATGTTTTCAGTTTTAAAATGTGAGGAGCCAAATGACTGAGAAAATAAATGATTGTTTCTATTCTATTCTTGCTTTACACAAGACTAAACATACTGAAGCCAATGCGGCTACTCTCATGTAAGGGGATTGCACCTTCTCTATGTGTTACAAGGAAGATAGGCAGAGAGAGGAGGCTGCTGAAATGCTGAATGGGTTCAGTACATGTGCAATTTCCCCAACAGAAAAACTTTCCTGGAACAGGTGGAACCATGACGGGAAGGCTGAACTGTTCCCCTGATAGCACAATCATTGGAACCAGCACTACATATGAAAAAATGTGAAAAGTGGTTGCAGCCTGAAAATAGCCAAGATTTCTCTGTTAGCTCATTCAATGTTTTACTGGTGTTTTCCATATGGGAGCAGATATACATGGTTTCCCTGTTGCTGCTACGACTGCCAATACATCACATTGGCAATAAAACTTCAAAAATGCAGGTTTCCCCATATTTTCCTTGCCTCAGTCCCCTGACAGTGGCCATTGACTCCATGCAGCACCATGGAAATGTCGTATATATATTTTTATATATAAAAGGCAAATAAATAGCCTTGCATTGTTATAATAACATGTCTGTCAAATTCTCAAAATTCCCAGCTCCCATTTTTTTAAAGAAAGTATATAGCTCCATTTGTTGCGGAGACATAAGGGGGAAAGCATATCTCTGCTACATTTTGGCATGTTTTAACACTTAAAAATGAAATCTGGGAATTCAGAGAAGTTAATAGATACATTGTTACAGTGTTATGACATATCCAATCCAGGGCAAACAATGTACAAGTCTAAATAAGCATTGTGTTAAAAGATAAGCTAGAAAGATCCCACTTTGCCTCACTTAATTCACCAAGCAATTTCAGAGAAAGTGATATCCAAATTATCACCCTGAAAACACATCTAATTATTCTAGACTGAAAAGAAATCATAACATAATTAAACATTATTCTATATTTATATTTTATGTATTTGTATTCTATGACCTTTGAGACTCTTCTCAACCACCTGCACCTGGCACCCCAACTTATGCCCTTAGTATGGTACATAACATTACTACAAAACAAGTATTTTTATCTTTATCTTTGATTTAAATGTTAAATAAAACTACACATTTTACCAAATATGGTTTGTCTGCAACTTTCCTTCATATTCTGTGTCTTGTTTCAGATGCTCTACTGAATCAGATTCCACATATCTAGGCATCATAAATGTGTGGTGAATTTAAACACATTCATTCTATACAGAAATTTGGCAGTCTAGCCTTAGTTCTATCACCTTTTCTAATATTTTGCAGCATAAATGACATATATGGTTTCCTTGTTGCTGCTGTGGCTGCCAATACATGACACTGGCAATGGGACTTCAATACGATCAAGACAATCAGAATAGAAAACACCTTAGGAGACAGGTTCTAATTTGCAAGTATACAGGAGCTCATGCCATGAACTCACAAAAACAGCCTGTCTTATTACAGAAATGAAGGCTTTTGATGTGCTACAGTAGGATGCATCAGCTGGTACACTAGTTTCTAATGGACCTGTGAATACATTGGACAATTTTAGGCCCATAATGTGCTGAGACAAAGGAAAAGCTCTGCCTCGTAGCATTATGGATTCCCGGTGGCTGGGCAGAGTAGAGCAAGGGGGAGTTGTAGATAGGAGCACTGTTTTATTGAAGATGACTGTTTCAGTGAGAAAAGAAGAGAGAATAGGGAGAGATTAGCAGAGCCACTGACTATGCAGAGAGAGCAGATGTTGGAGGTTAATGGAGCATGGGGGGGGGGGAAGGGAGGATCAAAATCTCCTAATACCTGCCATGACTTTTGAAGTCACACAGGATTCTTTGTGACAAAGCAAGAGGGTTATCCTCAGCTGGAAGTTTAGAACAAGACTATCCATGTCCTTGTTTAGCATAAATGAGCTTCAGCCATGACTTCTTGAGCTCCAGTGACTCAGCATGAACTTAATGCATCATAAACTCTTATTGCTGACATTTTACTGACATTTTCCCCTATTAATACAGTTTTGTCATTTCCTAAAAAGGTAGTCCCCTGTGAAAGCACCAGTCATTTCCAACTCTGGGGTGATGTCACAGCACGACGTTTTCACAGCAGACTTTTTTATGGGGTGGTTTGCCATTGCCTTCCCCAGTCATCTACACTTTACCCCCAGCAAGCTGGGTACTCATTTTACCGACCTTGGAAGGATGGAAGACTGAGTCAACCTTGAACTGGCTACCTGAACCAGCTTCCACTGGGGTCAAACTCAGGTCAGGAGCAGAGCATTCAGACTGCAGCACTGAAGCTTTACCACTCTGCACATTTCCTAAAGTGTAGTAATAGATTGTGTTGGTTGCTCCTGGATAAAACTGATCATTTTATTGTAGTGCTGAGATAAAGTCAGGCAGGGACAAATGGATACAGACAGGGCCAGCAAACTACACAATTGCCTAGGGCACTGGCCTTCTGTGACTTAGTAATGTTATTAGTGCAAGGGGGGATGCCAGACAGTCTACAGCTGGCCCTGGATACAAATAGAGAAATCTTCCATGGAGAGCTCAATAATATTGGAAATCATAAATCATCTCTTCGACATCACTCGAAGCATTTCCATGCATGAGCAGTAAACAGTACTCCATATCATTTCTATATAGCAAATCTCCATAGAATGCAGATAAGCTGTATATAAGCTGAGAGCCAGTTTGGTGTAGTGGTTAAGTGCGTGGACTCTTATCAGTGATAACCAGGTTTGATTCCCCTCTCCTCCACTTGCACCTGCTGGAATGACCTTGGGTTAGCAATAGCTATCACAGAGGTTGTCCTTGAAAGAGCAGCTGCTGTGAGAGCCCTCTCAGCCCCACCCACCTCACAGGGTGTCTGTTGTGAGGGGAGAAGATAAAGGAGATTGTAAGCCGCTCTGAGTCTTTGATTCAGGGAGAAGGGCGGGTTATAAATCTGCAATTTTTCTTCTTCTATATTGAGTGCTGCACATTTAAACCCCCAAAAGAGATACCAATATACAAAAATATATTGGCATTTTCCACAGAAGAGATATTGCTACGAATGGCCCTCACACTAGTGTCATTGAAGCTGATGGAGGTGACAAATATTGTGCCTTAGGCTTCAGTTTTGGGATAAGTGCTGTTTAACATTTTTATAAATGACAGATAAGAGAGTTAAGAAAGTGCTTGTTGAGTCTGCAGATGATATTAAATTGGGTGGGATGTTTAATACTTTGGAGGATAGAAACAGAATACACTGGACATAGGATTGGGCTCAGGCAAATAAAATGAAATTTAATCAGGACAACTGTAAGCTGTTGCAACCTGGATAGTAAACATCAGTTATATAACTATTAGATAGGTGAAGTTGTGCTGAGATGTACTACCTGTGAAAAGGATCTGGACGTTCCAGTGGACCACAAACTTAATATGAACTAATAATGTTATATGGAAGTAAAAAAGGTTAATGCAACTTTTAGCAGCATTAGCTGAAGAGTATAGTTGAGATCCCACAAGGTTTTGGTGCTGTTGTACACAGCTCAGGTTAGACCTTAACTGGAGGCCTGTGTTCAATTTTGGGCATCACAGTTTAGAAAGGAAGTCAGTAAGCTGGAAGGAGGCCAGCAGAGGGAAAAGGAGCTAGTGAGCTTGGAGACCATGTCCTATGAGAAAAAGTTGAAGGAATTGAGAATTTCTGTGGTGGAGAAGAGATGCTTGTGAGGTGATATGATTGTCATCTTCCTGTACGTAAAGGGATGCCTTGAGAAGTATGGGGCAGATGTATTTTCAATAATGTACTGACTCAGATTAATCAATATAGATCTCAGCAAAGGAGGTTTCATCTAAATTTGAGGAAGAACTTCCTGATGAAGAGGTGTGTTCAACAATGGAACAATCTCCCTTATAAGGTGTATGATTTTTTTTTGTAGTTGGAGGTTTTAAAATATTGATTAGATACCTATTTGATGATGATGTAATATTTGTAGTTCCTGTGTTAGCAGGAGATTGGATTAGATTAGATGATGCTAGTGGTCCCAACTCTGAAAAAAATATATATAAATAAAATAAGCACTCTATGAACCAGAGAATCTGGAGTTTGAAGTGCAAAACGGACTGTTCAGATAGGGCCTGAGAACAAGGCCTCAGTGTTTATAGCAGGCTGCAGAAACCCAGTGGTTTCATGCTGCCTGTCCATTCTAATACTCTATTCTAAATCTTTATTCCTTCCCTTCTGTGTCTGAAGAAGACTGGGCAACATCGTGTGTAATGGCTAGAGGGATGAATTTGGGAAACCCTCATCCAAATCATGGACATTCATTGAGTAACCAATAACTTTCTCTCAGCCTAATCTTCCTCAGGGCTGTTAACTAGGAAAAGGGTGGGAATGAGACATCCCATCCATGTACTAACAAGGAAATTTCCTGGTGGGCTACTGCCCTTATGGCTAAAAGCAAGCATTGTCAGAGCCTCAGGAGCCATTTGGTTATGGTGACTAGTGTCAGTTTGTTTCCAAAAGAGGCAGTCTCCTATTGCATTGAGGGAATTAGCTTAAAGACACAGAGTGAGAGGTAGATGACTGGGATCTCCATCAATGTATATCAGGATTTTCTTCCTTTACGAGAACTCTCAAATAAACCAAGCAGATGTTCAACCAGAAAGGCTTTAAAAAGAAAAAAGGGCAACACACAAACACACTTAAACACATACATGAAAATTGTATCTGGGAGGAAATCAGTGAGGAAAGAGGGAAAGCTTTTTTGGAGGGGAAAGTTAATGTTTACCAATCTTGTGATGGTCCAGGAAGCAGCAGCAAAATAGCCAGCATTTCAGAAAGAGAAGAGAACCCATAGAGTGGGGGTGTGGCCAAGGACACACATACTCACTGCACTGGTGACTAAGAGCTCTTGATATAGGACAAAATGCCCCTGGGGCAAGCTGATGTATTTTCCCCAATAAACAATAATTTGATGGGTTTTTCGTAGGTGGAGAATGATTTGGGAGAAGTTTGATGGAATTTTCTGAGGCAGACAATAAGTGTAAATGGTGCTTGATGACCCTGTAAGTACAGGATGGGAAAAGCTACTAGGTTTGATGTTAAGTGTTGCTTAATTAGGGTAAATGGGTGAAGGAAATTGAGGCTGAGAGTTGACAAGATTAATCCAAGGTGTGGCAAAAGGTTCTTGGGATACCTATTGTCCTAACTTATGCATCTCTCTGGGCTGAGGAGGAGGCATTTAGCTCACCACTCTTACAGTTCTAAGCTATATGTCCAGGCTTATCTCTGACTGACATCCATTTTGTGTCATTTTGGG
The DNA here is from genome assembly GCF_032191835.1 of Heteronotia binoei. Taxonomy (NCBI): domain Eukaryota; kingdom Metazoa; phylum Chordata; class Lepidosauria; order Squamata; family Gekkonidae; genus Heteronotia; species Heteronotia binoei. The sequence goes on from NC_083243.1 coordinate 104,628,312, forward strand.
CCAGGCAGTGTATTGCATTTATGATATATGAAATGCTATTTTAGGAAAGGAACAATGGGGTTTCAGGAGGGAGCAATGGGTGAGCTAATAGCCACTTTTTGCACCACTGAGCTGAGTGGCCATTGCAGCTATTGCTTGTAGCACCACAAGGGCCAGTCAACTTGACTTGCTCCAGGGCAACTTTCACAACACAGCCTGCTCCTGTGTCCAAAGCTACTTAGAGAAAAGTAGGGTATAAATGTGAGGAATGTATGAAACAGAAGCTTCAGCACACATAGTAATGTAGATTCCAGAGACTGTGAATCCCTGGCTAACAGTAAAAATCATATTTTCAGTAACTATCTTATCTGGGTATCTGATGAATTATACAATAAAAGGCTCAAACCAGAAAGTTCTCATGTGGATGTACCCTAACTAATATGGCTGATTAACCTTTTTTGAATGCAATTAAGTCACTTCGAAGTTGGGAAGTGATGCCTTCTTATACTGTTGCCTCTCCTAAATCTCTTTTGCACAACTGCATGGTATAATTCTTTAAAATTTTAAGGAAAGGAACTATGGATATATTGTTTGTTAAGATATTGTTTGGGGAAAGAAAGAAGCTGTGAAAAATCATGTCAAAATATTACTCCATAATAGACCGTAATCTAATCTTCCTGAAAAATGAGTCAACAATGAATATGAACACCAAGCTAAATGCCTTATGTTGCTTCAAAATTTGTCTCGCAAAAGAACAGTGGCAGCACAATATATGAAATACAAAAATACAAAAATACAAAATATTGTGCACAAATACTCTTAACTGGTGTAAATAAAGTTCTATTATAATGAAATGAACAGCCTACAACAGTGGGCATACATTCATACAGTATAAATAGAAATAGAAAACAACAGTCTCAAAACAATATTCCAAGGAGGACCCCACACAGTCACAGAGTTTTCAAAATGAGTACAATGACTCAAAAATAAAGTTCCACAGGAGTCCCTCCGTTGTTTGTTGACTTCTGAAGGACAAATTCTAGCCTTCACGCAAACCCCGGATTTGATTGCGTTCCGCTGCTCCTGCAGCTTCCTCGTAAGTCAACTGAAAAATCCAGCCAAGTTCTTTCTCAAACGCCCATTTTGATATCTTAATTTGCAGCTAGTATTTGTGCACAATATTTTGTATTTTTGTATTTTTGTATTTCAAAATTTGTCTCAGCTGTAAGGATATTCCCAGATATTCTCCCTTTTTTCATTTTTGACATCCTCCTTCTGTGTTTTTCAGCCAGTGGTTTCTCACCCTGCTGTCTCAGGTGTGTTTGCTTAAAGGTTGTCATCTTTAGTTAATGACAAATAAAACACTCTCAGAAAGAATACAGAAGGTAAATGTTGTTTTCATTCAGAAATTATTTTCTAAAACAAAACCTTTTGGGTACTTGTGGTTAGGTTAAATCTGCATAATTCCTATTTTGTACTGAAATGTTTTGTTTTTGTAACAGCCTGACTGGAAGATGCAAAGGTTTAATGAATTAGATGTTTATGCAGTATGGAATGATTGCCTACAAGTATTACAATGTATAAATTTGTCAGAAAAAAAATGAATGATGGGTTGTTCTCAGCAGGTCTAAGTAGGATTAATAAAATGTAACAGTACAATGGAAAATTTAGGGGCTAGTCTAGACAGCACCATCATATATTCAAGTACTACTGTAATACTTAAAAATTGTTCCAGAGAGAAGATACATGTTTTTCTCTTAGACCTACCATTCTCATTACCAAAAGCCAGATGTCTGGAATGTTTAGACAGCCTGCACCTGTCTCAGATCTAGTTGACAGAAATAGCTGACTGATTGTCAACTCTTCCTGCACCATACCACTTCATACTGTGGTTAGAGGATCAAGCTTGAATATTCACTAATAGTAGACACAGTAAAAAAAAAAAAATCAGCATGTTCACATGATAAGAAAGTAAAGACATAATTGCCCCCCCAGTCGGAAGAACGAGTCAACGCCATAAGTTGGATGGAAACAGGGCAACTTTATTGAGCTGAACAGCATGGGGTAAAACTAAGTGAAACCGGACAGGCCAAGGGAAACACCCCGGACCCTTCCCTGCCCGGGAGGGCGAGCATCCCTGCCCCCAGCCGCAGCCCGCTAGAGCCAGCTGAAGCCAGGCCAGCACCGGCCAGGTATACAACCAAGTGCGCGGCCGCCCACCCAGGAACGGCCCGCCCGAAGAGGTGACCCGGTAGCGAGCAAGACAGCAGAGGGCCGTCAAAACCCCGCTACTGTCCCATCCCGCTACTTCCCTAAATCAGGGAAGACCGTGGGTGCTCACCGGAACCTGAAACCAACTTAAACACCCGCCAATAAAGTTACCAATTAAAGACCCAACCAGAAATAAAAATAGTACAAGGTAGGCGAAAAACATCCAGGCAAAGGCCAATCACATGGGATGAAAAAATTCCTACCTGGCCCCGAAAACCGGCGACCGGTGAACCTGTACTATTAAAGGGAGGGCGGGAGGGCCAAACAACGCAGCGAAGTGCGTGCTCTTGGGCGTGGCCGGGCTTATAAAGCCCAGACCACGCCCACCAGCTTACCCGGATGGACGGGAGCCGTTGCCTCGCTCCATCCGGGGAGGCAAAACGCGGCCCCTGCCCCCAGCCTCCTGATGGCGACGGGTGCAGGTAAGGGCCAGATTGCCCCCCCAGTCGGAAGAACGAGTCAACGCCATAAGTTGGATGGAAACAGGGCAACTTTATTGAGCTGAACAGCATGGGGTAAAACTAAGTGAAACCGGACAGGCCAAGGGAAACACCCCGGACCCTTCCCTGCCCGGGAGGGCGAGCATCCCTGCCCCCGGCCGCAGCCCGCTAGAGCCGGCTGCAGCCAGGCCGGCACCGGCCAGTTATACACCCAAGTGCGCGGCCGCCCACCCAGGAACGGCCCGCCCGAAGAGGTGACCCGGTAGCGAGCAAGACAGCAGAGGGCCGTCAAAACCCCGCTACTGTCCCATCCCGCTACTTCCCTAAATCAGGGAAGACCGTGGGTGCTCACCGGAACCTGAAACCAACTTAAACACCCACCAACCCAATGCCAAGCCTCAGCTTAGGCATCTGGGCCCACCGGCAGGCCTATAGCCTGCCGCAACCCCAGCTGCAGCTCACCCAGGAATGCCCTGTTGCCCAGCACGGACAGGTGGACGCCGTCCTGCCAGTACAGGTCCTCTCGATCCGACCTAATGGCCGGGTGTGGCACAAACTGGCCAAGGCCCCCACGAAGCGCATTCCTGATCGCTCTGTTGGCCTTGCGCCTGGCTCTCTCCAACCCAACAGGGTTCCAAGCCGCATGCCACACCCGCCTCGGAAGGATGGCGGACCATAGTAACCGCACCTCGGGCCACCTGCTCTGTATCACCTTGAGGTCCTTGATAACCTGAATAGACAGGGCCCTCCCCTGCATCAGGCCCAAATCATTGCCTCCAAGGTGAATTAACAAAATGTCAGGCGGAGGACCATTCCTCCCCATGAACAAGAGTGGCAGGAGCCCGTCCCAACGAAGACCTCGACGGCCCTGCCACTCAACCACCGCCCATTCACTAAGCCCAAGTTGTGATCCAAAACATGAACGCCGGGCCTGGTGGGCAGCCCAAAAAACCATGCTGTGGCCGGCGATCAGTATCCTCTGCCTCATGCCACGCACCACAGAACTTAAAATAGAAAAACAAAGTGACAACGTTAGAACTAACCAGTCAACAGTTGCCAGGCAACATAGGACGGACATAGCCCTTGTACTCCGGGGACCGCCATCTCCCCACATGTTGAATGGCCGGCCCCGGGTACCCCATGGCTGCAGCGGTAGAGGCCGCCCCGATTCGGAACGAATGAGTACCAAACCGAAAACCAGACAATCCTAGTCTGTTTAAGGTCTGACTGGTCACAGACCAAAACTGGAATTTGGTCAAAGGGGACCCATCCTCATGACGAAAAAAGGGGCCGGCATCGTCGCCGCGGACTGAAATATAATCAGTTAGTGTCCCCACCGGGCAAATATCCCGGTCCTGGCACGTGCCCAAGGTGATCGTGCTACCCCGATGTCTCTGATCGGTCTTGGACCTGCGCACCCTGATGGATGCCAGGTCCCCGGCAATCTTTACATCTCCAGCATGGAGAGCCCAACCCGAAGAATCATTACGTGAGCGAACCACGAGCTCACTAATTCTAAGTGCGCCAAAAAAGGCGGTCATGGCAGCTGCATGAAACAATGCCGCCTCAAACTTAGAAAAACAAACAGTGGGCCAAATTTTGCGGAAACCCTTCAATACCTCAGGTGAAAAAGGATGACGAGTGTCCAGCCTCGGGCCGCACTCCCGGGACCAGCCTTCCAACATTTTACGAAGTCTGAAATCATTGGAAGCATCCGCCAGACCCCTTACCTTACTGGTAAAGGCTAGGGCCGCCAGCTTGGCCCTAATAGTTTTCACAACAAGCCCCTTACCTTTCAACTCAACGCAGAATTGCATAAGGTGATCTGCTGGAATCGGCCACAGATCGGCCAATCCTACCTGCTCCCTGAAGGCCAAAAACTGCTCCGCGGAGCGATCATAGGCCTTCCGGGTAGAGGGGGCTAGCGCCAGCATCATTGCCCGGTCAGCTTCAACTCTCCAAGCCGCCACATCTCTGGGGGCATCCGGGCTGGCTGGAGGTCGGCCCCTGGTGCGAGAAGTCGAAACCGCTCCATCTGACGATGAGACAGAGCGCCCGCGACCCCATTGCACACACCGGGCACGTGCTTGGCAAGGAACAAAATATTCAACCGTAAACAACACAAAGTAAAAAACCTAACAAGTCGCATCACCGGGGCAGACTTGGACGTGAGGGTATTAATCACCTGAACCACAGCCATGTTGTCGCACCAGAAGTGCACCACATGGTTGGCCAATTCATCGCCCGACAGCTGGACCGCCACCACTATGGGGAAGAATTCCAAAAATGCTAAATTACGGCAAAGATCCGTGTCCAACCACGTAGGAGGCCACGTCTCTGTGCACCACCATCCGCGGAAATAGACCCCGAAACCAATGGCCCCAGCGGCGTCGGACATGATCTGCAGATCGGCCTCAATCCGCATATCTTCATGCCAGAAAGAAACTCCGTTGAAGTCAGAAAGAAATTGTTCCCATACTTCAAAGTCCTCTCGCATGCCCCGGCTGACTCTGATGCGATGATGCGGGAGACGTAATGCACCCATAGCATCGCATAGGTGCCGCAAAAACACTCTTCCTGGGGCCACCACTTTGCAAGCAAAGTTAAGGTGGCCCACAATCTGTTGCAGCTCCAGGAGCGAAATCTTCCGCTTACCCTTTAACCCCGCTAGCTTCTGGCGAAGGCCATCGATTTTTTCAGCCGGCAGGTGGGACGCCTGCCTAACTGTATCCAACTCGATGCCCAAAAACATCAAAACGCAAGTGGGGCCCTCCGTCTTCTCGTGAGTGAGCGGGACGCCAAGGTCGTCGGCTAACCTGAGAAAGGAATGCAAGAGCTGGGCACACTGGCCCGAGCCCTTGGGTCCTACAAACAAAAAATCATCAAGGTAATGAACGGTATTGGCGGACCCGACCCGCTCACGAAGGGCCCATTCAAAAAAAGTGCTAAAGCGTTCAAAGGCTGAACACGAAATAGCACACCCCATGGGCAGTGCGCGGTCCATATAAAACTTACCTTCGAACTTAAAGCCCAGGAGTTCGAAATCGTCTGGGTGTACCGGCAGCAGGCGGAAAGCGGACTTTATGTCGCATTTCGCCAACTCAGCACCAACCCCACAACGCCGGACGACCCTGACCGCCTGGTCAAAGGAAATATAACAGACCGTGCATAGGAAGTCCGGGATGGCATCATTCACCGAACCGCCTTTGGGGTATGAGAGATGATGAATTAACCTAAATTAACCTGGTGCCTTTTTAGGGACCACGCCCAACGGCGATACACGCAAGTTGGGAACAGGAGGGGCATCAAAAGGGCCCAAAACCCTTCCCTCTCTGCACTCTTTCCCGATCTTTTCCCTGACCACTTGCTCCATCCCCTTGATGGACAATAAATTCTTAGCCATACAGGGTCCCCGTGGACCCTGAAATGGAATCCGAAAGCCAAACAAAAAACCCTCACATAAATACTCCCTGTCTCTTGACCTGGGGTAGTCAGCTAACATTTCAATGAGAATCCTCACCTTGATGGGGCTGGGACCCTTTACCAGAGCCATGGGCACTGGCCCCACCCCCCGTCTGCTTGGGACCTCCTCGGGGCTTGGATCTGGGACATGCTGACAAAGCATGCGAGCCACCGCACAATGGGCACTCGTGCTTGTACTTGCAGATTCCCTGGGACGTATACTCCCAGCACAAAAGCCGGGGTTGAACCGGCTGCCCCGCACCCGTGCGGGGACCCGACGAACCTGCCTGCTTACTCACCAGATGTCCGCTGTCGGACCTATCCCCCGCATTAGGTTTAGCGGGGGACATAAGCTGCAGCCAGAGCTGCTGGTTTATCTGGTCTCAAGGCATGGTCGGATTGAGGGCCGCCCTCATCCGGAACTTCTTGTCGTACTGCAGCCACGCAGCACCCGAGAAGTCCGTGTATGCCTTGTACACAATATCACAATACTGGAATAGCGGTGCAGCCCGTAAAGGCTGTGCACGCGCTATTACGCCAGCATAAATTAGAAATCCGGGCAGCCAATTAGCCCAATTTCTTTCGACCTTCCTACATTTAATTTTTTCTTTGTCCCTTTCATCCAATTCATCTTTGTCCTTCTTCTCCAGTTCCCTGTAAAGAAGGCCAAAGACATCGACATACTCGCCCCTAAGAATCTTCTCACGGGTGGCGACAGTCAGGTGGTCGCCCAGCGGCATGGCCGTGTCCCCAAACGGGCGGCACTGAAATGGGACCAACCCCCATGTGACCGGGGGGCAAGCTACAGCACCACCAAAGCTGTTTGGCCAACCCATGGGCGGCTGACCCCCCCACAATTGGCCCCAGGGCAAGACCCCGCCCTGGGTAGGTTGGCCAACTGTACTCTGGGAAGTTGAAGGGGTGGCTGCTGATGCAGGAGCAGGCGCGGCACCCCAGGGCAATATCTGGCCCTGCCCACAAGGCCCCCAGTTACCTATTGCTGCCATAGGGGGAAAGGACCCACCGGCCGCCCCTAGGCCAACTGAAGGTAATGGCGAAGGAGCCGCAGGCTGATGCAGGGATCCCCAAACGCCCCAAGGCCAAGCACCAGCGGACCCCTGGCCACCTAGCTTACCTTCATGACCAGTCACTCCCGCCGCAACCACCTCAGGCGTCGACCCACTGCGATCCCCAACACGATCCGGGCCATCTGAAGGAAGAACCTCATCTTCGGAGTCAGAGGTGGGCTCGACCGGGACTTGACTCGGCTCGCCCAACGGACCAGGGCGGGCAGCCATGTCCTGCAACAAAGAAAGACGGGCCAGGACCTCTTGTTCGAAGGTCCTAGTAGACGCCCGTGCTGCCTTCCGCCCCCGGGGCAAGCCAGTTGTTGCTGGGTCCAGACCATGTTGGCACTCCAAAGCAGCCAAACGGTCTACAATGGCCTGCCTAGTCCGGGCCTCCTCCTCCTTGCCAGGCCTACTGGGTGCAGACCTCTTGCTCAGGGCCTTCACAGGCTGCTTGCCTTTGGAGGTCCCCTGCCCTTTCCTGGGAGCCATAACAGCACAAAACCCAAACCAATGGAAGTCAAAAGGATGACCAAGTCTGCCTGCCTGGGGCCCTACAAATGAGTCTCCCTGGCAAGGAAAAAAGGCCTGTAACGTGGGTCACGGGATCAACGGCCAGCTACTGGCACTAAATGCAGGCACCCCCTGGCCAATCCCTATGAGGACAATAGGAGAGGGGATAAAGCACCCACCCTTGTCCTTAAATATAGACCATCCACAGACCACAATGCAGCCTCTGCCACCCCCAAAAGGGGCCCAAAGTGGGGCTGACAAACTCCCCAGACGAGAAAAAAGGGGGGGCAACTCCCGCAGCCCAAACGCCTCCGCTTGATATCACCAATGAAGCACTGCCGATGTTCAGCTGGTGGGGGCTACCGCCCAGACGCTCCTTCCGTCCTGCCGCTGAAGAAAAATGGGGGTGGGGGCCGCTGGCCCGAAGCGCCCGTAAGCGCCGGCCGCAGACGAGCGATGAAAAAAGGTGGGGGCCGAGCTCCCTCGAACGCCGGTAAAATCAGCCTGCCCCGTGCCTCGGAAGAGGAAAAAAGGTGGGGGCAGCCGACTCCTCACTGAACGCGCCTCTGGCCTCGCCAGAGGCCGCGCGAAAAAAGGGGTGGGGGCCGCCGGTGCTCCCGAAAGCGCCGGCCAGCTGATAAACAAGGAAAGCCGCAACACTGCTATGAAGCTCCGTGCTTCAGGCAAGAGCTCACGCCCGCGCCGGCCAGCTGATCACCCCAGGCAACCACCGGACTCCGCTGCTTCAGGCCTCTCTGGAGGCCCAGCAGGAGAGCACGCACTAGCTCATCCAAACAACGTAGCGAAGTGCGTGCTCTCGGGCGAGGCCGGGCTTATAAAGCCCAGACCACGCCCACCAGCTTACGTGGATGGACGGGAGCCGTTGCCTCGCTCCATCCGGGGAGGCAAAACGTGGCCCCCGCCCCCAGCCTCCTGATGGCGACGGGTGCAGGTAAGGGCCGGATATTTTCAGCATGCAGATAATAAAACATAGTAAAACATAATGTTTCTGGGGGGTGGGGAGCAAAATGGAAGGGCTTCTAGCCCCACTTGTGAACCTCCTGATGGCACTTGGGGTTTTTTTGGGGGGGCCACTGTGTGACACAGAGTGTTGGACTGGATAGGCCATTGGCCTGATCCAAAATGGCTTCTCTTATGTTCTTATGATTTGACCTGACATCCAGTTTACACAAACACACAGTCTGAGAACAGACGGGCATTTTGGGGCAGCTGGGAGGCGGCCAAAAGTGAGACAGCTCAAAAAGAGTCATCCTGAAGCCTCTGCATGGTCCCAGCGAGGCTGCCCCATCCTGTTCGTGAGGCAGCCAGGTGCCTCCACACAGGGAGGTGCCTCAGAAGTTGCTGCCCTATGTTGGTTGAATGGGGAGAGCTCTTATGTGCAGAAGTGCTCTGACTGCCCTGCAAAAGGGTGGGGGGGAGCCAGAAACAGCTTGGGGCAGCTTGGCGCTTCCATGCTGCCAAGGTGCCTCATGTGCGCCCTTCTTCTTCCAGATGATGATGAGGCAACTGGCTACCACTTCCAATGTAGTACTTTTGGGGCCGGGTGGGTCAGCCTGGGGGACGGGGTGAGTACGGGACAGGGATGGGCAGCAGATGTTGCCGTCAGAAGGGTTTTTGGGGGCTGATTTCAGAGGTGCCTCTATCGACCCAAAGTGCTTGTCTGTATTCATCCACAGAGGCCCTTTCTGCACTGGTAGTTTCCCTCGCTTTCTCCACACATCTCTGTCACCATTTAAGTTTTGTTCTGCATTTCCTCTCACTTTCATCTTGCGTGTCCATTGGGTTTTCCTTCTCATTCTGCATTGCTGTACCATGCTCTCAAATGGCCAGCCTGTCTGCTGCAGGGAGGAGAGACAAAAAAAAACAAAACTCACCGCCTTTAACTGCCTCTAAACTATTAAAGCATTTTCTGCTAATGCTTTCTTCCTCTGCCAATCAAAGATTAGCAATCAGATTTTTTTTCACATTGCTAGACTCAAAGGGCTTATTTAAAAATGAAATTTAAAAGATAGGAAATAGTTGCAATACTGCAGCAGAAGTAGGGAGAAAGGTAGAGTGGGAGGGAGAAAAAAACCCTCAATCTTGGTAGTGGGGCTGTCAAAAAACAGGGGAAGGAACAGGGACGGGAAAAGGCTGAGGTTGAAAGATCTGAGAAACTTTGTATGCTTCTGAATTACCTTTGGCTTGGAAGTGAGGCAAGTGAAAAGTCCATTGCAAAGCAACTTTCAGAAAAACTGGGGATACAGTGCAAGATACACTCAAGATATCAAATCCTTCCCAATAGGGCAATTACCAACAGCCTTAGAATGGGAAGGTGGTCTTATTGTAATGAAGATGGAAGGAGGGGCAAGGAATCAACCTTTGGAGCATGAAGGGTAAGGATTGGGGGCGCTGGCATGCTAGGAGAGCCAGTGCCAATGGGCTGGGAGACTCTCTAAAATCAAAGGGGGAATGACAATAGGGAAAGTGGGAGTCCCTTTTGGAGGAAGGAGCAGGGGGTGGGCAGCCACCCCATGTATATAGAAGGGTCTTCAGGAGATGAGATCTGGTTAACCAGGTGGATACCAACAACCCAGGAGACCCCCAAAGATGTAAGTGGTTTTGAAGACAGGACTTGGAAAAAGGGTCAGGAAGTACTTTTTGGTAGAAGGAGAAGGTGCAGTGGGGAGGAGAAGGTGCAGTGGCTCTGGTAGAGGGCTGCCAGAAGTCGAATCCTGCCCAACTGAGAGGCTGGCAACAGCCTGGGAGAACCAGAAGCAGCAGGGAAGATGAATGTGAAGATGGTGTTATTGTAATGAAGGTGAGAGGGCAGGAGCCAATCCTGGAGTTTGAAGGGAAAGGCTCAAGAGTGCCTGTAGGTCAGTTCCCCTCCCTCTCACACTAAAACCAGTACAAAGGAGAAAGGTGCTCTCTGACTGAGGTCTGGCCATGGTCATGGTCTCCTTGTGGCACACAAAAATAGTTGTTCACAGTAAATGGAATAAAAACTCCTGAATGGCAGGTAGGTTAGTCCCACCCACCCACCACCATTTTCCCCAAGCCTTCCCCATGCTTACTCTTGAAGAAAGCGAAAGAGGCGGCACCTAATTTTTCATTGTTATCTTGTCCCCCACAACCCCTCAGACAGAACCCCTCCAGCAGCAACTAAGGGAAGGGGGGGAAGCAGAAGCTTAATTAAAAAAAAAATGGTACAACCCAGCCAACCAACTCCCTGCAGGATGTGCTGCTTTCTCTCCCCTCCCCCCCACAAGTTACATTCCACCAGATTTAGAAAAGTGCAGTTTTCAAATTGTAGTTGCAGAATAAATACACCAAATGGTGTAAGACTGGCGCAGAAGGCAGGCACAGAAATCCGAAGTCAACTTAAAGGCTTGATTGCTGAGATACTCTACATTCTCTCTCTCTCTCCCTCCCTCTCTCTGTAAATGCAGAGAGAGAGAGAGAGACTGACTAACTGGAGTAATGATACAGAATTGCATTGCTAATGGTGCAAAAGCTTTCCTTCCTTCCTTCCTTCCTTCCTTCCTTCCTTCCTTCCTTCCTTCCTTCCTTCCTTCCTTCCTTCCTTCCTTCCTTCCTTCCTTCCTTCCTTCCTTCCTTCCTTCCTTCCTTCCTTCCTTCCTTCCTTCCTTCCTTCCCTCCCTCCCTCCCTCCCTCCCTCCCTCCCTCTCTTTCTTTCTTTCTTTCTTTCTTTCTTTCTTTCTTTCTTTCTTTTTTCTTTCTTTCTTTCTTTCTTTCTTTCTTTCTTTCTTTCTTTCTTTCTGCAATGGACTAATGTAATCTTGCGTAGAAAATACTCAGCAGAAAGAACCAAGACAGGAGGACAAGCAAAGTACTATAATATCAGGACTTTTATCAAAATAACTCTTCTCCTGGTACATGTCAGCTACATGAGGTCAAATCTGGAGCAAGACCTCATTGGCACTGGTTTTGCTTATTGCATCTTCTGCTTGAGCAATATTTCCCCTGAGTTTTGTTTAGCTGTTCTATTTTTCAGCCATGTCTTTTCTTAAACAGTTGTGTAACATTGTTGTAGACTATTAAACCATTCCTCTTTCAACTACATAAATAGTTACAGTTCCATAGCAGATAAAGTGATTTTTCTGAGAATGTTTGCAGCATTATCAACTACAACTGAGAGTCTTGAATGTGCTGTGGCTTTCCATCATTGAAAAGAGCTATATAAATGGTAGATATTAATTTATAATTATTTTTCTGTTTAGAAAATGGTTCAATGCATTTGGGAAGCCAAAACCAGCTTTCTAAAGGAGGCACTGCAAGATTAAAAGATTTTATCTTTCTCCCTCTTGGTTGAAAATTACTTCTTAGATAAAAACTGCAGATTCAAGGGAAAAGTTTAAACTGTTGGTTAGTTTCCCCATATGAGGCCATACATCACCTTTTGATGGAATGGATCTGGCCTGGTAGAGTGTATCAACATACTCTCTCTCTCTCTCCTTCACTTCTCTTTTTCATGCACTCTTTTTTCACTGTATTGGGCAAGTGCTTTTTCCAAGCTTGAACTGGAAATATTTCAAGTAGATAGGTATGCTTGCTGAACATATGCCATATAGGAGCCAATTCAGTAGCAAAGGAAAGAAGATAATCTTCAAGTCACTGAAACTGAAATAAAATCATTAGTTTAAATTAAATTGCCATAGAATAAGTAAAATTATGATTATAGCCCAAGAGAGTGAAATAGCATAAAGCTCATATATGAATGATGATTATCAAAATCATTAGAGATCTGCCCAAGATCATTTCTAATTAAGGCAGCTGGCCAAAGTAGATAGCAATGGAGCAAAACTGGAGTCTGACCAACTGCACATTTTAATATGTTCATAAATTATACAATTTAACTTTAGAAAAGCTAGATATTACAGTGATCATTCCTTGTTTTATCTTAGAATGCTAAACTACAAGTCCCCCCCCCCCCCCACCACCACAACATTCTCCTGGGATCAGATAAAATAACAATATTTTCAAGAATAACTGGCTCTTACAAACTTTGACCAGTTCTGCATATGTTCTGGTCTTGTTCTCAGCTCTCAAGTCTGTGTGGGGCAGGGAGCAAGCAAGGAACATGCAGTCTTGCTCCAGAGATGCCAATGGGAAAAAGAGCTGCTGTGAGGAGCCCTGCGCAGAAGGGAGGCAAGATGAGTTTTCAAGATTCAGACATGGTTATTAGCAATCACACACTTTAACTTTGAGGACAGATTATTTCATGTGCTATAAACCTGGCTGTCCTTGATAGAAACTTCACACTCTTAGCATGGAAAGAAAGGGTAGATGTTGGGGTGGGGTGGGAGAAAGCTGTGGTGGCACCACAGGCCATGCAAAAGGACACAAACAACAATGGTGCGAGGCGTAAGGCTGCAGGGAACAGAGGAGGAGAGGTGCAGGAGAAAGATGAAGCAAAAGAAGAAGAGTAAGGAGGGGTAAAGCAGCAGGGGCAAAGCAGAAGGAAGTAGAAACCATGAGGAGATGCCACCATGAGTGTGAGCTAGGCATGCATAAATGACAGTGGCACTGCAGCAGGCTAAATGGCTGGACTGGCTGGTGAGTAAGACAGCAGTTGTGTGGATGAGGAGCTGACATAGCCCGTTGAGCCCAGGAGAAGGAGGGAAGGCAGCAGCAGTGGGGAGGGGCAATAAGGAGGGGCTGGAAAAGAAAAAGGCAGACAAGGGGGTGAGGGAAGTGATAGAAACAGGGGACAGAAAAGGAGGCACATTTCCCAGAGGCAGGGACAAGAGAAGCAAGCAAAAACAGAAGGACAAAATAGGAAATGAGAGGGCTGCTGATGTGTGGGGAAGGAAAGGGGAGAATCAGGATAAAAGGATAGGATGGGACCACCCCACCATGTGAGTCTTGTGGTTCCCCCATTTGTACTACTAAACAGGATAAAGCTTTTTTGCATTGAGGTTTTTTTTTTTAAAAAAATGCCACTTATTTTTGCTATTTACTTGTGGTGTGAATAGCACAGAAGGATCCAAGGTGCCTTTTAAACCATCACCTTTGTGCCCTTGATATGGCCCTAGTTCTGAATAGCTATTTGTAGCGTTTCTCTTGAATTATGACTGCCATAATCTCCCCCCCTCCACAAACCCAATTCTGTTTCCTTTCCTCTTTGGCAATGGGAAAATTGATACAGTGCAACTTCCTAATGTTTTGCTTTCACTTATCTGACTCAGAAAGGAGCAGCATGGATATGTCTACTTCATCACCCTTTGAGTGACTTCGGGATGGTTCTTTGCCCTTTCCTGAACACTCAGGCAGGTAATGGTTTGTATCCCACCTTTCCACTCAGCAAAGTCTGAAACCTTCCTTGAGTCTAAGGAGACTTTGACATAAGTAGCTCTTCCACCAGATGAATATATGGCAGCACCAATCCTCCACCAGGCATCTTATTATGATTTATGACATAGCCCTCAGTGGCCCTTTATCTTTTCCAGGTGTCATGCTTTTCATTTATCTTTAGGTTCATGAAATAAGTGTAAGGATTTTGAAGTGCCAGCCACTGAAACAGAAAATATTCTTCTTGACAAAAGAAAAGGCATGCCCACAAACTACTACTTCTCTTTCCTTTAAAAAAAATCATCCTGGTTTTCAGCAAAGGGCCTCCAAAGTAGCTAAAAGTGATAAACTTTGATAGCACACTTTTAAAATTAAAGCATGAAAACCCATTAACTAATATTAAAAATAATAACAATAACAGAATACTAAAAGCAGCTTTTAAAAAATATCAACTGTCAGATTAAAAAAAAAGAAACATGGTGGAATTTTTTTTTAAAAAAAACTTGTTTTGAGAATAATATTTATTTGTATTTATTTAAAAAATGAATTAGCTATTTTTCCTCTTTAATAATGAAAGGTCAGAAAACAAAATCAAGGCTAAAATAGGTACCACTATAAATGAAAAAAAAATCAGAGGCAATCTAGCAAGTTGAAAGAGTTATAGAGCAGAAAAAAAGAAAGATGAAAATAACCTCTCTAAACCACCAGCAAACATAAATCAAACTGTAAAAACCCTGGACAATCATTTGGGAACTAAACGAAATTAGTGCTGGCACTTCAAGAATCTTTCATAGGATGATGTTCCATAGTCTAAGGATAGAAACTGCAAATAATATATCTATCCTTATCCACAACAGATGTTCATCTGTTTCAGCGGTTACAAATAAATCTCAGATTGAGAAGGTATCCAGAGAATGAATCGAGGAAGAAAGACCTAAGGATGACCTATGGCATTCTTGGCATTGTGAATAAGCTATTGCCTATGTATTTATTTAGAATATTTCTATATTGCCTCTCCAGTGGCCTGCTTAAGGCAGTTTACAATGACCAACCCCCCCCCCCCCGAAAAACCACAGTAGCAAAACACAAATCATTGGCATAAGCAGCACAAAAGATACCTACAAAACTAAAACACACCATTAAAAAGCTGATAAAAAGCCTTGGTAAAAATGTGTTTTAGCCTAATACCTAAAATAAAGTAAATGCCAGTAAGTCTTAAGAGGGAGGGCATTCCAAAGCCAAGGTGCCACCACAGAAAATGCCTGGTCACTAGTCACAACCCACATCACCTCTAAAAGTTCAGCACAGAAAGTAGGGCTTGGGAGAAAGATCTTAACAGCACAATCCAGAAAGGGGGGGCAGAAAGTCTTTTGGGAGCAGACGAGCCGCAACGTGGGCGCAGGAAGGGTTTGTGTTGACGTATGACCGGCGCCACCACAGCGGGAAGGATTAAAGTGGAAGGGGGGCTGCCCAAGCACCACTCTACCTGAGGGCAACGGCACCTGAGGGCTGTGCCCAAGCGTGGGCGGAAGTGAGGCAGAGTGAGGCGTTCAGGCGGAGGAGGGGGTGGAGTTAGGGGCATGGCCAGGCTTAGGCAGCTTCCTGAGGAGTTTGGCCCATGACATGCCACCCCCGAGAGGCACAACTTTACGCCTGCAAAAACAGTGGCGTGCCCCGCTGCTGCGGAAGCTTGCAAACCCCTTAGGGAGTGCCTTGCCAATCCCTTCGTGCCTCGGGCTGATGAGCCCCAGCACCCAATCGCGGTCTCCCCCCTCCTAGAAATACTTCTGCTCTGTCCTCACACAACTGAGTTGTTAAAGTTAGGAGCACATGGTGGAAAGCTCTGCCGGTGAGCTCCCGGCCATACAGACTTAGAGTGAGGGACAGGCAGGCACGCTGGTGATGGGTTTTGAACCTTGCGGTTGCTTTAATAGTATCTTTGACTTGCGAGGGGGAGAGAGAGGTCCCTCCCCTGGGTCTAACTGCTCTTGTTTCCAGGTCTCCATAGGTTCCGGGCTCCCGGAGGCTCTGCATGTGAGGACTGTCGCCCATGGCTGGGTAAGTTCCACTGTCCCCCCCCCCCCAGCCTCCCTCTCCCCTCACTCTCAACCACTCGGTGTGCGAGCATTTCTGGCACTTGAACCAGGCAGTGGGCTCTGGCAGGGTGCATTTGCTGACCCCCTCCCCTGTGCTGCTGCCTGCTCCCTTCCCTTGGTCTGCCCTCTGCCACGTTCCCAACCCCTCTCAGGGCACAGGGTGTGTGTGTGTGTGGCAGCTGCCCTGTTGTGGGGAGGTGGGTCAGAGACTGTCCCTTTAAGAGAGCACCCGGCTGAAATGCAGCCTGCTCTTCCAGCCACCGCCCCTGCAGGTGCTTTTTATCTCTACCTCCATTTTGTAGGTGGGACTCCAACACAGATGCTTCTGCATGTGCCTCTCCACCCCCCCCCCACTTTCTCAGCTGTTTCTGCCCACCCCGCCCATGGTGAGACTGTCCAGCACATGCCAGGGAGACTGCTGAACTCTGTTCTGGAAAAATAAAGTCTGAGCTATGCCCTCTGTTGTCTCTCCCGCTTGGCATCTGCTGTATGTTCCCTGGGCAAACCCCCCCCCCCCCGTCAGTGGCCTCTCTGAGGGAATGTCTGGGAGGGTGGGCAGACTTGGTTTTGGGGGGGGGATGGTCTATGAGTTGCCACACTGCCCCCCACGGGACTGGACAGGGGAGGGGAGTGCCACCCCTCAGCCTTCTCGGGCTGACAGCCTACCCAACCCCACAGGGCTGTTGTACACAGGGCACTAAGGGGGGGCTGATAAAGTGAACTCAGAGTTCTGCTGCTGCTGATGCACTTGCACTCTGAGTTCTGCGGTCCCCGGGGGAGGTTTTCCATGCACATGGCAGGGGGTGTCAGGGCAGCACAGGGGGTCTCTGGGTGGGAGGGTGTCTGTTGTTGGGCTGCTCACTCCCAGACACACATTCCAGCCACTGTCTATGATAGCGAACTCCTGCACTTGGTACTTCCTGCTTGTCTGCCTGCCATTGGCAGAGTCTCTGACAGCAGGGAGGTGTGAGGGGATTGACGGCTTCTCCATAGTCCCATGCTGCCCTGTCTCACCCCCACCCCTGCCTCGCCACCAAGCCAGGCTCCTCGTGCACGCATGCCCAGACTCATTCCTGTTCCCTCCCCATGTTAGTGGGATGTCTCTCCTTTGCCTGTGATGGTCTGCCCATCATTGGCTCCGTTCTCTGTTTGGGGGCGGGTTGGGAATGACTATCAGCCTCTCTGGGGTTGTCTCTCCCCATCCCTGACTGTCATGAGCCGTGGACTGGCCAATGGAGGAAGGCTGGCCCTCCCCTCTGGCTGCCTCTGCCTCCCTTCTGTGCCTCCGCCAGCAGCATTGCCATGGTGACTGTCTCCCTCATGGCAAGCTATGCCTTTCCCCTCCCCACGCTCCAGCATGCCAAAGTCCTCAGGAAGTCTACTAGCAGCATGGGAGCCACACCATGGCCAGCCGTCCCTTATCTCTGGATTGGGCTGCCCAAGGAGGACTGGATAATATAGGAGGAGATAGTCCTTCAGGTAGTGTGGTACCACACCATTAAGGCCTTGAAGTCAAGAATCAACATTTTGAGATGCACTTGGAAATAGGCGAAAGGAATAATTTTGTGTCCTTCTCCCTCCCATTTTAGCTTGACTAGTGTGGCTATTAATCCACACAGTTCCTGCAGCTTACTTAGTGTTGAAAAAGATCATGCAGGAGAGGAGAATATTGGAAAGAAAATTGCACAGATGTATGATGTTTAAAAGTGAACTATGGCTTTGGGAAAATAGAGAAATATCTACCAGACATATTTTTTTCAGATCTTCTCCAGTAGAGTATCTCACCAGACCAACCAGAAAACAGCTAGACTGATTTTGCACACTGCTTACCCTGTGGTCATGTTCCTGTTCTCTGCGCAGCATCCGTCAGATTTCCCACTATCTGTGCTGGAGTTACAGGAAGTACCACGGCTTTTGCGTAGCAAACGTAACTGAGTTTTAGCGGTTTACGTTTGCTACACGAAATCCGCGACACTTCCTGTAACTCCGGTGCAGATAGTGGGAAATCCGATGGATGCTGCGCAGAGAACAGGAACGTGACCGCGTGGTAAGCTGTGTGCGAAATCGGTACTAGTTCATTCTGTTTGAGTATCACAGCATGACAAAGCCCTTCACATTTATGCAAAGGAAAAAAAATGTATTTTCCCTCCATCAAATTCAACAGGATATGAACAAAGAAGTGATTATAGATATCCTGAATCATTATCTTGAAAAGAAACTTCCTCTCTCTCTCTCTCTCTCTCTCTCTCTCACACACACACACACACACACAAAACCACGCACTCACTCAGGGAGTAGGCATTCTCTGCAGATTTTGTTTATATTTTGTCAGCAAAGCATGAAGAACAACATGCTTTAACAGCAATTTAAAATACTTCTACATTTTGAAACAGAAGGGATATTGCCTTCAACTGTGTAATCAAAGTTACTGGGCAGGACATTTTTATTTAGGCAATTTTCAGATACCTCCAAATCTCAGAATAGAAAATCGAAGGAATGACATCCACTGCTATCTAAGAAACAGACCATTGGGGGATATTTAAAAGTTGAAGGCATGTGTGACTATAGAAATGTAATGTTATCTTGTCAATGCTCTATCATCTCCAGTTTAAATTATGATGACCACTTCCTCTGCTAACCTCCTTGGTGCTCTTCTGTAATACATTTCAAGTAGATGGGATTTCTGTTTACCGATACAAAATGTAAACTTTTCAAAATGGCAGTATCAGACACTTTTAGGCTGAAAAGTGTTCCAGTTAAGGAAAATCTATTTTCATATCATTTTAACTGAAGCCATATCAAACCTGCTTTAGTTTCAGCAAGGTTGCTATAGCATGTGCCATACCCTGGGATTTTATTGATATACTCTGGAATTAATGCTGTTAGCCTTCACAGTTTGCGGGACAAGAGTGAAAAAGGCAAATTCCATCCTAAGAATTATTATGAAAGGGTTTGAAAATAAGATGGCAAAATAAAGTCCCTGCTTAAATTTATTGTCAGGCCTCATTAGGGCTGTCAGGATAGACCTCCTCCCTTGCAGGGGACTTTGAGGGGCATTCCTGGAGGGAGTGGGGTGTCCCTAACATGATGACATCATGTTGGAGATGCTGCCCCGCCCCCAACAATACTGGCTGCATGCCTGAACTCCAAGCAGCAGTGGTCCCTTAAAGTGCTTTTTGCGAGTCTCATGCCTGAAATCCAAGCAGCATCATTGCTTGGAATTCAGGTGTGAGAAACTACACTTGCAAAAAGCTTTTTACGAGGAAGGCTGGGGCTTCATGCCTGAAATCCAAATGTGGATGCTTCCTTGGAATTCAAGTGCACAAGATCAGCCCCACTTGCCCAAATTCCAAGCAGCAAACCATTGCTTGGAGTTCAGACTTGCAGTCAGCCTCTGCTCCTCACCCTCTCCTCCTGTCAGATTTAAAAAGTCCTTCAGTTGATCAGCTCCTGCAATCAGCTGTAGGGTTCTTTAACTCTGGCAGGAGAAGAGGGAGAGGGGTGGCTGCTGTTGGGGGCATGGCTTCCTCCACTGGGCAGCTGGCCT
Organism: Heteronotia binoei; assembly: GCF_032191835.1. NCBI lineage: Eukaryota > Metazoa > Chordata > Lepidosauria > Squamata > Gekkonidae > Heteronotia > Heteronotia binoei. The sequence goes on from NC_083243.1 coordinate 104,648,002, forward strand.
GGGGCAGGAAGGAGCCCCCAAAATCAGGGGAACCTCTGCCCAGACCAGGAGGCTGGCAGCCCTCAGCCTTATTTAGAGAACTGTATGTTGTTCAGGTCACCATATCTCAAAAGTTTAACAGCATCTCTGTGACTGGTAAGCATTATGATGTTGGTATACTACTCTGTCTGTTGGAACTGTTATTATCATTGATGTGGTAATATTCCTTTTCTTGGACAACGGAGCTGCACATTCTGATAATTTTATTTCATGGTTCCAGGACTTCTTTCTTCACTTGATCAGCAGATTGGGAGAGTTGTACCTGTTCCATCTAGGGATGCCAGGCCAAGCATAGCAAGGGGACTGGGGGGCATGTGATATCACCAATATCACTAGACTACAACCATAGTTTCTGGAAATTCCTAGAGCTACCGATTGTCACATCCAGGCTGTACCTGGAAGAGACGTACTTGACAATATTTTTATTTTATATTTTTCCAACTGCTCATTTTAGAGCAGGTTCCAGAAATGATTTTTAAATTAATTATAATAATTTAATTAATTTAAAAATTATTTATTGAAAACATTTATTTCAACAAGCCAATCATAATTGCTGGCCACATTGGGAGCCAGAATGGATTTAGCTTATTTTAATAAATTATGACATAGATCAGCCATGTAAGTTAATTAGTTAAACACATACTCATATCTAATGTCCTTATTGGGGGGAGGGGTGTGTCCTTGGGATAAAGCAAATAATCTTTATGGGGAAAGTGAAAATCTTGCTTTGCATTCTGCTAGTCCTGCAGTTGTCCCTACTGCAGTATTTTTAAATATATATATATATATATATATATATATATATATATATATATATATATATATATATATATATACTCTTTTGCTGCCACCTGAATGGCACAACAGAAAACCTCTTTCTGTGCAAAAATTCCAAGGCAAGTAAACCAGTATATGTCAACAGTCTATATTCAGTATTAAATTCAAAGTTCAGTATAAATAATATGTCCATACAAATCGTGAAAAATCATACAAAAAATCACCATCCACGACAAGTCACTCTTATTCCTACTGACTCTTTTTTGATGAACAATGTCCACAACAATTGATGGTCTTAGCTGAAGTCCAAAGCTCATAAAAACTGGTCCTGAAGTCATTTCGAGGCTTAAAGCTATTCTTCCAGGGACTGTTTGTTGACAGTGTACTGTACAGCAGGTAAGTAGTGTCAAGATACACCTCCCAATATTCTGTATGTCTCAATTCATTTTGCCTTTCTTATTCTTTCATAATGCATTATGCTGAAATATCTCTGCTAATTCCTTCACCTCTGAATGGCAGCAGGCAATGGGGCTTGTCAATGGGAGGCTTCTCACCATAGCAGAAGGTCTGTTAAACCTATCCATTACAAAACAGCTCTCCATTATAGCTGATGCCTTGGGTGCTTGTCAATTTTCCCTACTTATCCTGAGTAACCACCCCATTCCTGCCCAACTATGTCCTAACCAGCCAGTTATGTCCTAACCAGCCATCATAGCAGGCCTATATATGTCCCCCCAGGGCCTGTGCCAGGTGTTTTTGTGCTCTAGGCAAGGCTAACTATTTGCACACACACACACACACACACACTGCTAGCCAATTTTCAAAAATTTTCTGGGAGAACCCTGCTTGCTCCCTAGCACTTTCTGCCTTTCGTTTGTGGAACAGAGCTTGAAATGACTGTTGTAGTTGTGTTTTTTTTTTTTAAATCATCCATAGCTCCCTAGAAAAATGACCATATTTTCTAAATAAGTTTAAGATCAGTCTGGGGATAAGCCAGGACTATAGTTAGCACAAACTCACTTAGTCCAAACCAAGCAAGACCAGGAGACAGTTGGGTTTAGGGTGGAGCATGCTGCATGGGAGTGAATCTAGCCAATCAAGGAGTGAGCAATAGTAAGGTTAGATTATGTCAACCCATGTCATGTGACCCTTCACTCCAGGCTTTGCTGCTGGGTGGAGAACAGATCAGTTTATTAGATTTGTATTCTGCTCCTTTATCTGCCAAGCAGGGAAGATAAAATAGAAAAAGAGCTAGAAGGTGCCTCAAGGAGCATCTAGTCTAACCCCCTCCCAAGGCAGGAAATGAACAACTGGCTTCCTCTCCAGCTCCCCAGATCCCCTAGTGACCCCCTACTCTATGCCCAGAAGAAGGGGGGGAAACCCTCCAAAATCCCTGGGCTAATCTGGCCTGGAAGAAAATTCTTTCCTGACCCCGAAGTGACAATTGGCATTACCTGGGCATTTAAGAAAGGGCCATGACAGCCAAGAACTGGCTCACCCCTTCCTGTGCTCCCTCTCATGATCTATCTAAATTCATAGTGAGTCACTGAATCAGCATTACTTCACTTGGCCCTGGGCTGGAATGGAAGAGGGAAGAATGCTGTAAGCTGCTTTGAGTCCCCATTGGGTAGAAAAGTGGGATTCACATGAAGTAAATAAAATAAAGCTGAGGGAGATGGGGAGAGGCTAGGTACTGAAACTGGGAATCGTGCTATTTAATTTGTTTACCCAGTATCCAGAATCAGGTGACACCAAATTACTCCAAATAATGGCATCAATATGGATAGTGTTCTGCAGTCATGCTGGACAGCTCAATGAAATTGCTAACTCAGCATGCAGCCACAAGAAGGAAACCAAATTCTGAGCCAGAGACTAAAACAGAATGATCAGTTATTGTAAAGCCCTCCACTTGGACTTATGGCACAGGCACATTTGGAATACAAAGCACCAGGGCATTTTGGGTAGAAAAGCCCATCAGGAACTCATCTGCATATTAGACCACATTCCCTGACATAACCATTGTTTCACACTGGGTTTTTATTGTAGAAAAAGCCCAGCAGGAAGCCATTTGCATATTAGACCACACACCCGGATACCAAGCCAGCAGATTTTCTGCTCAAAAAAAGCCCTGCCAGCACCATTATTCAAAAAGGGCATCAATGAGTTAGGGAAGGCCTTGAAAAGAGTAACCAGAACAACAGGGTGATGAAAATGACCCATGTAGTGAAGCACCTAGAGAAATATTTTCTACTTCTGCATAAACTAGAACTCAAAGGACACCCGATGAAAATGACAATAAATTCAGAGCAGACCAGAGGTTCCTAACCATTAATCCATTACATGCCCCCCAATACACACATCATCCTTTAATGCTCAAATACTTACATGCCCTTTCCAGACTCACCTCCAAATCTCCAACAATCTCTCAACCTGGAGATGGTAAGCAGTATAAAGTAACAACTTCCTTCCACTGGCTGTCCAAAATCCATGACAAGTTGAAAGAGGGGGCTGAATCCAAGTGTTACTCCCCTTCTTTATTTATTGTTGCTCTCTGAGAGGCACAAGAATAGAATTAAGTACTTCTTCATATAATTAACTTTGCTGTCACTGATTTAGATTAAAATAAAAATAAGAACCAGATATTTCACAGAAGATGGATCAATTGCCATTAGCCAGAACAGCTAAACCGAACCTCCACATTCAAAGGCAGTGTACCTGTGAATACCAGTTTCTTAAGTGCCAAATAAGGGAGAACATTTTTCTTCATGGCTTGGGAGCTCCTGAGAGCCATAGTGCTTCAGAGCAGTGGACTCTAACCTGGAGAACTGGGTTTGATTCTCTACTATTCCACCTCATGCAGCCAGCTTTGTGACCTGGGACCAGTCCTGGTTCTCTCCAAACTCACTCAGCCCCACCTACCTCACAAGGTGACTGTTGGGAGAGAGGAAGGGAAGATGAGTGTAAGCCATTCTAAGATTCCTTAAGGTAGGGAAAAACGGTATAAACACCAACTCCTGCTGAAAACTGGATACTAGACTGGGAAGCTCCCCCACCCCCACCCCCACCCCCACCCCCTTTTCTTGTATGACACAGCATGTCTCTACCAACAGGTAGGCCTCTCTGGAAAGGGAGTTTCACAACTGAAAACAGCCCTGACAAGGATGTGTTGTGCCTCAGATAGCAGCTGCCTTTCCCAGAATAGCCTCCTTTGGTTATAATCAAAGGATGGTGACCAGGGCTTTTTTTGTAGCAGGAACTCCTTTGCATATTAGGCCACACACCCCTGATGTAGCCAATCCTCCAAGAGTTTACAGGGCTCTTAGTACAGGGCCTACTGTAAACTCCAGGAGGATTGGCTTCCTCAAGTGTGTGGCCTAATATACAAATGAGTTCCTGCTACAAAAAAAGCTCTGTAGAGGGCTACTTGGAAAGAGGCAAACAAGAGACAAACTTTGGTTTGATTCATCCTTGTGTTGAATCTCCTACTAACTGTTAATTCAGTTCAAGGCAATTTCATAGAGAGTTCACCCTTGGAAGATTTATGCTAGGCTTCACACTGCTTACCTCAGCTTCCTCATTTTTGTACTAGAAAATTTACACCTGACAGACATATGACAGATTTCACACCCTAATGCTGATTGTCAGCTTTGTGCCTCTGTGAGATCTGTGCTCCAGACAGCTGCCTAGTTGGCCCAATGGTAGCACCAGCCCTGGGTCCACCTCTTAGGGACATTGTGAAACAGTCACAGGAGAAAAAAATTATTCCCTCCCAAAAGCCAATTATAGAAACTCCAAATTCTCCCCTGACTATAAAACAACCAGCTAATCCCACACCATTTTATGGGAGAACAAGTGGTTAGCATAGGGTTTCCAGCTTGCTCTTGACAACCAGCAGGGGATAAGGGGAACTTACCAGGAGAGAGTGTTATCACCTCAACCAGCTTTTTATTGGGGAATATTAATATTTCTTTGCTCAAAATGGCAAGTCTATGAGAGGTGAGGTGAACAGAATCTCTGTCAATGTTTACAGAGATAGATCAATGAAAATCCTTTGGTTAAATTAATGGATTTTATTATAGGAAATGATTTTCAAATAGTTACATCCCAATCAAATAATTCTCAAGCATACAAGAGGAATCACAGAGGTTAGCTGAATAAGTGGGATGGAAGGTGATACAATTACCTAGTTCTTACAGTGTAGGCTGGTCAGAGAAGGCAAGAGGCCTCTGGAGAGAGATTCCTCCCGAAAAGGGGGGGGAGTGGTGAAGGCAGGAAGGGATGGGAGGATGCCTGGAGGAAGGATGGGAAGAGGGGAGGATGGAAAAGAACATGGAGCTACTCTTGACAGGTAGGGTGACCTGTTTTCTAAAGTAAGTTATGTCACATCAAGAGGTCCAATTGTCCAATAGGAAAGCAGAGTGTCACAAACCAAGTATAGAGTGAGAAATCAAAGTGTCATACGCACAACCCCCAAAAAGAGGAATCTTAATTACATTGGCCAAATGGGTTTATGGCCCTGTTATTGCTGAGGCTGGTTCCTTTGAAGCTCACCAGAGGTGATAGATTTCTTTCTACATGTCAGGATGATTTTTTGACTTTGATAGCCTTTAGCAGTAATTAAAGAAAAATAGAGATTCTATAGAACTCAGATTCCCTGGCAGAAATGTGAAACCAAGTTACAAATATACCACACATTCACACACCTTTAACCTTTATGTTTCTGCTGTCTTTCCTGAGGAATAGCAGACCCTACACACAGACCATTTGTTTGTGTGTTGCAGGGGCTCTTGCATTCCTTATAATGTTTTTATATTGTGAGAACAGGACTTGAAAGAGGTTGCCAGAAGGGGTGAAGGAATTTTTACAGCTTTGCCCACAATACATCTCTCTCCGGGCTTGGATTTCTCCATTTCCAGGATCAGAAAATGTTAGTTTCTTTAGCCTTTCAGCACAGCCAAGATGTCTGCCAAGCCTATGAACTAGGGCCTAGATTGAACTTGGTTTGCCTCTCTCATGCGGAAAAAGAGACCATCCCAGTTCAGATGGGGATTGCTGTGTAGTATTCCTGTTGCAGTGTTACATTGCAATATCACATTCCAGGGTGTCACGACCCAGACCTGCAGGCAGCGACGGGCAGCTTCTGTTGCCCTGGCAATCGGCCAGGACGCGGGCTGCCGTCTGTAGTGCTTGCAAAGGGAGCTCAAGCGTTATCTTAACAGTCCTAATTGGTCTTCACCATAAATCAGTCCAGCCGAAGGGAGTAGCAAAGCACGGTGTCAGGAATGCAAAGGGTCAATAACCGGGGAAAGCAAGCCGAATATATCCAAAGTACTTAGCCAAGTCGCAGAGTCAAAGCAGGGTCCAGTGTCCAGTCCAAAAGTCAAGCCGGGTCGGGAACAGACAGGTTTGCTCAGCAGGCAAGAGGGTGCAGGGCGCGGTCACGTCCGAGGGTGATCATTTGTTGCCAGCACAGTTTGTACTGAGGCCAGGATTCCAGATATACTGTGCTGGCTAATTAGCTTGTTAGTATTCTGGGCTCAGATCCCTCCTAGCACGCCTGCGTGCCTCTCTATGCCTGTTCCTGAACTCCAGCCGTCTCCTCTCGCGTAGCCGGTCTCCAGGTGGTGGTGATTCAGGAGGGGATGAGCTAGTGCTTGGTGTAGCCTGATCGGTTCCAGGTGGCCCCTGCTGCTGGCTTGCTCCTTCGGGACTTACGTCCGATGTTGGTAAAGGCATCTGCACAGCAGGGGCTGGGTCTGAAGCAGGCACCTGCTCCGAGTCAGCAGGGGCAGGCATGACACAGGGGTGCATTGTTTGGATGTCAGTCCAGGGGTGTCTTTCAGGGTTTCAAGAGTGGAAGGTCAAAGTGATATGGGGACAGTACTTCTGGTGCATACTGGAAATGACAACATCAAGCAGTGACACTGTTGTGTATCGTGCTGAATGAAGCACCGTGTGGCACAGGCAACCAGGGGAAGTCCCAGGCCGCCGGGCCAAGCGCGCGAAGGCTCTCCGCCAATCACCATCAGTGGCGGGAAGTTTGACTGGCCAGGATTGGGCTGGCCAGTCTGGGGGGCCGTTCCGGGGTGAAGCATATATTAAGCGGGTCCCGGCCCACGTCAGCCATTCCTGTGATGTACCAACTAATAAAGTACATTGCCTTCAACACGTCTCATCTCCGAGTACATTACACTGGCGACGAGGATGGGATCTAGCTAGGAAGCCATCCCCGAGGGGAACCTGACCTGGCTGGAGACGAGGAAGGCACAGCACCGCAGAAACAGAGAAGCCTGCCGCCACCATGGCGAACTCTAGTGTAACGACGGGCCATCTGACGGAATTCAACCCAGACCATCCCGAGCGGTGGGAAACGTATACCGAACGGGTCGACTGCGACCTGCGGGCTAACCTTATAACTGATGACAACAGAATGAGGGACGTCCTGTTGAGCGTCTGTGGCGAGGCAACCTTCGAGATCGCACGCGGTCTCTCTGCCCCCGTGAAGCTCACCGAGAGGACCTACGGGGAGGTCGTCAGACTCCTCACAGGGCATTTCTCGTCCCAACCATCCATCGTAGCCCGCAGATTCCTGTTCCACAAGAGGGATCAGAAGCCCGGGGAAACAGCGGCAGTCTACCTGGCCGCGCTCCGCCAGATCGCTGGGAACTGCGAGTTCGACAAACAGAAGGAGGCCCTGAGGGACTGATTCGTCTGGGGCCTCCGAGATGAGCGGCTGCAGCAGAAGCTCTTTGCCAAGGAAGAGCTTACCCTCCAACAAGCCTTCAATGAGGCGACGGCCTTCGAGAGGGCCACGAGAGCTTACAGCCACCCCAGAGGAGAGACAGTCCACTCGGAAGAAATGGCTCCGGAAGATCAAGAGGAGGAAGAGGCTTTCCAAATTCAGCGGCCACAAGGAACGGACTCAAGACCCCTCGCGAGGCACAGAGCAACGGAGAGAGCCCCCACAGTCAAGTGCGCAAGTTGCGGTGACCCCCACGAGAGAAGGGACTGCCCGTACCGCAACATGGACTGCCGAAGTTGCGGGAAGACCGGCCACATCGCCCGGGCGTGCCGGGCCAAGAACAGCCGGCGGCGACAGTCTGCACATCAGGACTCCACCGAGGCTCACACGACAACGTCTACCAGCCTGCAGGTACTGAACTTGCCCCTCTCCGCCCCTGACAAGGTCAAGTTGACGGTCCTCATCGAGGGCAGCCCATGCATGATGGAAGTGGACTCGGGTTCCTCCATCTCAATAATATCGGAGGAAACCCTAAAGAAACTGCCCCCACCGAAGCCTCCAAACGAGGCCGGCCGATTTTGTTCTGAGGGACTTCCAGAAAAACCCGGTGCACATTGTGGGCTGGGCCTGGGTATGGGTGGAGAGAGGGATGTTCAGGGGGTCTTTGGACATCTTGGTGGTCAAGCGGCAGCTCACTACCTTGTTGGGACTGGCCTGGTTCCAACCCCTAGGGATCCAGCTAGTGGGGGTGGATCAAGTGCAGGAGGGTAGTTTTGAAGATGTCTGCCGGGAATTCCCAGCCGTTTTCGATTGGTCCCTAGGGAGTTAAAAGGGACCACCCATCACCCTGCCGCTCGACCCCACGGTCAGGCTGATCCGGCTTAAGGCGAGGCGCGTCCCGTTGGCCTTAAAGCCAAAGATCGAGGCGGAGCTGGACCGCCTCACAGCTCAGGGGGTCCTTGAACCGGTGTCATACGCGGCCTGGGAAACCCCCATAGTAACGCCAGTCAAACTGAATGGGGACGTGAGGATATGTGCAGATTACAAGTGCACAATCAATAAGGCCCTCCAAGACAACCCCTACCCCATTCCGGTGGTCAGCCATGTGCTGGCAGCCCTGGCCGGGTCCAAGATTTTCAGCAAGCTGGATCTAGCGCAGGCATACCAGCAGTTGCCAGTTGACGCCAAGACCGCCAAAGCCCAGACCATCGTGACCCACAGGGGGGCGTTCAGGGTGCGGAGGTTCCAGTTTGGGGTTAGTGTGGCTCCGGGGATCTTCCAGAGTATAATGGACTCTCTCCTTAAAGGGATCCCCGGAGTGCAGCCGTTCCTTGATGATGTTTTAATCGCCGCCCCGGACGCCCAGCAGTTCAGCAGCTGCCTGAGAGAAGTACTCCGTCGTTTCCAAGCGGTGGGCCTTAAAGTCAAAAAGGAAAAGTGCCTACTGGGGGCGCCGAGGGTAGAGTTCCTGGGTTTCGCCGTAGACGCGGCAGGGATTCACCCGACGGAAGACAAGACCAGAGCTATTGTCCAAGCCCCGGCCCCCACGTGCAAGGCAGAGCTCCAAAGTTTTTTGGGGTTACTCAACTTTTACCATTCATTCTTGCCCCACAAGGCGGCCATAGCGGAACCACTCCACAGGCTGTTAGACAAACAGGCACCGTGGGTTTGGGGGAAGAGACAAGCAGCGGCGTTTCAGGCGGTAAAAGACCTCCTTGTCTCTAACGCAGTCCTCCACCATTTTGATGAGGCTCTACCGCTAGTCCTGGCCTGCCACGCTTCGCCATATGGGGTGGGCGCAGTCCTGGGGCACCAACTCCTGGACGGGAGGGAGGTACCGGTAGCGTATTATTCTAGAACCCTGTCACCGGCTGAGCGCAACTATGCGCAAATAGATAAGGAGGCTTTGGCTATTGTGGCGGGGGTACACATTCAATGATTATCTCTATGGTAGGCGCTTCACCATTGCCACTGACCACAAGCCACTCCTGGGTCTCCTTGCTCCGGACAGACAGACCCCACAAATCATCTCACAGCGGGTCCTGAGGTGGAACCAATTTTTAAATTCATACACCTACACCTTGGTACACCAGCCTGGGAAAGCCATGGGCCACGCGGATGCACTCAGCCGCCTACCCCTTCCCTCAATGGAACCCGACCCTGCGCCGGCCCACATGATAATGCTCTTAGAATCCTTGCCCGAGCAGCCCCTCCACGCCGCGGAGGTAGCTCGGGCCACGAGCAGGGACTGCACACTCGCATGGGTTCTGGACGGGTGGGTAAGGGGTGGCCAGCGGGCAAGCTGGATAGCGTGTTCCGGCCCTTACCATCTCGCAGAGATGAGCTGTCCTCGCATAAGGGGTGCCTGCTGTGGGGAAATAGAGTGGTGATCCCTCCCCCACTGCGCAAACAGGTCTTAGACGCATTACACGAAACCCACCCGGGGATCGTAAGGATGAAGGCCCTGGCCCGCAGCTACGTGTGGTGGCCAGGCATGGACGAGGAAATAGAGGGGTGGGTGAGACGGTGCCAACCGTGCCAGGAGTCTAGACCCGATCCGCCCAGCGCACCAGTCCACCGCTGGGAATCCAACCGCCGGCCTTGGTCCCGCCTCCACCTAGATTTCGCCGAGCCGTACCAGGGGCAGATATTCTTTATCCTGGTCGACGCCCACACGAAGTGGCTGGAGGTAATTCCCGTAGCATCCACCTCCACAGCAGCCACGGTCAGAGCCTTGAGGAGGGTTTTTTGCACCCACGGGATCCCCAACACCCTGGTCACAAACAACGGGACTGCATTCACCTCTAGGGAATTTAGGGAGTTTCTCAGCCGGTACCTTATACACCACATTAGGTCCGCCCCCTTTCATCCGGCAACCAACGGCCAGGCCGAACGCATGGTGCAGACCACCAAAGAGGCATTGAGTTGCATCATACAGGGGGACTGGGACCACCGACTGGCCGCCTTCTTGTTCCTAAATAGGGTCACTCCCAACACCGTAACAGGGTCAAGCCCCGCGGAGCTCCTGATGGGACGAAAGCTAATAACTCAGTTGGATAGGCTCCATCCGGACCGGGCCACGGACGTCCGCAGCTCACCTGAAATCAGGAAAGCCACGCGGGCGTTCTTTCCGGGGGACCCAGTGTTCGCAAAGAACTTCGCGAGCGGCCATGAGTGGGTAGCGGGCAGGGTACTGAGAGTCACAGGGTCTAGGTCATACGAGGTAGCAACCAAGGGGGGGCAGATCCTGCGAAGGCACATTGATCAGATGCGCCGCCGCACCTTGCCCGAGGAACCCCCCTGCTCAGGGAAAGCAGGGAGCGGAGACGGGCCAGCAACGGACACCCCAGCCGCGGCATCACCGACCCTGCCAACATATGAGGCCCCAAGACCGGCCGATCCCGATCTGCCAGCCGAACTGGCCAGTACCCCGGCTGATATGGAACTACAGGGGGAAACCCCCTCCACGGGGGCCGCCCCGACACCGCCAGCGGCCCCAAGATGATCGACGCGGGAGCGCAGAGCACCTGCCTACCTACAAGACTATGTACATTAACTAGGGGGGGAGGAGTGTTGTGTATCATGCTGAATGAAGCACCGCGTGGCACAGGCGACCAGGGGAAGTCCCAGGCCTCCGGGCCAAGCGCGCGAAGGCTCTCCACCAATCACCATCAGTGGCGGGAAGTTTGACTGGCCAGGATTGGGCTGGCCAGTCTGGGGGGCCGTTCCGGGGTGAAGCATATATTAAGCGGGTCCCGACCCGCGTCAGCCATTCCTGTGATGTACCAACTAATAAAGTACATTGCCTTCAACATGTCTCGTCTCCGAGTACATTACAGACACCTTGGCAATGTTCAGGTATTTGGGCAAAAACTCTGGGAAAATATCTTTTCTCTCCTGATAAATTCCCCACTTGCCAGCTGATCAGCAGGGGGGGAGGTGGCAAGGGACCCCCACCTCTACCAGGGGAGCTGACAACCCTAGGTTAGCAGCCTGTAGCAAATGCCTATATGGGAAGAGTGAAGCTCACTTAAGAAGTTCTCTCTAGCCTCCAATTGACTGGACTCTTTATATTTCTGACAATCTGGTTCCATGTCTGAACTAAACCAAAAGGAGGCCAGGATCACAAAATTCATGGCTATAGTACCACAAAATGTCTGTCTCCAAATAAGTACTAGTTTTCAGTATTGCATTATGGAATCCTGCCATACATACTATTATTTAAGAATGTCTAGGTATTCTTCTATGATCATATTATAATAGTTTTCTATACTGTGGGAAAGGGTGCTTATGGAATAGACTTCCTGTGTCTGGAGTTGCCACCCTCCAGGTGGTACCTGGAGATCTCCTGTTATTACAACTGATCTTCAGAAAACCAAGATCAGTTTTCCCGGAGAAAATGGACTCTATGGCATTATATCCTGATGAGGTCCCTCCTCTCCCCCAAAATCTCCAGGTATTTCTCTATCCAGAGCTGGCAAACTTACATGTCTTCTTCACTTGCCACCATCTGGACATTTTCCGGCATCAGGGTAACACATTTTAGTTTTGCCAGGTATTTTATTTGTTGTTTTACTTCCATTACTATGTGGCTGCTAATTTCAGTGGCTTGCTTTAACACTGGTCTAAACTGTTATTTTTCAAATTTTAATTATATTTGTTTGTTTGTAGAAAACACCTGGAACAATTTTCATTGGAGGGTGCAATATATTAGTATTTTCAGCAAATAGTAGTTCAGTTCTAAGTGGATTTATGCCCTTCCAAATGCATTGAACTGCAATGGGGCAAGACAGCATCTCAAGTTCATGCTCTCTCTCCCATGGCATGTAGCTTCTTTTAAAAGTTTTGAAGTGACCAAATGATATGAATGCTGCATGTGTGTTCAAGCTATGGTTAATAATGAAATCTCCATTTGTAGTTGCAGAAGATGATCCAAAGCTGACTTCTTTGCCTTACTAAGAACTATGTACATAGCCCTAAGCTCTGTGGAGAAAGGACAGGATAAAAATATAGTAGATAGATAAGGGTACAAGCTAGGGATGTGCGCAAACTTTTACTTGCTATGTTTGCTACTACTACTATTACTAGAAGTAGTACACATTTCTAGCAGCAACAGTAGTAGTAGCAATAATTGCATTGTTACTAATAAATAGTAAATAGATAACATTCTTAAATATTACAAGCACAAGGTTTGCTATATTTAAATACAGTTTTTAGAAGTGCACGTTCTCAGATGGTGGCCTTTTAGTGATCCTGGTGCAGTTAAGGATGTGAACAGACATACAAAGATATTCCTACCCAATAGTCAATGTTATTCTCTGTGTATGAATAGAAGGCCAGGATTTTTTACTTAATGTGTGATGGCAGCAAAGCTTCTGCTCCAAAATAGGAGTTCAAAGTTTTATTGAGGTTCCTACTGAAGTTGATTATGTGAAGTTTTTTTTTTCCTTTTTAGTTTTAAATCTGTATCTCCACTTGAAATCTCTAGGTAACATTTTGCTTCTTTTATCATCACCATTTCTGTGCCTCCTGGGCTTTGCAGAGACTCCTCTTATTCCCCCTCCCCCTTTCTGGAGAGGATTTGTTATCACTGAAGCGATAGTATCAGAAGCTCAGCCGTATTTGAGCTCCCTTGAAAATGTGTTTTTTGTCAACCCCTTGAATATATCTGGCAGCAAAGAACAACACAGAAGGGCTCATTTAGTGAAAACATCCTCCATTAGCCTTTTGTTAAAAATATGTATGAGAAATAGTACATTATGCATTTAAATAGTGTATGAAAAGGCATCCTCAGGACACCTTTTCCAGGCATAGGAACTAGCTGGTTGGAAGAGTTCTTCTATTACTATGTTTTGAATTACTGCACACTTTTAAAATTTTCTTCTCCTTGTATGAGTTATATTTAGCAGGAAAGCACAGAAGACGGAAGGCACCTTGTTCTTAGATCAGCCAAGAAAATGTGCTGTTAGCATGTAAAAAGGCAGATCAGTGAATCATATTTCATTTTTCAATAGTTCTAAGGATAAGCCTCAGGGGAAGGGCTATGGCTGTTATGCCTGCAAAGATACATACATGCTGACTGCTTTTATAATTGTGTGTTGGAGGAATAGTAGATGATCATTTAGCCTTGGGAAAAAAGAGAGTCTAATGTAAGTTATGCTTCCCTGGCCATTGCTGAGACTGAGACTGGAGTGACTCTGCAAAAGCATGAACTTTTAAATACTTAAACACTTCTTTGATTGGGGGGAGGGAGGAGGGGGAGATTGGATTTATGCCTCTTTCTTTATGTGGAGACTCAGAGCAGTTTACAAAATTGTTGTGCATGCGGACTCAAGTGAAGACTGAATAGGGTGTTCCTGCCGGGCTCATTGGACCATATGAATGGAGCTTGGGGACTTGGGAACAATGGCAGCCCTGCATCAATCACAGACCCCCTGCTGGTGATCCAATAACGTGCTTGCACGGGAACCCTGAGTTGTATATGTTGGCCCCATTGGCCCAGTTCCTCAGTATTTAAGTGCCGTCTACCTTATGCTGTACCTAATAAAGAGCTGATTTTCACTACCACCTTGCCTCTTGCAGGCATCGAACCTACTATATTATAAAAAGCCTTAACCTTCCTCTCCCCACAACAGACACCCAATGAGGTGGGTGAGACTGAGAGAGTATCCAAGAACTGCTCTTGAGAAGAACAGCTCCGAGAGAGTTATGACTGACCCAAATTCATTCCAGCAGGTGGAAGTGAAGGAGTGGGGAATCAAACCTGATTCTCCCAGATCAAACCTGATTCTCCCAGATAAAAGTCCATGCATTTAACCACTACACCAACCTGGCTCTCAGGCACCATCCTCAGCAAGAGAATAAAGGGTTTTAGATAATGGCCTGTTATGCACATTCTGCTTTTTTTTAATTCGCTGTGCTTTTAATCCATAACTATCTGAATTTACTTCAGTGATTCGTTTTGCATCTTCACATTTCTCTTTAGAGTAATTGGCATAGTCCATTGGCTGAGATTTTCGCACACAGAGCAATACTGTGCATTTTCTGATGAAACAGCTGTGCACCACCAATGTTGTGGTTGGAAACATCACAGCTCTGCCATTCCTCTACCCTCCTTTTTTTTTTTGGTGTGTGCACGCACTCTAGTGATAGTACACTAAAAGAAAAACCCTTTCCATTTTTTTTTTGCATCTGCACAATCAATACTGGCCAGCTGGTCACTGGAAGGGCCACTCTTCCTCCATAAGCAGGGATCATGTTCCTTTTTTAGGTGTACACCAAGCAGGTAAAACCCCTTTGATCATTGGCAACATGTCTGTGTGTATACGTGTGCAAGTCAGCTATGACTTGATAACATTTTGCACTCTTTGCATGCAGCCAAGTTTTGGCAATCCCAGAGGGTTTTCAAAGCAGGAGTCTAGCAGATATGGGTTTGCCATTGCCTGCCTTTGCATAGCTAGCTTGGTGTTCTTTGGATATTTCCCATCTGATCAGGGCCAACTCTGCTTCCCAGGCCAGGTGAGATCAGTCTAGCACCAGCAAAACACATTCCAGGGATACAATTTATATGAGGGAAGAATAATCAAGCAGAAGAACTGGAGAGCTTTTTGTGTGTGCTTCATTGGTTTCCTCACAGTTCCACTATTTATTCCACACCCCCCATCAGTCTTTAGGGTCTAGTGGATGTGTTTCTTCACTTTGGTCATGAATCACCCTTGAAAAGTCTGCAGTTGGCTTGGTGTGGCATCAGGGAATATCCCCTCTTCTCCCTTCTCTCTCTCCAGCCTGTTGCTCATGACTGCATGTAGATCTGTGCCCACACTTCCCTTCGGTGGGATTAAATTAGCATTTTATTGCTAGTCTCATGCTGCTAAATTTTGAAAAGTGGGAAAATGATTGTACAGCATTGAAGAAAGGGGGATGGCGGAAGAGGTTTGTGAAAGAGAGGGAGAGAAGAAGAAGAATTGCAGATTTATACCCTGCCCTTCTCCCTGAATCAGAGACTCAGACCAGTTTACAATCTCCTATATCTTCTCCCCCCACAACAGACACCCTGTGAGGTGGGTGGGACTGAGAGGGCTCTCACAGCAGCTGCCCTTTCAAGAACAACCTCTGCCAGAGCTATGGCTAACCCAAGGCTATTCCAGCAGGTGCAAGTGGAGGAGTGGGGAATCAAACCCGGTTCTCCCAGATAAGAGTCCACACACTTAACCACTACACCAAACTGGTTCTGGCAGAAGACTTAACCACTACACCAGACTGACAGAAGACAAGGGGGAAATGGCTCAGACTGAAGGACCAGCTCTTCTGTTGCTAAGGAAAGCCAGAGGAGGAGCAAAAGGTCTGATTTTGCCATGGGGGTTTAACTTTTGATTAGTTTTTTTATTGCTAGTCTCATACCACTTCTTTTTAAAAAAGTAATACTCGGAAAATAATTCAAAATGGTGTTCATATGGCAAGGAAGGAGGGGGCATGGTGGAAGGTGGTTGAATGGGTGGAACAACTTTGATGTAGATGGAGGAGTGGGCATCAAGGGGTGGCAAAGGACTGGGGAGGGAAATCTGACAGAATCATTATGCTTTTGGTTTTGCTACAACTTGGAAGTAAACAAAAAATAGCCACAAAAGTATTCTCAGAAAATGTGGAGGGAAAGTGAACAGAAACCAAAGTAAGCACTAAAAGGAGGAAAACATGCAGAAAAGGGGGCAGCAGTGTGGGGGAAACCTGATAGATATGTACACTGAAAGTGAAAGAAAACATCCTAATAGCTCAGTGTTATGCTGTGGTAGAAAGATATAATTTAAAAAAAAATTGAGAGAATGACATGTAAAATTCTGTTCCAAATGTCTGATTTGTTTATGTAAAAATGCTATCTTTTGTTTTTAGGGATGCATGAACCTGTACATTTTCAGTTACTTCAGGGTTACTTTATGTTTAAGCAGCTCTGCTTTGCTGCTCTCTATTCTCCCCCCTTCCAAATTTGTGTAATTTATTTTATGATAGCATTATCATAAAATAATGTTCATTTTCATATTGCTTTTTACTGTCCTTTTTTGTAGTTTTTTATGCCATTTTAAAAGAAATAATTAAAATGTGCTTCTTTACATGATTTTTTTTAAAAAAATAATGATTCTGTTCCTGCTTCCCAGAGTTATAATGGGGTGAACTTATTTTCTTTTGTTTAAGACTGATTCTATACACATCATTGATTCAGATTTTTTAAGCACTGAATTTGCCTGCTGGAAATTTGCATAATATTATTGGATCTACATTCAAAATTTTGCTCCTCACCTTTTCTGGAGTTTTAACTCTACACTTGCAGTGGTTTCCTGCTATTCTTAGCTGAGGATTTATTGATTTTGTACTACATCCACTAGGTGGCATAAATGTTCTCATTTTTACATCCTGTTCTCCATCCTTCCCTCTCTTCAAGGTGAGAGCAACCAAGCGAAGTGCATTCTCCTCTGAGCCCGGCTTTCCTTGCGAGGGAAGCTGGTCTCGGTGGAGAGCACTGCTGATGCGCCATCCATCTGCCCTCAGCCAAGAGTGGTGGGTAGGGGGCACCTCATAGGTAAGGTTCTCCTCCAAGTCACGCTCAGAGAAGCTGTGCTGATGCCCTGCCCACAGGGCCAGTGCTGTGGGAATCAGCAAACTAGGCAATTGCCTAGGGTACCAACTCCCAGTGGGGGTGGGCATCCCCTCAAAGCTCAGGCCATCCCTAAGCCTCCCGCCCATTTTTTCTCGGCTCTGAGGAATTGGAGGAGCTCCCCCAATCCCTCAGAACTGAAAAAGAGCAGCATTTCCCTTGCCCAGTGTCCTCCAAGAGCACTGGGGAAGCAAAGGGCCGAGGGTTCTTTCTGTTCTGAGGGATCAGAGGAGCTCTCCCAATCCCTCAGAGCCAAAAGAGTGGCATTTTCCTTCCCCATCATCCTCCAAGGGTGCCAGGGAAGAGAAAGACCAAGTGATCTGGCTCCGCTCAAGAGTAGCCCTCCATGCAAATGAGGCCATCTATCCCCGCTCAACCTTCCCACACCATGGGAGGGTCAAGTGGGGGAGATTTGCATGGCAATTGGCGCCCAATCTGGACCGGCGCTGGGGGCCCTCCCCCACTGGATAGCAGAGCCTTGCCTGGGGCGGCAAAAATTCCAGCACCGGCCCTGCCTGCCCGGCTGCTTCCACCTTGAAGGCAAGAGCAGCTGGGTGATAGATAGATAGATAGATAGATAGATAGATAGATAGATAGATAGATAGATAGATAGATAGATAGATAGATAGATAGATAATTTTATTTGTATCCCGCCCTCCCCGCCGGAGCAGGCTCAGGGCGGCTAACAGCATTATATAAAAACAAAGTTATATCCAGCATTCAAAATTCTGACAAGTTTAAAATCAATCAATCAATTAAATTAAATTAATAAAAGTGCTATTGCTATTCGTTCTTTTGTGGTTGCGGTTATCCTTAGCAGCTTCTTTCTTCAGCGAAGGCCAGTCGGAAGAGGAAGGTCTTGCAGGCCCTGCGGAATTGTTCAAGGTCCCGCAGGGCCTGCATTTCCTCTGGGAGTTGGTTCCATAGGCTCGGGGCTACAGAGGAAAAGGCCCGGTTGCGGGTGCATTGCAGCTTCACCTCTCTTGGTCTGGGGGTGGTCAGCAAGTTTTTTCCAGTTGACCTCAGTGCTCTCTGGGGTTCATATGGGGAGAGACGGTCCCTAAGGTAGACAGGTCCTCAACCATATAGGGCTTTAAAGGTAATGACCAGCACTTTGTAACGAAGCCGGTATATAACTGGCAGCCAGTGCAGCTCGCGCAGCCCAGGCTGTATGTGCTCCCATTTAGGGAGCCCCAGCAACAGTCTGGCCGCTGCGTTCTGCACCAGCTGCAGCTTCCGGGTTCGGTACAGAGGCAGCCCCATGTAGAGGGCATTACAGTAATCCAGCCTCGAGGTGACCGTTGCGTGAAGTACCGTCGCCAGATCTTGGCGCTCTAGGAAGGGAGCCAACTGCCTTGCCCGCCTTAGATGGAAAAAGGCTGACTTGGCAGTGGCTGCAATCTGAGCCTCCATAGATAATGAAGGCTCCAGTAAGACTCCCAGACTCCTAACCCGGTGCGCCGCTTTCAACGGCGCCCCGTCGAAGACCGGAAGAGGTATTTCCCCTTCCCGGGCGCCCCGACCCAGGCAAAGGACTTCTGTCTTCGCTGGATTCAATTTCAGCCCGCTCCCCCTCAACCATGTTGCCATATCCTGCAAGGCCCGGTCTAAATTCTCAGGGACGCAGTCAGGCCGGCCGTCCATCAGTAAGTAGAGTTGGGTGTCATCCGCATATTGATGGCACCCAAGTCCGTATCTCCTGGCAATCTGGGCAAGGGGGCGCATATAGATATTAAATAACATTGGTGAGAGAACTGCCCCCTGAGGCACTCCACAATCCAGTGTGCACCTCCGGGACTGCTCGCCACCAATTGCCACCCTTTGAACCCGATCCTCGAGGAAGGAGGAGAGCCATTGTAAGGCAGACCCCCTCACCCCTATATCGGCGAGGCGGCGGGTCAGTAGCCGATGGTCGACCGTGTCGAACGTGGCCGACAGATCTAACAACATCAGCACTGCCACGCCGCCCCGGTCTAGGTGCCGTTGGAGATCATCCATCAGGGCAACCAGTACTGTCTCCGTCCCATAACCTGGGCGAAAGCCGGACTGGCAAGGGTCTAGGATGGAAGCGTCATCCAGAAAGCTCTGCAACTGCGACGCCACTGCCCTCTCTATTATTTTACCTAAAAACGGTAAATTAGAGACCGGTTGGTAGTTTACCAATTCGGCCGGGTCTGCTGTACTTTTTTTCAAGAGGGGTCGGACCAAGGCCTCTTTCAGGGATGATGGAAAGCGCCCCTCTGAGAGGGATCTATTTATGATGTCCCGTAAAGGACATTCAAGCTCCCTCAGGCAGGATTTAATAAGCCAGGAGGGGCATGGGTCCAGATTGGAAGTTGTAGGGCGCGCAGAGGAGAGAATTCCGTCAACTTCCTCCAGGCTGAGCGGGTCGAAATGATCCAGGGTTAAATCAGAAGACAGGCATGGGGCCTCGTGCTCATGTACTGTATCTAAGGTGGTGGGCAGGTCCTGGCGGAGCGACGTGATTTTGTCTGCAAAAAATTTCGCAAAAGCCTCACAGCCTATTTCTAATTCTCTAGCATTTAGTCTGCCCTGGGGCAGTGTAGTTAAATGTCCAATTATTTTAAACAGTTGTGCCGGGCGCGAATTTGCAGACGCAATCTTGGCCGCGAAGTACTTCTTCTTCGCGGCCTTGACTGCCATCTCATACGACCTCATAAACATTCTGTAGGATGTTCTCGCCGCTTCGCCACGAGTGCGCCGCCACTGCCTCTCTAGTCGTCGGAGTCCTTGTTTCAACCGGCGTAGCTCCGGGGTATACCAGGGAGCCAGCCTTGAACGAGGACGCAGAGGACGTCGGGGTGCGATCTCATTGATTGCCCCAGATAGCCGGTCTTGCCAGGCCTCAACCAGGGAGTCAAGGGAATCGCAAGGGGGCCAAGGATCCCGAAGAGCCATTTGGAACCGTTCCGGGTCCATCAGGCTCCACAGGCGAGCCAAAATAGGCTCTCCGCCCTTACAGGGTTGTGGTAGCGTCTCCATACGAGCCTTGAGGGCTAAGTGATCCGACCATGGTATCGCCTCCGTTGCGATTTCGTTCACTTTAATCCCGGCCGCAAAGATCAGATCTAATGTGTGCCCAGCCTGATGCGTGGGAGTCGTAACAAATTGGGAGAGTCCCAGTGTCGCCATGGAAGACACTAGGTCCATCGCCTGAGTGGAAGCCGCGTCATCGGCGTGGACATTGAAGTCGCCCAGGACCAAGAGCCCTGGGTACTCCAACGCCCAGCCGGACACCGCCACCATCAGGGATGGTAAGGCGCTGGCTGGTGCGTTAGGCGAACGGTACACCAGCCAGATCGCCAACCTCTCCCCGACATCCAACGCAAGGCTGACACATTCAACACCATCGATCTTGGGGGCCGGGAGGGCCCGGAAGGAGTAAGCCTCCCGTATGAATACCGCCCCCCCGCCCGCTAATCCGCGACTGGTGGAAGACCGAGTATCCCGGGGGAGTCATCTGGGAGAGTGCTGTTGTCTCTCCCTCTTGAACCCAGGTCTCGGTCACGCAAGCCAGGTCCGCATCCTGCCGAAGCAGGAAGTCCCTAATGGTCTCGATCTTATTGTTTATAGACCTGGCGTTGCATAACACCAGTGTCGGATGCGGGCAATTTCTCTTGGTCCCCCTACTTGTCACCGTTGGGATGGGAAGTAGACTAGAAGGGGGCCGAGCACTGTTTTGTCTCCGTCTCCTTCTCTCATATCTCTGTCCATTCCCACCGTCATATCTTCCCCTCCCCAGGAGCACTGGAATCCCCTGACCGGACATCCCAAGCCTATTCTCTGATGGTTATTTTTAAAGTTCAACTGACTGATATTACATACACAGCACAGATCCCCAGCCCACCCCCGTCCTCAGTTCCCAGTTATCTAGATCACCAAATTCTTTCCTAATTGATTAGTAAATAATTCTTACTTAGCACAGTACTAAGGCCTAATTCCTAAAATTTAAAGTGCTAACATGAATAAATATCACTTAAATTAATTAATCCTATATGCATTTAAATATATAAAATACACAATAATAATCCAATTTCTAATCAATTTAAAATTTCTAATCCAATTTCTTGTCAGTTCATTGTTAATGATTCTAATAGGTGATCGGTAGTTAATTAGGCAGCAAAGATAAATTAAGGAGGTGAGGTAGAGTGTAGTTCTTAAAGTGCTGTTAGTTGATGTAAAAGTTTTTTAAAAACGAATGTCCAGGTTTTAAACATCTTCGGCGCTTCGTGACGGCTTTAAAGTGCAGGTGCTGTTTTCTGGTATAGAGACAGTTTTTGGGTGCTGTTTTTGGTATAGTTTTTTGAAGCATGGGTGGAAGAGCTTCTTGGCTGATGGCCCTGCCTCGGGTGAGGAGATGGGGGCGGGGGCGGAAGAATGCGGGAGCGGGGGGGGCAAGAGGGGAGCAAGGAGGAAGAGCGGGAAGAAGAAAGGGGGGGTGGAGACAGAGACCGGGGTGTCCGCCGAGACCTGCGTCCCGGGGGGCAGTCCACTCCTCCGCTCACTCACACCCTCTCAACTCCGTCACCCTCCACAGCTGCCCCACTCACTCGACTCACCCCTCTCCCTCCTCGTTGTATCAATTCCGCACCCCAATCCTCTTGCGAGGGGCTGCTCCAGCTACTTGCCTATGGCCGCACCCACTCCTTCCTTCCTAATCTCAGCGTCGCCTGGCGGTAGCAATGTTTCGGCAGCTCGGAACAGCCGTGCTCCTCTCCGGCACTTGGTAGGGCCAAGCAAGCAAAGCCCCGCCACGACCTCCGTCGGCTCCGCGCTCTGTTGGCTCCGCGCTCCGCTCTCTTCGCGCCTCCGCGTTCTTCTCCCCGGCACCAGCTCAGTCTCTCCCGGCCTCTGCTGGGCGCCAGCCCGCGGCTGCGTCTCGGCCCTCTCTCGGTAGACCCTGCAGCTCGCCGCTCACGCCTCCGACCCCGCCGCAGCCGACAGCCGCCGCCTGGACCTCGATTTAGCAGTAATTTGTTGTTGTTTTTAATTTGCTCGTCATTCCAGGAGGGTGGGGTGCATTCTCCTTTGAGTTGGACCTCTCTTGCTAGGGAAGCCCAGGGAGAGCACACACCATCATGCCTCTGAGCAATGCACCTACTGACTTCCTGAATCAGTGCTATCGCAAGTGAATGATGGATTGGGGCTTGGGGAGAAATTTGAAAATTCAAAGGAAAATTCTACAATTACAAACTTGGCACCCAAGTGCACCTGTCTTTGGCCCATCACCCCCAGTCTGATAGGTAGACAGCAAGCCACTTTGGAGAAGTACTTGCATTACCAGCAGGATTACAGGACAGACCTCCTATACATGGCAGAATTCCCCATAACATCTCTGCCCATTCTTTGACTGAACAAAGCCTTTTATGGCCACCTATTGATGCCTCCCATGATATTTCCCATAGAGCATTCCAGACTCCATGCCATCTGCAAATGACCTTGTACAAGAACTGCAGGCTCAGAATTGGGTATTCTGGGAGCAGCTGGAACAGGTAAAGCAGGCACACAAGGTGGTTGCAGACAGATGATGATGAGCATGAGAAGTCTTGACTGTAGGGAATTTGGTCTGGCTCTCCACTAAGTACATCTGGAGCTAGTGTCCCTAATGAAGCTAGACACCTAGTTTATTGGCCCCTACTGGATCATGGAGTAAACAATCCTAGCGTGTATAGCCTGGAACTCCCACAAACACTGCACATACATCTGGTGTCCCATTGGTCCCATTGCACCTCCACACCTGCTCCATATACCTGCAACACCTCCACCCTGAGTGCTGGTGGAGGGCCAGGAGGAATACAAGGTAGCTCAGCTCCTGGACTCTCATCAGCACTGGGGCCAACTTCAGTACCTCATGAAATGGAAAGAGTATGGGTCCAAGGAAAGATCTTGAGAACCCGCAGGGAATCTGCATGCCTTTGACCTGGTACAACAGTTCCACCAGTCCTGACAGGAGAAGCCTGGGCCTCTGGCCCCATTGAGAGGGGAGTCTGAGGGGGGATGGTGTCATGGGCACCCAGCTGCCACATCCTCAGAGGAGGAGGCAACAGAAGAATCAGGCTGCACACCAACACAATCCCCAACTAAGCAGCCGGATCTGGCAGCAGACCCAACAGAGGAAGCATTGGGAAGAAAGAATGCTTTCCAGTCACGGCCAGGCTGCTCATTCTTCCAGGAGAAGAAAGATAGGCCACAGAGGTTGGTATAGTTGCCAACCCCTCCTGAGCCAGCAGTGCATAGAAGGAGGAGAGAGTGCTTGACAGTTCAAGAAAGCCAACAAAGTGCTCACCTGGCTGTTCAGCAATGATCAGTATTAATTTCTAGAGTGGAGTTCTCAATCCTAAAGATAATTTCATCTGGCCAAGCCTTTGTGAACTTAGCAAAACTATTTCTAGGGGCTCGAAAATGAAGGTATGATTTTTGTTTCTCCCTGCTTGCCAAACCAATTTTCCCAAGATGACTGACTGAGATCCTCTTCAGTGTCTTCAATTCCAAATATTTCTCCATTATAGGATATTAAGATCATCTCGTGGAACATGGCTGGTTGGTGGAATAAATCCAAAAACGCAAAATTTATCAGTTACCTTAAGAACTTTGATGTCATCTTACTCCAAGAGACTTGGTCCCAAAGTCCGATTCATCTTGAAGGTTACAAGTCCTATTTGCTCCCAACTTTTAGAACCAACTCATGAGGCCGTTTTCAAATGGGTTTGTCTATATTTGTGTCTCTTCTTCATAATTCTGTAGGCATCCCCCTACAGGCTGGAAGCATTATGGAACAAGCTATCAAGCTTGTTTATGGGAATCTTTCTATGATTTTGGTAAACATATATATCCTTCCTGCCCTAGATAAATTGGCCCTTTTACATCATTGGGAACGTTTGAATGTAATTGTGAGTGAATTCCCTCCTCTGAAATAATAATAGCAGGAGATTTTAATGCAAGAGTGGGCAATGATGATAAAACCTTTTTAAGGCCCTTAACCTCAATCTAGATGATACCGTAACCACCTTTTTTTCCCTATAGGAGGCAATCTAAAGATAGCTATTCAAATTTGGCAGGCATTTGCTTTGCCAAATTTTGTATCCAATACAATAGGGTCTGGCTAAATGGCTTGGAAAGGTTTTCTCATTTGGGGGATTTTACATTCATTTCTAAGAAAGGTTGCAGTATAATTGATTATATTACTGCCCCTTTCTCACTAGAATTTTATATAAAATATTTCTGTATAGGTGATCTCACCTTCCACTTATTTTGACCCTTCATACAGAGCCTTCCCCAGACTTTTCCCTTAATCCCTCTATACACTTGACGGAGCCTATGTCCTTACCAAAAATCTGCTGGAATAGTCAGACAAAACAAGCAGCTCAGTTACTTTTATATTCTCATTCCCTTTTGAATCTTAGAAGGGTTTTAACTACTGCAATGAATTCTTCAGTGCTAACAACAGCTTATGATTCCCTAGTATCTAACATTCTTAGTTCACTAATTGTTAAACCTAAACATGTAAAATAGGAAAGAAACATAAAATCTCTGCAGCCCTGGTTTGATAGAGAATGTAGAGCCGTTAAAACTCTGTTGCGCAAACACCTACAGATGTTACCGTGACTCTGGGGCTTTGTCTTTACCATCAGAGTACTTTGATCTTAAAAATCAGCTGTCCCAGGTTATTATAAGCAAAAGGAATTCTGGTCTAAATTCTGGTCTATTGTATCAGGTGCCCATAGAGCTGATTCCCCTTCTATGTCTGCTATTTCCCCCAATGTCTGGTACCGATATTTCTTCTCTATGTTCTCCCAAAGTAAACTATACACTTCTAGACCTTCCGAACTTTCTCAAGTAGATCTTCCAGAGTGGCCCTCTGTGACCTCTGATGAAGTTAAAGATCTAATTTTGCAATTGAAATCAGGTAAAGCTGCAGGACCAGATGTTATTCCCTCTGAAATCCTAAAGTTAGATCCAGATTGGTGGGCTACTCCATTCGCATCTCTTTTTACTAGTATTGACAGAAAAGGCATAATTCCTAAAGCCTGGCTTAATTCAATAGTGGTTCCAATTTATAAAAAGGGAGATCCCGCCATTCCAAAGAATTACAGGCCGATTAGTCTCCTATCTACCATTGGTAAATTATATTTTAAGTATCTGCTGAGGAAACTTGAACAATGGATGACACGAGAAAAAATTGTTGGTCCGGAACAACAGGGTTTTTGTAAAGGCAAAACTACTCTTGATCATTGTAATACTTTGTCCCATCAAATTTCCAAATACACTATTGGGAAAAAGATGAAATTGTATGTAGCCTTTTTAGACTTAAAGGGAGCATTTGATTCAATTGACAGAGACCTGCTTTGGGCCAAGCTGGAACAAACAAGTATTGATAAAAGACTCCTTATGCTCATTAAAAAATTATATACTTTCAACTTTTGTCAAGTCAAATGCTCTTTATCAGGCAATCTTACGTCAAAAATCCTGTTAAGAAAGGGGGTTAAAAAAGGTTGTGTGTTGGCCCCCTTTTTGTTTAACCTCTTTCTTTATGATCTTGCTCCCTTTTTGTCAGATACTGACCATCATAGTCCAAAACTCGGTGCCAGACATGTCCCCTTACTGTTATATGTGGATGATACAGTCTTACTATCTTGCTCCAGAATTGGATTAAAACATATGCTTGTTCGCTGTATCACCTTCCTTAACAACAATAAGCTCCTATTGAACTATGACAAAGCTAAAATTGTTGTATTTTCCAAATCTTGGAAACCAACTAAATGGTCAATAGGCAGCAAAGAGATAGAACAAGTAAAATACTATAAATACCTAGGAATTCATTTCCAATATAACACACTTTGGACTAATCGCCGTAACTATATAATTAAGTCAGTCAGTGTTAACGTTGCAGCTATCCAGCACTTCTTTTACAGCAGAGGCAATCAGTTTATCCCAGCTGCACTAAAAATCTTTAAGGCTAAAGTGATACCGCAGCTTTTATATGGGGTCCCAGTGTGGATCACAGTCCTGGATAACAACACTGAAGGTGTCCAATCAAAATTCCTACGGAAAATCCTGGGATTCCCAAAGTGCGTACCATATGCAGTTTTATGTTTAGAAACAGGGACGAATCTTGTGGAAACACAAGCATGGCTAATGTCACTTAAATATTGGTTACGGCTACATTTCCACTCTGATTCGGAGAGCCTTTTATATCAACTGCTCTCAGAATTTAATATGTCAAACTGGCTAGTATTTATTGAGAGGAAAATTAAATCTATGGGCATTGATTTAGATTCACTTCTTATGCTATCCCTAAAAGATGCATTTTTGAAACTTAAGCTCAGAATTCTAGATATTGAAATGCAAACGTTATATAGCCTGGCCAACAAGTCTTGCTCCCCGCTGAATTTCGAACTTCCTCTCTCAGTAGGGAAATTAGCATCATATTTCTCCTCTCTGCAAGCTCCACAGCAACGGCATGTGTTCTCGTTAACGAGATGTAATGCATTACCATCTGCTATCTTATTTGGTAGATTTAACAGGATTTCTAGAGTGGAGTTCTTGCAGAACCAGGACTGGCAAGCTGATTTGGAAACAGTAAAAGACCTATACCTGTAGGAAGATGAATGCAATTGTGAAGAGCAACACCTGGTCCTTAGAGGATGAGTCAGCAAAAAAAGCAGATAAAAGGAACACACTGAGCAAGACTTGATGTGGAAGCAACCTAGCTCACCGCCCCACTGTGCTCTGACCTGTTTAGCAAACAGAGCTATACAATATCCCTGCTGCATTGCACCTTGTCTAATCTGTGCTTGCTCCTGAAGCCTGGGACCAAGACCCCTGTATCCTGCACCTGTTTCCAAGTCTTGGAACTGGACCCCTGGACACTCCAATTCCACCCCTTGGATAAACCTTTGGATAATTGACCCCAGACCAGTTTGTAGACCTTGCTCCTGTGTCTTTCTGTGTTTGTTGTCCTTGTATTTGTGTATCCTGGAAACCCCAGGTAGAGCAATAGCACTAAACTTAGCCCTGAATGTGACACAAGCCTTCAATAGCAACTAGTAGGCCAATCATGTAGCGCTCCTTATCATGTATGCTGTCTGCAACTTTTCAATGGCTATTGCTCCCTAGCTCAGCCTGGCTTCCATACAGTGCTGGCCTGTGCAACTTGCAATGAGGGGCAACCCTATGAAAAGCAAGAGAGTCATTGTAGGGATACAGTGGGATGTGGCTGCCTGGTTGCGCCTGAGGGCCAATACAGATCATGGTCTGACTGTAGGGGGTGAGATGAGATTGTCCCTTTCCGCCATTGGTACACAGTAAGAGCAACACTCCTCCTTACAAAGTGGAGCACTGCAATCTGGAGGACATCACTTCCAGGGAGCAAGCCTTCTCAACAATGGCTCCCCAATGGTGGAATCAACTACCAGAGGAGGTGCGAGCCCTGCAAGACCTAAATCAGTTTCACAGGGCTTGCAAAACCACCCTCTTTCAGCTCGCTTTTGGATGAAGCCCGGGATATGACAGCTAGCCATTCTATACATACTCTGAATATAGCACCTTAATTGATAAATCATAATGGTATCTAAGTTCTAGTTTAATTTATGAATGTAACTTAATTTATTTTAACTTTCTATAGTAATTATTGTATTTTATTGTATTTTATTGTAACCATGGTACTTACCATGCCTTTTAGCCGCCCTGAGCCTGCCTTTGGCGGGGGAGGGTGGGATACAAAAATAAATTATTATTATTATTATTATTATTATTATTATTATTATTATTATTATTATTATTATTATTATTATTATTATTATTATTATTATTATTATTATTATTATTATTATTATTATTAATTCTATGTAGGTTTTGGAGCTGCTGCTTGTCTTGACCCATGAAGAGCTGATCACCAAAACTACCTCAGCCCCCAGTGCAAACCCGCCAAATTCCCCTGGCTCTGGCAATTCATAGGCCTTGATGGACATTGCAATCTGGGATAGAGAAGATAAAGAAGTACTTTTCCCCCTTTCTCACAATACAAGAACTCATGGGCACTCAAAGAAATTGCTGAGCAGTTGGGTTGGAACAGATAAAAGGAAGTACCTCTTCACCCAAAAGGTGATTAACATATGGAATTCACTGCCACAGGAGGTGGTGGCAGCTACATGCATAGATGGCTTCAAGAAGGGATTGGATAAACATATAGAGCAGAGGTCCATCAGTGGCTATTAGCCACAAGATATAGATGAAACTCTCTGTCTGGGGCAGTGATGTTCTGCATCCTTGGTGCTTGGGAGGGCAACAGTGGGAGGGCTTCTAGTGTCCTGGCCCCACTAGTGGACCTCCTGATGGCACCTGTTATTGTTGCTACTATATAACAGAATGTTGAACTGGATGGGCCATTGGCCTGATCCAACATGTTCTTTCTTAAATTCTTAAGTCTTGAGAGACTTTGGTCCCCTCCTCACTGTCTGAGGATCACTCTCCCCAAGGCATACACACAGAGAGATGGATACCATCCCTCATTGCTTTAGCACTGTTATGCGGAACTGAAAATCAGTGGAGGGGTTATATGGGGTGAGAGGATGGAGGCCCAGGGGACCATGAAGACCATGTTGAGGTGCATTATGGTACCAGCACCCTGTAAAAAGGGATTCCCCTGCCCACCAGTCTCCCGAACATTGTGCCATGGGCTTGCAGCACAGAATGCAGTCATCAGGATGCCATCAAGGCCATCCCACTCACTACTAGTCTGTGATGCCTCAAACATTCTGGGGTGCCACTGGTAGTTCAAAGGTCTCTGGTCCAGGAGACCTCCCTCATCCCCCCCTCTATTTGGGCATTGGCCACTGTTGTCAGATGGCCATGTTGTGAAAAATGACACATGTAGTAAAGAAGGCTACGGTCTGCATGGCTCTGCTGCCCCTGTGTGCTGCAGGCAATGGAAGTACATCTTCAACTGGACATATACCTCCATGATGACTATGCATGTCCAGTGGTGAGCCTGTTTGTAGGTGACATGGACTGCTGGCTTGTCCCTCGTATAAAGTATGAACAAATATAGGAACAGGTGATATCTCCGATTACTTGTGATGGGGAGGACAGGTGTCAGCCCCCCTTCCTCACCACGAGTCCAGCTAGGCAACCAGAAGGGGTTGACACCAGACGCAGCGAAGATCATGCTGCCAGGGAACCTGGCCACAAGATCCATGAAGATGGCTTGGTAGTTTCCACTGGTCTACAAGCTCAGACCATAGAAGTGTTGTTGGAATATACAAGTGTCCCCCACTTGGGTCATGAAAATGTTAATATGTTGCTTCTGTTTTCAAATAGTAGTTAATTAGCACAGAGCCATTTAGAAATTGTATAGCAGTTCCCACTATAGAAGTAGGAGGTAATAGTCTAAATGATATGGTCTGAGATTCTCTATTGGTTAATCAGTTTCATAGGGGATACTACATCTTTTAAGCCATGTACTCAATTTGTGGTGACTTTCATTTTCTTTGTTCTAGAGCTCAAAAGAGTTTTAGCCAATATGGAGGTTAGATCAGGAGAAGTTACTTAGACAGTTTACTCTTTATTGTTTTATATCCCAATGTAACCCTCCCTTTTCCTTCTTAGTATAGCTGCTTTTATTCCACTGTGCATTTTTAGTGCTGTTATTTTCTTCCAACAGGTACCATTGTAGTAGGCATGTGGAAGGTGAACAGCTTATATGTTGTAAGCTGCTCTGAGCCCACCTCGGTGGGGAGGGCAGGATATAAATCAAATAAATAAATAAATAAATGTGGGTGCAGTCCCCACAAAGTTCAGGAAACTTGTAATGTGGCAAACTTGGCACAAATAGGTGCCAGCCCAGCCTTCTCTGTGGAGAAATGCACATGCTTCTGCAAGTGCTGCAGCATGGCATCCAAGAAGCTGTGGAGACAGTGGCTATCTGAAGACTGTGACACCTCCAGCACCAAAGCCATTATCCCCTGGAATGAATCTGTGGCAAGGAAGCAGAAGATCAGCAGCGCCTTCTGCGGGATGGAGATGGCCCCAGGGGCAGGCACTGGGCCCTGTAGCACTGGCCCATACTTCTTGTACAGGGCTTGGATGACCACCCTGTCCAGGCAGAACTGTTCCAGGCAGGTGCTGTTGGAAATCTATATAGTATTCATGCAACCATAGTAGCATTTTGCATGGTGCGCCACCCAAATGTAAAGCACAGGAAGAAGGTTAATCAGCTGATTCCTGATATAAAGCACAGGCAGAACCAAGGACCAGCATCCCAGAGTGACCTATCTGGTGGCAACAGAAAGGAGGAAGCAGTTAGCAGCACAGATTGCTTTGGTGGGCCTCCCTGTGTGTCAAGATCTCTTCTTGTCCGTGCCCCTGACACTATACTGCTGCCCTAAGTTCATCTTCTGGCTGGCCAAGGGATTGTAGGTGGTTGCCATAGTGCCTTATCCTGCCTTCACATCCCTCTGTGTGCAGGTGACACGGCCATGATAGGCCCTGTGGGCAGCAATGCCCATTGTAAGCCTAGCTGGACATGCCAGTATGACTTCATCATCTCCAGCCCTGCTACCACTCACATAGATGGACATGCACTGAAGTAATGAGAAGACTCTATTAGACCATCCTGGAGGCATGCCCATGCCCTCAAGGCCGAGGATGTTCAGTAGGAGTAGGCAGTGGTGGAAGAACTCTTTGGTGATATCTTCCATTGTGGCAGGCAGCTGTGTCATAGAGTCCTGTCTGGTGGATATATGACCTCACAACCACAGTGCAGTCCTGCAGTGGCAGCAGGATGCCTACTCACCCACCTTCCCCCTCCCCCACCAAGACTGCAAAGGGAGCTGGGTTGCCTGATAGTCTGAGGCTCAGCTTCAGACCTGGGTGAATAGGATGTTGGTGCCACTGCAGGCCTATTGAATGCCCTGTTGGACCTCCAGTGCATACCCATCACCTGTACTGCAGGGTTAAACTGGGAGGAGTTGGAGGCCAATGATGGTGGGGCTCAGGTGGATGGAGATTTGAACATGGTCACAGAGCATGGCCATGGGTGTTTTGTTGATGTGTTGCTTTCCACCAACTCCAGGCTCCTTTGTCCTGACCTCCTCTTTGGTATTGTGGAGAATCTTCATGCCCTCACACTTTGATATGGGTCATGGAGGCAAAGTCCCTCCCCAGCTTGAGCATCCAGGACTCCCTGAACTGAGAGGTTGTGAATGAAGCATAACAGCAGACAGACTTCATGTCCTCAGATGGAGAAGGAGGCTGCTGGGTAGGCTAAGCCTCTTATGCCAGTTCCAGGTGCTGTGGCAGCTACGGCCCCTTGTGGGGCAGGGGATTTGGAGCTACTGCCAAAACCCTGAACACAGGACCCCTGGCCAGAACAACACACCCTCACACCCTCTAATCCATGTTGTTGACCATTGAGAGGTCCCAGAGTCACCAGTGTTTGAGGGGACTGCAGTAGCTTGGAGGGGTAGCTAGTGGGTACCTGGCATGACTAACGGCTCTTGCTGAGGACATGGATGGCAAATAGGTGTTTACAAGGGACTGCTTGGAGTCTGTCAGCAGTGATCCATGGCCTCACCCTGCAGCACTTCTGCTCCACCCACAGTGGGAGTCACCTGGGGTATGCTATGAGTTCAGCCCTGGCATTGTAGCCATGGTACCAAGAAGCTCACCAACCTGTGACCGTGGATGGCCCTGTGTTCCTTTTGCACATCCTGTGCCATGTCTTGAGGGATGCCCCCATTGCTTCATGTGGGATTTACTCCATGGAACTCCTTGGGATTGCTCTTCACATGGTGGTAGGGCTCTCTTTTGTCTTTTTTTGCTGCCTCCATTCTGATTGATGGGAACTTGTCCCTCTAAGGGGGTAGATTGCATGCAGTGGGCATGACATGCCCTTGGGCCAGATCCCTATGGCTGCTGCCCTGTGACTGGTTGTTTCACCCTGTCCATCCCAGATACCCCATCATGCCCCTCTGATGTCTTACGGGCACAGTGGATGCTGGCATGGTTGTAATGGGCACAATGGATGCTGGCACATTGTTTTACTGGTCCCTAATCTATGTTGATCACATTTAGTGAAGGGACCAATGGCACTGCTGTTGTACCAGCAGCCAGCTACCTCCCCCATGGCAGCCCTCAGGATTGTGCTGCCCATGTATGTTTATAGAGCAATGAAAGTAAAAGATCTTCATTGGTGCAAGTAGAAACTGCTACACTAAAAGAAAAAATTTCTCAAGAAACCAATAAAATAAACAACATTTTAAAATTAGGGGCTCATGAGCAAGTTAATATTATTCCTGAATTCATTGCTGGAAAAATGAAAATTAAGCATGTGTGCTTAGAGAATACAAAAGTTAAGATCCAAGCACATAATGAGGATCTCATTCCAGCTATAGGTGTTTGTGAATTGGAAACTACACACAAGGGAAATAGTGTAATGATTCAGTTTGTAATTGTTCCAGGAAAAGAAGTGCCTATTATTGAATTAAGAGTATGCTATACTCTCAGTTTAATTCCAATAATATATGATGATCAGCAGCAAGTCATAAGTTCCGTAGATTCATAATTACTGGATATCTTTCAGGCTGTTCACTGAATACCAAAAAGAATGAGTTAAACTAACTATCTTGCTTAACTGAAAGAGAAACTAAATTGTTTGTTTTTCAGATTTCACTGAGCCAGCTGTACTGCCAAGAGGCAAAAGGTTATTTTCCACTGAGGGATTTGAAGGCAACAGGCACACAAACGGTGAAAGAAAAAAGACATTTTTACTGAAATCTCTCTGGTAATGTACAAAAAAGAAAATAAACAAGACATTAAAACCAGAGAAGATATTCTTATGCCCTTTCAGTTGATCGGGAACTGCTAAGAACAATGGTGGGCAAACTCCCACAACTGTTCAGCACTGCTCCATGGTCTAGCTTCAGCCAAGGTTCAATAATAGGGCAATTGCCAAATAAAGATAAAGATAGTTATATACTATTTTAGGATTGCATGATTGTCACCTGCATGCATGTGTGCATGTCCCCCTCCCCCCATAGCTGACCTCAGAGAGGAATAATGCATCCCAAAGTCCACTGAAAAATATTGTGGAGCAGCAAGTGCCTAGTACAGGTACTCTCTACATTCCAAAATGAGGTGCATCGGCTTAACAACCCACTCTCAAAGTGCATTAACAAGAGATAACTGAACATTCAGAAAGAAAAACATGTTTTTAAGAGAGAATATCTTCAGTGCCTGCAAAGTCTTCATTTATGTATGGCCTACAGGGCATCTTGAATACAGATGGAGAAACTGTGGTTTACCACTTATCCCTCAAATTTCAGTGGTCTTCTCCTTCAAGTGCCACTACACCAATAAACTGTATTAATAATCAGGAAAAATGCATTAAATTACTTCACTATATATTCCTGAAGTCCTGGTTTCATCTGAAACAGACATACTTATCTGAGCTCTGTTCCAGGTAAATCACATCTAAAATGCAGATGGGGAAAGCAAAAAGAGCAAGCCATGACAGAGCCCCACAAGGCTATGGGCTCCCAACTTAGTTATTCATAATGCCTAGGTTAGTGGTCAACCAAGGTTTCACTTGTCTGTCCATTCTCCTTTGATCTTCAGGACAATGACTTTCAGAATCAAATAGGCAACTATTAGCATTTGTGAAGTTGTATTAATGAATTTATTATTATTAAACAATTACCTGGATGGCCTAGGCTAGTTGAATCTTGGAAGTTAGGCCGGGTTGGTCCTGGTTAGTGTTTGGATGGCAGATGATCAAGAAAGTCCTGGATTGCTATGCAGAGACAACCAATGGCAAACCACCTCTGTTCATCTCTTGCCTTGGAAACCCGGGTTGTCATAAATCAGCTGTGACTTGATGGCACTTTCCACCTCCACCAAATAATGCATACTAAATATTTATTGTGTTGCTATAGCATAGTTACACACTATGTTATCTATTGTCAACATCTGCAAAAATCCAGGAGGCCCCAAGACTGTTTTGCCTCAGGATCCAGAATACCTTTCTTCAGCCCTAGTCACTTTGGTTGACTGGATGTCTTTGATTAGTAATGTCTCAAATGGGATGTGTTCAGCAGTTAAACTTACTATGTTCAAGGGCAATGTCAGAACCCATA
This sequence comes from Heteronotia binoei, assembly GCF_032191835.1. Lineage (NCBI taxonomy): Eukaryota > Metazoa > Chordata > Lepidosauria > Squamata > Gekkonidae > Heteronotia > Heteronotia binoei. The sequence continues at coordinate 104,682,359 of NC_083243.1, forward strand.
ATAACAAGCTCCCTGTTTGCGACTGATGAACATGATGTGAGCTAAACTGGTGGGTGTTTAAGCATAACAATGATAAATAAATGAAACAGAAGCACTTAATGCAAACTAAGACACTCAGTTGTTGGCCTAGAGACTGCTTGGCCTGGAATATACATGGATCAGAGGAGCCCACATTGTAATACAACTGTTGACACCTTTAATACAGCTTGACCTTGGTTGGAAACCTTGGTTAGAAACAAACTGATTTGCAGAAATTATTAACTAGAAAAGTGCAGACCAGATGGACACAATTAATTTGTAATTAAAGAATCAGCACAAACCAAACATGTAAAAAAGGCCATTTAACTCCCTTTGCAGAAAGTGACCTACCAATTCTCAAGCATCCCTTCAAAATTTACGCACATTGATAGATGACAAAGGAGTAAGATGAATGCCTTTGAAATGTTTGCAGTGGTTCAGATAATTTAATTCCCAGCCTATAGAGCTAGGCTACTGCTTTGTGCCAGTCCCAATTTTAAATTAGGCAAGAGAGCACTATTGACTCTTGATGAGCCCTGTGCTGATTTTTTTTTTTTTGAGCAGCCAGTCAGAAGAATGCAGGAGAAAGTGTTGTCCTCTGCTCTGCTTTCTGCAGCAGGCTTAAGAGGGGCTGAGCAGGGATTTTTTTAAAGTTTAGGAAAGGGGGCCTTTTTTCACCTGCTCTGTAGTATTCTGGGTAGTGGTAAAATTCTCTAATTAGGCCTGCTCCTTTGACTGATTGGACCTTGTGGTAAAGTACCTAATTTTCATATCTTCTGTAAGATCTGTGTTTATACACAACCTTGCACTTTGTTCAGAATATATTGATTTTATCATTCTTATAAAGTGTTCACCCAGCTCCATTTTTTCCATTACTGCAAACATAAAGTCCCAATTTAAATTATCATATGCTTTCTCTGCATCTGCAAAGAATAATGCTACTTCTTTTTCTGGATGTCTTTCATAATATTCTACAATATTTACAACAGTGCTAATATTGTCTCTTATTTGTCTTTTGGGAAGAAACCTTGCTTAATCTTCCTTTATAAAGTTTATCAAATGTTGTTTAAGTCATTCTGCCAAGATTCTTGTAAATATTTTATAGTCATTATTTAATAGCGAAATTGGTCTGTAATTTTTTACATTCGTGACATCTCTATCTTCCTTAGGTATTAATGAAATAACAGTGTCTTTCCATGTGTTTGGTACTTTCCCTTTTATTCTTATCTTATGCATCAACTTCTGCAATTTTGGTATTAATTCATCTTTAAAAGTTTTAAAATATTTAGCTGTATATCCATCAGGCCCAGGTGCTTTTCCATTTTTCATTGCGTTAATTGCTGCTTCAATTTCTATTTTTTCAATTGGGTCATTCAAAACTTTTCGCATATATTCAGTTAAGGGCTCTATTTTTATCTTTTGTAAATACTCATCCATCTTCTTTTTCTTTGTTTTAACACCTTTAAACAATTTGGCATAACACTTAAAAATTCTCTTTTTATTCCCTCTGAAGTAACCACTTCTTTTCCATCTACCACAATTCCATTAATAATTCTATTTTCTCTCTTTTTCTTCAATTGCCAAGCCAAATACTTTCCCGGTTTATTTGCTTCCTCAAAGGATTTCTGCTGAAGTCTTTTCAAACTCCATTCCACATCTTTATTTAACAAATGTCTCAATTGAGTTTGTAATATTGTAATTTCCCTTAACATTTTTTTCCTGTGGCCTTTTTCTTAACTCCCCTTCTTTTTTCTTTATTTCATTTTGAATGTCCAACAACCGTTTTTCTTTTACTCTCTTATCTTTATTATTCAAAGTAATCAACATTCCTCTCATTACTGCTTTATAGGCATCCCAGACCATCTGAAAGTCAATATCCTCATTCACTTGGAAGAAAGCTTTAGTTTCATTTTCTAGGTATGTCACTGTTTCTTTATTCTGTAGCAAATCTTCATTCAATCTCCATCTTCTCACTTTCTTGGACAATTTTGTAATCCACATTATTGGGTTATGATCAGCACCAATTTTAGGTAAAATCTTTATTTTCCTTGTTATAAGACCTAAATCTTTAGTTCCCCACAACATGTCAATTCTAGAAAAAGTTTTGTGTCTTGCAGAAAAGAAAGTATAGTCCTGAACTTCAGGGTTAAATTTCTGCCATATATCGTCCAGATTTTCTTGTTTAACCAGTTCAAAAAAAGACTTTGGCAATTTTCCTTCTTGACTATTTTTTCCCCCTCCCGACCTGTCCAATGAGTTCTTAACTGTTCCATTAAAATCTCCCATTATCAAAACTTGGTCATAGGTCAATTCATCAAGCTGTTGTATAATGTCTTTTATAAAAACACCCTTTGCACCATTAGGTGCATAAAGTCCCAATAACAACATTTTTTCCCCATCTAATATTGTCTCTACTGCTAAAAATCTTCCATCTTTATATTTAAATACTAATTTTGGCTCCAATTCTTGTTTAATATAAAAAACCATTCCCCTATTACAGCAATTAATTATTATTTCTATTATTATTAGTCACCCACTAGTCCTCTTTCCACTCATTCAGCATATATATATATATACATGTTTAATTCTCTGCCCTACAGTTCATTGTCTATTCTGGTTCACCCTTTCTTGTTCCTTCTTCTTCCTCTTCTTCCTCTATGAAGCACTTTCTTTCTTCCTTTCTTTTCTCCCCTTTTTCTCCCCCCCCCCCTTTTTCTTCCTTTCTTGCTGCAGTTTTTTCTGTTTCTGTAACTCTAATTATAGTCTTTAGTTGCTCCGATTAATCCAATGACTCCAAAAATTTAAAAGCCCATCTTCAGTGAGGAGACAGCCGCAGTGGGACCGCTGCTAAAAACTATCTCCCCACCCTTTGCCAAATGTATATATATCTCCCAAATTCAGTACTTTCTCTTCTATCCTCTCAGACAATACTACTCAGTCCACTCTTCACTCAGTCTATACGGTTCCCTTTCTGGATGGAGACGCCATTCCTCCTTCTGTCTTCTACTTTCACTTTCAACAACACCCACGCCACCATTAATCTTCATTCCCCATAGTACTTTTCCGCCATCCACCACTTCTTTTTCCTTCTAGCTTCTAGCTTCTTTTTTCTATCTCCTTGCTTCTTCCTTTTCCAATATTATTATACTATATTTTCCTCTGAGACCCCCTCTTTCCGTCTCTCTACCTCCAGTCACTCACCCAGTTCTCACGTTCTCGCAGTTCAGTTACCGCCGCCTCGACCACTGTTCATCATCTATTTCCTAGTGCTAACCGCTCCACTTCAACTTCCCCTTCACCATCTTAACGTTGAATATACTTGCTTCTGCCTTCTTCCAATTCCGGACAACCGTCCTCCGTCTTTGCCAACTCCCAACACGTACCAACCTCCCATCTGCTCAATGTTCAGCTGCGGCCACTGCCATTCAACGCCCGCCTCGCCCCGCTCTCCTCCGCTCTCCGTTCTCCACTCTCCGCTCTGGACACTCACCCGCGGACTTCAGCTGGGCTCGTTCTTGGTATGTTCTTCCTCGATGGGTTCAAATGGAATCAAAGTTCTAACTTTTAAGCTCTTTCTGTTACTTCTTATTGGAAATCAGACGCCATCTCCATCCGCTCCTTTGTCCGGTGGCCCGGTTTGTCACCAAGGTGTTGCTGGGCATCGGCTGCAGGGACAAGCTGGGGTTGGATGAGGAGCCTCCGCTCCCCCCCACTCCCAAAAAACTCCCCAAACTGCGATGTGTCTTCTGACACTTCTTTAGGAGGTACTTCCCCTCCAGAAAGTCCTCCCAAATGCCCAGCAAAACAGAGTTTCTCCCGGAGCTCAGGAAAGTCGCTCTGCTTCACCACGCCATTACACCGGAAGTCTTGTTTGATATGCACTTCTTGCAAACAAATTATATTACAGTTTTGTTTCTTAATCCAATGAAATGTTGCCCTTCTTTTTTGTGGTGAATTTAGTCCATGTACATTCCAAGACAATAATTTGTAATCCATCATGGTGCAAATTCTTTATTTTCTTCAAAAAATCTATGCATATCCTGTGCATTTGTAATTGTGATTCTTTTCCCCTGGAGTTCAAAGCTCAAGCCTCCAGGTATAATCCATCTAAACCTCATTCCATTGTATCTCAATTTTTCTGTCAACTTTTTATATGTTCTTCTATCATTTATCACTTGCCTTGGCAGCTCCTTCATGATTCTTACGCTACTGCCTCCCACTATCAATGTCTTTTCAAAGTTTTTACCCATGATCATTCCCACCATTTCCTTTTTCATATATCTTATGACAAAATCTCTTGGTAAGTTGTTTTTCTTGGCATAAAGTGAGTTCACTCTATACATATAGTCATACATGTTTTTAGTCTCTTCAGGGCCTTCCTCTAAAAATTCTGCAATTATTTTTATTATATATTCTTTTAAATCACCATCCTCCTTCTCAGGTACTCCTCTCAGACATATCTGAATCTCCATCAATTTGCAGTCATGGATTGTCACTTTTTCTTGCATTTTCAACAAGGTGGAATCATATACTGTCATTCTGCCTTCTACCTCCTGCACTTTCTTAGACGTTTCCTCAGTTTCCTTTCTGAGATCTTCCACATCTTTTTAAATCTCTGCAATATTTTTTCCCGATTCATTTATCCTCTCTCTCGCCCTTTCATCATTCTGGCCTCTATTGCCTCCAATTGGTCCTGCATTTTTTTTCCAATGAAGTAGCCCTTGTACAGGGCTGCTTGTGTCCAGACACTTAAAAAACAACAAAAATTTGGACCTCACCAATTTCCAATTTGACTATCAGATTCAAAAGAGTAGGACTTGCCCTTTATAACAAGCCCAATTTCGCCATCCTGGGAGCTCCCAAAGTCAAGATATTTATTTTTAAAGTTTTTAAATCTTCCAAAATGGCGGTTGCAACTTTTTACTGCTCCTTACAATTTTTTTTCCCATTTTAAGAACATCCAAGGTCCACACCAGTAATATGACCAATAGTATTTAACTTCTTACCCTCTTCTCAGTTAACTCCAATAACTTTTAATGTCCCAAATTCTTTAAAAACATTGTTTTTATTTTGACCTCCCAGCAATGGCTGCCGATGTTTCTCAATGGTAGTAAATTCCTAGAGTAGGTTTTCCTTCCGCTACTTCCTGCTTTTGTTGCCACGAAGTCTCATTCACAGTGGTAAGGAGATCTCATGATACTTGACGTACTTCCTGTCTTGCTTGAATGTGCTGCAGGTCTGTGACGATGGTGCTCTTTTTTCAAAACTGCAAGTAGACTAAATAATAAATTCCTTTCCACTTTTTAGCACTTTTTAACACTGTCTTTTATATTTATAAAGTCCAAATTTCACCTCTTCCTCCCCTCTTCTTCCAGAATTTCTAGATTTTCCTTTCCCACCTTTTAAATTTATTCCATTAAGTTGTAAATAGTTCCGGAATGAAAGAGTAATTTGTACCTTCTCTTCCAATTATCCAAGTTCCCACTGGTCTTGCAAAGCTTTAGATGTTTAGCAATGTCCAAGAAGGTTAGGATCCCGTTGAGCTTATGTCAAATAAATGACTCTGAAAACTTCTGCAGATGATGAAAATGCAACTCTTCCCAGAGACCCCCTCAAAGAAGCCCCCCACCAGGACTCCCTTTTAGCCAAGGTAAATCTCCTCAAAGTTTCCTGTGCATATCTTGGACTAATTTCTGACTGAGAAAAGTAGGCAGTAGGCATTAAATTGCCTTCCACTATCCCGAACAGAAGTTCCAGCCTGCTCCCGTTATGAGAAGCAGCTCAGCTCAACAATTTCCTCCCCCGGAAGTCGAACCCGACTCTTTGCAACCCCATGGACAAAGTCGCATGGGAATAAGTTGGAACTCTGAGGAACCCCACTAGGGTTCAGAAAGAAAAATTGTCGTTTTACAGTTTGAAACAGGTACATAGAAGAAAGGGGGGAGGGACATGAATCACATCCTAACACAAGAGCAAGTCAATTGTATAGCAATGCAGATGAACCCCAGTTAGGAAAACAAAGACAGCCAACTGTAACTAAGGATTACACTCAAAGCCATGAAGCTGAGACTATTAAACTGATAAAGAAAACATTTATCAAGGTACAGGAAGGTCATCTCAAGAGGGGAAGAAGAAAGACAGTTAATAAATTTTCTGAACACAGAGAAGAAGCTCTCTTCCACCTCCCTTTCTACCCGGAGCAGCTCCTTTGATGGACACTAGGCTCATAGCCAGGATTTTAAAAGTTGGGGGCATTTTTAAAAGTCAGGGGGCACTTAGCAGCTCCCCTCCCCTGGCCACTGCCAGTGTGACTCAGGATACCCAAGTCAGGGTGCCTGACCTTCCCGCCCACCCATGCCCCACTGCTGCCATGGCTTGAGGGGCCACGGGGTGAAAACTGAGAGGCTAGAGCTGCCTCCTTCCTCCCCTGGTGGGCCTTTTAAATGGTGTGGGAGGAGCAGCAGCTGCTCCTGGGTATCCCTCCTGTATAATTTAAATTGTGGGGGGGGGGAGAGGGGGTGGCCCTGGCCTTTCAGCTTTCACCTCCACAGCTGTGACATGGGGAGGGAGGGAAGATCAGTGGCACCTGAGTTGGAGCACTCAATATGAAGTCAGGGGGCAAGGCCCTCACGGCCCCCTATAGCTACAAGCCTGATGGGCACAAGCCATGAAGGACTGAGTTTTTATCTGGGGATTCCATCTTGTCTATCCAGAAAGAGATCATTGGGAGAAGTCACAACCATGAGAACTAAGGCAAGTTTTAAATATAAACTATTGCAACTTCAAGTAATTCTAGACTGCCCTATTTAAATATGGCTTATGTTAAGTGCTGAATATAGAGATATGGGACTGCCTATTTTCACCTTATCTTTGTTCCCTTGCTCAGCCTGAATTCTTGAACAGACCATGTGTGTTCTTTTTTTCTTTTAATTAAACTACCTTAATTTTTGAATTCTTTAAATCTGATCTCTAGAAATAGACCATGCTTGTTCAGCCTTGATATTGAAAGCACACTAAAGAGGCGGGGCAGCAGGTAAGCTTGCTGTCACTAGAGTGCAACAGCTCAAAACTGTGACGTTGCAATTAGATTGCCTTGCACTAGCTTGCAGGATTGAAGTGGGAGGCATGACAACTGGGCAAAATCAGAGCCTCTAAATAGTTACCCAGGAGCTAGATACATAACTCACCACTAGAGAGGTCACCCAGAGTGGGGAAAGAGAGTGCAAGAGCCAAAAGAGACAAGCGAGCACGTAGTGGAGAGGAACTGCTGGCTGTGCTGCCCAATTCAGTATTAAGCACTGTAATAAAAATGTGTGCAGTATTTGTTCATGTCTTGTGGCTCCCAAACATCTGATGTTTATTCTATGTGGCTCTTACATTAAACAGGTTTGGCCACCCCAGACTACTGTAACTTGCTTTATGTGGGCCTTCCCTTGGGGTACATTCAGAAGCTCCAACTGGTCCAGAATGCAGTTGAGTGGGTCCTGACAGGGACCCCTCAGAGGCACACATTCAACCTGTGCTGTGTGAGCTGCATTGGATTCTGGTGGAGCATTGGATCAAATTCAAGGTGTGGTTTTTGACCTTTAAGGTCCTTCGCAGTCAAGGACCCACATACCTCCATGACCACCTCTCTTAATATGTCCCAAATAGCACACTACACTCAGGTGCTAAAACTCTTCTGATGGTCCTCAGTCCAAGAGAGGTCTGGCTGTCCTCAACTGGGGCCAGGCCCGTCTTGACCCTGGCCTCCAGCAAGTGGAACTCTCTGCCTGAGAACATCCAGGCTCTGCAGGATTTATTACCTTTTCACAAGGTCTGTAAGGCAGAAATGTTCTGCAAGACTTTTGGCTGAGGATGGTGATGGGATAGTAAGTAGTCTGGCAGTTTCACCCCCCTCACCTGCCCCTGTAGAGGCTTTGGGGAGTTTAACTCTAACTTAGTTATTTGCCACCTCAGAACTGTGTTTCTATTGGAACTGTATCATGTTTTAATATTGGTAGTTTAATTTAATTGTGTTTACTGTGTTTTATTCTGATGTAAGCTGCCCTGGGCCCTGTTTGCAGGAAAGGGCAGTCTAAAAATCCAAAATAATAAGTAAATAAATAGATTATGTCATGAAGAATCCAGGGTAGCTCACTCACCCTCAGGCATTCTAAGGCCCTGAAAGCCTGGCACCATTATAGCCACTATGGCAATTAGATGTGCTGTTGCTTCAGTGCCGTGGCTTACCATTTCAATCTCATTGTTGTTTTGGCTCTTGCACCTTACTTTATATGGTGGCCTTTCTGGGCTTGACCACTGAGGTGTACACTTGTGAACATGAGAATGTGGCTGCTGTTCTAAATGTGGCTGCTGTTCTAAAAGAGTTCTGGACACCAATGTTCTCCTATTCAGCTGACAAAGGGAACTTTGCCTCTTAAAAGCTTATATCCTGAAACTCTCATGGTCTCTAAGGTGCTACTGGACTCAAATCTATGTTCTTCCCTTGTTACACTTGATTTTTATTTGAGTTAATTTGTTGTGATTTTTGTTGTTGTTGTGGAACAGAAGTAGGATTCCTGCAATTTCCACTGTGGGGAAAGGTGAGATATAAACTAAATAAAAAAACAATAAATATAACTAAAGATGAATGGGGCAGATAAAAGGTAGGCTGCTTGGTGGGTAAGAAGGAAAGAAGGAAGATGGTGAATGTGAATGTTTGGGGGCTTCCAGTGAAAGGAAAGAGGACATTGTCTGAGAAAGGGGATACATAGGAAAAGGAGGTCCCCCCCTGTAAATATTTGGAGGTTCACCACCACACAACCAGGACAGCACCATACAATTGGCTCAGATGTTGTGTTGTTGTTGTTGTTTTAAGAGACTACCAGGAAAAGGAGAAAAGCTGAAGATGAGGAACAGATAAAGTTAGGTTGGCTGTTAGGTGGAAAGGAGAGAAAGAAGCAGGAAAAAGTGAGAGGTTATGGGGAAATAATAGAGAAAGGAGTGAGGGAGGGAAAAATGAGATGCCTGCACAAATACTTGTGGGTACCCTTCTTGTAAATTTCTAATGCTAACACTGTGTTTATATTCCTTCCTGGAAACTGGACTTGAAGGGGTGACAACATTGGACTAAGGCTTGTGGTTTGCCCTTGTGATCCTTCCTTGTGACAAAGAGCCACTCAAGGTGTATTGCTTTTAACCTCCTACTTGCAATTTGGAAGTGTCTGCTTGAGACCAGTGAGCTAGCTGGAAGAATCCTTCATGATAAAACCAGTATTTCCCAACCCTGATCCTATTTCAGCCTTTAGAACCTGATGTGAGACCCACTGGAAAAGACAATAATGCTAGGACAAGTTGAAGACAGCAGGAAAAGAGGAAGACCCAACATGAGATGTACTTTCTCTTTAAAGGGAGCCATGTCTCAGTCTGCAAGACCTGAGCAAGGCTGTTGACAACAGGACATTTAGGAGGACAATAATTCATAGGATCACCATAAGTCAAAAGAGACTTGACAGAACTTAACACACACACATTGAAAATAACCCATTCTTGCTCTGTGACAACATCACCAAATAGTTGGAGCCAGCTCTGAGGCTCATCTCAGATTCCACCTCATTTGTCAAAGGAATAGCTTGTCTGGAGTAGCTTTTTATGGCTGCTTCCATAAAACAGGCTTGTGGTTTATTCAGGGCATCTGTCATTCCTTCCACAACAAGGTCTCCCAATTTCTAGTGCAATACTCTGTCTAGCACTCCATATTGGACAGAGTGTTGCACTAGAAATTGAGAGACTGGAAGGGATGACAGATGCCCTCATGTGACATCTCCCATTGGAGAAACAAGAAATAGTGGAATTACACAGGAAAACTCGCTTAAAAGGAAGTCCAGTGTCTCTGGGTGGCTTCTGAAGAGAGGTGAGATAATCTTGTTTGATCACTTTTAAAGCTGTGTTGTTATAAAGGAGAAACAGAGAGCAAGTGCAGGAAGAATTCGGAAGTGTCTAATCCTTAAGATATTATAATATGTCAAGCATGCATATTTCTGTAACATAATGGTTCCTTCGATAGGGAACAAGTCAACCATTGTTTACTGCTCCCCCTTGCTTTACAACCTTTGGGCAAGTAATAAATCTATCTGGCTCAAGGATGTTTATGCTACAGCCTGGCTGTGACTACTCTCATGCTGCCTCTTCTCCAGGTTCACACAGGCAGTCTTATCAGAGCCGAAAGAAGTGTGAGAAAGGGAGATGTTTTTAATAACCTAAATTCCTTAGTAATAAAATAGATAGTATGTAGTAACCTTTGAACCCGTGACTCAAGCTGCATCTGTATGGTACCCTTTGAAGTTAGCCCATATAGCAACTGTGTAACCCTGTGTATGCTATTATTTCCAAGGCTTGTGTCCTTGGCAAAGCTTCTGAGTTTCTTAAATAAAGCAACTATTAATTCAGCAACAAAAGACTGATTATTGTGAAATATCGATGCTTGACATTTTATTGTTTTATTGAATTGATTGTTTTTATGATGTTGTGAGCCGCCCTGAGTCCGCTTGCGGAGAGGGCGGGATATAAATGTAAAGTAATAAATAAATAAATAAATAAATAAATAAATAAATAAATAAATTTTGGAAGTAATCCTACTCAGGGACGTAACCGAACTGGAAACTTTCTAATCTCATGGCAGAGAGAGCACCAGATAATGGAGAAGCCCCCAAAAACCCAATCAAGAGGATCAAGGACCCGATGCCGCCCGAATACAACCTCCTTGGCACATCCTCAACGCTCGGAGAGTGGTAGGGTGAGGGTCTCCATTGCACATACAGCGACTCTTTATAACCCCAAAAGTTTGGGACCCCAGAAGATCTACCAGCCTAATAGACAAAGCACTGGCTCAGAGAGAAGCCATCCTGGTGCTATCCTCCATGCGCACACGGATGGGGGATGACAGTGACCAGGGCACCTCGGAGGCAAGTGGCAGGGATGGTCGAGAAGAGTGAGAGGAGAGATGCCCCGGCCCAGGGCCAGACAAGGAGGAGAAGGAAGAGCAAAATCCCCACCCCCAGGACTTTCTCCACAGGATGAGATTAGAGATGGCAGAGATGGCCAAGGGCTTAAGAGAAGAAATGTGAACCAATAATGCATTCATGGTCCAAGAAGTGAAAAAGCAACTGGATCAGGCATTGCAACTGCTGGCGCCTAGGGGACAGCAACAACCACCACCACCCCTCTACCGCCACAGCTACTGCCGCAGCTAACACCACCACCGCAAGACTATGGGTGAGGTCGGGAACTGGATGTTACCTTTGACGGAGATGCCGAAGAGGTGGACTATTTTTCAATACAAGCTAATAGCTTTATGTTCTACTGGGGGCACACTTTCCCTGATGAATTCAGCAGAGTGGATTACTTAGGATCGAAATTGAAGGGGGAGGCCAAGAGATGGTACATGAGTCTGTACGAAACCCAGAGCCCCAAACTAGACACCATGGCAGCGTTTTTACGTGCCCTACTAACTCATTATGAAGATCTGCTACAGGAAACCAGAGCCTTAACCACCCCCAGAGACATGCAACAAGGATCCAAAGTGGTGAGAGAGTATGCAGCTGAGTTCCAGGCCAATGCGGCCAAAGTCCAAGGGTGGAGCAAGCCGATGAAGATCAAACAGTTCCAGAGAGGCCTGAACGCGAGCATGCTGAATCGAGCCCTACAACAGGCTCGTCCTACCACGTTGGTAGGATGGGTGCAACTAGCCGGGGAGGTGGAGACTAATATTAAGAGAGTGGCTCTCCAGCGTCAACAGCAGCAAGGGGGTAAGGGGAAACATGAGTCTTGGCCAGGGGCAAAACCAGAAGAGCAGAAAGCCAACCAAGCAGGGGGGACCGCCAAAATGACGGCCCCTTGACGTTGCTTTCGATGCGGTGACCCCAACCACATGGCGGCCAATTGCCCGGAGCGGCCTCGAGGCCCCCCCCTTACCCCAAAGACCAACACACCCAAGGCGAAAAAGGCGGAGGGACGAGCAAAGGAGTCAGCGAAAGGCAGCGCAGTGTTGGCAGCTCCCCGGGAGGATGAGGTTATCGTGATAGACGAGTTGGGTGAGGATGCCTGGGAAGATGAGCTGGCGGGAAATGAGAGCAACCTGCACTGAGAGGTGCCGAGCAGCAGGTCGTGGAACTAATGGCGCCGCTGAGGGTGAGAATTACTGGGACTTTGTTTTTCATCCCACTGACTTTATTGAACCCCAATCTAAAGCAATTCATACATGCCCGAGCCCTACTAGATTCCGGGTGCACTAGAGACATAATCACACCTAAACTAGTAGCAGCTCTTGGACTCCCCATGAGTCTTCTACCGCACCCCATACAATTTGAGCAGATGGATGGGACTGTAATGAGAGGGGAGCCATGTACGGAGCAGACCCAAGGGGTGCCAATGGGAATAGAAGACCACTGGGATACAGAGATTTTTGTGTTGGCCTCGTCTTCGTCATTTGACATTGTTTTAGGAGTGGGATGGTTGGCAAAACATGAACCCAATATCAAATGGGGGGGGGGGATTAAATTATAGGCTTTAGAGATGGAAGGTGTAAGGCCCACCACTGGAACATGGAGTGGGGACCGGAACCACCACCTTTAAATGAAAAGCTATGCTTCACCATAGAATAATAATAATAATAATTTTTAATTTATATCCCGCCCTCCCCGCCGAAGCAGGCTCAGGGCGGCTCACATAACATAATATAACATAAACACAGTATTACAGTAGTGGATAATAAACAAAATACCCCGATTTAAATTATTACATTAGTTAAGCATTAAAACATCAGTAAAACAATTTAAAACACAGATTGATTTCGTGCTACAATTACAACATAGCTTCCACATTGATGATATGATACTTCCACATTAAAAAGCCAGCTGGAAGAGGATGGTCTTACAGGCCCGACAGAACCGGTTAAGGTCCCGTAAGGCCAGCTCCTCTTCTGGTAGCTGGTTCCACCAGCGAGGTGCTGTAACCAAGAAAGCCCTCTCTCCTGTTGTTTTCAATTTGACCTCCTTTGGCCCAGGGATTATCAGCAGGTTTTGCGAGCTAGATCGAAGCACTCTCTGGGGAATATATGGGGAGAGACGGTCCCTAAGGTAGACAGGTCCTCGGCCATATAGGGCTTTAAAGGTAGTAACCAACACCTTGTAACGAATCCGGTACACAATTGGCAGTCAGTGCAGTTCCCCCAGCCCATACCTCCGGGCAATCTGGGCAAGGGGGCGCATGTAGATGTTAAACCACATTGGGGAGAGTACCACCCCCTGAGGCACCCCACAATTAAGTGGGTATCTCTGGGACAGCTCTCCCCGAATCGCCACTCTTTGTCCCCGACCATCCAGGAAAGAGGAAAGCCATTGTAAGGCCAGCCCCTGAATCCCTGTGTCAATCCCCCATGAATATAGGGACTTAAAACAAGTGTTCAGTGAAGAGGAAGCTAATGAGCTCCCCCCTCCCCACTGAGATACTGACTGTGCAATAGAACTGATACCAGGACAGAGTCTTCTGTGGGCTAAACTATACTCCATGGGGTGGGCGGAAAAAGCTGAATTACGCAAGTTCCTAGACAAGAACTTAAAGTGGGGATTCATAAGACCGGCTACAGCCCTTCACGCCACCCCCGTACTTTTTAGAAAGAAGAAATACGGGGGCTTAGACTTTGCACGGATTTTAGGGGAATCAATGTGATTTCAACCTCAAATGCGTACCCCATTACTTTAATAAAGGACCTATTAAGCACCGTGTCAGAGGGAAAGATCTTCACCAAACTGGATCTGATAGATGCTTATTTCCGGGTGTGCATAAAGGAGGTGGATGAATGTAAAATGGCATTTAACACGTCGATGGGACAATTTGAATACTTAGTCATGCCATTTGGGCTACAGGGGCCCCCAGGAGTTTTTATGAACTTTATCAATGAGGTATTACGGAAGTACTTGTACCGAGGGGTAGTGGTATACCTGGATGATATAATTATTTATTCAAATGACCTCCCCTCCCACGTGAAATTAGTGAGGGAAGTGTTAACAACCCTCTACGAAAATCAATTGTATGCAGAATTATCCAAGTGTGAGTTCCACCAAATGGAACTGGACTATCTAGGTTACTGAGTATCTGGGAGGGGATTAGCAATGGATCCTCAGCATAATAATCAAAAGGAGGAGGTGATTGATTCACTCATTCCCCCCAGCCAACTGGGGGGAGCGGTAACTACGCGCTCACAAGCTAAGAGAGAAAAATTAGAGGAAAAATGGGGGCGGGGGGGAGAGGTTGATTTCTGAGGTAGAAAAGGAGGGAGATGCCATACCCGAGGGGGTGAAGAAAGCTGAAGGGGGCTTCTGGTACAAAGACAGTAAACTTTATGTGCCAGAGAGCCTCTGAAAAGAAGTGCTCCAATTTTGTCATGACAGCAAATTATCAGGTCATTTTGGTTATGTGAAAACCCTGCATTTAGTAAACAGACAATTTTGTTGGCCATTTATGAAAAAGGACATCTCTAACTATGTTGCCTCGTGCCCAATATGTCTAATGGCTAAGAGAAGAGGGGGAAAAACCCCAGGGTTGTTGCAGCCTTTGGAAACAGCAACCCGGCCGTGGGCAGTAGTCTCAATGGATTTTATTATCGAGCTTCCCCTGTCACAAGGAAAGACCGTAATTCTTGTAGTAGTGGACACCTTCTCTAAACAAGCCCACTTCATTCCTTGCTCACAAATACCCACAGCTAAAAAACTGGCTCAGTTGTTTTTCCTACACGTGGTGAAACTACACCATTCTTGGACAAGTTAATTAGTGACAGAGCCGTAGGGTTCATTGCCAACTTCTGGTGGGAGTTTTGCAAATTGACTGGAATTGAGCAGGGACTAAGTTCTGCATATCACCCTCAGACCGACAGACAGATGGAAAGAGTAAACGCTCTATTGGAACAGTATCTGAGGTGCTTTGTAAACTATCAACAGTCAAATTGAGTAGACCTACTCCCATTTGCTGAGTATGGATACAATAATAGCATACATAGCTCCACCAAATCATCCCCCTTTTTGAATGGTTATGAAAGAAAACCATTCCCACAACTACCAGGGGGAGTGGTGCCCGAAGTACCCTTGACTTTTGAACAATGGTGGGGAAAGCTGGGAAAGGCTTGGACTAACATCCAGGAGAATTTGGGATTAGCTAAAGAGACTTACAAAAAACATTATGATAAGCATCATTTGCCCACTTGGGATTTTAAAGTGGGAGATACGGTGTTCCTGTCTACCAAGAACTTGCCTCTACCGCAACCTTCTAAAAAACTGGCCTACAAGTTCTTGGGACCGTTCCGTATTAAACGTGTAATCAATAAAGTGACTGTAGAACTCGAATAACCTAAATTGCTTCGTAAGATACATTCCATCTTTCATTGCAGTTTACTTCGGAGGTATCCTGGAGCCACGTCTTGTCATCCCCAATCCCACACTCCAGAGCCTATTCTGGTGGGGGAACAGAATCATCATGAAGTGAAAGAAATTCTAGATGCTAAGCTGAAATGGGGTGTATTGTATTTTCTGATTAGATGGAAACATTTCTCCATGTAGCCCACGACGAATGGGTAGTTAACTCAAATGTAAGAGCGCCAGAGCTGATTAAACAATTCTATGCTAAACACCCTACAAAACCCCAGAGAGGTGCTTAGGGAGGGCAGTATGTCAAGCATGCATATTTCTGTAACATAATGGTTCCTTTGATAGGGAACAGGTCAACCATCGTTTACTGCTCCCCCTTGCTTTGGGCAAGTAATAAATCCATCTGGCTCAAGTATGTTTATGCTACAGCCTGGCTGTGACTACTCTCATGCTGCCTCTCCCTTAGGTTCACACAGGCAGTCTTATCAGAGCTGAAAGAAGTGAGAGAAAGGAAGATGTTTTTAATAACCTAAATTCCTTAGTAATAAAATAGATAGTATGTAGTAACCTGCATCTGTATGGTACCCTTTGAAGTTATCCTATATAGCAACTGTGTATGCCGTTACTTCCAAGGCATGTGTCCTTGGCAAAGCTTCTGAGTTTCTTAAATAAAGCAACTTTTGATTCAACAACAAAAGACTGATTATTGGGAAATATCGGTGCTTGACAGCTTTCTGGCTAAGTATGATGGCCTGTTGTGTTATGAAGGCTTGAATGCAGGATATAAGTAAACTCAGCCTTTCTTGGCATAAAACAAACTGAAGGGTTTTACTTCAAGGATTAAAAAGAAACTTTAACCACTTACGATCTCCTAATTTGCAAATTAAATTGGGAGGGGCTGCAAATACAGTAGAAGACAGAAACAGGATACAGGATGACCCTGATAGGCTGGAAAACTGGGCTAAAATCAATAAAATGAATTTTAACAGGGATAAATCTGAAGTTCTGCGTTTAGGTATTTCCTGCATTCCTCTCCCCTTTGAAGTCCCTTCTTTTTTTTAATTAATCAGATTTTTATTAACAGAGTTTCCATTTACAATAAAGAACACTGTAATCTATCACCTCAAATAATGCAGCCTTACTGAGGATATAATAAACAAATTTAAAAAAAAAAAACAAGAAAAAGAAAGAGTAATCCATAAAATAGAGAACCAAGGAGCAGTCATACAATTATACTGAAGAGCATCCAGTGAAAATACATTCTATTAACTGATTCTGCTGTAGGAATGTACAAACAACTGTCCCAATATTCTATTAAGAAATCCAGTTAATCAAACTCAACTAATTAGAGCTCACAGTTTTTTGTATTCAGACCAGAGGAGAGAAAGAGGAGAGCCCAGAACATATTAGAAATAGAGCATATCATGATAAAAACGGTTTTGGGGGAGAATATTATGTTTGGTGAGATATTCCACTATTTGGAACCAGAACACAGTAAATTTTTCTTGAGTACGTTCTTTCAGAGCATCAGCACTATAAATTGAGATTTTACTTAGTAGGAAATATTCCATCAGTCGGGTTCTCCAAGCATGTATTGAAGGCAGAACCTTGTTGTTCCAGTGTGCAGCAACCTCCAATCATGCTACTGCCAGCAAGAGGGCAGTCCTGTCTACAGAAATTTTGTTTGATGGTGCATTGGCCCACCAGCCTAACAGAACAGTCTCTGGATGAAAGAGGAGAGATTCTCCAGTGATTTCTTTAATTTCTTTTAATATAAGAACCCCAAAATTATGAATTTTAGGGCAGGGCCACCACAGATGTATGAAGTCACCATCTTGTCCACAATCTTTCCAGCACAATCTTTTCCTGCATGAGTAAGCCAGGAAGGCTACCACACTTTATGTAAAACAGAATTGTTCAGGAAGATGCTTTTATTTTATTTTTTAAAAGGCTGTAGCCTATTCTATTGTTTCTGATATTATATCTTGCTCAATGCATTCCTTCCCAACTTTCACAATTCCATTTTTTATGTCTTTGCACTGTTTAGGACATATGTCTGATATTAAAAGCAATAAATTGCTTTTATTGTTCTTAACTACTATTATAATCACTGGTTTTTTTAATGTTTTAAAATCAAATCTTACCTACCCTGAGCCTGTTTGTAGGAATGGTGGGATATAAATTCAACAAGATAAGAATAAAAAATAAATACATTTTGCAACATTTCTATTTTTATCCTAGAGCTGTTGCATTGTTTATTGACTGTCTCATGCCATTTGATTGTCTTACACTGTGTAATTCACTTTGAGTCTTAGTGAGAAAGACGGCTTGTATATAAATAAGTAAATAAATAGTATTGTACTGTAAGTCACTGAATCATTCCTTACGGCACTTTGGATGTCAATAAATGCTCAGTTGAATATTCAGTCTTTGTGCCAAGATAAGGGAGCAAAAGTGTAGCAGAAACCTGTGTAAGTAACACAAAATTTTCCTGAGATTATGATACAATACAACTGAATGTATCTATATGTAAGTAACTATTCTCTATAATTCAATTGATATTATTTCACTTGTGTATACTGCAATGTCTTTTGTACCTAGAGTTGCCCACCAACAGGGGATGGGGAATACAGTTGCCATATCCAGGATGGGAAACTCCTGGATATTTGGGGATGGAGCCTGGGGGGGGGGACAGGGACCACAGTGCAGTACAATGACATAGAGACCACCCTCCAAAGCATCCAATTTCTCCAAAGAAATGGTTATCTGTAGTTATTAGCTGTTATTTGGGGGAATCCCAAGGTCCCACCTGGAGACTGGCATCCCTATAAAATTGTGCCCTAGGAAGACAGATCAGAAATCAAAATACATAATTAAAATTGCAAGCTGAAAATGCAAGTCCTCTTGTCTTAATAGCTATTTTAATGAGTTACATACATTGTTATACTATATGCTATTTTACCCTAGGTAAATATATACTAGACTAGTAAGTGCAACATCTGATTGCTGGGGTACTCATAAAAATGTTTAATTAGGTTCCCTTTTTGTCAAACCCGTAAGGAAATATTCTGTCTCATCCTTTCCTTCTTTAGCTCTCAGAAAAATGGAAGAGATTGCATCTCCTTTATTACTGAAATAGATCTTCTTTAATGCCTTGAAATTTCTCCTTGGTGCCTCAGATCAGCAGAATTCTGGAGCAGTAATGAGAAACAGTGAAGTGAGACTTAAAGAGAAATGCATCAGATATCCATACATGCAAGGCTGACAGAAGCTCTCCTTTCCTCCAGACTGCAGTTCTGTACTGACACAGAGAGCTTGTAACTACACTTCTATGGAGATGAACTCTGGGAGATTTTTGAGTGATGCCTTAGATGGATTGTAGAAAATGAGAAGAACCAAGGTTAAAAAAGCAGAGACAGAATGAGAGAGATAAGGAGGGGGGAAGGGAAACAGCTGCCTGAATAGTAAGGAGCAAAAAGAGAGGTCTGAGAAAATTAAACCACAATAGAACAGAAGAGCATATGTGATTCATGTGATTTTTTTTTCTGTTTTAAAAGAGTGCAATGTATGTCTCATCTCATGTACTTTCTAGAATGAATTGGGGGTGGGGAGATGATCACTTGAAGTGGTATAATTTAATAGTTTGTTGTGAGCTTTTTTCTTTGTTGAAACTGTAAATTTCTTGAACTTGTCTGGAAGTTCTAGCAGGGAAGCAGGCTCCCCAGCCCTCGTGGAACACACAACCATCAGTGACTGGTTTGGCTGCTCCCCCACATTCTTGGATGTCTTCTGGTGCTGCAGGCCAATCTAATTAATCAAGCACCTAATCAACATGAAAGCTGCCAGCCTCTGTAAGCCCCTGAGACTTGCAGTGGGGAATTACTCCTTTTTTGCCCCTTAGTGCCTTCTCTGGATGGGAAGTTGGCAAGGTACAGTCCAGGGGTGGCCAAACTGCAGCTTGGAAGTCACGTGTCATTCTTTCACACATATTCTGTGGCTCTATCTTGAAACCTCCACTGTCCAGTTGGTTGACTTGGAGAAGACATTTCTCTCTTTAAATCACTTTTCCAAGCCAATCCAGCTGGTTGCTTGGAGAATGCATTTATAATTAAAGTTGCTTTCTTTCCCCCTCCCCTTCCATCTATTTGCCTTCTTTCCTGCCTTGTGGCTCTCAAACCGCTGGCATCCATGTCTTGGTGGCTCTCAAGCACCTGATGTTTACTCTTTGTGGCTCTGATGTTAAGCAAGTTTGGCCACCCCTGGTATAGCCCTATCTTAGCAGAACTTGACAGCTACTTGGGTACTTGAATGGGAGACCATCAAGGAAGATTGCAGAGAAAGGCAGTGACAAACCTCCTTTGATTCTCACATGCCTTGAAGACCTGTTTCTGGAGTCACCATAAGTCAGCTACAATTTAGCAGCACATTCATATACATACATACATACATATGGCCTTGTCTCACTTCCCCTGCCCTCTCACTGGCACTTTTTCTCATGTTTTACTCCATTGCTTCTCTCACTTCCATGCTGCCCACCACTTTTCCAGCTGCCTACACTGAGAAGGAAACGGCTAATGGGATCTGTTCCTGTGATGCTTTACATGTTGTATGTGCTTGTTTTGACATGAACAAAGATGTCTACACACTGGAGGTAACTGCATGACAGCAAACATAACTTACGTTTAATTTAAAATGTTTTCTGTTGTGTCCTAGGCTCAAATGGGAGATCTGTTACTTTTGGAGGGAAGCTGAACAAGCCAAAGCTTGTACTCCACACCAGGGTTCCAGAGAAGGCCTAAGCGTGCCCAATCAGGGGAAGGATTGAAACATAAGTAGCCAATCAACATCTAGGCTCATACTGTACCCTGATAGGCCCTTAGGGCCCTGTAAATAGCCAATCCATGTACATAGTTAAGGACCAATCAGAAGGGGGCAAGAATTGTATAAAGGAGCGGGAAGTTTGAATAGAGCTCAGTTTGTGTATGTGTTCCTGAAGTAAAGCTTGCTGAAATCACTCTCCGACTCTGGTCTCTTACTGCGCCGACCCCAGTACTTTACACTGGCGACGAAGGTGGGATGCCAGTAAGAACCAGCAACAGAACCAGGAACATGGAAAGGTGGCTAAATCCAAGCCATCTGGGTCCGCACCTCCGCTCTGTGCACACCCCAGCTCGCAAGCCGCCCAGACACGCTGCCAAGAATGGAGGCTCCAGCCAACCTCCTGCAGCCGTTTAGCATCCATCGGCCCGAGCTGTGGGACTCGTGGGTCAAAGGCTTCCAGTCATACCTGACCTTCCGGAAGATTACAGAGACTACCATGCAGAGAGCTCTGCTTATCAGTACGTGTGGCACGGAGACCGTGGACTTAGCCAGGGCTCTTCTCCAACCCAGGAAGCTCTCAGAGACGCCGGTGGACGACATCATCAGCGCTCTGGAGAAGTATTTCCAGCCCCAGCCAACCAAGCTCACCCGGCACTGGGACTTCCGACAAAGGACACAGAAGGCAGGTGAAACCACGATGGCGTTCTTGACAAGCCTGCGCCGGGTGGCAAGCCGATGCAGTTTCGCAGACATCAACGAAGCCCTTCTCGACCAGTTTGTATGGGGCTTGAGGGATGAAAAACTAGTACAGAAACTCCTGTCCCTCTCCGAGTGCGACCTAACAAAGGCAATCGATGTGGCCACCAGCTGGGAGAAGGGCAGATCAGCAGAGCCATGGCGGACAAGACAGGCTGCGGCACACCAGATCAACCCTGAACCATCTACAGAGGACTCAGACGAGGACAAAGCTCTACAAACTGGCTATCGTTCAGCAGGAAGGAAGACCACCCATGCCCCACAGGGCATGAGACACAAGACACCACCTGCATGTGCAAGCTGCGGGGGCCAGCATGAGCGAAAGACCTGCCGATTCCGGAATGCCACCTGTCGACTCTGCAACAAGGAAGGCCACATCGCCTGTGCCTGCAGATCCACATCCCGAGCACGCGTCCCGCAAAGATCTGCGCACTCTGAAGGCCAGCCAGACTTCGAGACCGACGCTCTCCACGCCCATCCATACCCGGTACAGTACCTACCCTCACCAGTCAGGCCCTCCAAAATCCGGGTCAATGTAGGGATCGGGGGGGTGCCCTGCCAAATGGAGGTGGACTCTGGGTCAGCATCATCTATTATAGCGGCAGAGACATTTTTAAAAATCCCCACCAGGCTGAGGCCTCGTCTCAGGGACCCGGGGTTTACCTTAGTGGACTTCCAGAAGAATAAGGTGCCTATCTTGGGAGTGGGCCCGGTCCCAGTCCAATACAAGGGGTCCAAGGGCCAGCTACAAGTGCTAGTGGTCAAGAACCACCTTACAAACCTTTTGGGTCTCGACTGGTTCAAGCCCCTGGGAATAGAGATCAGGGGGTCAATAAGACTGTCGGAGTGGACTTTAACAAGGTTTGCGAAGAGTTCCCGGCCATTTTCGATGGCACCTTGGGCTGCTACACGGGTCCCCCGGTTACACTACACCTCGACCCCACAGTGCGGCCTATTAGGCTTAAAGCTC
Source organism: Heteronotia binoei (assembly GCF_032191835.1). NCBI lineage: Eukaryota > Metazoa > Chordata > Lepidosauria > Squamata > Gekkonidae > Heteronotia > Heteronotia binoei. The sequence goes on from NC_083243.1 coordinate 104,704,325, forward strand.
GGCGAGTTCCATTCGCGCTCAAGCCTAAAATTGAGGAGGAACTGGATAAACTGATTACACAGGGAATACTAGAGCCTGTCACCCACGCAACCTGGGAAACTCCCATCGTGACTCCAGTCAAGCCCAGTGGGGAAGTGCGGATTTGTGCAGACTATAAGTGCACCCTCAACAAGGCTCTTCAGGCCCACGCATACCCTGTGCCCATCGTCAGCCATGTTTTAGCCACCCTAGCCGGCACAAAATTTTTTGGCAAGTTGGACCTGGCCCAAGCTTACCAACAGCTGCCGGTGGATGAGGCCACGGCCAACGCCCAAACAATTGTGACCCACCGAGGGGCCTTTAGAGTAAAGCGGTTGCAATTTGGCGTGAGTGTGGCTCTGGGGTTGTTCCAGGAACTCATGGACTCTCTTTTAAAAGGACTTCCCGGAGTCACTCCATTCTTCGATGATGTGCTGATTGCGGCAGCCTCGCCTGAAGAATTCGCCGCCCGCCTTAGAGGAGTCCTACAACGTTTTGAAACAGCAGGCCTCAAGGTCAAACGGGAGAAGTGCCTCCTGGGCGTGGATCGGGTGGAATTCCTGGGGTTCTTCATTGATGCCCAGGGGGTCCACCCCTCCAACGCCAAGCTGCGTGCCATCAGAGATGCTCCAGCGCCCACCAACAAGCAAGAACTCCAGGCCTTCCTCGGCCTCCTAAACTTTTATCATGCTTTTCTACCCCACAAGGCAGCGGTGGCCGAACCCCTGCACCGGCTTCTAGACAAGAACCGACCCTGGGCGTGGGGCCGCCAGCACGCTAAAGCCTTCCAGGATATCAAGGGCCTCCTGATGTCCAACTCCGTCCTTGTCCATTTTGACGAGACCCTGCCCTTTGTCCTTGCATGCGACGCATCCCCTTATGGCGTGGGGACAGTTCTGGGCCACCAACTCCCTGATGGGACCGAAGTCCCTATCGCGTACTACTCGCGGACCCTCTCGTCGGCGAAGCGGAACTACGCCCAAATCGACAAAGAAGGGTTGGCAGTCGTGGCCGGCGTCAAAAAATTTCATGATTACATCTACGGCCGGCCCTTTACCCTCTATATGGACCACAAACCCCTCTTGGGCCTCTTTGCATCGGACCGGCAGACTCCTCAGGTGTTGTCCCCACGGGTCCTCCGTTGGTCCATTTTTCTAGCCGGCTACACCTACACCCTAGTGCATCGCCTGGGCAAGGCAATGGGCCATGCTGACGCCATGAGCCGCTTGCCCTTGCCTGACGTGGATCCTGATCCAGCCCCGGCTCATCAGATCCTACTGATGGACATGCTTCCGGACAGGCCATTGCTCGCCCGCGACGTTGCTACCCGCTCCACTCGCGATCCAGTCCTCTCCCGTGTCTTGGACTGGGTGGGGAGGGGGTGGCCCAAGGGGTCAACTGGGCCGGAATTTACTCCGTTTGAAGCCCGGAAAGACGAACTATCCACCCACAAAGGCTGCCTACTATGGGGCAACAGAGTCGTCATCCCCAAACCCTTGCAAGACCAAGTGCTGAGAGCCCTGCACGAGGCACACCCGGGCATAGTCCACATGAATGCTCTCGCACGGAGCTATGTCTGGTGGCCCGACCTCGATGCAGAAATTGAGGCTTGGGTTAAAAGGTGCCCGACATGCCAGGTGTCAAGGCCTGACCCCCCACGTGGCCCAGTGCAATCATGGGAATCCACCAAAACCCCCTGGTCAAGACTACATATGGACTTTGCTGGCCCCTTCTATGGGCGGACTCTACTCATACTAGTGGATTCATACTCCAAGTGGTTGGAGGTGGTCCAGGTGCCCTCGCCATCGTCGCAGGCGACCATCACAGCTCTGAGGGCCATCTTTGCAACCCACGGGTTGCCGGAGACCATCGTCACCGACAACAGCACAGCATTCACGTCCGCAGTGTTCCAGGACTTCTTGGCCAGGAACCTCATCAGGCACATTCGCTCTGCCCCGTTTCATCCAGCCACCAACGGCCAGGCAGAGCGGATGGTGCGCATGGCAAAGGAGGCCTTGAACCGTCTGGGCCCCTCAGACTGGCCAAAAGACATGGTGTGTTTCCTAATGGCCTACCAGACCACACCCACCGGCTCCACAGGTCGCAGTCCAGCCGAACTCCTCATGGGCCGCCACATCACCACCCTGCTGGACAAGCTGCACCCTGACCGAGCCCCAGACAGGCGACCGGCACCGGAACACCTTAAAGCCCCCAGAGGGTTCTACCCAGGTGAGACAGTGTGGGCACGGAACTATGCCACCACTGGCCCCGCCTGGCTCCCTGGAAAGGTGGACCACGTCACCGGACTGGTCTCCTATGCAGTGGCCTTGGAGGGTGGACATCTCCTGAGGCGACACATTGACCAACTCCGAGGTCGCCTGCCTGCCGGGGAGCCAAGGTCAGAGGCTCCAGATCCGGACAACGTAAGTCCCCGAGAGCCTGACACAGAACAGGGTTCCGTGGAGCCCGCTTCGGCCCAGCAGGAGGAGACCCCCGACCGCACAGCTGAACCCAGGTCTCCTGAGGCCGCCGTCCCAGATGTCTCCAGCTCTGCAGCCGCGGAACCACCAACCGAGTCGGAACTCCCAGTCCCCTCGGAGCTCCGACGCTCGACACGAGACCGCCGCCCTCCGGCATATCTCCAGGACTATGTCACCTGATAGCTGGAACTATGGGGGGAGGGGTGTTGTGTCCTATGCTCAAATGGGAGAACTGTTACTTTTGGAGGGAACTGTTACTTTTGGAGGGAAGCTGAACACGCCAAAGCTTGTACTCCACACCAGGGTTCCAGAGAAGGCCTAAGCGTGCCCAATCAGGGGAAGAATTGAAACATAAGTAGCCAATCAACATCTAGGCTCATACTGTACCCTGATAGGCCCTTAGGGCCCTGTAAATAGCCAATCCATGTAGATAGTTAAGGACCAATCAGAAGGGGGCAAGAATTGTATAAAAGAGCGGGAAGTTTGAATAGAGCTCAGTCTGTGTGTGTGTTCCTGAAGTAAAGCTTGCTGAAATCACTCTCCGACTCTGGTCTCTTACTGCGTTGACCCCAGTACTTTACATTTTCTAAGTTACAACTGAATATAAAAACAATGAACAGAGGCTCAGGAAAGTCTCTACAGTGAAAGATGAAATTAACATACAATGGCTAGAGAGAAAAGAAAGGCCACAAAACTATTCCTTAGTTACTCTAGTTCTGGTTCTAGGGGAACTTCCATCACTCTACACTGATGCAACATAGGCCTTAGCAAAAAATAGTAGCACTGTGAAATTTGAAAGTAAATAACAAGTATTACTAATTTATTACTATTGTATTTTATGCTTGACTGAATTGTCTGCTGGTCTAAAGACATAATAAACAACGAGAAAAAGTCCATAAGTTAAATTTCCCTTTCTTGTAATCAGACCTTGAATTCAGCAGGAGTTCACAGGAGCACAGCTCCTGAACCTTTCTGAGGGTTCCCCCACCTCTTCCCCACCTACCTTGTCCATTGAATAGTAGGTGCAGCTGCATAACAATCCCTGGATTAAGTGAGTGGGCAGCCAGCCAGCCACCAGGGGCTTTGCCACAGCAGCCCTCATTAACCCCTGAAAAAGCCCAAGCCACCCTTTCTCCACTTCTCATGTGACTTTGGGCAGTGGGTGACTTGCTGGCCTTTTCACTGAGGTGTGTGGCCAAGGAGAATCCCAGGTAAGTGAGGCCTACTTGGGCTGGCTGGATCTCTCGCCAGCCCAAGCAGGCCTCACTTTCCCAGGGCTCTCCTTTCTTGTGTCGGGTTGTTTTTGGCTGGTGGTGGAGCAGCACATGCTAATGAGTTAAGCTAATGAGCTCCACCACCTATTTTTCTACAAAATGACCCCTGCTTGTAATACTCATTTTTATTTTAAATTTTGTCTACCTTGCCAAGAAATTGTTTTGTTCACAGTTACTGTTGAATTGCATTTTGTGTTCATGTGTCACTTTTGTACTTGCACAATTGGCTTTCATCAGACTAGGCAGCTGAGGTTGTAGCCATTGTTGTCATGAGCTCAGAAATTGATTACTTTGACCTTCTTGGTGAAATTTCCTTGATTGCTGTAATTGACTTAAGATTTTTGTAAATATAATTGTCAACATAACTGAAGCTGGTACATGGAAGGCAAGGGATGGCACACACATTAGGACACACATTTGCTTAGGCAACAGGTTGTCTTTTCCAGTTCCTGGGTAGTAGTCTCATGCAGTGATTATACTGTTGACATCGAATCTGTGAAACCCTGGTCCAAATCTCAATGCTTCCATGAAACTGCTGGATGACCTTACGTCAATTGCTCTCTCACAGACTCACCTATGTCACAGGGTTGCTATGATGATAAAATACAGAAAGGAGAATCAGGAACACCACAAAGATGTTCTTGGAAGTTCAGTGAAATAAAAAGTGTGTTACACCAATAGTGTGAAAATATGTATGTGTAAAACGAAAAAGTGAAAAAGTTCAGGAAAATTGAGGTTTGTGGTTCAGGGTTTTCACAAACCATGAACTTCCACAAACTTCTGTATTGTATGAACCAGTTCGTGCTTTGGGAAGTTTGTGGAGCTGCAGCCCCACCTGCAAGTGAGCTTTGAAGGCATTTAAATGTCTTCGGGGCATGGCTGCAATATGACTCAGATGTGAGCTTTGAAGACATTTAATGCCTGTGAAGCTCACTCAAGCCATGGCCCTACATGGAAGTGAGGCCAACTTTGTTTTGGCCTGACTGAGCTCCAAGAGAGCAACTGAGTTGGGCCACCTGACTCAATTGAGCTCCCAGAGTGAGCTTTGAAAGCCTACAAAAAAACTGCTGAGCTCATTCTCAGTTGGGCTGGTCTGACCTGGAGGTGGACTCCAAAGGCCTTTGGAACTCACTTCCAGCTGGGTGGTCGACTCATTCAGGTTGGGCCACAGGCCAGTGGTGGGCTCCAATATTTAAATGCCTTTGAGCTCATTTCTGGTTGGGCCACCAGATTTATAAGGAAGCTCCAAAGGTATTCAAATGCCTTCAGAGTCTGCACAAGCCCTCCCATGGACCTAACAAACCTCCATGAAGAACATGGAGGTTCGTGGGTGGATTGTGGGAGACATGTTCTCCTGAGCCCTGGTTTGCAAACCATTAACCAGCTTAGTTTGTGCTTACACTAGGGTTTGTTTGTCCATGTTCTTGCCTATATTATTAGTTGCAGTAACCAGCCATAGGCCACCAGGTGTAGCAGTAGCAGTCTTCAATTCACAGATCACTTCAGTTACAGACTCTTTCAGTGCAAACTTAACAGCCCACTTGGCTTCCTCTTCTGCCTCATGGCAGACCTCTTTTATCTGCCAGCTCCACCTATGGGTTGTGATGGCCTCCTCAGAGACTCCCAACGGACAGGGTTCCTCTTCCCACCTTCCCACCTGCAACTCCTTGCCAGCCCTGATCTGCCTGATTACCTGGCTGTTTGTTAGTTAGTTTATTCAGTTTCTATCCCCCTCCATTTCCTGCAAGCAGAACTCAAGGCAGCATACAACATATAATATACATAAAATAATAATAAAATACATATAATACAGTTCAGTCAGGTGGCATAATGTGTCTATCCCCCAATTGGCTGGAGTGGTTGGTGGTTATTGTTACTGTCCATGGGGTATTCTTGGCAAGGATACTGGAGTGGGTTGTCATTTCCTTCTCCAGTGGATCACATTTTGTTTGAGTTCTCAGCTGTGGCACACAATCCATATTCCACTCATAAGAGGATCTTAAACGGGAAAGAGTAAAACATAAAGGGGAGGATCCAGGAGGTCACTGATGTCTGCAACTGTCACAATCCTCAACCATATGCCTGGTGGATATCTGTCTTACAGGCTGTGTGGAACTGAGCCAAGTCCTACAGGGCTCAGATCTCATGAGAGAGAGAGTTCCACCAAGTTGAGGCCAGGGCTGAAAAAGTCCTGGCCCTGGGGATAGCTGGACCATTCTGGGGTCAGGGACTACCAGCAAGTTGTTACCAGTTGCTCTCTTGGGGGCAAATAGGAAGAGGTGGTCCCATAGATATGATTGTCCCAGACCATTTAGGGGTTTGAAAGTAAGAACTAGAATTTTGAACTTAATTTGGTAATCAATCTGGAGCCAGTGCAGCTGATTAGAGTACAGAAGGTATGTGCACTTTAAAGGGGATCCCCTAAGGACCCACATAGTTGTGTTGTAGACCAGCTGAAGTTTCCAGAGCAAGTTCAAGGGCAGTCTTGCATAGAGCAAGTAACAGCAGTCCAATCTAGAGGTGACTGTTGCATGGATAACACTGGCTAGATAGACATGGGCATGTAGGGGACCAGCTGCAGGGCTTGGAGAAGATGAAAAAAATGCCATTCTGGCTATATTTGTGATTTGTGATCTGTGCCTCCAAAATAAGGGAGGCATCAAGAGTCATGCCCAAACTCTTGATGGAGGAAGCTGGCACCAGCTGCACCCATCCAGAGTAGGAAGCTGAAATCCTGGCCCTGCCCCCCTCCAACCCAACCACAGGACCTCCGTCTTCGATGGATTTAGCTTCAGGCAGCTCTGTTTTATCCATCCCACCATGACTGTCAAACTATTAGTCAGATCTTTGGGGGCGGTATCTGGCTGGCCATCCATTAATGGATATTGCTGGGTGTCATCAGTGTATTGCTGACACCCTAGCCTGAACCTCCTGACTAGCTGGGTGAGAGGGCACATATAGAACAGCATTGGGGAGAGAATTGCCCCTTGTAAGATGCCTCACACTAATGGGTATCACAAAGAAACTCTCTCCCCAAATGCCACCTTCTGTATCTGCCCTTGGAGAAATGAGCACAGCCACTTTAAGACAGTCCCATCTATTCCAGTAGCAGTGAGTCAAAAGATCATGATCGACCATGTCAAACACTGTTGAGAGATCTAATGATATCAGCAGCGCTGACCCACCCCAATTTGCCCTGTTAGCTTTCACCTACTCCAGAACCTTAGGTTCTTTTGGTTACACACAGGGTCCCATCCCCCTGGTGAATTTCCCGCTGGGGTTTGCAATGGTTTTGTTGCTGACTCCTTTCTCCCAGGATTGTCCATTTAGCACTCTCCTGTCACATAGCCACTTCATACTTCCTGCTTCTTTATTTTGCTAAAGTGTGTTACAAAATGAGTTGTATGTGTACAGATATCCCCCAACTAGCTCGGTTACGGAAAACTCATTTAAGTTGGCTCAGTGGGACAGCACATATTCTAACTGCAAAAAGTCGTAGATTTAATCCCTAGTATTTCCAGTTAAATAGTCTCAGATACCAGATAGATATTTCTTTGTTTTGCCATAGTTCTATAGATCTATTGTCCATGAGAGCAGAAAATAATGAGCAAGATGGGCCAACAGTCTGCTTTGGTATACGGCAGCTTCATATTTACTCTGTTGAACCACGGGATGAAATAAGTCTTGGCACACACACCGATTTCAAGTTGATGTGATGGTTAAAAGGTACAAGGGGGAAAGCCAGTCATTTTTCCCCCTTGTATCAGCTCAATAAAACACATATGAGGAAAATGGAGTGAATAAAGGAAACCAGCAGAGCTAAAGATAGAATGAACACAATTGAGTAGCTCTGAGTTTTGGCCCCAGTACATGCATGTTTTCCATACTTCATTTAAACTGTACAGCAACTCTACCAGATAGGATACTGGGGGAATTGAGGCTGAATGCTGACATCGTTATTCACAGTCCATTGACAGCTAAAGCATGGAAATGTTGTTGAAGTTCCTGACTACTCTGTTCCAGTTCAAAAGTTGGTTTCTTAATGCTCAGATTGAAATTTTAGTCATCTTTTCCAAGAACAAAATAGAAAACTTAAATCTTGACATTAAAATGTTTTTGCATAAATATGGGATATAACATATACATGGCATTAAAAATGTGCAAAAACACCATGAGAAAAACATATGCAATGGAAAAACCATCAAAGAAAACAGACCGGACAAAAGTATTCACAAATGATACATACAAAAATTAAAATAAATGAAAAATAGAATATTCATACACCCTCACTGAAGTGGGATTTTAATACCACTTTTCTGAGCCTGGTTGGCTCAGACTAGCCTTATCTCATCAGATCTCAGAAGCTAAGCAGGGTTGGCTCTGGCTAGTATTTGGATGGGAGATAATCAAGGAATTCCAGAGTTGCTATGCTGAGGAAGGCAATGGCAGATCACCTCTGTTAGTCTCTTGTCTTGAAAACCCTATGGCAGAGGTGTCAAACATGTGGCCCGTGGGACAGATTCAGTCTGCACAGGGCTCAAATCTGTCCCCATAGCCATTTCCTTCTCCTGCTTCCTTTCCAGGGCTGCTACTGTAGCCACACTGTAACTTGCTTTTCCCCAGCTTCCTCAGTAGCTCTTTGCTTCCTGCCTCTTGGCTCCTTTCCTGCCCCGTCTCACATACACACACTCCATGTCTGCTTCCTGCTTCATGTGGCAAGCCTCTCTCTCTCACTCTTTCATACACTAACTCAGACAGAGAGTGCTTCTGCTTCTTTCTTCAGGGCGGCTCCTCCTCTTTTTGGGAGGAAGGGAGGGGGAGGAAAGAGAGAGAGAAGAGAGTTGGAATCCCATGAAAGCTTTAAAACCAACAACATTATATTCTAGGTAGCAGCTTTTGTGTCCAAGTGCACTTCTTCAAAGGGCAGGTGGATTGATTCTTGTGACAAACACAATGTACATTGAGGAAAATAGTTTGTCTTATTTTGAAAAGTTGCCTTAAAAAAAGATTCGATTTCTCTGTTCCTATTTGGATTCATTTTCTTTCAGAAAGACCCTGATTAGGAATTAGAACCCTTGGACTGGAGAGTAGGGTGATTTCAAATGCCAAATGATAATGGTAAAGAGACAGGAAAACTAGCTCTCAGTTCAGTCCAGTAGGACGCATTGTCTTGAGCTTCATTATCAATTGCAATTTCTAATCTCCCTTTCAAATTCCTTTGTAAAAGCACTGATACTCTTAAGTCAGCAACTGAATGTTGTGGTTTCTAATGTCAGACATATGTCTATTTATTCTTTTCATCCTCCTGGACAAAAAAAAAAAGACCTAGGTTTCCTGTCTTGATACCAATGCTGATTTCTCCATGCCTACTACCCTCTGCATATCGCACCTAATCTAATCAATTCAGCTATTGTCATTCACCTGGCATTGCCATTTGACATCTGAAATCACCTTTATAAAGTTTGCATCCCTGGAACCTCATGTTATATTTTATGACATGCCTGGTCCGGCCTAACAAAATGACATTTAATGTCAGATCCAGCCCTCATAACAAATGAGTTCAACACCTCTGCCATATGGGGTTAACATAAGCCAGCTGTGACTTGATGGGACTTTACACGCACACTTCTGAAACCAAGTCAACCCACTGGAGTATATTTTCTTTCTTTCTTTCTGTTTTTTTAACCTATTCTGTTTTAGCTTAACACCATATTGCTGAACTCTTTTTCAGCATTTTCCAGACTTGGTGGCTAGATAATTCCTCATCTTTCCTACTACTGGCATAAGTAAAAATTGACAACCTTTCTTTATATTAATTTAAAAGCCTTTTTGTTTCTCCTTTAAATAGAACTCTATAAACGAAATTGTAATATAGTCATTTAAAAGAAATTTTGATTCAAAGTGCAAATTTAAAAAGAGGGAAATTACTGGCATACATTGCACTTATTCTTTGAACAGGTTTATTATTACAAGACATTTTGTCTAAATGTGCTTCAATGTATTATTGATTTTCTATCAGATTGCATTTCCTAAAATATGGAATAATCATTTTTTCTACTTTCTGTCTCATCACCTTTTCTTGTATTATTGAACTCTCATAAATTAAAACTATATTATTCTGTATATTTTCACACGTCTTTAAACTGCTGTGCTAGCATATTGTTCCCCATGTACAACAGGGTCTCCAGCCTTCTGGCTAGTATACAGCCATATATAATTGCTCTGTTGGATAGCAAGATTCAAGCAGCATAAATGATCCAAAAGAAGTTGAAGCAAAAGACCAAAATGAGACCAAGATGGGAAAGGGAGAAAAATACATGGGGGGAAATGGAGGACAATGATAGGGAAGAATTATATCTCCAGCCTTATTGTAGAGGCATCAAAATATTAGAACAGAACAGGGCATACCATTCTTTGCTCACAGCCTGGATTAAAGTAATGATCATATGTAGAATTTAGAAAAAATCCTACCTAAGGGAGGCCAGACTGATGGCCAGGAATTTAAAGGCACTGCTTTTGTCTTCTCCAACATTTATATTTCTTTGTTGGCATCAAACATTCACAGATTATTTGTTCTTCCCAAAACTTTCTTAACTGTAATTTTGTGTTTTGTGGTAAAGCCACACTGAAGAGATCCAGATGGCCTAAAAGTATCTGTCTGACACTGAAAGTTGTTATAATTATTTGCCTTCACTAAGGGGGTAAAAGAGGTTAATATGTCAACTGAATGATATAAAGACAAAAGCTACATCAAGATAAAGCTGTAAAAGGACATTAATGTAAGTGCAAATATTTAAAATATCTCATTTATATTCTGGAACATGTCACAGTTTAGGCAATTCGGCCCATCGCCAGCCATGCCACAACAGCAGCCATAGGCTGGGGGGCTGCGGTTGCCTCATTGTTGGAGGAGGAGGCCGCTCCATCTTCCCGGGCATATGGGACTTCCTTGGGGGCGGAGCGTCAGGACTATAAGAGTCCCGACCATGCAGTTCCTTTGTGGCTCTTGGTGCAGGATCGTTGCTCTCGGCTGTGGAGCATTCCAGGCGGCCGAGAGTCTTGGCGGGCAGCGGGGAGCCGGTCTTAAGGCGGCTGCTGGCAAGCGGCGGTAGAGCGGGCATCCTGTGGGCGGCATTTTGGCTGGCTGGTTTTCAGTGCTGTTGTTCAGGGGCTGTAGGCCCGTGCAGGGGTGGGGCTCACCGGTCGTTAGGGCCTGTGTGTGTCAGCCGGCCCCGCTGCTGGTGCCTTGAATACTGTGTGGGCAAATTTTAGGGAGGACTCAGGCACATCGGGTTAGGTGGGGAGTGGCGTAAATCTACCCCCCCCCCACGCACACAATTGAAGAAGTGTGGCTGGTTGTGTTAGGGGGGATGTTCATAATTCAGTAAAGAGGGAGGCATTCAATTGGTGTGCTTTGCCTTTATTCCCCCCCCTTCAGTTACGATGGGACCAAAGAAGGGGCAGGGAGTTCCCAAGGGGAAGCAGCCTGCTAAGCCCCCCGAGAAGAGGGTGCAGAAGGCCAATCCGGACGCCGGGGCAGAGGACACATAGCACATGCAGCTGGCAATCATTGATAGGATTGGGGACTTAGAGCGGGAAAGGGGTTCTGCTGGGGAGTCTTTGGTGTGGACCAGGTGTTCTAGGGTCACAGGGCGGTCGGGCACTATGACTTTTGAACGGGAGGTACTCGCACGGCTTTCTGCATTGCAGGATAGCAGTGGCGGCAGGGAGCAGACTGGTGTACATACCCTGGAGATGGAACCGGATGTTGAAGATGAGCCGGATGGAGGTGTAGAGGTACAAGAGCTTGCTGTGGATCAGGAGCAGCTGGCCCAGTTAGCGTGGTGGTGGTGGTGGCGCCACTCGGGGTTGAGGGTAAGTACTTGCAGCCACAACAGGTGAAGACATGGCCTTGGGGCCCCTGGGGTCCCCTTACAACTCCAATGGGAGGTGGTACGATTAGTGGTTCTTCTTCCCCTTGCGGGGCAGGGGGCACTGTGGTCATATCCTGGTCAACCAGGTCCATCATGGGCAGTGGCTGGGCCTTCTCAGCAAAATATGAGTCAAGTTGGCTTAGGAGGGGTTCTCCAGTCCCAACTGGGGGTTACGGCATCAGTATCTTCACAGGGTGTCCCAGTGCAGTCAGCGACCGGGGTCCTCCCATGGGGGGGGGGAGATGATGCTGCCACAGTAAGCAGGGTGGCCTAACGGCCAGTGGACCACATGGGGTTATTTGTCCAATCCTTATGGGTCAGTACTGTTTCAGGCCCTCCCCTTTGGTGATACAGCAATGCCATTGGGGGACCATTTGACTCTGGCTATGAGTGAAAAGATTTTACGGGGTGAATACATGGACGTATTCAGCCTGTTATACAGGGAGCTCGAGAAGAAAGAGAAGGACGACCTCGATGAAAAAGAGAAGGAGAAGCTAAAACGCAGGAAGGCGGACAGGACTTGGGCCAACTGGTTGCCAGGTTTCCTGATCTACGCTGGGGTTATTGCGCAGGCACAGCCTTTTAGGGCTGCGCCTTTGTTTCGGTACTGCGATATTATCTATCGGGCATACACTGACTTTGTTGGTGCCACCTGATTGCAGTACGATGAAGCCTTTTGTATGAGGGCAGCAATTAACCCGGCTCTTCCATGGAATGAGATAAACCAACAGTTGTGGCTTTAGCTGATGTCCCCAGCTGAACCCAACACCGGTGACTGGGCTGAAAGCGGTCACATTGTTCAGAAACTACAGAGCACACCGGGAGCCCACGCTGTAGTGGGCCAGTTGGTTCAACCCCGACTGTTATGTTGGGAATTTACATCCCAGGGAGTTTGCTCGAGGAAAGTTTGTATGTTCCAGCATGAGTGCCCATTGTGCGGGGGGTCACATGCTTTTTTGTCCTGCACAAAAGCCAAGACGAGAAGTGGCACCAAGCGTGCTGGGGGTGGGGGTAACCTTACACAGCCTGGTAAAGGGTCCCAGGCCCATTCGGATGAAAGTACTTTGAGAGTTATTAAAGGGGTATCCTTTAGTTGCAGACGGAACCTATTTGCTGGAGGGCCAATCATCAGTTTTGACATTTTGGGGCATCAAGTTAGACACCTGCCGGCAAGCTTCACGGCTTCCTGAGGACAAGGTCCAGGGTCTGAGGGCGCGCATTGCAACATTGATGGGGCAGAGGAAAGTGTCTTTGCTTGAGCTACAGCAGCTTGTTGGGCATCTGAACTTTGCATATAGAGTAGTTGCCCCAGAAAGGGCTTTCCTTAGGTGACTATGCGATGCAATGGGTTCCCTCCGCTTGCCTCATTATAGAATGCCTCATCATAGGGCTGCGCCTTTGTTTGTTGTTGTTGTTGTTGTTGTTGTTCAATTTTTAAAGCTTTATTAATCAATACACAACATACAACAAACAAACATTGGTGACTAACATACAACAGTCCCTTGCATACCCTCATACACCACCACCCTTCCACCCATCCATACAAGGAGCTTAAAAGGCTTGTCATAATACAGTTTCTCTTTCTCATAACAAATCCCATACTTTTCGCCCATACATATATTGGTTCCCATGTCTCTCTACATTCTTGCAAATTTCCATCTCTTAACCTTGTAGTCAAAATATCTAACTCAGCAGCTTCAAGTAGTTTTGATAAAAATTCTTCTCTAGTAGGTATTTTGGGAGTCTTCCAATATTTCGCATATAAAATTCTAGCCATCGTAACTATATGGAGTAATATATTTTTTTTTTGCTGTTTTGGAGATGTTTTCTTTACAAATACTCAGTAAATACAACTCTGGCGAATGACGGAATCTTATTTTTAAGATTTTTTGGGTCCAGATATTAATCTGGGTCCAATATTTTTTGGCGTGCCCGCATTGCCACCATATATGATATAGGGTCCCCTTATTTTTCTTACACTTCCAACATTTATTCGAATAGTTTGGATGTATTTTAGCTAATCTTTCTGGAGTGAGATACCACCGATACATCATTTTATATAGATTCTCCTTAAAAACTGCTGATTTTGTCAATTTTAGATTTTGTTTCCAAACTTTTTCCCATTCTACCAAATCAATATTAAAATCAAAATCTTCTAGCCATTTTATCCAACTTTCTTTCACCAATTCGTCTTGCATTTTAATGTGAAGTAACCAATTATAAATTTTTTAGATAAATTTCTGATTACCTTGGATTATTGTATCAAAATCATTTAACTTATTGGGAAAACCTTTTTCTTTATCCTTGTGATATCTCGATTTTACTTGACATTTTAACCACCAATCCAACTTTACAGTATCATCTAGTTTCAAATTATTTTGCTTATCTAACAAAAGTCCATAATTATACTGATTTTCCCAATCATACAAATTTGGATGCATAGCAGCCTCTACAGGTGATAACCAAAATGGAGTATAAGAATACAACATACTTTTCGTTTCCATCCACACTCTATAAATCGACTTTCTTATTTCATGTCTCAAGAAAATATTGTTTTTCGAAGGGTTATGGTACCAAATATAATTGTGCCAACCTTTTGCTAGTCCTGCTCCTTCAAGTAACAATAATCTTTTGTTCTCCAGTACCAGCCAATCTTTTACCTAGACCATACAACATGCCTTATAATATAAATTCCATCCAGGTAATGCAAGCCCTCCTCTAAGTTTACTGTCCTGTAGGACTTTTAGTTTTATCCTTGGCTTTTTGCCCTGCCATATAAACATCGAGACCATTTTATTGAGCTGTTGAAAAAATGCCCTCGGAATAATAATTGGAGCCATCTAAAATAGAAACAAGATTCTAGGTAATACGTTCATCTTAATTGTGGCAACTCTCCCCAGGAGTGAGATTAGGAGGTCTTTCCATCTATCTAGGTCAGTTCGAATTTCTTTTAGTATTTTTTCATAGTTATCTCGGTATAGAGTCTTCAAATCATTTGTCAAGTGAATTCCTAAGTACTTTATTTTATTTTCATGTTTAAACCCAGATTTAATTTCTAATTCAGCAATTTGTTCTTTATCCATATTTTTGGTTAAAAATTTAGTTTTCTGTACATTAACCTTAAATCCAGATATTTCCCCATATTGTTTTAATCTTTTCTTCAAGTGTACAATAGATGAGTTAGGATCTTCCAATATGAATAATAAATCATCTGCAAAAGCCTGAATTTTAAATTCTTCATTCTTAATTTTGGTACCCCTGATTTTAACATCCTCTCTTATTTTTTTTGTTAAAAATTCTAAAGTTAAGACAAAAAGTAAAGGAGACAAGGGGCGTCTAGTGCCCTGCACTATATCAATCAGATCCGTAGTACATCCATTGAACTTTATTTTCGCATTTTGTTTTGTATAGATAGCTTCTACTAATTTTCTAAAATTTTCTCCGCAACCAATCGCTGCTAAGGATCTTAAGATAAAGTTCCAATTAACGTTATCGAATGCTTTCTCTGCATCTAACATTATGCCCGCAAATTGCTTCTTGGGATGTTCTCTGTAATACTCTATGATGTTCAAAATAAATCTTGCATTCTGCCTCATCAGCCTTCCCGGTACAAATCCTGTTTGGTCTTCATGTACTATGGTAGGAATTACTTTTTTTAGCCTATTCGCTAAAACCGCCGCAAAAATTTTATAGTCACTATTTAGAAGTGAGATGGGTCTGTAATTTTTGATATCAGATGGGTCTGTCCCTTCCTTGTGAATTAATGAAATCAATGCCTCTTTCCAGGATGTTGGCATCACCGCCATTTTTTGTATATCTTCTATCACCTTTTTATATGGAATTAACAAGAGATCCTCAAATGATTTGAAAAATTCAATTGGAAGTCCATCCGGGCCCGGTGTCTTAATCTTTTTCTGTTTTTTAAATGCTTCGATTATCTCATGTACCGTAATAGGCTTAAGAACATAAGAACATAAGAGAAGCCATGTTGGATCAGGCCAACGGCCCATCAAGTCCAACACTCTGTGTCACACAGTGGCAAAAAATGTTATATACACACATACACTGTGGCTAATAGCCACTGGTGGACCTGTGCTCCATACACTGTGGCTAATAGCCACTGATGGACCTGTGCTCCATATTTTTATCTAAACCCCTCTTGAAGGTGGCTATACTTGTGGCCGCCACCACCTCCTGTGGCAGTGAATTCCACATGTTAATCACCCTTTGGGTGAAGAAGTACTTCCTTTTATCCGTCTTAACCTGTCTGCTCAGCAATTTCATCGAATGCCCACGAGTTCTTGTATTGTGAGAAAGGGAGAAAAGTACTTCTTTCTCTACTTTCTCCATTCCATGCATTATCTTGTAAACCTCTATCATGTCACCCCGCAGTCGACGTTTCTCCAAGCTAAAGAGTCCCAAGCGTTTCAACCTTTCTTCATAGGGAAAGTGCTCCAGCCCTTTAATCATTCTAGTTGCCCTTCACTGCACCTTCTCTAAAGCTATAATATCCTTTTTGAGGTGCGGCGACCAGAACTGCACACAGTACTCCAAATGAGACCGCACCATCGATTTATACAGGGGCATTATGATACTGGCTGATTTGTTTTCAATTCCCTTCCTAATAATTCCCAGCATGGCGTTGGCCTTTTTTATTGCAAACGCACACTGTCTTGACACTTTCAGTGAGTTATCTATCATGACCCCAAGATCTCTCTCTTGATCAGTCTCTGCCAGTTCACACCCCATCAACTTGTATTTGTAGCTGGGATTCTTAGCCCCAATGTGCATTACTTTGCACTTGGCCACATTGAACCGCATCTGCCACGTTGACGCCCACTCACCCAGCCTCAACAGATCCCTTTGGAGTTCCTCACAATCCTCTCTGGTTCTCACCACCCTGAACAATTTAGTGTCATCCGCAAACTTGGCCACTTCACTGCTCACTCCCAACTCTAAATCATTTATGAACAAGTTAAAAAGCATGGGACCCAGTACCGAGCCCTGCGGCACCCCACTGCTTACCGTCCTCCACTGCGAAGACTGCCCATTTATACTCACTCTCTGCTTCCTATTACTCAGCCAGTTTTTGATCCACAAGAGGACCTGTCCTTTTACTCCATGATTCTCAAGTTTTCTAAGGAGCCTTTGATGAGGAACTTTATCAAAAGCTTTCTGGAAGTCAAGGTAAACAACATCTATCGGGTCTCCTTTGTCCACATGTTTGTTCACCCCCTCAAAGAAATGCAACAGGTTAGTGAGGCAAGATCTTCCCTTGCAGAACCCATGCTGAGTCTTCCTCAATAACCCGTGTTCATCAATGTGCCTACTCATTCTGTCCTTGATAATGGTTTCTACCAACTTTCCCGGTATTGAAGTCAGACTGACTGGCCTGTAGTTTCCCGGATCTCCTCTGGAACCTTTTTTAAAGATGGGGGTGACATTTGCTACCTTCCAGTCCTCAGGAATGGAGGCAGATTTCAATGAAAGATTACAGATTTTTGTTAGAAGATCCACAAGTTCAACTTTGAGTTCCTTCAGAACTCTCGGATGTATGCCATCCGGACCCGGTGACTTATTAGTTTTTAATTTGTCTATCAGTTGTAGGACCTCCTCATTTGTCACCTCAATCTGACTCAGGTCTTTCAACACCCCTTCCAAAATTAGTGGTTCTGGGGCGGGCAAAAAGTTCTCGTCTTCTACAGTGAAGACGGAGGCAAAAAATTCATTTAGCTTTTCAGCCATTTCCCTATCCTCCTTCAGTAATCCTTTTACCCCATGGTCATCCAAGGGCCCCACTGCCTCCCTGGCTGGTTTCCTACTTCTAATATATTTGAAGAAAGTTTTATTGTTGGTCTTTATGTTTTTTGCAATATGCTCCTCATAGTCCCTTTTCTCTAACATTTCTTGTTGCTCTTTTGTTAGTTGTCCGATCTTAACCTTCTCAATATACTCTTCTTGAGGCTGCTTTAAGATCTTCTGCTTTTTGTACAATTTCCGATAAAAGTTTTGAATAATTACTTTCATTTGACCATTTTGTGTGACTTCCTCTTTATCTTCATTTTTAAGAGATCTTACAATCTTCTTTTCCTTTTCTTTCTTTAACTTATGCACCAACCACCTGCTAGTCTTGTTGGCACTTTCAAAATAATTTTGTTTCACCCATTTCAATTTTCTCTCCAATTCTTCTGTAAGCAATAAATTTATTTCATGTTGTATAGATAAGATCTTTGCCTTTATTTCTTTTGTATTCCTAACTCTTTGTTGTTTCTCTTGTTCTTCTAATTCCGTTACTAATTCATTATATGATTTCATTCGTTCTCTTTTCCTTTTTGCTGAATAACTTATTGCGATTCCTCTGAAAAAAGCTTTAAACGCATCCCAGATCACATACATTGTCATATCCTTCTTCAAGTTATGTTCAAAGAAAAACTTTATCTCTTTTTTAGCTGTTTTCAAAAATTTTGTTTCTTTTAAAATTTGTAAATTCAGAGTCCAGCGGAAATTTTTCTGGGAGTCTACTAAGTTTATTTGTACCGGGTTATGGTCTGCATATGTTTTTGGCAAGATACTTGCTTGATTGACAGATAGTGTTAATGCTGTGGACATCCAACCCATATCTATTCTCGACCAACATCTATGGGCTTGAGAGCAGTGGATGAAATCTTTCGTTTGCAGATTTTTTGTTCTCCAAACATCTATCAAATTGAATTCCTCAGCCATGTTAAGGAAGGTTTTAGGTAATATACGATGAGATTTTTTAAGCTTCATTTTCTCAATTTTTTTTATCTTTTCCCGCATCAAACATAGCATTATAGTCGCCAAAAATACAACAATTTTCCGAGCCAAATTCCAATAGTTTTTCATGTAATACCTTATAAATTTTCTCTTGATTATCGTTAGGAGCATATATATTACCCACAATCATTTTAATTCTGTTAATTTCTAATTCTATTAATAAAATTCTCCCAGCTTCATCATTATATAACCAGTTGGATTTTATGTGCCTCTGCACATATATAGCTACTCCCTTCCCGCCCCCCCCCAAATCTCATGAGTGATAAAGCAAACCCAATTTTTTATTTTGTAGGTATTTTGTATCATTTTTCTTAATATGTGTCTCCTGTAAGCAAATTATCTGGGATCTTGTTTTTTGTAATTGCTGGAAAATCCTCTTTCTTTTTCTCGGTTCATTTAATCCATTTACGTTTACTGATATTACCTGTAACCCTGTCATAGGAGTCATCCTAATACTTCATTACTATCCAGTATTTTTGTTTGGTCCTTTTTTGTTTGAAGTCTCGTCCTTACTCTTTCTCTTTTCTCCTTCTGAAATTCATCTTCATCTGCTCTATTGAATCCATTCTCTTCTTCTTGGTCATCTCCCGTCTCTGTCTCATGGCTAGCTGATTCAACAAATTTTTCCAATGAGGTTATGTTATATCTCTTAATTTGGTACACGAAAAAGATTTCTTCTGGTACCAGCCACCTGAATTGTATGGAATGTTTCATCAGCCATGTTGTTAACTTTCTATATCCGAATCTTCTCTGCCTTACTGCCCAGGGTATATCTTTCAAAACTTTGATATTACTGTCCTTCCATTTTAAACCATTCTCTCTTGCTTCTTTTAAAATTTTCTCACACGTTGCAATACGTGTAAACTTGACTTGTACTTCTCTTGGTAACTTGAATTTCCTCGTATAATTTGAGGCAGTTCTTTTAACCCAATCAATCTCTCTCTTTCCTTCTTCTAACAATTCTTCTTCTTCGTCTGTAGTTAGTATTTCAATAATCTTGCTTTCTATATTTTCATCTTTTCCCTCTGGAACGTTTTGAAATCGCAATGCATACGCCGCCTTATCCATCTCTAGTCTTACAATTCTATCCTCTAATTCTGTCAAGCTAGCCTTATTTTCCCAAGCTATACCAGTTGCCTTCTTCTCTTGTTCTTCTAACCTTTCTACCTTGGCTGATAGATCATGCACTTGCTGTGTATTTGCCAACAGTTGCTTTTGAAATTCTTCTACTTGTTCGTTAGTTTTTTTAATCTCTCCCATCAGATCTGACTTCATTTTCTCTAAAGCTTCTTGGTTTTGTTTAAAACCTGCTACCATGATATTTTGCAATTTTTCCAGGGCATCCTGATTTACAACTGATGAGACTAATTTCCTCCCCCCACCCCCCGGCGGGGTACCTTGACCATATTTCTTAATTTTGGTCTCCATTAATATCAACTGTTTATACCTCCAATCTTAGTATTAATTCTTGGACCTTGTTCACTATTTCCAATATCTCTTATAATCTCCTGCCTTAATTCAAAATTCAATATTCCTATCCAACACACTCTTCATTCACTAAATTCATTCACTAAATTAATGTTAATATACCCTTATTCCTCTTATAATTATTCCACCACCATTAATCACCTAATTAATTAATTAATACAATTAATTACCTAAATCAATTAATCAATCTTATTAAGTTAATTAATAAATCACTTTCTGTTTCTTGGTACTTCATCCATCTATATTAATCCTATAAGCAATTTATACATAATGCCTTAAAGTTCTTATAATATCACAAACTCTATACAATGTGCCCGCAGACGAGGCTGTGTATCTTCGTCTGTGGACACAGTTTTGTGTTCTGGACGGCCCACTATGCATGGAGGTCTTCAGTTGGTTCACAATTGGGTCTCAGCAAATGGGCCATGGTGGAGTAGCAGGGTCGGTGTGGGCTTCGTTGGCCCAGTCTGCTGCCTCTCTTATTTCAGGCGAGGAGGGGTCCTCCTCCCAATATACTGGTCATACACCTTAGTGGGAATGACCTGGGGTGGATGAAGGGGAAGGCCCTTTCTTTGCAGGCAGTGGCGGACCTGCAGGTCATCGTGGGGAGGTGGCCTGGGGTCCACCTGATTTGGTCTGCGATTCTCCCTCGTAGGGTCTGGCAAGGGGCCTGGGACCCAGTGGGCAATGAAAGGGCTAGGAGAAAAGCAAACCGGCCCTTCAAAAGGCAATGGAGGGTGGTTTGGGAAATTTCTTGTTGCACCTAGCAATTCGAGTCAACTGCGTCGCGCTGTATAGACCTGACGGAGTGCATCTATCAGATGCGGGTAACCAGGCCTTTCTGGAGGAGCTTCGGCAAGGGCTTCAGGAGGCTCTGGGCCACCCTGTGGGGTGCTAATGCCTAAGCAGAGGCTTGGCATTGGCGTTGGCAGAATGAGCAAGGGGTTATGGAAGCCCAGGTGAGCACCCAGGGCACCGCACCAGTTGAGTGCAAGCGATCGGCAGGAGCGGAAATGGGCTCCATGGCTCAATGTTGCATAATGCCGATTGTGTGATGCCTCCCCACAAGACTGACTCTTCCTGGGTGATTATGCCAGTGTGGGGTAGGATGATCTGGCCTGGCCGGCCTGCCATGAGCCAAATCTGTGGCTCATGTCAGGTGCAGGGTGGCTTGCTCACACCTGGACAAGGAAGGGTCATGGGATGACCCCGAGGCTTGTCCAGCTTCTGGTAACCCTTGCCGTGCCAAGTTACATTAAGGTTATGTTCAATAAAGTGGCCCATTTTACCAAAAATACTGTGTCAGCCTCTTCATTCTGACTTGGGGGGCAAATGGCAATACACAATCAATATGAGTTGTGCTTCTGATTATGCAAAAAGCAAGTTCTTTCCTCTGCAAAACTTTGAATTTAAAATTTGACACAAAGTGAGGCAATGGAAGGATAGGAAGAACCTTTATTCACATTAGGGCTTATATCACATGGAGGAACACTTCTTACAGGGGAAACAGCATACAGGGAAAGGGTCAAACATCTTTTCCTGAGTTGCACCCAACTGCTTTTCATCACCAAATGACACATTTGCTGTCCAGTTAAACAAATTTTGGTGTCTCCTGTAGTTTAATCCTTTGTATCAGCATGTAAATGAAACTCAGGGGTTAAGCCAAGGGCTTCATAGAAAAAAGATGGAGTCTGGGGAAATATATGAAGGAAGAAAGGAAAGATCAGGCAAGACTTCCAGGCATAAAAGATAGCAAGAGAAAAAGAACAGTGTTGCTCATGGGAGATCTTAGGTTTGTTAGAGGTGGTACAGATGAAGATGGTATCAATGGATGAGGAATGGTCATGGGCAAATGCATACCAAGTGGAAGCAAAAGGAGGGCTGCTTTAAATATGAGGTTACTTTAACCCAGTCTGAGAACCCTGAGTGGCAGGAGAATCAAATGGAATTCTACAGCTGAGAGTGTCAATTAAAAATGACAGTTGAGAGTAGAGTGAGAAAAATGAAGGAGAGTTAAGCAGAGTGAGATGATCAAGAAGGATCATGAATTAGGGAAGTAGATTGTGTAGCTCTTCCCTAAGGGAAATAACTCTTAGTAAAATGGTAATTAAAAAGGAAAGTGGTGGGGGGCGGAGCGTTGCAGGAACATGGCAGACGCAAAATAAGAGAGCTCTGCTAGCCTCCTTCCCCGATTGAAGCCTACCTGAAGTCACAGACTCCGATGTCAGCAAAAACGAAAGGGAAAACGGCTCGTCAAAAGAAGAAGCAGCTACATAAAAAAATAACTCCTGTCTCTGCTTACTTCTCACCAGAAAGCTCAACAAAGGTCGGTGATCTAAACTTGTGCTCTCCGCTTGAATTCAACATGGCCCCCAGCCCTGTTAACTCTCAGCCTAATATGCCAACGACCCCTTCTCAAGAGGAGGATGGTCCAATTAACCGGAAAGATCTGGATCTTTTGAGATTAGATATCCATAAGTACTTTAACGACTCTATTGTAGAACACATCAGACCCTTAAAGGAGAAGGTCATGGAAATGTCTGAAGACCTTGCAACGACTGCTAAAATAGCAGAACGCTCAGCAGAACTGGGTCTGGCCCTGAAAGGGGAATTTAATGCTGTTAAAGAGAAGGCAAATAAAATGCAAGACAGACTGATAATACTGGAAAATAAATGGAGAGCTTTAAATCTGAAGCTACGCGGTTTTGATGAGGGGGCGGAGGAAAAAAATGACTTATTATTATTTATTGCGGGCTGGCTTCAGGAGAAAATACCGGTGGCAGAGAATATGGCGTCGAATATAGTCAAAGTACAACGGTTGGGCCCCATGGCGTTGGCGCGTCGTAACTACTCGAGAGATATTCTGGTGCAGTTTTCAAATCCTAGAGTCAAAGACATGGTTCTACATAAAGCAAGGCAAAGGGATGGCTTAACTTTCAAGGGGAAGCAAATTTTATTTCTTTTAGACTTATCTCCCGAAACCCTTGAGAAAAGGAAGTCTCTTAAAATTATTACAAGCAAGCTCCATGCAAATAACGTCCGTTTTAGATGGAGCCCGGCTTCTGATATTCTTCTGTTCAAAAATGGCGCCCTGCACAAAGCTTGCGACGCAATATCGGGCCTAGCCTTAATGGATGCCCTTGCCTTGAAGCTCACACCGGAGGAGGAGGAAGACTTGAGAAAGCTGTTTCCACCATTAGAAAACCAGTTGTCTACAGAAGAAGACGCTGCATAGACACTTAACAGTTTAAACATGTTGAACTAAAAGCAAAAGTTAATAAGAACTTGAATACTTATAATCTGGTGTATACAAGGCCCTTTTTTTTTTATGGTTCATATCTTGACAGTTAACTTAAACACTAAGAAGGGGGGGGGGATAGGAGGGTGGATTAAAAGTAAGAGGGGTTTTTTTTTGTTAACTCCCTATTGTTCTTATCTCTCCCTGAAGTTAGCAAACATGAATTAAGCATGAGTATGAACTAAGTTTTTTTTTTACCTCTGCTTTTAAAATTCTTAAGTTTATAGTAAAACATCAATTTTCAAATCACTATTTATATAAATTAAGAAAAAGCTGCATAGTCACTTAACAATTTAAGCATGTTGAACTAAAAACAAAACGTTGATAAGATTTTGAATACTTACATTCTGTTGTATAAAAGGTTTCTTTTATGGTTTATATGTTGGCAGTTAACTTAAACGCTAGAAAAGGAGGGGGGTTAGGAAGGTGGTTTAAAAGTAAGAGGAGGGGGGTTTACTTCCTCAATGTTCTTATCTCTCCTTGAAGTTATCAAATATGAATTATACCTGAGTATGAATTAAGCTTTTTTTTACCTCTGTTTTTAAAATCTTAAGTCTTTAAGCAAGACATCAATTTTCAAATCACTATTTATATAAATTAAGAAATTAATTAAGCTTAATAGGTAATGATGATTATTTCATGGGTAAGAATTGTATAAGCCAAGGAGATCATTATTAATTAACACACTGACTATACAACATGGGGGGGGGGAAATAGAAACAAACTTTTATTGTTGTTAATGTTCTCTTTATTACTTAAATGTTATGTGAATTGCAATATATGGTTATTAACTCCCTTTCTTAGCTATAGATCATTCAAGAATTTGTTCAACAGAATTGTTTGGACTGAATGACCACTGCACTACTCTATATGGAAATTTAAAATGTATTGCTGATCAACTGATTAGGAGGGTTGTTGCCATGCTTGCGAATGGTACTGGTTAGAGGGAAACAGTTGGTAGTTAGTTCTATGAAAAGCTTTATTGTTACTCTTGTTAAGACATTTTTCATCTATGTTTGAGAGCTATATTTTTTTCAATAGTTATGAGCAATAATGCTATTATGCTTTTATTATCAAACTTGTGTGTAAAGCTTTAAATGGAGTCTGTAAATGCACAGCTTTGCAGGGAAAGGAGAAGGGCTGAAACATTAAGTTTGTGGGTTGTAGTAGTCGCCCTCTCGGAAAGTGTGTTAAAGTTTCTGCACAGGGAAACCGATAGGTTTTTTCCCTAGCTTCCTATTTATAAGGAAGCTCTGAAACTGTACCCATTTTAGGGTGTTAAACTAGTTGTTTAACTAAAGGTTCAACTTTGAGTAGGGGGGTGAGTAAGCTATACTTTATTATTTAATTAATCATTTTAATTTTATTTTAATGTTTAGCTTTCTTTTCTGTCTGCTTATTGAGTGCTTGAAAGTGTGTTTGCCCAGTCGAATCTTAACTTGCTAAATTTTCCTATAGAAACCTTTTAAATTTGAACTTTTGTTGCTAAAATGTCTAAAAATTTAAAAATTCTTACTTGGAACTGTAGGGGATTCAAAAACCCTATTAAACGTGCAAGAATTTCCAATCTTTTGGCTAAAGAACGCCCTCATGTGGTTTGTCTCCAAGAAACCCATGTAAAGAAACAAAAAGCTTCACTTTTACGTACTAGATGGTTTAATCAAATATTTCAGTCTACAGGGACTTCCAAAGCAAGAGGTGTGGCAATCCTGGTCTCCAAATCCTTGCCGTTTATTTCTCAAGAAGTTAAAATTGATATCAAAGGTCGTTTTGTCTTTGTCAAGGGCACCCTAAATGGAAACCCATTAACTCTTGCTTCTGTTTATGCTCCAAACAGTGGACAATTACAATTTTTGCATGAAACCCTCTCTCAACTGATGAAATTTAGAGAAGGAGAGATCATTATAGGAGGGGACCTCAACTATATAGTTGATCCGGGTTTGGACACATCAAGAAGAAGTAAGGTAAAATCACACATTTCTAAATTGACAGGTCTTGGTAATATTTTACAAACCTTTAATTTGGTGGACATTTGGAGGACTTTAAATCCGGGGGCGAGAGACTATACTTATTATTCACAAGTCCATCACTCCTACTCCAGAATTGACTACATTTGGACCACTCCTAATTTGCTTAAATTTGTGTTGGATGCCAACATAGGCAACAGAACCATATCTGACCACTCATGGGTAACTGGAGATTTGGCATTTCAGGAACCAGACAATAAAGGTCCGACTTGGTCCTTAAACAAATTACTGTTATCAAAAGACAGTATCTGTGAAGATATAACCAAACAAATTCAGGAATATTTTCTTTTGAATAATGATTGCGGGGTACCTCATCACATTGTCTGGGATGCTTTTAAAGCAGTTCTCAGGGGGAAACTAATCTCAATAGCCTCAGCTTGCAATAAAAATAGAAATGAAGCTATAATGAAACAAAAAACCAAAATTACTGAATTAGAGAAAAGACATATAAAATTTGGGGGGGGAAAAACCTTAAAGAAGCTTACTTTAGAGAGAAATAAGTTGGAACTGATTGAAACTTCTGACATCCAAAAAAACCTACTTTATCTAAAGCAAAAACACATTACTAAGACTTCGAAATCACTTAGGTTACTAAAATTCAGACTTCAGCAAAAATGGGCAAACTCCATTATTCATTCAATACGCTCTTCTCAAGGCACTATACACACTAGTCCACAGGAAATCACTAAAGTCTTTAAGGATTATTATACTTCCTTATATAAATCTTCTATAGAAAGTGATTTGGACTTTAATAAATATTTGAGGAAGGCCAAATTTGATAGAAAGTTATCAAAAAATGACATTGAATTTATGGACAGGCCCATCTCAGAATCTGAAGTCTTAGCAGCATTATCTTCAATTAAAAACAACAAAGCCACAGGGAAAGACAGCTTTCCCATTGAATTCTATAAAAAATTTAGTCCCGACTTGTTGAGTCCTCTCACGAAAATTTGTAATTCGGTAATGGTAAACAGTATCCTTCCTGAATCATGGAAAGAATCTAAAATGATTGTTATACACAAGGAGGGTAAGGATAAGCAAAATCCTAAATCATATAGGCCTATTTCAATACTAAACCATGACTTCAAAATATTCTCAACAGTTTTAGCCCATAGATTAAACAGAATTATTAGCGCTTACATACACACTGATCAAGCAGGATCTATTCCTGGACGCAACATATCCGATAATATTAGGAGAACCATTAATTTAATCCATTATGGTAAATCATCTAATGCAGCTTCCTTAATTCTTTCTTTAGACGCTAAAAAAGCGTTTGATATGTTAGAAATTAAATATTTGAAATCTGTTTTGAATTATATGGGTTTTTGCCCAAATTTTCTTAATTCTATAGCAGCTATTTATGGCGCCCCCAAAGCACAGATAAGCATTAATAATTTCAGATCTGACGAGATATATTTATCAAGGGGTACTCGTCAGGGTTGTCCCCTTTCTCCAATTCTATTTGCTATCTCACTTGAACCTTTAGCACATATAGTGCGTCTAGATTCGGAAATTGAAGGCATAATGGTACATGGAAGCTCCCACAAGATCAGCTTATTTGCAGATGATACCGTTTTCTATTTAAGTAATCCATTAAGCTCCTTAAATAAACTAATGAAGGTCATAGCAAGTTTTAGTAAATTCTCTGGCTTCACAATAAACATAGCTAAATCGGAAATTTATCCGATTAATGTTCCTCCAGATGTCCACCAACAAATTTCATCTTCTTTTCTTTTTAAATGGGTTTGCAAGACCTGGCGACATTTGGGTGTTCATATCCCTTTAACACTGTCAAAACTATTTGAAACAGATTTCAAGCAACTTTTTATAACAACAAAAAGTAATTTAATGACATGGTCTAAACTCCAACTCAATTTGTTGGAAAAAATTGATGTATTAAAAACTTTTGTTTTGCCTAAATTTCTCTTTCTGTTTCAAAACCTCTCCATACCTATCCCGCGTAAGGACATGATAGCTTGGCAAAAATGTTTATCATCATTCCTATGGAATAATAAAAAACCGAGGATTGCATATCAGACACTTTCAAAACCGGTAAACAAAGGAGGATTGGGTGCTCCAATCTTAGAAAAATATTATGTGGCGGCCCAACTTAGAAACATCTTATTATATACCAGAAAGAACTGTAAGATACCCTGGCATCAAATTGAATCCGCAAGCATTCTTCCTTTATGTCTTAATGAATTTGTATGGAACAGTGGGACGGATAGGAAGAAAACAACACTAACCAATCCATTTCTTAGTCATACTTTGGGAATTTGGGATAAACATAGGTCACAAGTGGTTCAACCCTCCACTCCAGTAATGGCATTTCTTGGACAATCATGGTTCCCCCCAGGTATTCCTACAGAAAATTTTAGAGTTTGGAGACAACAAAAAATTCTGAGAATTTCTGATATAAGCGAAAAAGGGAAATTATTTACCTGTAGCCAACTTGAATCCAAATTCAAAATAAAGATCCCTTGGTTTGAATACCATCAACTTCATGACGCTTTAAATAAAGTTCTCCCAGTTATGTTATCAATAAACCAATTAAATACATTTGAAAAATTAATTTACAATGAAAACTCAAACATGAGAGGAACAATCTCAAAATTATATTCTTTATTAAACCAAGAGAAATGGTCTTTAGTTACATCACAACAAAATGCTTGGAGTAAAGATTGTTCTACTCCATTACTGGAAGAACAATGGAATACAATCTGGACATCACCATTAAGTAAATCTAAGTGCATTAATTTTAAGTTACAACAATTTAAATTATCTTCACGTTGGTATTTAACCCCAATTACGTTAAGCCATACGCTGAAGAGCTCTAATTCTATCTGCTGGAAAGGCTGCGGAGAGACAGGAACCTTTATCCATTGCTGGTGGTCATGCCCGAAAATCCAATTATTCTGGATTACCTTAATAAATAAAATTGAAACCATAGTTAAAGAAACCATCCCTTGTTCTCCAGAATCTGTCCTCCTCAATTATTGGCCGAATAAAAACTTTTCTCATTTAAAATCAGAACTTATATCACTGCTGTTCTTAGCAGGAAAAATCCTTCTGGCAAAATTTTGGAAAATTCCTAGAATACCATCAATCACCCTATGGTTCCAAAAGGTTTGGGATATAGCAGTGCAAGACAAAATTGCATCTCAACTTACTTATAGTGACAATCCTAAAATGGGGGAAAAATTTGTAGAAAAATGGTTCCCATTTCTAGACTATATTAATGCTAATTCGACAAAACAAAATAAAATGCCAAAAAAATATTTGAATTTTGTATTATATTAAAGTGGGTCAGGATTGGACTGAGTAGGGTGAGAACGTGTATGAAAGATAGGAGCGTGTCAGGATTGGTCTGAGTGAGGTGAGAATGTGTAAGAAAGACTAGGAAGCTAAATAATTTTTTTTTCTTCTTTTCTTTTCCTTTTCTTTTACCCCCCTACTTTTTAACATGTTTCATGGATATGTTAATTTTTATGTTTTATTATGATGTAGTTGTTTGATCTTATTGTTATTGGAAAATAAAAAAATTAAGTTTTTTTTTTTTTTAAAAAAGGAAAGTGGTTAAGAGGGAAAAATTTTGAGACAAAGAAGATTATGCTTGTTTATTTAAACTATGAATGCCAAGAGGTCTCATTCCACAGTTTTAAAGTTGGTATAACAAAACAGCTACTTGATTGTGAGTATCATTTATATTTGTCCAAAGTTACATTCCTGTTGCCTTCTAAGTCCTAAAACTGATACCTACCAGGCCATTTCCCCTCAAAAATGAAATAAAACTTTTCTGAGCCTGCAGGCACCTTTAGAATTTTGACACAAGTGGTGTGCCACAAGAATCGAAGCCAACCACAAGATGTCAGAGAGTGAGGCCATGCATAATTTTATTAGTAACTTTACAACATTTCAGACAGAAGCTCTGTTGAACAGGGTACATTTAAAAATTCACATATTGTTTAAAAACATTTTCTTGCATATGTACTGCTTACTTTGAGTCACACAGTGAAGATCCTGTTGCTGAAGTGGCAGCTGCTGTTGAAATAACTTTTTAAAAATCTGCATGCTCAATCAGATCTCCAATGGCCGACCAGAAAAGCTACTGAGCAGAAGCCCCACCTGGCAGCGCTGCCTGCCTGCCTGTACATCATGTGTGTATTAAATATAAAGGATTTTGTTTCTCCAGTGCAAATCACCCCAATCTAATGCCAAATTGAAATACTTCTAAATAGTGTCAACTGTTACTGATTTTTTTTCAATTTGGATTACTTATAAACATGGGATACTTTCTGTGTAGGTTGATATTACTGTCTGAATGCATATCCCTGTAATAAAACTAACTCTGATATTAATTTAGTTTTGGGGTGTGTGGCTTCAGCTTGACATGATGGCAAATGCATGATTCCTGGTCTCTACTCCCCAACCTCCACTAATTGCTTTTAACAAGACAATCTCTTAGCATCTTTATGATTTGGGCAAGAAAAATACAGCAGAGTCAAACCTCAGCCAAAATCTTCCAAAGAGCAATTGATGAAACCCTTTTTCAAACCATAAGGGACAACCAAAGCTCTACCTCATAAAGTCCTGTCACAGGAGAAAATGGCACCAAGGACAATACCATGACAGAAATCAACAATCTCTCCAAAAAGTAGATATTTATCCAAATAGTTCACACTCTAAAAAATGAAATATTTGACCACTTTGATTCCTGGCTGAAACCATTAGAAGACAAACTAGATGTGATACAACTTACCCTGAAAGACGTCTCAACCACGGTTAATGAGACTATGGAATTAGGCTTGGCTGCAGGGCTGGTGCGTGTGAGTTGGTGAACTAGGCAATTGCCTAGGGCGCCAGCTCCCAGCAGCGGTGGGGGTGGGCACCCCCTCCCTGCTCACACTGTCTCTGAGCCTCTGACTCAGCAATGAGGGGTTGGAGGAGCTCCCTTGGCCCCTCAGCACCCAGAAAGAATGGAGCTTCCCATCCTGATGATAATGTCACCCAGAGGTGACATCATCATGCTGGGCACTCAGTGCTTCCTTGGGTGGCAGAACCCCTCGCGCCAGGCCTGCTTGGCTGCACAGAATAGTATGCAATATTTACAACAAAGAGAAACATCTGCAACAGAAAAGATCACCATGCTGGAAACCAAACTTAAGCAAAGATTTCTTAAATTCCATGGAACTGATGCGGGGGGTGGGGGGAGGAAGGTTCCCAAGATCCTGACAGTGTTACTGCAAACTGGCTAACCTCTATACTCAGCCCTAAAGACTAGATCGCTCCACTTATTTTAAGAGCATATTGTCTTGGATCTAAAAGCAATACCAATCATAAGAGACCACAAGACTTCCATATTGAATTTCAAAATCCTCGTACTGTGCAAAGACTGATTAGAAAAGCATTTGGTTTCCTGCCTCATTAAGACAAATGTATTTTTGTTTTCCCAGATCTGCCAAAAGAATCTTTGTAAATCCAAAACTGTACTGAAGCCCATCACACTAAGACTTTGAGAAACCCTTTTTCAAACTGTAAGGGACAACCAAAGCTCTACCTCATAAAGTCCAGTCACAGGAGAAAATGGCCACCAAGGACAATACCATAACAGAAATAAACAATCTCTCCAAAAACTAGGTTCAAATATTGTTGGCTCCTGTCCAGTGGGCTGCAAGTTACCCATCATGGTAAATCCATCATAGCTTGTGACTTAAACAAAGGTCAAGCCCTGCTGCACACTCTAAATGTTGATCCAGTTCAGGACTTTCTGAAGAAATCGGACAAGTGCATATTGGATCTTTTACTATCGCCCCAAAAGGGGAACAGGATCCTGACTTAGACTCCACAATTGGCTCCGCAATAAGAACTTTTTATTAAGATTTGCTCTTATGCTTGTACCTTTCTCTTAAGTCTTTTTTAAAAAATAATCATTGCATTCCATTCCTCTATCTTTTTATTTCCCTCTCTTTTAATTGTTTTGGTGCCTTTTTTCTTCCAGGGTAAATGGTGGCTGTATTTATGTGCTTTGTGCTTTTTCTTAGTGTTGCTCTGGTATTTATTTACTTCTACGGCAGGGAGAGGGGTGGCTATTGGGAGTTAACTGCCTCCATTCAGTCTTTATTGTTCCTGATTTGGGATGGGTGAATACTATGTTCTCTGGAGTACATGGATTTTCTCCCCTTTCCTTCAGTAATCTGTTTTAGTTTTCTTTTGTTCCCCTTGCCAGTTTTGTGGCTCCCCTCCCCCCTTCTTCAAGTTTTGGTATCCAGTCAGCAACACAAACATGGCATTCCTTTAGTGCTTTCTCTAGGTGGCCAGCTTGTCTTTTCTCAGGAACTTTTATTTTGAGGGGGAGCAGAAGGGGATTTAGAGTCTGTTTGAAAACTTTATGGTTGATATCAATTCTATGGTTTGATTTCTGGATCAACTGGTTTTAGTCTTCCTGGCAATTGTCAAAATTAATTTCTTCCAAAGGTTGAATTTGTTATGGATCATTCTATTTCCTCTGTTTTGCTGTTATTCACAATACAAATATGAACCTTATGTCAGAGTTAGGTTCTTTAAGGGAACTGCTGAGTAATGATTATGTAACTAAGCTATACAGGAGTGATGAATGTCACGAGAGTAACAGGTGCAGCTTGTTAGCAATCAGTGATGGGGATTGGATAGCTGCACTATAACAGTACAAGCCTTACTCTCAGCTAGTGTGGGGTGATGATAAGGAGGAGAAGGACGGTGCGTGAGAGAAGGAGAAACATCTTGGCTGTTATACTGTTATTCTGGAGGACTGAATAAGACTGGCTTATGTAATGTATGGACTGGATTCTTGACTTCTCTAACTGGAAACTGATTTGGTACTGTATCTTGGAAGGACTGCTTTATGTGTATGAACCATTGGACTGCCTGTGACTGCCTCTAACGTATTTACCCAAATATAACTGTTGACTGGCTGTTTGGAGTTTGTATCTCTATCACAGCTTCTGGAATTGCACTCTTCAGTTTACTCATACAGGTGAACTTCCCACGCACACACTGTCATCGCTTATGGGCCCAGCGTGGTCTCCTGGAGAGTGAGCTTTGTCTGTGCCAACAGTTCCTGTGGTCTACTCATGAGTAAACAGCCGTTATTTGGGTGTGGCAGTTTTGTGTCTACATAGGTCAGCACAATGGAGTCCTGTGTACAAGTCTCGGTTTCCTTATCAAGAGGCTCAGAGGAGAGAACTACAGTACGTAGTCAGAGAAGGTCACTATGCTGCTCAAATTTCAAGGTTTGTGGGAGTATGTGGCGAATCCACCCAACTTAGCTGCTTTAGACGCTGCTAATGACGCAGACGTAATTGCTAAGCACAAGAGTAACGATGATAAAGCCTATTCCTTAATTGGGCTTACTCTGGAAGACTCTCAGCTTATCCACATAAAAACCTCCAACAGTGCCAAGTCATGTTGTGACGCTCCTAAAGCTCTTTATGTGAGGGAGAGTGTGGGGTCCCATATCTATTTGATGAAAAAGCTCCTTAGTGCACGATATGAGTCAGGTGGGGATATGAGTAACCACCTAGAATACATGCAACGCACCTTGCACCAGCTGCAAGAGAAAGAAGTAATTTTTTCTCCACAGCAGCAAGCATATATTATCCTCTGTTCTCTGGATGAAAGTTATGACCAGTTCGTGGCTAACCTTGACGTGCTGCCAAGGACTGAGATAACAGTGTCCAACATCGCTCACCGGCTACTGAATGAGGCCATGAGGAGGAGTGACGCAGCCCTTTTCCGGGAGTCTCCAGCTCATTCAGCAAAGTCTCCTGCCCGGGAGGTCTTTAAAGGGGCAGACATTAAGGCAGCAGCTGATAAGGCGTACTCAGTGAGGAAATGTTATGTGTGTAATAGCACTAAGCATCTCAAACGGCAATGTGACCGTATCAAAGTGAAACAGTCTCCTGTTACTCCTAAGGGAGGGAAGCATGTGAATCTTGTTATTAACAATTCTTCCTGCAGCAACCAGCAGTTCCTGATAGACAGCGGTGCAACGGTCAACATAATTAAAAACAGGAATCTTTTTGACACTTACACCCCCGTTTCAGGTCAGTGTGTCAAACTGGCAGACGGGATTTCTGCCAAGGTAGCTGGCAGTGGTCTTGTTGACATTCCTAATCTTAAAAGGAAACTACATATGCTTCATGTGCCAAGTATAAAATACAACATGCTTTCTGTTTCTGCTTTGACTGAGCAACATTTTAAAGTCTCTTTTTCAGCTGAAAACTGCTTGATATGTGCAGAAGGCATTTCTGTTGTGGCAAAGAGGAAAGATAATCTTTATTTCCTGGAGAAAGAAAATGTAGTACACCATGTGAGTATGAACAAGCCTCCTCACGATGAGTGTATTCATTTGTGGCATAGAAGATTGGGGCATATTAATTTTCAAGCTGTGAAAAAAACCCTGCAAGCAGCTGGAATTACCCCCAAGTCTTGTGGTTGTTTTGTTGACTGTGAAATATGTAAAGCAACAAAATCAAAGGCCACTCCTACAATATCTCCTACAAAATTCCAGACGGAAGAAATATTGGACCTTGTATTTCTCAATCTGATTGGCCCTTTTCCAACCAGAAGTGTGGGCGGAGCAAAGTTTTGTTTGTGTATAGAAGATCACCATTCCCGGTACAGTTTTTGTTTTCTTCTTAGATCAAAAGCAGAGACGTACCAAGCATTCAAGAACTGGCTTCGTTTTGTGAAGAGGAAGACAAATAAGATTCCAAAATCTATTATTTCTGACAATGGGAGTGAATTTTGTAACGAGAAAATGTTTTCTCTGTTTAGGAGATATGGTATCAGTCACCAGCGTACAACTCCATACAGACCGCAACATAACGCATTCTGTGAACGGCGGAACCAGACTTTATACAACATGTGTATCTCTATGCTCAGAGATAGTGCCCTCCCAATGAGCTATTGGGGTGAGAGTATTATGTGCGCTTCCCATGTTCTAAATTTAACTTGGTCTTCATCTACTGGGAAAATACCTGCAGAAGTGTGGTATGGCAGGAAAGTTTCCATTAAACACATTAAAATCTTTGGGATACCAGCCTATGTTCATATCCCAAAAGAGCTTCAAAGGAAGGGGAAAAATAAAGCTGTGAGGTTGTTATTTATGGGCTATGCAAATAACCACCAAGCTTATAGATTTTCTCAAGTAGGAGAGAAGAAAGTAACAACTAGCTGCTCTGCAAAGTTTCTGGAAAATTCTGTGGGCTGGCAAAGAACGTCTTCTACAGTGTTCCTGCCAACAGCGGTGAAAACTGACACGCAGCTGCCATCTAGAGGCGAGAGGCGGAGTCCGTCACCCAGCAGCAGAACAATCAAACCAGAACCTGTGACCCCTCCATCGTTGGGAGCTGGAGTGTCTCAGCAGCAGCAGACGGTGGATCAGCAGGCTGTGTCAGACGGAGCAACAGAACCGGTGCTCAGACGGTCTTCTAGAGAGTCACGTCCACCAGATCGTTACAGCCCGGGGCAAGCATGTGCAGTTCTTGCGGAACCTTCTTGCTATAAAGGCATCAAACACTTATCGCAAGATGAGCAAGCAGGATGGACAGCTGCTATGAGAGCGGAGCTTGACTCATTGAAAAGTCTACACATCTATGAAGAAACTGTTTTACCACCAAACCAAAAACTCATAGGCTGTAGATGGGTTTATAAGCTAAAATCTGGGGCAGATGGCAATGTGCAGTACAAGGCTAGGCTAATTGCACAAGGGTTCTTGCAAACTGAGCAAGACTACGACGAAACGTTCGCTCCCACGCTCAAAGCAACATCAATTTTATGTGCTTTGACTTTAGCAGCCAAGCATAATTGTTTTATTAAACACCTTGATGTTAAAACTGCATATTTACGCGCTCCTCTTGAACACACAATGTACATGAAAGTACCACCAGGTGCCTCTGGTGGGAATGGTAATGTAAATGTATGTTGGAAGCTAAAGAAATCATTGTATGGTTTGAAGCAATCTGGTCACCAGTGGAACCATTATTTAACAGACAGTTTGAAAAAGTTGGGATTCAAACAGGGTGTAGCAGACCCATGTATCTTTACCAAGGGAAAGGGGGAGCAGCAATGCACAATACTTGTATTTGTAGATGATCTGGCAATCATTTGTAAAAGTGCCAAAATTTTGAACATTATTGTTGATACTCTAAAAACCCAATTTACAGTAAGGGATCTCGGCAACATTAGACAGTATGTTGGCTTGGAAATTGAGAGTGTAAATGGTGGATATAGAGTCTCACAAAGAGCCAAAATTGCTCAGCTACTGAAGAGTTATAAAATGGATCAGAGCAAAGGAGTTCAATGTCCTATGTTACAAAACAATGATGCTGATAACGATCAGAGTCCATTGTTTGATCAGAGCATTTATCAATCTCTGATTGGTAGTCTGTTATACATAGCTAACTGGTCTAGGCCTGATATTGCGATGGCAAACAACCATTTGGCCAGAGCAGAGAAACAGCCCAGACAGTGCCATTGGATAGCAGCAAAATATATTCTTAGGTACCTGAAACAAACCTTAAATGTTAGTTTGTTTATAACTCCTGCTGGGGAACTAAGAATACATGCCTATGCTGACGCAAGTTTTGCAAACGACCAAGACACCAGACAGTCAACCACCGGATTAGCTATTTTCTTAGGTGGAGTACTGGTGGGATGGAGGTCATTAAAACAAAGGCACGTAGCTTTATCGACCTGCGAGGCCGAATATTCAGCACTTAGTACAGTGTGCAGTG
This sequence comes from Heteronotia binoei, assembly GCF_032191835.1. Classification (NCBI taxonomy): domain Eukaryota; kingdom Metazoa; phylum Chordata; class Lepidosauria; order Squamata; family Gekkonidae; genus Heteronotia; species Heteronotia binoei. The sequence goes on from NC_083243.1 coordinate 104,740,420, forward strand.
AACTTACCTGGTATAAACAATTGTTATCTGACCTTGGTTTATATTATGTTGAACCAATAACTGTTTATGAAGATAATCAGGCAGCTCTTAAACTAGCTACTAATCTTGGTGTGAAAGGAAGATCAAAACACACGGATGTCAGATTTCATAATGTGAAACAATGTTTAGAGGATAAGTTAATCACTCTTGAATATTGCGCTACTAATGACAACATTGCAGATATCTTTACTAAAGCTCAGACGCATGTAAAGCATAGAGAGAATTGTCTAAAGCTAGGTCTGAAGTAAAGTGGCAACAATACTACAATGTTACAGAACTGTATAAGACTGTGTATAGACTATGAATGTTAAATAGTTTATATGACTGTATAGCATGTATAGTTACATAAGGGGGAGAATGTCAGAGTTAGGTTCTTTAAGGGAACAAAACTGCTGAGTAATGATTATGTAACTAAGCTATACAGGAGTGATGAATGTCACGAGAGTAACAGGTGCAGCTTGTTAGCAATCAGTGATGGGGATTGGATAGCTGCACTATAACAGTACAAGCCTTACTCTCAGCTAGTGTGGGGTGATGATAAGGAGGAGAAGGACGGTGCGTGAGAGAAGGAGAAACATCTTGGCTGTTATACTGTTATTCTGGAGGACTGAATAAGACTGGCTTATGTAATGTATGGACTGGATTCTTGACTTCTCTAACTGGAAACTGATTTGGTACTGTATCTTGGAAGGACTGCTTTATGTGTATGAACCATTGGACTGCCTGTGACTGCCTCTAACGTATTTACCCAAATATAACTGTTGACTGGCTATTTGGAGTTTGTCTCTCTATCACAGCTTCTGGAGTTGCATGCTTCAGTTTACTCATACAGGTGAACTTCCCACGCACACACTGTCACCTTATACTACCTGTAGGTGCCTTACACATTACTTCAAAGACATGGTTACTTCCTTCAATGCAGTTTGTTGTATATTATGACTCTACCTGAAGTTGCGTAGTTGCTCCAGTTTTGGGTTTTTCTTCAGAAGGGTTATTTATACCATTGTTTTACTAAGTGGAATTGTGTTTTACAATATTGTTTTTACTCTAATGTATGTTTAAAGTTTACATGGGTTCTAACCTTAACTGTTATGAGCTTATACCAAGATTCCAAACTATTTTCAGCCATTTTGGCAAACAGATTAAATAGGTTTATCATACAATATACTCATAAATAAAAGGCAGAATTTATGCTTGCATGCAATATTGCTGACAACATCTGCAAATCCTTGAATTTGATTATTGTAAACAAAATCAGCTCAGCTCTCTTATTTTATCTCTTGGTATAGAAAAAGCTTTGGAATTTATTTACCTGCATCAAGTACTAGAGTCTATGGATTTGGCCAGAACTTTCTACAAACAATCCAGGCTGTTTACAATGATGCCAACACTAAAATATGCATTAATAGTTTCATTTCAGATTGCTTTCATCCCACCTGTGGCACATGCCAAGGATGTCCATTTTCGCCCCTCCCGTTTACCATGGCAATCAAACCTATGGCCACTGCAATCCATAACAATCCATTGATTAGTGGGATAAAGATTCAGAATTTAAAATTAGTCTGTTTGCAGATGACACTGTTTTATATTTTGTCAGATCCATTAGACTCTCTTATATAAGTTAAAAAGGAGCTCCTACAATTTGGTCAACTATCAGGATTGCAGATTAATCATAATAAAACAGAAATCCACCATGTTCATCTTGACTTTGAGCTTGCTGATCAGATTTAATAAATACAAGATTTCAAATGGATTTATAAGACCTAGAGGCATCTAGGGTTCCAAGTTCATTTGAAACTAGATGATTTATTTAAAAGTAATTTTAGTGGAATGTTCAAAGAAGGATAAAGTAGAGAAATGAGGGGGGGGGGATTGTTTTCCTGAACTGAAAGGTGTAACCTGATCAAATCATTAATTCTACTTAGATTCCTCTTCTTATTTCACACCCTTCCCATCATGCTCCTCAGGTCTAATGTCAAATGCTGTAAAATTGACCCTCCTTAAATTCCTCTGGGGTGCAACCCCCCCCCCCCCCTAGAATTAGCTTCCACACTCTGCATAAGTCTATTAAAGATGGTGATGTGGCATAGCCAGATTTATTGTTATATTATGATCTGGCACAACTCACTAACTTGATTAAAACACTCCACCTTGAGGATACTCCTGACTTGGCTATTATCAAACAGTTTTTTTGCTTCTAACAGAACTCTCCAAGAAATCATCTGGAATAAAAAATCTGAGAGGCCCTCCTCTATAAGGGACAATCCCATCTTGATAAATATCCTTCATGTCTGGGAATGATATGGAAACTCTTTACCCCCCCCCCTTACCCCCTTTCATCTTTTACTAAACAAACATGGTTTGCCCTGCTAATAATGACATTTCATTTTCCATATGGAAAGCTTCAAAACTGAACAGGCCAATTGACATCCTTTCAAAAGGCTCATTGCTGCCCAAAAATATTTTAGAAGCTCACAGCAATGTTACACTTCTTTTTTTTTCTTTCTTCATAGTTTATCAATTTATTATTTTGACAGTAAGACACACAAAAATAAGACAAAACACACACAATATATACTGGAGAATAAGGATCAGACTAATTTACATACATTATATTCCATCATTGTCTCTTTCAAGGACTTACATTTCATAAACCAACGTTATTTATGTTCTGTCTCCTGTTTGACAAACCACGCTAGTTTACCAAATGTCTATTTCATAAATTAACTTACTACCTTCAGCCAGTCATATAATGGCTTCCAGGTTTCTTTACATTCTTGCATATTTCCTTCTTTCAACTTAACTGTTAAAAAATCCATTTCAGCTGTCTTGAGCAATTTTTGGAGAAATTCCTCTCTTCTTGGTATCTGCTGAGTTTTCTAGTACCTAGCATAAACCAACCTTGCTGCATGTCTATTTGTTAATTTAGACAAAGAGTTCAAGCACATATTCAACAAATACAGTTCAGGTGAGTATTGAATTTTTGTTTTCAATATTTTTTTGATCCAGCTATTAATTTGTCCCCAATATTTCCTAGTTTTATCACATTGCCACCAAATGTGGTAGAATGTAGCCTTTACCCTTTTACACTTTCAGCATTTATTGGAGGTATTCGGAAACATCTTAGACAATTTCTCTGGTGTAGTGTACCATCTGTACACCATTTTGTAAAGGATTTTTTAATCACTTTTATATCTAGATTTTACTTGCATTTTTGTCCACCAATCTAATTGTACATTTTCCTCTATCTTCAGGTTTCCCCTATCATCTAATAGGGATCCATAGGTATGTGTTTCTTCCCATTTAAATAGGTTTGGGTGTACTGAAGCTTCCACTGGTGATAACCACTTCAGCGTGTATTTATAAATTTGTGATTTAATTCCCACTCTAATTCTATAAATAGATTTTCTGATTTCATGTCTAAGGAATGAACTATCTTTTGAAGGTATTTGGTACCAGATGTAAGAGTGCTAGCCTCTAGGAAGATCCACTCCCTTCAAAATCAATAACCTTTTATTCTCCAGCAAAATCCAGTCTTTTGCCCACATTAATGTGCATGCTTTATAATATGTCTGCCAGTCCAGCAATGCAAATCTGCCTCTTTGTTTAATGTCCTGTAAATTTTTCAATTTAATTCTGGGCCTTCTGTTTTGCCATATAAATTTAGATACTATCTTGTTTAACTGTTGAAAAAAAAGGATGATGGTAGCATGATCAGGATTATTTGAAACAGGAACAGCATTCTAGGTAAGACATTCATTTTTATTGTCGCAATTCTTCCTAACAGTGAGAGTTGTAAATCTTGCCATTTCTCTAAGTCTATTTTTATTTTTTTCAAAATCTTATCATAGTTGTCATTTTTCAGGGTTTTCAATTCAGCTGTTAGATGAATTCTCAGGTATTTTACTCTTTTTTTTCATATCCAAAACCAAATTTATTCTCTAATTCAATAATTTGTTCCTTTGACATATTTTTTGTTAAAAACTTAGTTTTTGGGTAATTCACTTTAAAACCTGCTACTTCACCAAAGTATTTCAGCCTTTCTTTTAACTTATCAATTGAGTGAATTGGTTCCTCTAGTATGAACATCAAGTCATCAGCAAATACCTGGACGCCTCTTTGTTTTGTATAAAACCTGTCATCATTATGTTCTGCAGTTTCTCAATAGCATCCTGGTTAATGCTGCTGCCACTTGTGTTCACACCTGGTGAGGTACCCTGCCCTGTTTTTTTTTATCTTAGTTTCCATATTTCTTTCCCTTTTTCACCCTACTATGATTTTTATTAGCAGTCAATGGTAGTGAAAGAAGCGGGGTCATAATCCATGTTAAGCCAATAAACTATTCATTAATTGTTTCACAAAAATTAGATTTTTTCAGCATAATTTTTTTGTTTAGGCTAATAATCCATCATTTCCAATGGTTGTTAGACAGGTGCCATCTAAATTTTGTAGAAGTCTTCATTTTCTTATATTTACAGGGAACACATGGTCCTTTAGGACAGGAATGGCTGTAGTTTGCATGTTCTTTTTGAACATTCTAATTATTGAGGTGGGAGGGCAGTGTTTTGCAAAAGAAGCCTTTCTTACTATGTGAAAAGAGGCAATGAACCATATTGAAGAAGGATTCCAGTTACAGAGTTTTCAGCAGAAAGGCAATCAAACAATAATAAAAAGATTATCAGTCAATTACTGTAAGATTTCCCAAATTTCTCAGTAGATGCTCAGGGCAGGTGGCTCCTGGCAGACATAAGCCAGGCATGGGACCCAGCAAAGCTGTGTTCTAGGTCTCTTCTCTTCCTGCTTGGTGGAAGATAAGCCCTTTCTTCCCCTTTCTGCAAGCAATCAGTGGAGAGAAATGTGCCTGTGCCAAGAGGCACCTAATTTGGAGGTCTGTGAAACAGAACCCTTTAGTACAACATGCTTGAAACTCTGAGAATAAAGGGAATACTATGTTCTGTGCAAATCTGGTACCATTACCTTTAAAAACAGCTGGCCCAGGCCCTATAATTGATTCCCCGTTGAAAAAAATAGACTTAAAACTCCAGAATTCCAAACTGGTAATGTCCTACCCCAAAATCAGCAATCACTGTAAACCCCACCCCCTCCTGTTTCTTGGAGCAAACCTGTAATGACAGCAGCTCAGCTGATCTCATATGCACAGAAAATGGAACCTGCCACCAGCTGACGTCAGGGCCTTGCGGGACTTGTTTCAGTACCACAGGGCCTGTAAAATGGAGCTATTTCACCAGGCCTATGGTTGAGGCAGAGGGTAGATACCAGTTGACCTCCATGCTGCAGCCTCAGTTGTTAGGATACCACCAAAGACTACATTGCTTGGTTATGGTCTAACCATTCCCAGATTAGGCATTAATACTATAATCAGCACAAAGCCAACCCATGATTGGAATATTGTTAATTTTAATTCTTTTATTTTTTTATTATATATTTTTGTAACTATTTTGATTGTTTTAACATATTGATGGAACCTGCCCTGAGTCTGTTCACGAAAAGGGTGAGATAATCTAAATAAAAACTTTCTTCTTATGGATTTCATCCTCTTTTTCCACATTTTTATAAACACAATCACTAACTATGATGCACAATGTAATATGTTGTAGTTACAGATGAGTTATAAATGGAAATATACTGGAATTTTAAAAAAAATCTAGTCTATCAAAAACTTCAGTTTGGAACCAGCAGTCTGGAAAGTATTCACAATCAATTTTTCAGTACGCATTGTTAGGCTTTACATAGTCTACAGGCATTTCTTGGCTTTGCTGTGTCTCACCAGGTATTTCTGGAGCAATCCAGCATATTACCTGGGTCATTAGTTCATAGACTCAGGCTCTGGCAGCCATATGTTCACATACTTGGTCATGGTACAAGTAATAAGTCATGATTTGAATAATTCCAACCCACCAGGTGCAGCCTAGTATGACCCAGGAACCCACTGGAGTATTTGCTGGATTTCAGCAAGTACCTGGTACATGCCAAGAGGATGGCAGCTATACCTCAATCAAAATGAGTGTATTTTGAATTTTGGTGGGAATAAGACTTGGTCCACTTTATTTTCTGCTGCCTTCCTTTATTTACCCTTTCCACATTATCTAATTAAGTTGGATTTAGGGAAAATACACCACAATAAAGTTCTTAAAAGAATTTCAGCTTCAGCAAAGAAACTGATAACCTTTTCTCATTATGATCCTTCATTATATTAGGTGGATCCAAACTAATATTCAGGGCTGGCAAGAAACAGCCTTTGTTTTCTTTTCCTTCCCTCCATTTCCAAAGGGCCTAGAAAGGTGGAACTCTGCTTAGGATTGCACTGTCAAATGAATGAATTTCAGGTGGGTAGTCCTGTGGTCTGCAGTAGAAAAGCAATGTTCCAATCCAACAGCATCTTAAGGCACAACAAGATTTTCAGTGAATAAACTTTTGAGAGCCAAAGCTCCTTTCATCAGTGTTAAGGGCCCAAGTCTGAATCCCCCTGAGCCACTACCCCTTGGGCAAGTGATCAGTGCTCAGAGCTGTGTGTTCTCAAGGTTATGTGCACACAAAAAACCAGACCTTTGTTAAAATGTATAAAGGTTTATTGAGCCTTTCTAAAAAGACAGGATATCACTATGCAACACAGTCTCTGCAATCTAACAGCAAAAAGCCAGCAAAGGATAACTTCCTACTTAATACTTCAATACCTGGTATTAGGTGGCCCACCATCTCAGAATATAGGAATCTAAACTAGTGGCTTAAGTGTTCTCTACAAAGCAATCCATTGAGAAGAAGCATAACATAGCCAAAGCCACTGCCCAGTCAAATCACAAAGTTAGCATTGCTTCCCTCTTGCCTATGGCTTAATTATAGTCTTTGGTCATCTTGGCACCAGGTGGTCTCCCAAGCACAATCATGGAGCTCACTTTATGGAACCCTCCAGTAGATGATAACATCTACTCCTGCTTCCCCCCTCTCATCCAGTTGTACAACTGAATACAGGTTCTTATGATTATCCAATGACCACATTCTTGAATCTGGCCTTTAAAAAACAAGGATAGTGCTGGCAGGGAGGCCCAATTACGGACACCTGCAAATGGAGCAGACCTGCTAATATTCACATTAACCTTTCAGAAGAAATCAGGGTGTTTTGCTCATGAGCAGATATCTTGAAAGCTTATACCCTGGAAATCTTGTTGCCCTTTAAAGTGCTACTGGACATGAACTACACTACTACTAATGAGTCAATGGCACAGTAGGAACAAGGGATACTATCAATTTTGCACTGATGGTGTTTGACAGTTGAACTTACCATGTTTGAATGCAGTGATCAGACGGGCTGATCACTTGGTCTGTTTATTTAATACAAATAACTTGAATGCCTGCTGAACAAGTTTGCTGTGTTTTCTACCCCTCAAAACTGAATATGTGCCAAAACACTTTTGATCCAAAGAGCAGTTATTAAAATTGCTAACTATGATTGTTTAAAACACAGAATTTCTTTGTGACTGATATTATTTTGATTGATATAATTGTCTATGGCTTCATTCAAGAGAGCAAGCTTCCATTTCCTCTGCATCCCCCCTCCAAAAAAACCCAGACAAACTAACTGTGGTTATCAGAAGACTTTTTTAAAAAGCAACCCTCAGTAATGGCTTTTGTGAACGTGTGTGCTAACATTCTAAAAGTAACCATGATTTCTGGAGATGTCTCTAGTCCCTTTTCATATGAAAGCTGGGACCTCAGAGATCATGGCAATTATTGTTTGTTTGTCTGTTTGTTTTAAATCCTCAAAAAGCCCTCAAGTGGCACAGTAGACAAGGCAATGGCCATGGCTGAAGGAAAAGCCAGTTATGCAGTACAGCATTATTAGGAAACAATACAATCAAACAACCTGTCAATGAACAGTATGTTCACTGAACCAATGGATATATCCTTAGTAGGAAAATTAATTCCCCTAGTCCAACACCTTGACAGGGAAGTGGCAGCTCTCATCTTGGAGGATACCAGGATTTTGTCTCCAAAGAATATTTACAGTACCATCCAAATCAAGTCTACTCAGAATTCTACCCAGGCCTATTCAATTACATTTACTCCCATTGAAGGATCCTTAAAATTGCACTGGTAATACATAGTGTATTTCTTCATAATACTGGAGACTGTATAAGGTAGATTGATGGCTGTAAAATATCAAAGTACTGCCTAGAACATTTTTGCAGGCTGGTGGCATATAAATGTTGGAAATAAAGGGTTGATTCCTTTGGTTCTAATCTATGCAACATGGCTTCTGCAACTGGTAGTAACCTCATATTTCCATCTGCATCTGATGTGACATCCAACCAGTTTAACGAAGCCCAGATGAGCACTTTGATTTTGTGGTTGAAGATGCAGATCTACATTCATATCATGAATACCCACAGATGGTTGCTGATTATTGCCCCCCACCATGTTCAAGAAGCACAATGTGAAAATCCTCCCACCAGTAACTAAAACACACATACAAATATACAAGAAGTCATCATGAACTGTATTAAACATTATAAGAAAAATGAGAATGCCCCTGTTGTGTTCATGGCTGGCGCTGGCCTAGTTGATGGTAGTCATGATCTTTACTGCACCTTAACACAGCAGTTTTAAAACAACCATGACCTTGTGTTGTCTCTAAATATGTCAGTTTTATTACTGACAGTTCCAGCAGATAGAACAGGACTACCATCGCCTAATCAGCAAGGTAATTATTTTCTCATCTACACTTGTTTTCAAAGCTTATCAAAGTATTGTGGGCAGCCCAGCTGTCACTGCTATCCTTGTAGGTCTGAATGCTATAGTCTTGACTCTTATTGTAATACAATTAATCTTCTGCTCTGCACTAATGGAGGAACAGGCATATTTACTGCAGCATAAAATCCTAATTATTTTTGGAACAGATGCATAAAGGGAATTTAAATTAATGGCAAGTGACAAATGTGGGCTGTACCTTTAAATACCAGCACTTCTGCATTGCAGATCTCTGTTTTTCTTCCAAAGCCAATGTTTCTCTCTAATGGAATGTGAACATCTGGCTACAGCTTGCTCCCAAACAGAGGCAAATGAAATACTCCTGGAGAAGGCCAAAAGGCACTTTGAAAGAGGTGACTATTGCAGAGGTGCCTAAGAACAGCAGCAACAACTGCAGAAAATTCATGTTATTCTTTCAATATTCTGACGGGCTGTAAATGAGGGTTTTTATTTTGTATTGTTTCATAAATCTTTAACCTTTGGCTATATGTCAAGTCACTAGAATATATGGGATACAATATAGTGTAGAACTAGAGAGTCCTAGTTTTAACTTTGTGGCCAGCAACTGTCATTCAGGAGGATAGATTTATGAGTGTTACTGTTGTTGGAAAAGACAATGCCTGTGTACAAAGAAGAGAAGAAGATCTGCAGGGGGCAGCAAGAAGACAATTATATAGAATAGTGAGGTCAGCATCCTCTCCTTTAAAGTATAATTCCTGGTCTGATTCCAGATTGCCACACATAGGGCAATATCCTCCTTCTTCTCAAAAGTTCCACATTTAATCTCATAAGAAGATAAGAGAAGCCATGTTGGATCAGGCCAATGGCCCATCCAGTCAAACACTCTGTGTCACATAGTGGCCAAAAAATTTATACTGTGGCTAATAGCCACTGATGGACTCTGCTCCATACTTTTATCTAACCCCCTCTTGAAGCTGGCTATGCTTGTAGCCGCCATCACCTCCTGTGGCAGTGAATTCCACACGTTAATCACCCTTTGGGTGAAGAAGTACCTCCTTTTATCCATTCTAACCTGACTGCTCAGCAATTTCATTGAATGCCCACAAGTTCTTGTATTGTGAGAAAAGGAAAAAAGTACTTCTTTCTCTACCTTCTCCATCCCATGCATAATCTTGTAAACCTCTATCATGTCACCCTGCAGTCAACATTCCTCCAAGCTAAAGAACCCCAAGAGTTTTAACCTTTCTTCATAGGGAAAGTGTTCCAAACCTTTAATCATTCTAGTTGCCCTTTTCTGCACTTTTTCCAATGCTATAATATCTTTTTTGAGGTGCAGTGACCAGAATTGCACACAGTATTCCAAATGAGACTGATACTGGCTGATTTGTTTTTAATTCCCTTCCTAATAATTCCCAGCATGGTGTTGGCCTTTTTTATTCCAATCGCACACTGTCTTGACATTTTCAGTGAGTTATCTACCACGACCCCAAGATCTCTCTCTTGGTCATTCTCTGCCAGTTCACACCCCATCAACTTGTATTTGTAGCTGGGATTCTTGGCCCCAATGTGCATTACTTTGCACTTGGCCACATTGAACCTCATCTGCCATGTTGATGCCCACTCACCCAGCCTCAACGGATCACAATTCTCTCTGGTTCTCACCACCCTGAACAATTTAGTGTCATCTGCAAACTTGGCCACTTCACTGCTTACTCTCAACTCCAAATCATTTATGAACAAGTTAAAGAGCATGGGACCCAGTACTGAGCCCTGCGGCACTCCACTGCTTACCGTCCTCCACTGCGAAGACTGCCCATTTATACTTACTCTCTGCATCCTATTAATTAGTCAGTTTTTGATCCGCAAGAGGACCTGACCTTTTACTCCAAGACTCTTGAACTTACTAATGTGCCTTTGATGAGGAACTTTATCAATAGCTTTCTGGAAGTCAAGGTAAATAATATCTATGGGGTCTCCTTTGTCCACATGTTTGTTCACCCCCTCAAAGAACTGTAACAGGTTAGTGAGGCAAGATCTTCCCTTACAGAACCCATGCTGAGTCTTCCTCAATAACTCATGTTCATCAATGTGCCTACTCATTCTGTCCTTGATAATGGTTTCTACCAACTTTCCAGGTATTGAAGTCAGACTGACTGGACTGTAGTTTCCCAGATCTCCTCTTGAAACCTTTTTAAATATGGGGGTGACATTTGCTACCTTCCAGTCCTCAGGAACGGAGGCAGATTTCAACGAAAGATTACATATTTTTGTCAGAAGATCCACAAGTTCAACTTTGAGTTCTTTCAGAACTCTTGGATGTATGCCATCTGGACCTGGTGACTTATTAGTTTTTAATTCATCTATCAGTTGTAGGACCTCCTCTCTTGTCACCTCAATCTGACTCAGGTCTTTCAACACCCCTTCCAATATAAGTGGTTTTGGAGCAGGCAAACACTTCTCATCTTCCACAGTGAAGACGGAGGCAAAAAATGCATTCAGCTTCTCAGCCATTTCCCTATCCTCCTTCAGTAATCCTTTGACCCCTTAGTCATCTAAGGGCCCCACTGCCTCCCTGGCTGGTTTCCTGCTTCTAATATATTTGAAGAAATTTTTATTGTTGATCTTTATGTTTTTTGCAATATGCTCCTCATAGTCCCTTTTTGCCTGCCTGATCACGGTCTTGCATTTGATTTGCCACAGCCTGTGTTCCCTTTTATTAATCTCACTTGGACTAGCTTTCCACCACTTAAAGGAGTCCTTCTTACCTTTTTCAGCTTCCATTACTTTGTTTGTTAACCATGCAGGCCTTCTGTTATACCTGTTTGTGCCTTTCCAAATTTGTGGTATATATATTTTCTGAGCTTCTAGGATTATAGTTTTAAATAGCCTCCAAGCTTCCCCAAGGGTTTTGACCATATTTACCTTTCCTTTCAGTTTCCTCTTCACATGCCTCCTCATCGCAGAGAATTTACCCCTTTTAAAGTTAAACATGGTTGTGCTGGTCTTTTGGGGCAACTCCCTATTTATACAAATGGTGAAATCAATAACATTATGATCACTGCTCCCAAGTGGTGCGATCACTTTTAAATTTCTCACCAAGTCTTGGGCATTACTTAGGACCAAATCCAGGATTGCCCCACCCCTGGTAGGTTCAGAGACCATCTGCTCCATAGCACAGTCATTGAGAGCATCTAGAAACTCAATCTCTTTCTCTGGACCAGAACACATATTGACCCAATCAATCTGCGGGTAGTTAAAATCACCTATGACGACACAGTTTTTACATCCAGCCACTATCTTTAGGCCTTCCATCATATTATAGTCGTCCTCTATCTTTTGATTTGGTGGGCAATAACAAACTCCCATAGTTAAATTTCCTCTTGGGCCCTCTATTTCAAACCAAAGCATTTCTAGAAGGGAATCTAATTCTCTGACGTCAGTCTTACTGGACCGTATGCCTTCAATGACATACAGTCACCCCACCTCCAACCCTTCCCTCCCTATCCTTCCGATATAACTTATATCCAGGATTCACCGTGTCCCACTGATTCTCATTCCACCAAGTTTCTGAAATTCCCACAATGTCTATGTTTTCTCCCAACACTAAACATTCCAACTCACCAGTTTTACTTTGAACACTTCTAGCATTTATATACAAATCTGTAATTTCCCAGGCAAGCTAGGCCCACCACCTTCCTCCTGCCGCCTCGAGACTCTGGCAGGCAGTCCATTCTTTTTGTCATCATCTCAGTGGACAACTCTGATCCATTACCTAGTAGAAAAGTATCAGCTAACCCTTCATCTCTTTGAGATGAGTTCTCCCGAACCAGAGACATTTCATCTGTCGGCTTTCCCCCAAGATTTAGTTTAAAAACTGCTCTGCCACCTTTTTGATTTTAAGCGCCAGGAGCCTGGTTCCATCTGGGGACAATGGAGACCGTCTTTTTTGTACAGCTCCCACTTGTTCCAGAAAGCATCCCAGTGCCTAACAAACTTAAATCCTTCCTCCTTACACCGTCATCTCATCCACACATTAAGACTTCTAATTTGTGCCTGTCTCTCCAGCGCTGCACGTGGAACAAGTAGCACTTCTGAGAAGGCTACCTTGGAGGTCCTGGTCTTAAGTCTCTCACCTAGCAGCCTAAATTTTTCCTCCAGGACGTCACGACTGCATTTCCCCACATCGTTGGTGCCAACATGCATCACGACCACTGGCTCCACCCCAGCACTGTCTATCAGCATATCTACTACATGCATAATTTCTGCTACCTTCGCACCAGGCAGGCAAGTCACCATACAGTCAGTACGTGGTTTTGCCACCCAGCTGTCTACTTGCCTAAGGATTGAATCACCAACTATCTAGAACCCCCCTCTCTCCCTGCCCAGGGAGGATTCCCGCTCACCAACCAAATAAGAGGTCCCTTCTGAGGGTGCATTCCCCTTATCCTCAGTCCAGTGCCCTGTTCCCTCTCGACCCTCATGCTCCCTGGCAGCAACGGGGCTGCCACGTTCAGAGCGGGGCTCATCTAACACATCCCCGAGAGTCTTCTCTGAGTGTCTCTGCTTCTCCAGGTCAGTCACTTCAGCCTCAAGGGTACGAACTCATTCCATGAGGACCAGAAGCTCCTTGCATCGAGCACACACCCAAGACTTCTGTCCTGTGGGCAGATAGTCATACATGTGACACTCAATGCAAAACACTGGAAAGCCCCCACCCCCCTGCTGGCATTCTACCTTCATGATAGCTTTTTAAAAATATACAGTCCCCTTTTAAATCCTGTTTGTTTATGTGGCTCCCTGCCTGGAGAGTTTACTTACCTTATTGGGAACACAAGGAATCTGGGTTCCTGGTCCTTACACAGCCCCCAGGCTAAGAGCCACAGGCCAAGAGCCCCTTAGATCTCTGGCAAGGCACAGCTTAACAATGCAAAGAGGGTGGGAACAAAGCCACTCCTAATCAATCAGCAACAATCACCTTCAATCATCTTCACCTTCAGCCCTTCACAGAAGTTTTCAGCAACTCCCCCAGCTGCTAAGCCACAAACCTCACGCTTGTAGCACTTCTCTGCTCTATCCCAGAGCTTTCTTTCTCTCTCTTACCTAGAGATGTAGTTAGGAACCTATCTCTGTTTCTACATATGTTAGTTCCAAAATAAACCTTTGTCTACAATTTAATCAAGTTGTGCAACCAATGCTGTGTTAATTGTCAACAATTGTGAGGATGAAATGGGATGACAAGTTAGTTCCGATATAAATTAAATGGACACAAATCTAACATCAAAAACTGCAGCATTCAGAAAGCAGTGGAGGGACATTTTAATCTGCCAGGACATCCTGTCAAAAATCTAAAGGTTACTGTTCTCCTGCCCCCTCACAAAAAAAAAAAAAAAAAGTAAAAGGAAGAATTCAATATGAAAGTGCTGAACTAGGATTTCTCAAGAGATTGAATACTGTCTCTCTCTCTGGCCTTAACAGAGATTTGGATTTCCTGACTTGTTAATAGTTCAATAAGATCAACAGTTTCAAGATTTTAGATGGTTTATCTTCGTCATATTGTAATTGCCTAAAAATGTTCAGTTTCATGGTTTTGCACTGCACCTTCCCTAATTAGACTATTTTTCACTTTAAGCTGTCCATTTCTACAACCACTCTGAATGGATTTATTACTGTTTAGAGTGTATCTATTCTGCATCCATTACAGATTCAATCTTCTCAATTCTCTCACAATCCATTGAGCTGGATCCAGACTAATATTTCCAGCTATGGAACACATATTTTCCTTCCTTGCTCCTCCCAAGGCACCCCCTTGAAGTTCTGCTCTTGGGAATTTCCTCTTCCCAGCATCAGGATTTATGGGAGCCTTGCACCTGTGGAAGCATCTGGACCCATGAGCAGCAACCACATCCTTTCCAGTTTCTTTCACAGAGACTTACACCAGCAGGTGTGGTGTAGTGGTTAAGAGACACGGACTCTGATCTGGAGAACTGGGTTTAATTCCCTACTCCTCTAAGTGAAACTTGCTAGGTGACCTTGGGCCAGTCACAGTTCTCTCAGAACTCTCTCAGCCCTACCCACTTCACAAGGTTGCCTGTTCTGGGATGAGAAAGGGAAGGCGATTGTAAGCTGCTATGAGAATCCTTAGGGTAGAGAAAAGAGGGATATAAAAACTAACTCTTCTTGTTCTACCTGAATTACATACCAAAAGAATTAGAACATCTCTGTCTGCTAAAATTTCACCTCCTCTCTCTCTTTGTAAACTGCACCAGAAGTTATCTGCAAAATTATATATTCCACATGCATCTGAGGAAGCATGGCTTGATTCACAAAGTTTATGCTAAGATAAACTGTGATAGCCATTAAAGTGCCACTACTGTTATAATCCTTTGAGGAAGGATAGAATGAAATAAATAAATAAGTTACCCAGCATCACTTTCTCAGCTTCAAGGAATGTTACAAAACACACTGTGCATAGGCGTAAACTATGCAGGGTCTCAAGGCCGCCCCCCCCCCAGTGGGGGCTAAGCTCCCACCAGGCAACCAACACAGGACTTGTCAGTGAAAACTGAATGATTTAGGTATCAACAGCAGCTGTAAACTGTAGCATATGCTGAACCCAACATGTAGTTGGTGACAGCCAGTTTGGTGCAGTAGTTAACTGCACAAACTCTTATCTGGGAGAACCAGGTTGGATTCCCCACTCCTCCACTTGCAGCTGCTGGAATGGCCTTGGGTCAATCATCACTTTCATAGGAGTTGTCCTTCAAAGGGCAGCTGCTGTAAGAGCTCTCTTAGCCCAACCTACCTCACAGGGTGTCTGTGGGGCGGGGGGAGGTAAAGGAGATTGTGAGCCACTCTGATTCCGAGTATAGGGCGGGATATAAATCCAATAATAATATCTTCCTCCTCTTCTTTCTTCCTCCTCATCTCAATTTATACCCCATCCTACGCCTTAGCAAAAAAACACACACACCCATGCCTCATGTCAGAAATATTTTTGTGTGTGTAACCTCAGAAACTCTAGTGTCTGAAAAAATATCATAAAGTAAGAAGGCACTGTGAAGGGGGCTATAGACACCACTTAGTTGATGTTAAAGGTGCCACTGAACTCCAACTCAGTTATTACATTTGTTGACTGCTTTATTATCTGTAAGAGCCCCATGGCACAGAGTGGTAAAGCTGCAGTACTGCAGTCTGAACTCTGCTCACAACCAGAGTTTGATCCCGGCGGAAGTTGGGTTCAGGTAGCTGGCTCCAGGTTGACTCAGCCCTCCATCCTTCCAAGGTCGGTAAAATGAGTACCCAGCTTGCTGGGTGGAAAGTGTAGATGACTGGGGAAGGCAATGGCAAACCACCATGTAAAAACTTTGTGAGAGCAACATCACCCCAGAGTCGGAAATGACTGGTGCTTGCACAGGGGACTACCTTTACCTACCTTTACCTTGTTACCTGTGTACCAATTTACTGTGATTTACACATCTTACCCAATGTGTTATTCCAATCTTAGCTGGATTTATTGTTCAGTTACTCACCCCTCGTTTCTTACCTATATGTAATATTTGAGGAAATCTGTTTCAGTGAATCTTAAGGAGTGGACATACTAAGCTTCTCAATTGTACCCATAATGAAATGTTGTTTGACTTGTAGGTAAAAACTGAAACCTCAAACCTTATTCCCACATTTGTTTGTTAACTCTTGTGTTTGCATGCTAATTTTATGCAATTCACAGATCTTTCTCACATTCAGTCTCAGCTGTAATCAGCTATAATCACCCAGTATTTTATGCATCTTTGCTTTTCTGACAACCATCCAGCCCCTGTAAGTAAGAGTTGAGGAAATTGTTTTCAATGTATCTGACAAAGTGCGCTAGCACAGGATAGCTTATACCCAGAATAAAACTCATTAAGTCTTAAAGGTTTTACTGGACTCAAACTTTGTTCAACTAGTTAATGATTGAAAAAGAAATTCCAGGGTTGGAAAAATGGAGAGCTGACCTGCTTCTTCTAAGAGGAGTGGACCGGAGTCTTTCTTTTGGGCATAAAAGGCGATTCCAATGCCTGCTGCCTACAGTTTCCAGAAAGGGAACTGTCCAAGACATGCTTGAAGAATTTTGAGGGGGTTTACTTTGGCAGACGAGGAGTCCCAGTGGGATTCCTTTTCTGCTCTGAAGAGCCCCCGGTGAAGAATTGCAGTCCATCATCAACAAAGGGTCTCCGGGGTCATTAAATTGACATAAACTCATCAAGATTCCAACTTTCGATGGATTACAATAACATCTGAAAGGGAAGAGATCGGTGTAAAAGAAGAATAGACTTTCATTAAGGTAAAGATCTTTATCTACAACTATGGGACTAAAACAAGCTTTTTAAAATTAAAAGATTAAGATCTGGGACTAACTGTAAGAGCAAAAAGTAAATTTGGGTACTTTTGAGACCTAAAATAAGCAGGAAAATGCAGAAATATAACTGTTGTTTGACATACCTGTGGTTTTGAAAAAATCCCCCGACATAATAGAGTTGCTGATCTTCAAGACGAAACAGGAAGTGACATTTTACAAATATCATGAGACTACTAACCATCGAGAATGAGACTTCATGGCCAGAGAGTCAGGAAGTAAATACTGGAAGAAGGAAACTTTCAAGCCTCCAGGGGCATCTCTAGAGCCAGAAATCATAGAGAAACATTGGAAGCCATTAAAGAAGGGTCAAAGGTTTTATATCTTTAAATGAAGAACGGGACTTTAAAAGTTTATACAACCGGCAGGAATCATCCTAAAAAGGAGAACGATTTTGGACAATATGAGTAAAACTAAATTTTAAACATTATTGAAGAAAGGAAAACTTTTTGAAAAAGGGGCTTGGAAAAGTCACAGCCGCCATTTTGGATTTCATAAAAACTTTAAAAATTAATATCTTGAGCTAGGAAGCTCAGAGAATGGTGATTTGGGGCTTGTTGGAAAGGGCATGCACTAATCTATTGAATCCAGTCATTGGTTTGCTGATTGGTGAGGTCAACATTAGAGCCTATTTTGTGCTATGGGAGACAGTGATATCTGATCAAAAGCTGGGAATACATTTGAGATCAGGCTCATTGAGGGAAGGAAAAATAGCTAAACAAGTTCAAGAGCAAATGGATGTGATGGAGGCAAGATTGGCGAAGGTGATGAAAGACTTAATAACTGGAAGTGAGAAGAAACTAACTAAATAAATTAATTCTAGTGCTGAAGAAGTCAAGAAAAAAATTAAAAAAGAGATTGAAGATCTCAGGAAAGAGTCACAAGCAACAGCGCAGAAGACACAGGAGACTGAAGCTGAAGTCAAAGACCAAGATGCTATTATTAAGAAGATGCAGGAGAAAGCAACACTACAAGATTGCAAGTTAATTAAAAACTTGATTAGTTTAAGAGGTGTTCCTGAAAATGTACAAGAGAATTTAAAGAAGTACATCCCAACAATCATTGCTGAGTACATGGGAGAGGACCCTGAGGTGACATGACATTTGTATGACTATGTTTACAGGGTCAACTTGGAATTTGCTAGAAAGCGCAAGCTACCAAGGGATGTGGTAGTAAAATTTACTACAAGAGATATGGTGGGAAGCATTTTAAGTCAGCAATATGAAAAAGAAATGGTGGTGGAGGAAAGCAAAGTAAGAATAATGAAAGAGGTGCCAAGAAAGGTCATAAGTGACAGAAGACAATTTAAGAAATTGACAGACAAGCTAAGGGCAAAAGGAATAAGAGACAGATGGATTCTACCTGAAGGCCTTGGCTTTGGATTTAAAAGACTGAGAATTACAATAATAGATACTCAAGGCATGGAGAAGTTTTTTGCAGACAATAAAGAATTTGGAGATACAGAATAACTGAAGAATCATTATGGATTACAAACTAATTTCTTGGAATGTAAATGGACTAAATTCACCACAAAAAAGAAAAGCAACATTTCATTGGATTAAAAAACAAAAATGTAATATAATTTGTCTACAAGAAGTACATATTAACCAAATGGATTACAAATTTTTATGGAACAAATCCTTGGGTGAAGAATTTTTTTCATTGGCTAAGGAAAAGAAAAAAGGAGTGATTTTTATATTAAAAAAGAATTGGAGCCAAAGTTGATTTTTAAGGACAGTGAAGGTAGATATGTTGCAGTGGAGGTGTTAATGAGTGAGGAAAAAACATTGTTATTGGGACTATATGCCCCAAATGGGGTAAAGAATGCTTTCTTTAAAGACATTATGCAACAACTAGACCAACTGACATATGACCAGATATTGTTAATGGGAGATTTTAATGGAACTATTAAGAACTCTCTGGATAGGTCTGGGGGAAAAAATACAGATGGCAAACTGCCAAAGTCATTTTTTGAACTAATAAAACAAGAAAGTCTGGAAGATGTATGGAGAAAGTTTAATCCTAATGTATGTATACTTTCTTTTCAGCAAGGCACAACTCCTTCTCAAGAATTTACATGTTATCGGCTACCAAACATTTGGGACTTATTACAAATAAGATAGAGATTCTTCCGAAAATAGGTGCAGACCATAATCCATTATTGTGGTTGGCAAAAGACAGGAAAAAGGTGAGGAGATTAAATGAGGATTTATTGCAAAATGCAGAAATAGTGGCTTCTCTTGAAAAAGAAACTAAAGCCTTCTTCCAAATAAATGAAAATCAGGATGTTCAATATCATACCTTGTGTGGGATGTGTATAAAGCTGTAACGAGAGGAATTTTAATTATATTGAACAATAAAGATAGAAGAGATAAAGAAAAACAAATGGTGGATCTACAAAAAGAAATCGGCAAAAAAGAAAGAGAACTGCGAAAAAGACCGTGGAAGAAGAAAATTTTGTGGGAGATTACAATCTTATAGTCAATTGAGGCATTTATTGAATAAGGAGGTGGAATGGAACTTAAAAAGACTGCAGCAGAAATCTTTTAAAGGTGCTAACAAACATGGGAAGTACCTGGCATGGCAAATGAAGAAAAAAAGGGAGAATAAATTTATAAACAGAATTATAGTTGGAGGTAAAGATATTGTGGATCAATCAGGAATCAAAAGGGAATTTTATAAATACTATGCTAAACTATTCAAAGGTCAACAAGTAGATAAAGAGAAAATAGAAGTGTACCTGCAGAGAATAAAAGTAAAGCCATTAACAGAAAACGTGGGAAAAACTTTAAATGAACCAATCGAAAAAGTTGAAATAGAAGTAACTCTATGAAACTCGCAACATGTCAAAGTATTAGGGAAAACTGTTTTAAGATTATGTATAGATGGTATATGACTCCTAAAAAATTAGCAAAGATGAATAACAAGATGCCAGACAGATGTTGGAAATGTAAAAAGCATGAAGGTTCTTTCTACCATATGTGGTGGACTTGTGAAAGAGCTAAAATGTTTTGGCAGATGATTCAGCAAGAGATGTCTAATATCTTGGGATATGAGTTTAACAAAGTTGCAGAGTTTTCTGTTGGGATTACAAATGGAAAAAATTCCAAAAGAAGATAGAACTTTAATCTGGTACTTGCTCTCAGCTGCTAGGACATTGTATGCGCAGTTGTGGAAGCAAGAAAAAATACCAGAGAAATGGGATTGGATTATAAAAGTCATGTCATGGAGTGAAATGGAAAAATTAACAAGAATATTAAGAGACTATGATTTAGAAGTTTTTAAGATGGAGTGGAAGAAGTTCAGAAGATACGTAGAAAAAGAGTGGAAAATAATAGGACATTGGACAATCTTTGATAATGATTAAGTTTTTTAAAAAACAAGAATATAACTTTTGGTTTTTTAATAGTTAAGGGTACCTTTAATATTTGTTTTTCTTTAAGTAAATAACACTGGTGGGGGTCAAGTAACGGGGGGAGGGGTGGGGGAAAAAGTAAGATATGGGGTAGGTAAATCTGTCCTTTTTTAAGTTGTAAGATATAGATATAGATTTGCTACCATATGTTACCAATAAAATTATTTTAACCCAAGAAAAAGTTGAAATAGAAGCAGCAATTAATTCATTGAAATTAGGTAAAACACCGGGTCCTGACAGCTTTTCAGCAAAAGTCCTGGCAGATGTATTAGTACCAAACTTGAAAACTGATGAATAATATTAGACAAGATGGGAAAGTGCCAAATACATGGAAGGAAGCAGTTGTTTCATTGATACCAAAGGAAGACAGAGATGCCACTAGCATTAAAAATTATAGACCGGTTTCCAGTTGCCTGATATTAAGTTATATCGTGATGCAGTTTGTTTGGTATGGATTAAGGACTGGATAACTTTGTTTAACAGGAAATTATTGGTCTTTGAAGGAAATGTTTTTGGTTGGCATGCTTAAATGTATTATGAGAAGGAGAAGATGGATGGATTTTTCTCACATCATTACATAAGAAGGAATTTGTTGAATACTTGGAAAAAATATAATAAATATGGTGACGAGAGAAAGCCGTTGTGAATTGTGCCAAGAGAAGTCATAAAGTTGTCTTCAGACCCACAGGAGGATAAATGGCTATCATACAAACAACTGCTAAAAATACAGGGAGGCAAGGTGGAACTAAAACCAGTGGAAGAATTGCAGGACAAACTTAATTAGTATCAACTGCAACAGATTAAAAGCTTGGTGGAGAAAGATGTTAGAAATACAGGAATAAGACACGAGCAAACAGAATTGGAAAAAGTGCTGTTGGGCGAAAATGAAAAATTGATTTCAAAAGTTTATAAGTTACTATTGAAATGGTCTACAGAAGATGAAGTAGTGACACCTCAAATGATAAAATGGGCAATAAATATGAACAAAGAAATACAAATGGAGACATAGGAACACCTATGGAAGAACTCTATGAAATTATCGACGTGTTACAATATAAAAGAACTGTTTTAAAATGTTGTACAGATGGTATATGATACCGAAGAAACTAGCAAATATAAATAAGGAAATATCAGATAGGTGTTGGAAGTGTAAAAAACATGAAGGTTCATTCTACCATATGTGGTAGACTTGTGATAAAGCGAAACAGTTTTGGCAAATGATTCAACAAGAGACCTCGAAAATTTTGGGTTATGACATCAAGAGAGCACCAGATATCTTTCTGGTGGGATTGCAAATGGAAAGTTTTCCAAAACAAGATAGGACATTGTTGTGGTACTTGCTTTCAGCTGCAAGGACATTATATGTGCAAATGTGGAAGCAAGATAAAATACCGGAGAAATGGGACTGGATCGTAAAAGTGTTACACTGGAGTGAAATGGATATAGAATCTTAAAAGACTGTAAATCAGAAAAATTCAAGGATGATTGGAAGAAATTTCAAGAATTTGTTGAAAAACAATGGAAAGTCAAGAGACATTTGGTGGTTTTTGATAATATTTTCTGAACTTTTAAGGGGAAGATAAAGATGCAAAAATGGATTTCTGATTTGATATACAATTTAGTAGAGGGTTAGATTATGAGATAAATAGAGGGTTAATTTTAATAATAATTAATACATAATCTTGGTTTATTTTGTATTGAGGTAAATTGGAAGTGAAGATTCTATAAGTGTGAATTTTACCTTTTTTTCTTTTTAATTATTTTAAACACCGGCAGAGGTCAAGAAAAAGAGGGTTGGGGGGAAGAGGAAACTTTGTAATGTATTGGTTAGTATTTTGGAATTTATGGTTGATGAATATCTTTCAATATGTTGCAGAAATAATAAAAATTGGTTTAACATAATGATTGGAGGAGAATAACACTGTATTGCTATGTTGCATACATATTGCTATAGTGTTGGGGGGGGTCTTTTGGCAGATAGATATTTTGTGTCTTCTTCAAGCCTATGATGGTTTACATTCATTTAAGTGGATGCTGAACCAGATCCTTTTAAAAATTAATGGCCTCAGCAAGCCTATTTTTTTTCCAAAATGACTACACTTTTAAAGACTTGGTCAAGTAGGTGTGTATTGACAATTGTTCACCACCTAGGCATAGGGTTGCCAATCCCCTGTTGGGGGCAGGGGATCCCCCAGTTTGGAGGCCCTCCCTGTACTTCAGGGTCATCAGAAAACAGCAGGGGGAAGGGAAATGTTTCCCTAAAGCTTTTCTGTATTGCCTTTTACTGTCAAATTTGTGACCATTAGTTTGTCCTATGCATATGATATGTATATTTGCAGATCTCAAAGTGACTATTCTAAAAGTGAATTTCAAAAACAGGACACAGCAAGAGACCTCTACCACTACAACCATCGGGTAACTCCCATCTTTTTCTGAATTTGGCCCAGTCCATGGGCATTGTTGGGGGGGGGGGTGCTCCCTAAATTTATTTATTTATTTATTTATTACTTTCCATTTATATCCCGACCTCTCCGCAAGCGGCTTACAACATCATAAAAAAACAATCAATCCAATAAAACATATAAAACCATAATTTACATATATCAACTTTAAAACCATTCTATAGCGCTATTTCAGTCCAGTATAGGCGGTATTGACTTCTTGACTATGATCGCCAGCATTTTGTAGGATGTCTGGTGGCAGCCCTTTTTCAATCAAACCGCAAAAGCCTGTTTAAACAATTCGGTCTTACAGGCCCTGCGGAACGCAGACAAATCCTGCAGGGCCCTTATAGCTTCTGGGAGGGTGTTCCAAAGTTCTGGTGCTGCCACCGAAAAAGCCCTGGATCTCGTCATACACAGCCTGGCTTCTTTTGAGCCAGGGGCAGACAACAGATTTTTTGTCCCTGATCGCAGTGCTCTCTGGGGGATATATGGGGAAAGGCGGTCCCGTAGATAGGCAGGTCCCTGACCATAGAGGGCTTTAAAGGTTAATACCAACACCTTGAAGCAAACTCGGAACACAACAGGCAACCAGTGCAGCTCTCTCAGCACTGGCTGAATGTGCTCCCATCGCGGCAGCCCCATTAACAGCCGTGCCACAGCGTTCTGCACTAGTTGTAGTCTCCGGGTTAGCATCAAGGGTAGCCCCATGTAGAGAGCATTACAGTGATCTATTTATGGAACTTCTCCATAAATTCATAGGTAGTAATAATGGAGGCCCCTCCCTGTGATGTCACTGGCTCCTCCCTATGATGTCACTGGATCAAATGTCTCTGGCTGCGCCCCAGCCCCCCCCCCCCCCCCCCCCCCGGAAATTGAAAAGTCTACGCCCCTGATATTGTGGCCTTATTGTCACAAGAAATGTCAATGTCCTGGAATATATATTACTGAAGTGTCCATGTTAGGGATGGGGACAAACCACATTTTTGAAGTTTGGTTTGTGGTTGAACCACAAATGGAACCATGAACCCATATGTAAGGGGTTAAATGGCTCCAGATATTCAAAGCAAACAGCTGAGTGGTGGGGAGCTCTCCACCACACAGCTGTATAGTTTAAATAGATCTGAGCCATTTTACTCCCAAGTTACTGCACACTGGGGCTTTTAGCAGTGAGCAAAAAGCAGGGGGTGAAATGTCGGGGAGGCATTTCACACCCTGCTTTCTACTGGTCAAGAAAAGCTGCAGCCAGCATTAATCTGGGAGTGGAATGGATAGGAAGTATTTCACCCCCAAATTTCTGCTGGCCATGGTTTTTTTCCCGCCAGCAGAAAGCTAGGAGTGAAATGCCTCCCAAGCATTTAATCCTGATTTCTGCTGGCCAGGAAAAGCCACAGCCAGCAGAAATCTGGAGGTGGAATGCCTGAGAAGCATTTCACTCCCTGCTTTCTGCTGGCTGCAACTTTTCTGGCTGACAGATACACCCTCTATTTCTGCTGGTTGTGCAAAGTCATAGCCAGCAGAAAGCTGGAGTGAAATGGCTCAGAAGCATTTATGTCAGATTTGTTGGATTTGTCAGATTTGTGTCCATTTATCCTTTGGTGTAGTTCTCTATGTAGAGAACTAAAGAGCATTGTTGGCATTTAATGGCATACACAATATTAAAAGATGAGCACGTGAATAAGCATGAGATGGTATAGTTGATGTTGTTAGGTCCAGTGATTGAGTTGCCTGGCTGTATGCGGCAGCAAAGCTGGCATCTGGGCTTACTGAAAGCTCTGATACTAGTGTCTGTGTTCAAATTAGATGTTGTAGTATTGTGTGTGAGGAGTTGTTTGAGATTGGGGGCTGTATGTGCACAAGAAATGATTTGCCCCCCAGTACTTGTGAAAGAGAACTGTCATCCAGTAGAGATTGAGCTGAGAGCTGTATGTGACCAACAGTGGTGTTCTGTTATTGTTTCTTTTAAGCCTTGTAACAGGTTATTTCTGGGTACCATTTTGGTTTTGTTAATCTGTTTCTTGGCTTCACCAGGTGGATACTTGAATTTTAAAAAGGTTTATTGTAGATCCCTCAGATGAGAATCTCACATCTATTTGTTAACTCTTGTATTTGTATGTCAACCACCTTACTGCCAACCACCTTAATCTAAACTCAGCTATAATCACCCAGTACTTGTTCATCTTGACTCTTACTGGCCCTTCTGTAGCCAAGAGACAATTACTAACTGATGGGAACACCCCAAAAGGCAGGGGTCCCCATTACTGACCTGAAGCAGAGATCCTAAAAACAGGCCAAGCGAGAACACTCAGCTTGGGCCAGCCAAGGCGCCACAAAAAGGGGCTTCTGTCTAAGGTTGTAACCAGGGCTTTTTTAAAGCAGGATCACACAGGAACACTTCAGGGGCTGTGGCCTAATATGCAAATGAGTTCCTGCTGGGCTTTTTCTACCATCCTGGTTGCAACAGCATCCTGGAGGCAATCTCTAGTGCTCACCCCTCTTCAGTGGAATGACTGTAACAAATGAATTCTACCAGGTAGGTATCTGCATACTCAAAAGCTGGCTGGCAACATCCAGCGAATCTTTTCACATCTTCAACACTTGACCCAATACCTTTTGTGTATACCTTATGGTAATGTGTACACCTGGTGAACAAATCCTCTTCTTCCTGCCACAACCCTCAGGATACCAAGATAAAAATTATTGCTAACATTGAGACCTACTGCTAACATTGAGACCTACTGCTAACATACCACAGGAGGATGAATTAATTACAGTATATATTATAACGGCTGCTAGGATTTTATTTGCTCAGTATTGGAAATCTAATTTTATACCGGATAGAGAAGAAATTTCTCAAAAAATTGTAAGTGTGGTAGAAATGGATATTTTAGCAAATATAATTAAAGGTAATACAAAGGAGAAAGCAATTGGGAGGTGGAAGAAGGTTTATTCATGGCTAGAAAATAATTAAAATGGAATTGTAATTAGCGATTTTTATGTTACAGTATTTCTTTGTTTGAAATGGAAAAGAACAGTTGAGTTTGGTTTTAACACAGTCTCACCCCATTTGAAATTTTTGATGGAGTAGGCAAGAGGCCAGAAAGGCAGCTAGTCATGTTTAGTTTAAAAGGCTGGTAGATGGTTGGTTTGTATAAATTTGTTTTGTTTTACATAATGTATGTTAAGTTGGATTAATAAAAAAAAAAAAGACTTTCGTGACATCCATTAGCACCCATTCCCATCTTTTGTTTAAACCTGGAAACCTATTCAGTTCACTCCAGAAGGACTATCAACAGTCATCATACTCCCAGAGGAGGATTCCCCCCCCCCCCAAAAAAAGAAAACACAGTATAAGTATTGGAGCCTAGCTACACCTGAAGTGTGCAATCTGTTGGGCACCTAGGCATGTTACACCCCTATTACACTAATTTTGGGCCTCTCTGAGCATGTCATGCTGGCCATGCATGGTCCTTTCTGTAATTCCTTCTTCACAGACGTCTGCATATCCGGACAAGTAATATTATTCCATAACTGACCCTAAATATCTCTATTTTCCAATCCTTATTTTTCCTAGTTTCTTGCTTATGTGTATATTTGTTTAAAGTGTAATTGTATCTCAGCATATTCTTAGTAAAATTCTTGCCCTTTAAATCTGGAGTATTCTTACTGAACAGGACCTTGGTAGACAAAGGTATGTGATCTTTGTATCCTTCTGGTTCTCTCCAGTCCCACAGGTAATTTCCTCAAAATGGGACAGGACCAGTTCTGGTAACACTGCCTGACAACTAACCCCCCTAATCCTATATGTAATGATTGAGGAAATTCTGTTTCACTGAGGGTACATTCACACTACACTAAACAATGTGTTTTGCAACTGGATTTTTACTGTGTAAGAATAGCAAAAATCTAGTTGCATTATTTAGTATAGCCTGAATGCACCCTAAGTGTGCTTGCACACTAAAACTTATACCTTGAATATAATTTTGTTGGTCTCAAAGGTGCCACTGGACTTAAACTTTGTTCTGCTGCTTCAGACCAACATGACTACCCACCTGAATCTGTATTTTTAATTGTTTCTATGTTTGCAACTTCATGGGCCCTAATTAAATGGAAAAACAGATTTATTTATTTTTTAAAAAGAAACAGATTTGAATATTTCTACCCATGATTTCTACCCATGGACAGGATGCAAGCAAAACCGGTAGATAATCAGTCATCTGTAGTGAGGATCTAGGATCCCTTTGAAACTACTTGCTGAAGCATCTGTCTCATTCTCTGATATATCTTTTTCCACCTCTTTGTTTTGTTCCTGGAATGGTGGAAATCATATACAATATGATGCAATACGTAATATGAAGCCTACCAGGTCATTGTGTTCACCTGGTCTCTCAAAATGATGCAGAAAACAAGCTATTCATGTCAAAAGATTATTGCACCTGGCAAGCCAAATGCATAGAGTATTAATAATTGAAAATTATTTCTGTAGTCTGTTACTGATGGAATATTTAATCACTTGTTCAGTCAATACAAGAATCCCATTTATTATTAATTAAAGATAAATAGTGAGTAATGTCTCTAGACTGAAATGTGTTACACCAAGATTATTAAGAGCACCCAGAGTTGATATATTATTTAGAAATCGATTAAACTTTTGTACAGATTTTAATGATTTAAATAGCCTTTCACTTCTTTAATACGAGGCCAAGTACTTTTTTGTTGTAGCTCTAGGAGTACCTAGGTGAATACTGATACGAATTGTGTGTGCATGTGTAAACTCACTTGGAAAGGAGCTTGTCTTACTGAGCAGTTTGGCTTCTCCTATGGGCATGCTGCAAATAACAGGCAAGCCTGGCTCACACATCCACAAATGCTCTCCTCAGTTTCTATGGTGAGAGTGTGTAAGTCTGCTTTTAGCACCTGCTGTGCTATGTCAAGGTTAATACCGGGAAACTTGGTAGAAAGCATTATCAAGGACAGAATGAGTAGGCACATTGATGAACACGGGCTATTGAGGAAGACTCAGCATGGGTTCTGTAAGGGAAGATCTTGCCTCACTAACCTGTTACATTTGGAAACAACTTGGTCCGCACTTAGCTGGCTTAAAACACCAAGTGCAACTGACAAGACAAGATATCCCACCTCAGAGCAGGAGAGTCCAGTACGGTGCCGAAGGGTCCCGCGGAGCTTGCCAGAGTTGCTGCTGACTTGCAGGGCGAGGCGGGGCCTGGGAACGAGCGCGGAGGAGGCTGGGCTGGGCTGTGCCGTTGGCCGGGCAAGGTCGGACGGCGAGAGGAGCAGCCGGCGAAGCGGAGGGAGTGCGGAGCGGAACAGCTGGGACGCCCACGCCCAACACATACGAGTGGCATGTGGCGAGCAGGCAAACAGACAGACTGGACGAGTGACTAAACAGAGGCGGGTGAGCGACCGGAGACCTCTGCAACCACACAACGTGAGCGCCGAGTGAGGGCGCGGCCAGGGGATTAACAGTAGTGACTGGGGCTGCTACCGACGAAGGGAGGTCTGCAGCAGCGGCCCCAAGGCCACTAGCCATCCTGGTGGACTGAGAGTCCCTGATTGGACTGGCCAACTCCACCAGAGGAACTGTGGAGCCCTGAGGCATGACTGGGAGGCACGGGGGGGGGGGGTTCGCCTCCCTGGGCCTGCTGGGCTGCGCCAGGGGTGTTGGCCGAGAACTCATGGACCCCGTTATACATCCCACCCTCGACCGCTGCCCCCAGTGTGGCACACGTCATGGTACAAGCTCGATGCCTGCACCTGTCTTCGCACTTTATCTACTCAGCACCTTACTTAGCACTTTACCCAAGCACTTTATCTACTCAGCACCTACTTAGCACAGACCTTGCACTGGCTAGCACGATAGCACTTTCCTTATTCAACATCCTACCCCCATCCACTCATAATTGACTATTTATAACTTAAATTTTAGCCAATTAACTCGTGATTTGTGATTATTATATTGATTGGGTCTGATTTTTATGTTATTTGGCAAATAAATTGAGGGTTATTAGGGAGGGATTATATTAATTATTGCCACTGATTTATAATATGTATTTTACCAATTAATATAAAGAGATTGTGGGGCGGGCTTAATCGGGTTGATTTGGAATTGGGATTAGTGGAGTGGAGTGGATTGGGGAGTAGTTAAGGGTGGTGCTAAAGGGTTCTAGAAGTGGTGGCTACGATAACAACAAACACCACCAGCGGGAGATGACAGGCCCAGGGATTCCAGTGCTCATGGGGAGGGGGAGGTATGGCGGTGGGAACAGACAACGATACAAGGGAAGGGGACCGAGACCAATTAGGGCTCGGTCACCTTCCAGTCTGTGTCCCATCCCAAGGGTGGCAGGTAGTAGAGCCAGATTAAATAACCCACCTCCGTCATTGGTGTTATGTAATGCCAGGTCCATTAATAACAAGACCTCTGTCCTCCAAGAGTTTTTACTCGAGCAGGAAATGGACGTGGCTTGCGTGACCGAGACCTGGGTACAAGAGGAAGATCTGGTAGCTCTCTCTCAAACAGCTCCCCCGGGTTACTCGATCTTTCACCAATCATGGACTAGGGGGCAGGGGGGAGGAGTGGCGTTGTTCATACGTGAGGCTTACTCCTTCAGGGCACTCCCGGCTCCAAAGATCGAGGGTATTGAATGTGCGGGCCTGGCGTGGGAGGTTGGAGAGGGGTTGGCGATTTGGCTGGAGTACCATTCGCCTAGCGCACTTGCCAACGCCTTACTGTCCCTGCTTGAGGCCATGGCAGGATGGGTGTTGGAGCACCCAAGGCTGATGATCCTGGGTGACTTCAACATCCATGCGGATGACCCGACCTCTAAGCCGGTGGCGGACCTAGTGTCATCCATGGCAACACTGGGACTCTCTCAATTTGTCACAACCCCCACCCACCAGGCTGGCCACATGTTAGACCTGATCTTTGCGGCCGGGGTTATGGTGGACGATGTAACTACAGAAGTAGTGCCATGGTCGGACCACCTTGCTCTCAGGGCTCGTATGGACATTCCATTCCAAACCTGCTTAGGCAACGAGTGTATTATGGCTCGCCCGCAGAGCCAAATGGACCCAGAACGGTTCCAGATGGCTCTACGGGATCCCTGGCCCTCTGGCGGTTCCCTCGATGGCCTTATTGAGTCTTGGAATAGCCGACTCTCGACAGCCATTGATGAGATCACACCTCGGCGTCCTCTGCAACCCCGGATCAGGCTGGCTCCGTGGTATAACCTGGAATTATGCCAGCTGAAACAGGGCCTCAGACGGCTAGAGAGGCACTCGGGACAAAGTGACTAGAGCATCTTATAGAGAATTTATGAGATCCTATGAAATGGCAGTCAAGGCCACAAAGAAGACATACTTTGCAGCTAAGATTGCGTCTGCAAATTCGCGCCCGGCACAATTATTTAGAACAATTCGGAATCTAACTACATTGCCGCAAGGCAAGCAAAATGTTAAGGAATTGGAGATAGGCTGTGAGGCTTTTGCGAAATTTTTTACAGACGAAGTCCAATCGCTCCGCCACGATGGCCCTGCCATGTTGGATACAGTAAGTGGACGTGAGGCTCCGTGCCTGCCTTCTGGTTTGATCTTGGATCGTTTCGACCCCCTCAGCTTGGAGGAAGTTGACAGAATCCTCTCTGCTGCACGCCCAACAATCTGCGATTTGGACCCCTGCCCCTCCTGGTTAATTAAAGCTTGCCAGGAGAACCTAAGATGTCCTATACGGGACATCATAAATAGATCTCTTTCAGAGGGTCTTTTTCCAACCCCTCTGAAGGAGGCAGTGGTCCGTCCTCTCCTGAAAAAGGTTACATCAGATCCGGCCGAATTGGCGGATTACCGGCCGGTCTCAAATTTGCCCTTTTTGGGCAAAGTAATAGAGAGGGCTGCGGCGTTGCAGTTGCAGAGTTTTCTGGATGATGCTTCCACCTTAGATCCTTTTCAGTCCGGCTTCCGCCCGGGCCACGGGACAGAGACGGTGTTGGTCGCCCTCATGGATGATCTCCGGCGACATCTGGATCGAGGCGGTGTGGTGGTATTGCTGTTGCTAGACCTATCGGTGGCGTTCGATATGGTTGATCACCGGCTGCTGACCCACCGCCTCGCCGACGCAGGGATTCAGGGGTTAGCCTTACAGTGGCTTTCCTCTTTCCTTGAAGGTCAGGGACAATGGGTGGCCATTGGGGGAGAGCTGTCTCAGAGGCACCCACTTAACTGTGGGGTGCCTCAGGGGGCGGTTCTCTCTCCAATGTTATTTAACATCTATATGCGCCCCCATGCCCAGATTGCCCGGGAACATGGGCTGGGTTGTCACCAGTATGCTGATGACACCCAGCTCTATCTATTGATGGGAGGCCGGGCCGCCAACGCCCCTGTAGATCTGGACCGGGCATTGCAAGCCGTTGCTGATTGGATCAAGCTGAGCGGGTTGAAATTGAATCCAGTGAAGACAGAGGTCCTTTGCCTAGGTCGCAGCGCCCCGGGAGGAGGGATTCCCCTTCCAGCTTTTGACGAGACACCACTGGTACCAGTGCGTGAAGTCAGGAGCTTGGGAGTGCTACTGGAGTCTTCCTTGACAATGGAGGCCCAGATAGCGGCCACTGCCAAATCCGCCTTTTTTCATCTTAGACGGGCGAGGCAGCTGGCCCCCTTCTTGGAGCGAGGCGACCTGGCAACAGTAATCCATGCGACGGTCACCTCGAGATTGGACTACTGTAATGCCTTCTACATGGGGCTGCCCCTGTACCGAACGCGGAAACTGCAGCTAGTGCAGAACGCAGCAGCCAGGCTACTAGTGGGACTACCTCAGTGGGAACACGTGCGGCCTAGGCTGCGGGAACTGCACTGGCTGCCAATTGTATACCGGGTTCGTTACAAGGTGCTGGTTATCACCTATAAAGCCCTATATGGCCGAGGACCTGCCTACCTCAGGGACCGCCTCTCTCCATATGTTCCCCAGAGAGCACTGCATTCCAGCTCACAAAATCTTTTGGAAATCCCTGGGCCTAAGGAGGCCAAACTTAAAACAACTAGGGAGCTGGCCTTCTCTATAAAAGCGGCCCAATGGTGGAATCAGCTGCCAGAGGAGGTGCGGGCCCTACGGGATCTCAACCAGTTCCGTAGGGCCTGCAAAACTGCCCTCTTCCAAGAAGCCTTTAAGCTGTAACCAGAATGAATATTACGCTGCCAAGATAAGTAGCACCACTGTATTGTTTTAGCTTATTCTTAAAATTAATTTACATTTTGTATTTATATTGTTGATTGATTTTATCTGTTATTGTCATACCATGATACTGTATCATGTTCTGTAAGGCGCCCTGAGCCTGCCTTGGTGGGGAGGGCGGGTATAAATAAACACGTATTATTATTATTATTATTATTATTATTATTATTATTATTATTATTATTATTATTATTATTATTATTATTATTATTATTATTATTATTATTATTTCTTTGAGGGGGGTGAACAAACATGTGGACAAAGGAGACCCGATAGATGTTGTTTACCTTGACTTCCAGAAAGCTTTTGATAAAGTTCCTCATCAAAGGCTCCTTAGAAAGCTTGAGAGTCATGGAGTAAAAGGACAGGTCCTCTTGTGGATCAAAAACTGGCTGAGTAATAGGAAGCAGAGAGTGAGTATAAATGGGCAGTCTTCGCAGTGGAGGACGGTAAGCAGTGGGGTGCCGCAGGGCTCAATACTGGGTCCCATGCTCTTTAACTTGTTCATAAATGATTTAGAGTTGGGAGTGAGCAGTGAAGTGGCCAAGTTTGCGGATGACACTAAATTGTTCAGGGTAGTGAGAACCAGAGAGGATTGTGAGGACCTGTTGAGGCTGGGTGAGTGGGTGTCAACGTGGCAGATGCAGTTCAGTGTGGCCAAGTGCAAAGTAATGCACATTGGGGCCAAGAATCCCAGCTACAAATACAAGTTGATGGGGTGTGAACTGGCAGAGACTGACCAAGAGAGAGATCTTGGGGTCATGGTAGATAACTCACTGAAAATGTCAAGACAGTGTGCGTTTGCAATAAAAAAGGCCAACGCCATGCTGGGAATTATTAGGAAGGGAATTGAAAACGAATCAGCCAGTATCATAATGCCCCTGTATAAATCGATGGTGCGGTCTCATTTGGAGTACTGTGTGCAGTTCTGGTCGCCGCACCTCAAAAAGGATATTATAGCATTGGAGAAAGTCCAGAAAAGGGCAACTAGAATGATTAAAGGGCTGGAACACCTTCCCTATGAAGAAAGGTTGAAACGCTTGGGACTCTTTAGCTTGGAGAAACGTCGACTGAGGGGTGACATGATAGAGGTTTACAAGATAATGCATGGGCTGGAGAAAGTAGAAAAAGAGGTACTTTTCTCCCTTTCTCACAATACAAGAGCTCATCGGCATTCGATGAAATTGCTGAGCAGACAGGTTAAAATGGATAAAAGGAAGTACTTCTTCACCCAAAGGGTGATTAACATGTGGAATTCACTGCCACAGGAGGTGGTGGCGGCCACAAGCATGGCCACCTTCAAGAGGGGTTTAGATAAAAATATGGAGCAGAGGTCCATCAGTGGCTATTAGCCACAGTGTGTGTGTGTGTGTGTGTGTGTATATATATATAAATTTTATATATATAATTTTTTTGGCCACTGTGTGACACAGAGTGTTGGACTGGATGGGCCATTGGCCTGATCCAACATGGCTTCTCTTATGTTCTTATGTCTTACTTTGCCTTATTTTATTCTGGTGCTCTTGGAATCACACAAGTCTTTTCAATTTTCATCCCAGTTATGCTTGCTGAGTCTTTTGAATGGCTGTATGTATGATTTCTAGAAGTTCCTTTCCCCTTTCTTTTTCTTTGCATCTGGAGGTAAGATCAGGAAAGATCAGGAAAGCAGATGTACACCTCTCTTGCTATTCTGCTGTTGGTCTTTCAGAATTAGCAGAGCAGATGAGCTTCCGGTGGTGGCGGGGTGAAGCAGCAGCGTCTTCAAGCAGGCAAGCCGAGGACATGCTGAACGAAGGCTTTCGGGGGACCGTGAGGGTCCGTGCAAGCCCCAGTTGCGGGGCCAAAGCACATAGAAGGTGCAAGGGGGCGGGTGGAGCTATCTGAGCCCCGCCGTCCTTGCCTATTACCTTGAAATCCTGAAGCCAAGCGGTGTTGCTTGACGAGACAGCCCCTGCCTTCCGGAACACGGAGGTGGATGGTGGAGGAGGGCAGGAACTCTTTTTGGTGATGTGGTATCAACTATATTGTTTTGTTCGTGTTTTTTTTTTTCTGGATGGACTTGGCATATTGGTGCCACCCGTTTGAGATTTTCCCATCTCCCTGACGGGGTTTTGTTCCCTTTGGGCGGAGGAAGTTGGTGTTGTGCGGCTGCGAACTGCGAGAAACAGAGCGGAGTGGAGTGGAGGCTTTGAGGAGGCTTAGTGTCGCGGCGGTGTTTTTGAGGACGGCGGGCTGAACGCCTCCCCTGGTTACAGTTTCTCCCTTTGAAGGAAGAAGAAGAAGGACGTGGGTCTGGTCGACAGGCAACGCGGAGGTGATCGTTAGTAGAGGAAGAGGGAGTGATTACGGGATGCTGAGCAGTTGAAGTGTGTAATCTGGATTGGAGTGCGTGCAGCCTCTTCCGGTACCAGAGAAAATAGTTTTGGAGAAGATTGAGCTAGCCCAAAGTGGGAAAACTTAAGCCTGACGGATTTTTTTCTTTTGTGGTTGGTTGCTGTTTTGTTGCCTGTTGTTTATGTTTCTGGCTCAGACTGGATCTACCTTTGTACTTTTAAAGACCTGAACTATAAGAAGTAAGAGGCAAAGGTCTCTCCGGTGGGGTGGGGTGGATGCCGTGCTAACTCTTATCAACCTGTAACAATTTATATTGATCTTCCTTGTGTTGTATTATTAAGAAAACGATTTGATCTAATCAAGGAAAGAGTGGTGACCTAAGAAGCTAAAGATCAGTATCAGGCATTAGGTTGACTCCTTTGTTCGTTTTGGTATCTTATTAGACGGTTAAAGAGAGAGAGTAAGATTGGTAAGATTTTTAATTTAATTCTTAAGAGACGAAAATGTCACAACAGGTAAAATCGAAGTTGTCACCAGGCCAACTGAAGTCAGTCAGTGTAGGTATTTCACAGGATGCTCTCAGAGATGTACACCAATCCTTTTTGGAGGCTTTGAACCAAATGCAGTCATCCCTAACCGCTCAGATGGAGGGCTTAGCGTATAAGTTGGAAGGCTTGGATAATAAGTTTAAGGACACTAAGAAAGATATTTTAGAAGTTGTTAAGATCACAAAGTCGATTGAGGACAAACTTAAACTAACAGAAAAGCGGGTAGGAGAGTTGAGCAAAAACAAGATGAATTCACAGGTAAGATAGCTCAATTAGAGATGGATCAATCAGAATATATTCTTAGATTTCTTAATATACCGGAGGAGAAAAATGAGAACCTAATTAAGATCTTGGGAGAGGCTCTAACAGACCTACTGGATATGAAAAAAGAGGAGACAGAAAAAGAAATAGATTTTGCCCATAGAGTATTTACCCAATATGCTAAAAATAATGGACTACCCAGAGAGGTGCACTTAAAATTTGTTCGGAGGTGTATGAAAGAGAGGGTATGGCATGAAGTTAGAGATCATCCACTTATGATTATGGGAGCAAAAATTAAAGTAATGAAAGAAACTCCTTGGCTAATAAGATCTAAAAGAAAAGAGTATATGAAATTGGCAATTTTACTTCAAGAAAAAGGGATTGTTTATAGGTGGTTGATTCCTGAAGGCTTATTGTTTACATATGTAAACGGAAGGTACAGGATTGATTCTACCTTTAAACTAGAAGACTTTCTCAGAAACCAAGCAAGACACTGGGGTAGGAAGTCAGGACGTAGAGACTCAAAAGAGGTGGAGGATAAGTTAGAACAGAGGGCTTCCACGGACTCAGTGGATCTATTACATCTGAAAGACCAAGAAGAAGGGGAGATTATACAAGAGGAAGAGCAGACTCAAAGAGAGACAAGGCTCCAGAAGAAAAAAAAAACTCTACAAACCGAACGTTAGAAATTTTATAATATAATCATGATTAAGGATCTGAAGATCTTATCTTTGAATGTTAATGGCTTAAATTCGCCGCAAAAAAGAAAGTGTGTGTTTTTGCAAATAAAAAAAATTAAATGCTGATATTGTCTGCCTTCAAGAGACACATATTAAGAGAAAAGATGAATTCCGACTGCTAGAGAAGTCTCTGGGGAAAGCAATAATAACTTCAGACCCAGACAAAAAGAAAAGAGGCCTAGTTACGTACTTTAAGGAAGGTATACAGGCTGAATTATTATTTGAGGCTAACGATGCCAGATTTCAGGGTCTTGAGATAACAAGAGAAAAACAAAAATTCTTATTAGTAAACATTTATGCCCCCAACAATAAGCAGGCCACATTCTTTAAGGACCTTAAGGTCGAAATAAGTAAATGCAAAATCGAACATAGATGCTTAATCGGAGACTTCAACGCTGTTCCTAGTCCGGAAATAGAT
Source organism: Heteronotia binoei (assembly GCF_032191835.1). Taxonomy (NCBI): domain Eukaryota; kingdom Metazoa; phylum Chordata; class Lepidosauria; order Squamata; family Gekkonidae; genus Heteronotia; species Heteronotia binoei. The sequence goes on from NC_083243.1 coordinate 104,776,982, forward strand.
AGAAGCCCCAGATCTTGCAGGGGAAAGCAAGGTAAAACAGGTAGCAATACTCTGCCAGAAAGCTTTTATAGGTTGGCTGATGAATTCCTACTAGTGGATGTTTGGCGCACGTTAAACCCTGGAAAAAAGGACTTCACCTTCTTTTCTAATAGGCACTCTTCTTGGTCCCGTATCGATATGGTATGGATAACGGCAGAACTGATGAAGTTAATAGAAGAGGTGGAAATCCTCCCCCGTATTATAGCAGATCACAATCCTATTTTATTAGGCATGCGAGGGGGCAAAAAGAATATAGGCTGGAGAATGCCAGTAAGCTTAATGGAGGATAAGAAATTTGTTGATTATATAGATCGGGAGATGAATTTTTTTTTTTAAGACTAATGTACAAAGTGAGATTTCCTACAGAACGATATGGGATGCAAGTAAAGCATACTTCAGAGGGTTAGTTATAAACTATAATGCTGCCAAAAGACGTGAGGATGATAAAACTTTAAAAGAACTCACTGAAGCACTAAAAAAAAAAGAGAAAAAACTAAAGGTGAAGCCTACAATGGCTGAAATTAAAAATGAAATTAAACTTCTCTAACATAAGATCCATCTAGCTCTTTTAGAGGAGATGGAGAAAAAAATACGTTATACTAAGCAACAGTATTTTGAGAATGCCAACAAACCTGGGAAATGGTTGGCATACAAGATCAGGAAAGAACGTGAAAAAAAGATTATAAAGACTCTGAAAGACAAAGATGGAAATCATAGATCTCTACTAGAGGAAATGAAGAGAATTGTAAAGGACTTTTATAAGGACCTATTTAGTGCGGTGGTGATAGACAGGGAAATACAGGAAGATTACTTACGGAATAAAATATCTCAAAAGTTAACGGAAAAACAGAAGTTAATCTTGAACAGCCCAATCTCGATGTTTGAGATAGAGGAGGCTTGGAGTAAATTCAAGAAGAATAAGGCGCCTGGTCCAGATGGTATAGTTGCAGAATATTATATTACATTTAAAGAAGTTCTTATCAACCAGTTCAAAAAACTTATTGAGGAGGTATGGGGCTCAGCAAAACTGCCAGACTCTTGGAGATCCGCTAATGTTGTCCTCATCCCCAAAACCGAAAAAGATTTAGATGAGGTTAAGAACTACCGACCAATATCCTTACTTAATGTTGATTACAAAATATATGCTACAATACTAGCCCAGCGTTTAAAGAAGATCCTTAACACTATTATTCACCCGGATCAAACAGGTTTTCTTTCTGATAGATACATGAGAACCAATGTTCGAATACTTGTAAATATTTTGGAATATTATGAGTTACACAGTGACAAGCAGGTGGCGTTATTTTTTTTAGACACTGAGAAAGCTTTTGATAATTTAAACTGGGAATTTATGTTCTTACTTTTAAGTTTTATGGATTTTGGGGATGGATTTATAAAAAACATTCGAGCTATCTATAGTGACCAAACGGCCAGAGTAGTTCTTAACGGGGACCTCACAGAGGAGATCAAGTTAGGGAAAGGCAAAAGACAAGGCTGCCCCTTATCTCCGTTGTTATTTATTTTATCTTTGGAGATCCTGAACAACGCTATTAGAAGGAATAATAAAATTAATGGACTGAAAGCTAAAGGTGAAACGTATAAGGTTTTAGCTTATGCGGACGACATGGTCATGATTTTGCAGAACCCATTAGAATCGGTTGAGGAAATGTTGTCCGAGATAGAGGACTACGGGAAAGTTGCAGGGCTAAAAATGAATAAACAAAAATCAAAAATAATTATAAAAAATATGACAACTCGAGATGCTAAAGAGTTAGAGAGAAAAACGGAATTCAAAGTAGAGAAAAAAGTCAGATATTTAGGTATAAATATGACAAGTAAATGTAGTGACATATACGATAATAATTTTACACCTCTACTAAGAGAGATTGAACTGGATACTAAAAAGTGGAGCCATCTGAAACTATCTTTTATGGGAAGAATCGCGCTAGTTAAAATGAATGTGCTACCAAAAATGATGTTTCTCTTCCAAATGATTAACTTTGCAGTCAGGAAGATGTTGTTTTCCAAATTGGGTCGACTGATCCGTTCTTTTGTTTGGCAAGGAAAAAAGCCAAGGGTCAAATGGAAAATCTTAACAGATAAGCGAGAAAATGGTGGAGTAAGACTCCCAAACTGGAAAACATATTTTACCGCATGTGTAGTCCTTTGGCTAAAAGAGTGGATCACTTTGGAGAACAAACGAATTTTAGCTTTGGAGGGCTTCGACTTACAGGTAGTTTGGCATGCCAACTTATGGTATGTGGCCAAGACTCAAAAATATTTTATTAACCATCTAATACGTAAGACGATAAATGACGTCTGGTTAAAGTTAAAGGGGAAGATATATAGTAAAACACCAAGATGGATCTCACCTGAGGAAGCATCAATCCAACCGCAACTATGGAAATTTAATAAGGTGGTTAGATATAAGGATCTTTTAGATGATAATGACAAATTGAAAGGGAAGGAAGAATTGGAGGCGACAGGGATAAAAATTCATTGGTGGGAGATGAATCAAATTACGGCCAAATATAATAAGGACAAAGTAAGAGGTTTCACCAAAGATAATTTCGATTTTGATAAAATACTCTATACGGAAAAAAATAAGGTGATTAAGAAGGTGTATAACTACTTGACCCAGTTAAATTTAGAAGATGAAACTGTGAAAGATACTATGATTAGATGGGCTAAAAACTTAAAAAAGAATGTTAATTTAGATCAGTGGTCTCTATTTTGGAAACTGAATTACAAGACTGACACCAGTTAATTACAGGGAAAACTTTTTCAAACTATTCCATCGATGGCATATTACTCCCATACAGTTATCTAAAATTAATCCTAAAATCTCACCTATGTGTTGGAAATGTGGAGAGAAGATAGGTTCCTACTATCATATTTGGTGGACGTGTAGATTAGCAATAAAGTTTTGGGTTAAAATGCACGGAATGTTAAAAGAAATTTTAAATGTAAATATACCTTTAAAACCAGAGATAATGTTACTTTCGTTAGTAAGGAATGAGATTCCAAAGGAAGATGAATATTTAACAATTTACATTCTCACGGCGGCTCGTATCGCCTTTGCTAAATATTGGAGACAGGAAATCGGTCCTCCGCAGGAGGAGATCGTTGATAAAATATTATATGCAGCGGAGATGGATGTTTTATCTAACTGGTTGAAAGGGGTGTCGAACTCTGACTCTCTTAAAAAATGGGAAAAATTTTATATCTGGATGAAGAAAATTTCAAATGGGGGGGATGAGAAAGGGATTTGAATATGTGGTATAAATTGTTATTTTTTCTTTGTTGTCTCAATCCCCAAATATGCAAACTTACAAACTTTTTTCTTTTTCTTGGCTGACCACATCCATACTCCTCTTGTATACTTAGCTTATTGTATTTTTTTCTCTTTTTTTTTCTTTCGTGAAGCGTATGCTTGAGCTGTTTATTGTTCTGTGTTGATGAAATAAAAGAATAAAAGTTAAAAAAAAAGAATTAGCAGAGCAGAAGAGAAACATCTCTGCCTTCTTCCTATCTGTCACTACCAGTCAATACTCAAGCTATGAAAGTTCTATAGTGTAATAGAGACCAGCTGAAGCCTCCTTGTCCCCACTTTTGATCTTTACTCTATATTTCAATTCTTCTTGTTCTTCAGAATATCTGCTGTCTCTCATTTCTTTTACTTAGGGATAATTTCAAATTTCCCATCAACATTCTCTTGGCCCTGAGTATTCCCTCTTCAATTTCACTCCTCTTGTGTGAAATAAATCCATGATTCTTTACTTTGTGTCAATACCCATAAAATCTATGGATTTTTCATCATTGTATGTGTTGTATGTGTGCCAATAAATCAACATCAGGCACATATTATACATATACATTATTTCCATGGTATATACATGCGGTATAAACAACACCTTAAGGAGTATGATATTGTATAAGATTCAAATGAGAATTTAGACTGTTGACAAAAATATAGACAAATATTAACAACAATGAAATAGGGAACATCCACTGAACCTATTTATAGCTACGTTTCTTAATCTTGGTAAACCAGGAATCCATGAATATTTTAACATACAGTAACATATTAACATACAGTAACTAAGGTTTATTAGTGGGTGACTTTTCCCACTCAACCACAAACCTGGTGAATGCTGAGAATTTGCTAGGAAGAATACTTTTGTACTTGAATAAAATTCCCAAGCATCCCAAATGCAATAGCCAGCCCTAGTCCCACTATAATTGTCCTGCTGAAAGACTGGCATGCAAATTCCTACATTGTGACTGTCACTGTTATATGTAAAGAGACAGCTTATAGCATGTGCTGCAGAACAGAAAGTAGATCTGGAGGCTTAGCTGATCTACATGACAGCAGGTGGCTGGCTGCCAGAGGTATTGCATCAGCCAGCCGAGTCAGCATGACACAGCAAGTTGCTGATTGGCTGTCCAATGTATAAATGTACAGAGTAACTGTGGTGATTGTGGGTTAATGGAGTTGGAGTTGCAGCGGAGCATATTGTCAATCAGAAGAGTGAGTGGTGTTGTAAATAAATGTATATAGTGGTTTTACAGCTACTGTGTACAGCCTTCATTCTTGCGTCGCTAAGAATCACCCTCTTGGACTCTAAGCGCATCGACAGGGTTATGGGCCTAGCACGCTTCCACTGCGCCTAGAAGACCTGAGAGAGGTGGTAAAGAAAGGACGCTGAGTTGCTCCAGAGGCTGCCTAGGAGGTGAGACCAGCAGTGGCTGAAAGGAGTCTGAGCAGGATAGCTACAGCAGGAGCTACTGTGCTGGTGGAGAAGCTCACCACTACCAACTACAACACCTGGTTGCTGAGGTTAGAGCATTTCCTGAAGAGAGAGGGGCTTTGGGACTGTGTGTCAGATCCTCCAGCTAATCACACGGTGGCAGAGGCCGTTCAGGATCAAAAGGCTCTAGCCACAATCATTCTAAGCGTTTCAGATGACCAGCTGGTGCATGTCCGTGGGCACCAGACAGCAAAGGAGGCTTGGGAAGCTCTCGAGGCTGTGTATGTACAGAAGTCAGCAGGGACGCTGATATCCCTATGTAGGAGGCTCTACAGGAAATGTATGCTGGCCGGGGAGTCGATGAGGGACCACCGCGACGGTATGTCTAATTGTTTCCAGGAGCTAGAAGCAAGAGGGAAAGCGGTGGCTGAAGATGATAAAGTGTACATAATTTTAAGCTCTCTGGATGAGAGATATGACATGCTGGTGATAGCATTTGCGGGCAGGATGCCGACAAGCTAATTTTGCCTTATGTGACCGGCAAACTACTGGCAGAAGAGCAGAGGCAGCTGGAGAGCAAGAGAGAGCAGACTCGACCCAAAGGAGAAGATAAGCCGAGGTCTGTTGGGGCTGGTTCCAGCTGGCAAGCTAAAGAGGAGGAAAAGGCCTTGCAGGTGCGGAGGAGGCGTTGTTATTTCTGCAAACAGCTCGGGCATGTGCAAAGATTTTGTCCACAGCAGCAGAGGAAGAGCCGGCAGCAGTCTTCAAGGACACCCCAGGCAACTCTGGTAAGAACTGGTTCGGGACTGCAGAGTCTGCCCTGGGTTGTAGATTTTGGGGCTACCCAGATATTCTGCTGCCAGAAAGAACAGATAGAGGACTGCAGACCAGCTGAGCAGAAGACTGTGAGCTTAGCTGATGGGAGACAAGCGAGCGTGCTTTGCCAAGGCACGGTCTATTTTCCGGGAATTAATTACAGCTTTGATAATGTGTTATGTGTGCCAGAGTTAGAGACTAATTTGTTAAGTGTCTCCATTCTGGCAAGAGCTGGATTTACCGTAATATTTGATAAGCAGGGCTGCGAAATTTTGAAGCAGGGTAAACAGCTGGCTAAAGGCACTCTAAGAGCTAATGTGTATGAGCTTATGCAAAATGTGGGGAAGGCACATATTGTGTGGAATAGACAGCCACACAGCAGGTGCATTCATAGGCTGCATAGAAGGCTGGGTCACACCAGCTACAACACAATAAATAAAACTCTGGAGATATTGGAAGGAGTGAAAGTAGATAAATGCAATGCCTTCCTAGATTGCAATGTTTGTAAGGAAGCCAAATCAAGGCAGTTCCATCGACTAGAAGGAGTGAACGTGTGTCGGAGAGACCACTCCAATTAATACATGCCGACCTGGTGGGGCCGTATGCACCCAGTGTTTCTAAAAACAGGTTTGGGTTGATTCTGGTCGATGAACACAGCAGGTTTGCGTGGGTGTATGCTATTAAGCAGAAAAGTGATGTCTGTGCAACCTTTAAGTACTGGGCTAGAAGGGTGCAAAAACAAGTTGAATGCAAAAATAGCCTCAATTCAGACTGACCAGGGGGGTGAGTTCCTGAACAAAGAGTTTGCCAACTATTTGAGGCAAGAGGGCATAGAGTTGCCAATGTTTCCTCTCCGTGGGAGAACGGGATTGTGGAACGGAGAGGGGGAGTACTCCAGGGTATCTGCCATGCTTTGTTAGAAGATAGTGGTCTAAAGCAGGCATACTGGGGTGAAGCCTTGAAAGCGTCCTGTTACATTTCTAATTGTTTGTGGACGGAGGCTATAAACGACATACCCTACAGGGTCCTGTATGGGAGACAGCCATCTCTGGATCACCTCAGAATATTTGGATCAAAGGCTTGGGTGAATATTCCTCTTGATAAGAGAAGGAAAGGAGGTGCCAAAAGCAAAAAGCTTGTGTTTGTGGGGTATCAGAATGGCATGAAGCCCTGGAGATTTGTGGACAGTAATGACTCGATAAAGCTGAGTAGGTCTGTCTCGTTTTGCGAGGATGAAAACTGGTCCAGAATTCATGCTAATGAAATGCCTAGAGAAAATAAGCTGCAACTGTCTCTGACAAGTGAGGAGGGGCAAAAGCCAGAAAGCAAGCAGGCTTACTCACTGCAGCAGGAGGAGGACAGTGCGAGCAGTTCAGATAGCAGTAAACTGCAGGAGACTTCTGAGGCTGTAAAAAGGGAGCCGGCTGAAGTCAGAGTCTCGGCAAGAGAAAATAAAGGTGTGCAACCAAAAGATATGGTTTTGAGGCTGATATAAATTATCTGGGCAATGGAGATAGTTTGCCTGATGGAAAGCCAAGCACTCTGTGTAAGTGCACCAGATGTACACGTGGATACTTCTTTCACTAGGGAAGAAGGAGGTTATACCTATGTATATGACGACCACCCTAAAACGTATCCAAGTGTGCTGGAGCTGTTGGAAGGCATGTCTCCCATAGAAGAAGGAGACACGTAAGCAAAAGCCTGTAAGGAGAGGCTGTAAGCAGTAACTGAATTAAAAAGGGTGCAATGTGCAAATGAATAAATGCTAGAATGTAAAAGCAATGCTGCAACATTAAACAAACTTACTGTTTCAAGATGTGTGTTAGGCTGTAACTAAACTATGATTGTAAAACTGAACTAAAGTGTGAACAATTCCAAAACTAAGTGTAAAAAAGCTGAAATCTGTAAAAATGTGAATTGGAAAAATATGTGCGTCTGTACTGAAACTACACAGTACTGTTTCCAACAGGTCTGGGAAACAAGCCAGCAAAAAGATAAGGGAAGTGCTCAGTCTGGGCAGAGAGCCAACTGAGGAGATATGGTCAATCTGGGCAGAGTGCCAACTGATAAGAATGTGCTTGCAGGTTAATTGGCAAGCTGAGCAAAATGTGTGTGCATTAACACAAGTGTTCAGGAGAATGAAAATACTGAACTGTAACTAATGTATATATGGGAAAGAAATGTAATCAATGTATTGATGGTAAAATGACCAATATATATAAGCAATATTGTAATGTATAGATGACAGCACAGCTATAACCTGAGGAGGGGTGTCACTGTTATATGTAAAGAGACAGCTTATAGCATGTACTGCAGAACAGAAAGTAGATCTGGAGGCTTAGCTGATCTACATGACAGCAGGTGGCTGGCTGCCAGAGGTATTGCATCAGCCAGCAGAGTCAGCATGACACAGCAAGTTGCTGATTGGCCGTCCAATGTATAAATGTACAGAGTAACTGTGGTGATTGTGGGTTAATGGAGTTGGAGTTGCAGCGGAGCATATTGTCAGTCAGAAGAGTGAGTGGTGTTGTAAATAAATGTATATAGTGGTTTTACAGCTACTGTGTACAGCCTTCATTCTTGCGTCGCTAAGAATCACCCTCTTGGACTCTAAGTGCATCGACAGTGACATGCTGCAATTAAACTCAGCTTGTTCCTAGGATCACATGTGCCCATCATGCTTCCCACTTCCTTTCTCCTTTCATACACAGCATTTGATGCAAACCTGCAAGTTGTGCATCATTCCAGTTTAACATGACATCCACATTCAGATACCTCATCAAACTAGAGTTTGTTCACTTAACTTCAGTCAAATTTTTAAAACAGATTTAAACTGGGTTTTTGAATTCTTTCCCTCTTTCTCTCTCCCCCCCCCCCCTTGTAGCATAAACAAATATACCTTTACCAAGCTGCCTGAATTTGGATGTCATAATAAATGAAAGTTTGGTCAAACTGGGAAATTTTGTATTAAACTCCATGCATGAGGGAAGGAGGGAGGACTGAGAGGTATAGCAACAAGCTGTGTCCATGCACCATCAGAGTTTAATTAGAGCTTACTGTGACATCTAAATGCAGTCTGGTTTTGACTAATACTATTGATTTCAATAGGTTTAATCATTAGCTACTAACTTTAGCTGGATTCAGGCCAATGTTTTCAGTTTGTTGGTTATTTTGGATACAGAAGACAATGAGTCAAAAGTGCTGCCTACAACATGACAGTTTCACATAACTCTAGAGCTGTCAGGAGTAGGTAAGCAGGAAAGCTTTTATTTTACCAAAACACCAGGTCAAGGGAAGAAGAAATTTTAATACAGAAGAAAGTGTTGCCTTTGGCTGTATTCTAATAAACTAGACAATTTACAGCAGGTGCCCTACTGGGAAAGTGAGTACCACCTTCTCACCTGTCAAGCCAGAGACAGGTGAAAATAACTCCCATTCTGAATGTGTCCACAGAGAATTGTCACAGACTTTTGCCCCAGAGCATCTTCTCATTAAAAGTGAAGGGAGAAGACAGAGTGTAAATATCTTCACCTTTATAAAGGAAGGTTCATCAGAGTACTCAGATTCAGGGATAGAAAGAAAGTTGAGGGAAGTGAGGCCAGGAACTGAAAGAGATACCTTTTGTTCAAGGGTGTATTTGAAAGCCTGCCTCAAATCTACAGTATTATAATTAACTTGCAAAATAAAAGCCCTTTGATCCAGCAGCTCAAGATTTTCTGCAATCCAAAGTGCAAGGAAAGCAAAAGCATTTCACATCACTTAGACCCTTCACAAGCTCACTGATGTTTCTTTATCTGTGAAATGTTTCAATTGTCAAATGTGAATGAATTTAGCTGTGTTACAAAATTCACCTTCAGTTTCCAGCCACCTCAAATTAAAAGCCTCTCCCTCACCAGGATACTGTCTGGTGAAAAAATTACATTGACAGTGGGTCTGGGATCCTGGGTGTAGCTTCTTACTACAAAGCAGTGGGGATGGATTTCAGTAGGCAGTGGGTGAGAAAGATATCTAAAAATTCATCCACTGGCTACTTTCCCCTTGCAACTCCTGCCCCCCTTCACCATGATTATTTTCCTCCAAGGTATCATTCCCAGTTCTCTGTTGGAATTATGAAGTGGACAAAAGCAGATGGGGAGAGAATAATTCCCACTGGATTCCATTAGATTTTCTCCTGAGTAAGTTTACATAGTATGAAGCTACATATAAAAGGAATCAAAACAAGCAGCTTAAGTATATACACTGAAAGATGACAAAGATAATATGGAGTTAATTTCTTGACAAGGACTCCCTCCCCAACATGGGTTGAAGGAATATGCATGACTCTTCAGTTTCTCTTTCAGCATCTTTATAAGTTGTAAAACACCATCCATTAACTGTCTGGGATTTGCAGTTAGAAAACTTCACGTTTTCCTTACCTGTAACTGTATTGATCCTTATGTAATTTACAAGCTGCCTTTGACAGTTATAAATTCCACAAAAAAGGAACAGGAGCCTATGGAATAAGGGGAGACAGAACTGATCAATGGAAAATGTAGGCTTTTAAACCCCTCCTGTATCTCTGAGTTGAAGCAAAAAGCTTATTCCCAGTTTCTTGAACAGTAGGATGTACCACAGGATAAGTATCCTTATGAGAAGAGCACAGAGATGGGTGAACACTATGTTTTTTGAATAACAACTTGATTGCAAATTGTGAGCAGCATCCTCAAATGCTTGAACAAGGATAGTCTGTTTTTGAATGCTCAAAAATGTTCCAAATATTTATTGTAAATGTTTTGTGTATGCTTATTTTCACACTGTTTCCTGTGGCTATAGCATTCCCTCTCCAACAGCTGTTTGCACAAAACCACCCACACAAGCAAAACAACAAAATTATTAACATAGAAAAGAAGCACTTTCATTTGTTGTCTGATGGTTGTCATGCTGGAATTGTAATAGGAGATTTTTTCCCCTCTCTGTAGTATTTTGACAAAGCCCCATTTTGTTTGTTTGACTTCCAAATACATTTATATTAAATAGGATCACTAGTCCCTTTTATGTTCATGTATTGATAGCTGCAAATTGTAGTTCAATTCTGTAAGTTATGAGCATATGCCAATTTTCATGTTCACACTAGAGAAGGTAGAGAAAGAAGTACTTTTCTCCCTTTCTCACAAAACAAGAACCCATGGACATTCAATGAAATTGCTGAGCAGTCAGGTTAGAACAGATAAAAGGAAGTATTTCTTCACCCAAAGGGTGATTAACACATGGAATTTACTGCCACAGGAGGTGGCGGCTGCAAGCATAGACAGTTTCAAGAGGGGATTGGAAAAACATATGCAGCAGAGGTCCTTCTGGGGCTATTAGCCACAGCGTATTGTTGGAACTCTCTGTCTGGGGCAGTGATGCTCTATATTCTTGATGCTTAGGGGGGGAGTGGCAACAGTGGGAGGGCTTCTAGTGTCCTGGCTCCATTGATGGACCTCCTGATGGCACCTGGGCTTTTTTGGCCACTGTGTGGCACAGAGTGTTGGACTGGATGGGCCATTGGCCTGATCCAACATGGCTTCTCTTATGTTCTTATGTATGCTGCCAATTGATGCCAACTGTGCAGACTGAAAGCAACACATTTGTTGTTGTTCAGTCGCACAGTCAAGTCTGACTCTTTGCAACCCCATGGACCAAGTCACTCCAGGTCCTCCTGTCTTCCACCATCCTCTGAAGTCTGCTCAAATTTGTGTTAGTTACATCAGTAATGCTGTCCAGCCATCTCATCGTTTGCCTTCTGTCTTTCCCAGCATCAGGATCTTCTCCAGTGAGTGCTCCCTTCTCATTTGGTGGCCAAAGTATTTGAGCTTCAGCTTCAGCATCTGACCTTTCAGGGAACAGTCAGGGTTGATTTCCCTTAGGACTGACTTATCTTCTTGCAGTCCAAGGGACTCTCAAGATTATTCTCCAGCACCACAGATCGAAAGCATCTATTCTTCTACGCTTGGCCTTCCTTATGGTCCAACTCTCACAGCCATACATTACTACTGGGAATACCATCACTTTGGCTATACAGACTTTTGTTGGCAGGGTGATGTATTATTTATTTTATTTTATTTATTTGATTTGATTTATACCCCGCCCTCCTTGCCAAAGCAGGCTCAGGGCAGCTTACAACATAAAATCCCAGAAACAATAAAATTAATAGGTATTAAAAATACACATTCGGCAATAAAATAACAATGATTAAAACAGTTAAAACAATTAAAACAGAAAAACAGACTATTAAGTTGGTGCTATTCTGATGGCGACAGCCTTCTTCCATAGCTCTTAAATACCGGTGCCAGTCAATTGTATGCCAGCCGGAAGAAAACAGTCTTGCAGGCCTTGCGGAACTGCACCAGGTTCCGCAAGGCCCTCACCTCATCTGGTAGTTAGTTCCACCAGCAAGGGACTATGATTGAGAAGGCCCTGTCTCTAGTTGATTTCAATCGGGGCTCCTTCAGCCCAGGGATTACTAACAGATTTTAAGATTCCAATCTAAGTACTCTCTGGGAACATGTGGGGAGAGACGGTCCCTAAGGTTCTCGGCCATATAGGGCTTTAAAGGTAATAACCAGCACCTTGTAACGAACCCGGTATGCTATTGGCATCCAGTGCAGTTCCCGGAGTCCCAGCTTAATGTGCTCCCACCTGGGAAGCCTCAATAGCAGAAATGTGAAGTCTGTCACTACTTCCATGTCTTCCCCTTCTATTTGCCAACGTGTGATGGGGCCGGATGCCATGATCTTAGGTTTTTTGATGTTGAATTTCAAGCCTACTTTTGTGCTCTCCTCTTTCACCCTCAACAAGAGGTTCTTTAGGTCCTCTTCACTTTCTGCCATCAGAGTGGCATCATCTGCATATCTGAGGTTGTTGATGTTTTTCCCAGCAATCTTAATTCCGGCTTGTGCTTCATCCAGGCTGGCATTCCGCATGGTGTACCCTGCATATAAATTAAATAAGCAGGGTGACAATATACACCCTTGTCAAACTCCTTTTCCTATTCTAAACCAATCAGTTGTTCATATCCCATTGCTTCTTGACCCTTATACAGGTTTCTCAGGAGACAGGTGAGGTGGGCTGGTAGCAACACATAGCTGATCTTAAATGATACCTGTCATGCCTATATAATCCAGGGTGGGTTGGTGGGCAGTGAGATATAACCCCAGAGAGCCAGTAAGTTGTGAGCTTCATACACAAACAGTGCCTACTTGATGAGTTACCATACTAGATACTCTACTCTGCAGGACCAAAACTACCTGAAATACTGTTCATATATATATAAAGTGCATTGGGAAAAAGCTGGGGGAAGGATTGGTGTGTGTGTGTGTGGGGGGGGTTAATCTCCTTATTTACAACATTCAAATTATACCTGCAAGATCCTTACAATATTTTGGTGATATCTTTTTATTCAAACTTACACAGGTTAATCAGATGGAAAGTCAGCATCCACCCAGAGAGAAACTGAAATACTGTAGCAAGGAGCTATGACTTGAATGCTCTAGAGATACTGAACACCCTGAAGATATTCAGAAGGCTGGTTCCATTCAAACTGAAATAGAAAATACATTAATTAGACAATTCATGTAATAGCTGAGAAGCTCAAGTCTTTTTCTTTTTAAAAAAATCCTTGCAACAAGATCATGCCATTTAATTTAATAACCTTCAAAATGCATTTCTGGAATTTAAAAATGTATATCCCAGTCATATTGCTCCTCAACTTGGTATGGATATCAAATATGCATAACAGAGAATGGTGGTGAGAAAATGATGAAATAACTTGTAAAGTGTTTCGCATATCACCAAATGGCTAATGTGTGCATTAAAGAAGATTATGCATATTGCTACAGAACCCCAAATTCTCACTCTTCTCCTGTGGTACATAGATCAAATGAGTAGGTCAATTTGAGAGCCAGTATGGTATAGTGGTTAAGAGCAGCTGACTCTGATCTGGAGAACTGGGTTTGATTCCCCACTCCTCCACATGAAGTCTGCTGGGTGACCTTGGGTCAGTCACAGTTCTAAGAGAGTCCCACCTACTTCACAAGGGAACTGTAGTGGGAAGTGAAGGAAATTGTAAAGCACATTGAGACACCTTAGGGTAGAGAAAACCACAGTATAAGAACAACTCTTCTTCCCATGAATAGTTAAAAATAAAAACACAATTTGGGATGGACACATAAGCTCTGCTTTTGTTTTTCTTTAAATTAATGTATAAGTTTGTATTATTTTTCACTCTATTTTTGTGGTTGGTTGGGTAGATTTTTTTTTTAATTGTAACAGTGTGTTGTTTGGTGTATATGTGCAATGTACAAGTTAATCATAGTTATAATGTACAATTCACATATCATAATTCTGAAGCACAATCTTGGCATGTGAATTGTTAAATCTGGACTCTGGTGTCAGGTACAGAGTAGGGAAAAGCTTTGTGCAAATTTGGGTCAGCCCCCAGGTTTGCACAAAAATCCCTGGAAAGAAAATTAAGTTATCAGAGTGGAAGAAATGGCTGGTATTTTGAAGGAGTGCTGTTCTTCTTAATGGAACAATTGTCTTTGAGAGAGGCATGAAATAGGTGCAGAAGCCTCCCTTCCCAGCCTTATCCCTTTCCTGCTGGTGCCAAGTTTCAGGTTATAGCCCTTTCATGGACTGGCTTCCTTGCTGTCTCCACCACCTGTATAAGCCATGTAACTGGTGGTAGAACTGTGGGGGCTGAACTATGATGGTGGAGGTGGCAGTGCTGCAGGTAGGTGAGCCAGCCAGTGAGTGGGCAGGTCAGGAAGCCCTGGGAGACGGGGAGGGAGCCCCTGCAAGTCTCATCCCTCCCCCCCCCCCCCTAATATATAAACTCTATTTATGCATCAGCACACTATACAGGAAAAGATTCAACATGAAGAATGGTTAAAAATACATAATATGAGTTCAGTCTGTACAAAGGAAGACTATTATTGAAAAAATGATTTGGGTGAAGAAATAGCAGGGATACAAAATTTAAAATCTGCCTGCTTACACTTAGAGCCATAGATGATGGAGTACATGAGTGTTCTAGGAGGAACATTTGAGGCTGAGGAGTGCACCTCCAAATCTTTCCCCACCTAGCATATGCTAGAAGAGGAATTTTGAAAACTGGGTTTTCTTTTCCTCTTTATTATTCTGCATGCATCATGAGAAGGGAAAACCTTGTGGGAGATGTAGCAGCCTTTCATGTTCACACTAAGGCAAACTATAGATAAAGGGCCTACAATTCCCATTTGCTCACAGAACAGTGGTTGCAGCATTTCTAATAACTTGACATCTCTAGTTAGCACTTGGCATCTCTAGTGATATATATGTGTGTGTCCAAAAGGAAACAGATGGGGAGATGGCTGTTCGGAATACAAATGCTGATCTGGACTCAGAAATTTGTGTTGACTGCTCTCTTTAAGATATTATGGCTTTCTCCTTTTGGTTGCTTCCATAGTATTGGATCTCTCCCACACTGTTTGGTGCTTTGGGGCAAGTAGCAACACAGTTCCAATATTTGTTTTGCACTCTCACAAGTCTACAAATCCACAGCTAATATTTGTCTACCTCTGTTGCACTCTAAAGCAGGGGTGGCCAAACTGTGGCTCGGGAGCCACATGTGACTCTTCCACACATATTGCGTGGCTCTTGAAATCCCCACTGCCCTGCTGACCAGCTTAGAGAAGGCATTTGTCTCTTTAGATCACTTCTCCAAGCCAATCTAGCTGGCAGCCTGGAGAATGCATTTAAAGTTGCCTTCTTTCCACCTCTCCCTCCCTCTTCCCTCTAGACAGTATTATATGGGAAGGAGGCAGAGACAAAACAGTGCTCGGTCCTCTTCCAGTCTGCGTCCCATCCCGAGGGTGGCAGGTAGTGGGGCTAAGAGGGATAGCCAGCCTCCATCATTGGTGTTATGTAATGCCAGGTCCATAAATAATAAGACCTCAATCCTTAGGGATTACCTGCTTAAGCAGGATATGGACCTGGCTTGCGTGACCGAGACTTGGGTGCGGGATGGAGAGACGGTGGCTCTCTCCCAAATGGCGCCCCCGGGTTACTCGGTCTTTCACCAATCACGGACAACTGGCAGGGGGGGAGGGGTGGCGCTATTCATACGGGAGGGTTACTCCTTCAGGGCTCTCCCGGCCCCAACGATCGAGGGCTTGGAATGTGTCGGTCTGGCGTGGGGAGTGGGGGAGGGGTTGGCGATTTGGCTGGTGTACCGTCCGCCTAACGCACCAGCCAGCGCCTTACCAGCCCTGATGGAGGCGGTGGCGAGCTGGGCGTTGGAGTTCCCAAGACTTATGGTCTTGGGTGACTTCAATGTCCATGTGGACGACATGGCCTCCAATCAGGCGCTGGACCTAGTGTCTTCCATGGCGACACTGGGACTCTCCCAATTTGTCACCACCCCCACGCATCAGGCCAGGCACATGTTAGACTTGATCTTTGCGTCCGGGATTTCGGTGGACGGTATCGCAGCAGAAGCGGTGCCATGGTCGGACCACCTAGCCCTCAAGGCTCGTGTGGGTGCGCCGCCTCAACCCTGTATGGGCAGCAAGCCTATTTTGGCTCGCCCGCGGAGCCTGATGGACCCAGAACGGTTCCAAAGGGCTCTGCGGGACCCCTGGCCCCCTAGCAATTCCCTTGACGGCCTGGTAGAGACCTGGCATGACAGGCTATCCAGAGCCATCAATGAGATTGCACCCCGGCGTCCTCTGCGCCCCCGAAGTAGGCTGGCTCCCTGGTACACCTTGGAGCTATGCCAGCTGAAACAGGGACTCAGATGACTAGAGAGGCGGTGGCGGCATACTCGTGACGAAGCGACAAGAACATCCTATAGAACGTTTATGAAGTCTTATGAGATGGCAGTCAAAACCGCAAAGAAAGATTACTTTGCGACTAGGATTGCATCTGCAAATTCGCGCCCGGCACAATTATTTAGGATAATTGAGAATCTGACCACTCTGCCCCAAGGCAGACCAAATATGAGAGAATTGGAAATAGGCTGTGAGGCTTTTGCGAAATTTTTTGCAGATAAAATCTTGTTGCTCCGCCAGGACCTTCCTGCCACATTGGATGCAGTACAAGAACCCGGGGCTCCGTGCCTGTCTTCTGATGTTACCTTGGATCACTTCGACGCGCTCAGTCTTGGGGAAGTCGATGAAATTCTCTCAACTGTACGCCCTACAACTTGTGATCTTGACCCATGCCCCTCCTGGCTAATTAAATCTTGTCAGAGGGAGCTCAGATAGCCTATACGGGATATCATAAATATATCCCTCTTGGAAGGGCAATTTCCAACATCTCTGAAAGAGGCCATGGTCCGCCCTCTCCTAAAAAAGAGTACAGCAGATCCAGCCGAATTGGCGAATTACCGACCGGTCTCAAACCTACCATTTTTAGGTAAGGTCCTAGAGAGGGCAGTGGCGTTACAGCTGCAGAGCTTTTTAGATGACACTTCTGCCTTAGACCCTTACCAGTCCGGCTTTTGTCCGGGTTATGGGACGGAGACAGTGCTGGTCTCCTTGGTGGATGACCTCCAGCGGCATCTGGATCGAGGCGGTGTGGCGGTGCTGATGTTCTTGGACCTGTCGGCCGCGTTCGACACGGTCGATCATCGGCTACTGGCCCGCCGGCTCGCCAACGCAGGGATAAGGGGGTTGGCCTTACAGTGGCTCTCCTCCTTCCTTGATGGACGGGGACAAAGGGTGGCAATTGGAGGGGAGCTGTCCCGGAGGCACCCACTAGTGTGTGGGGTGCCACAAGGGGCAGTTCTCTCCCCGATGTTGTTTAACATCTACATGCGCCCCCTTGCCCAGATTGCCCGGAGGTTTGGGCTTGGGTGCCATCAATACGCAGATGACACCCAGCTCTATCTACTAATTGACGGCCGACCTGACTCCGTCCCAGAAAGCCTGGACCTAGCATTGCAATCCGTGGCAGGTTGGCTCAGACTGAGCGGGCTGAAGTTGAATCCAACGAAGACAGAGGTCCTTTGCTTGGGTCGCGGTGCTCTGGGAAGGGAAATCCCCTTGCCGGCTTTTGACGGTGTGCTGCTGAAAGCAGCCCATAAGGTCAGGAGCTTGGGGGTCCTTCTGGAGCCTTCACTATCAATGGAGGCACAGATAGCGGCCGCTGCCAAGTCCGCGTTCTTTCATCTTCGACGGGCGAAGCAGTTGGCCCCCTTCCTGGAGCGCCGTGACCTAGCAACGGTGATCCATGCTACGGTCACCTCAAGACTAGATTACTGCAATGCCCTCTACATGGGGCTGCCCTTGTGCCGAACTCGGCGGCTGCAGCTGGTGCAGAATGCGGCAGCTAGGCTATTGTTGGGGTCCCAAGGTGGAAGCACATACAGCCGGGGCTACGCGGACTGCACTGGCTGCCAGTGGTATACCGAGTTCGTTACAAGGTGCTGGTTATTACCTTTAAAGCCCTATATGGCCAAGGACCTGCCTACCTGAGGGACCGTCTTTCCCCATATGAGCCCCAGAGAGCGCTGAGGTCAGCTGGGAAAAACCAGCTGAATATCCCTGGGCCAAGGGAGACCAGATTGAAAGCCACCAGAGACCGGGCCTTCTCTATTGCTGCTCCACTGCTGTGGAATCAACTCCCGGAGGAGGTGCGGGCCCTACGATGCTTAGATCAATTCCGTAGGGCCTGTAAGACCCACCTCTTCAAAATAGCCTTCAACCAATGACAAACCGGGAAGTGCCATTGAAAATGCTCTTAATTACTGAATTCTGCTGAAGACCTAACGCTTAGTACCATGTTGATATTGCTATTGTTAATTTTAATAATTGTAAATTGTTTTAACTGTGATTTTATAAGTAAACTGATGTATAATGTATTTTATGTTGTAAGCCGCCCTGAGCCTGTCCCGACGGGGAGGGCGGGATAGAAATAAAAAGTTATTATTATATATTATATTATTATTATTTACTTTCCTCTCTCCCTGTCTTGCAGCTCTCAAACATCTGATGGTCATGTCTTGTGGGCTCTCAGGCATCTAATGTTCATGTTTTGCAGCTCTCAGACATCTGATGTTTACCCCCCAAGACGTAATGAAGAGGCTAACACAGTATATTTGGTAAAATGGGCCCTTTTATTGAACACAACTTAATGTAACTGAAACGGCAAGGGTTACCAGAATCTGGACAAGCCCCAGGATCATCCCCTGATCCTTCCTTGTCCAGTTATGGGCGAGCCACCCTGCCCCTGTCATGAGCCACCAATTTGGCTCATGGCAGGCTGGCTAGGCAAGATCATCCTACCCAACACTGACATAATCACCCAGGAAGAGCCAGTCTTATGGGTAGGGATCACACAATCAGCATTATGAGACACTGAGCCGCGGAGCCCATCTGCCGCTCATGCCAATCGCTTGCACTCAACAGGTGCGGTGCCCTGGGTGCTCACCTGGGCTTCCGTAACCCCTTGCTCAATCTGCCAACCATTAACAAACTATTACCATCTATTCCCTCACTAATAAGCAGTACAAGGTAGGCAAAAAACACCTCACCGTAAGCCGATTAGATAAGAGTGAAAAAATTCCTACCTGGCCCCTAATAAGGTGACCGGTTAAACCTGTACTGCTACAGGGTGGGTGGGTGGGCTGAGAGCCACAAAACAACTGTGTGGTTACAGGGCGGGGTCAGGACTCTTATAGTCTTGATGCTCTGCCCTCCAGCGAGACCCGGATGCCCGGGAAGCCGGATCAGCCTCCTCCTCCGTCAAGGAGGCAAACGCGGCCCCCTAGCCTATGGCTGCTGTTGCGGCGTGGCTGGAGATGGACCAAATTGCCCCCCAAGACGTAATGAAGAGGCCAACACAGTATATTTGGTAAAATGGACTCTTTTATTGAACACAACTTAATGTAACTGAAATGGCAAGGGTTACCAGAATCTGGACAAACCCCGGGGTCATCCCCTGACCCTTCCTTGTCCAGTTATGGGTGAGCCACCCTGCCCCTGTCATGAGCCACCGATTTGGCTCATGGCAGGCCAGCCAGGCAAGATCATCCTACCCAACACTGGCATAATCACCCAGGAAGAGCCAGTCTTGTGGGTAGGGATCACAAAATCAGCATTATGTGAAGTTGAGCCGTGGAGCCCATCTGCCGCTCATGCTGATCAGTTGCACTCAACTGGTGCGGTGCCCTGGGTGCTCACCTGGGCATCCGTAAGCCCTTGATCATTCTGCCACCACCAATGCCAAGCCTCTGCTTAGGCATTCGCGCCCCACCGGGCAGCCCAGAGCTGCCCGAAGTCTGTGCCGTAGATCATTTTAAAAGGCCCGATTACCATCCTCTGACGGATGCACACCATCAGGTCTGTACAACCCAACACAATCAGCACGAATGGATGGGTGAGGCAGAAAATTCCCCAAACCCCCATCCAATGCCTTTTGCAGGGTCCGATTGGCTTTCCTCCTAGCCCTTTCGATGCCCGCCGGGTCCCAAGCCCCTCGCCAGACATGACGAGGCAGAATGGCCGACCACACCAGGCAGACCCCAGGCCACCTGCACGCAATGACCCGCAGATCTGCCACTGCCTGAAGGGAAAGGGCCTTCCCCTTCATCCACCCAAGGTCATTCCCCCCAAGGTGTATGACCAATATGTTGGGAGGAGGCCCCCTCCTCCCCTGAAATAAGAGAGGTAGTAGCCCGGGCCACTGAAGCCCCCCGGCGACCTTGCCACTCTACCACAGCCCATTCGCTGAGACCCAATTGCAAACCAACTGAAGACCTCCATGCGTAGTGGGCTGCCCAGAACACAAAACTGTGCCCACAAATGAGGATCCGCTGCCTCTCCTGGTGAGCCACAGCACCTGAAATGAAACAACAGTCAACCCAAAACCAAACTTGCCCAACATAGGCATAACCTGGTAGCCAAAGTTAACAATGCTCAAACTGGAGGAAGCAAAGGGCACACATAAGAATGGTAGGCAGCAGAACGTCACACTTACAAGCCTTCCTTGAGCACACTCCTTGGGAAGTAAATTCCCAACATAACAGCTGGGGTTGAACTGACTGGCCTGCTACTGCGCAGGCTCCTAGCGTGCTTTGAAGTTTCTGAACAATGTGCCTGCTATCAGCCCGATCTCCAGCGTTGGGTTTAGCTGGAGACATCAGCTGAAGTCACAACTGCTGGTTTATCTGGTTCCACGGCAGAGCTGGGTTAATCGCTGCCCTCATACGAAAGGCCTCATCGTACTGCAGCCAGGCCACACCAACAAAGTCATTGTATGCCCGGTAGATAATATCGCAGTACTGAAACAAGGGTGCAGCCCTAAATGGCTGCGCCTGCGCATTAACCCCCGTGTAAATAAAAAAACCTGGCAACCAGTTGGCCCACGTCCTATCGACTTTCCTGCGCTTCAGTTTCTCTTTTTCTTTCTCGTCGAGATCATCCTTCTTTTTTTCAAGCTCCCTATATAACAGGCTGAATACGTCTACGTATTCTCCCCGCAAAATCTTTTCACGCGTGGCTGGAGTCAGAGATGGTCCCTCAACGGCATAGCCGTATCGCCAAAGGGGATTGCCTGAAATGGTACCAACCCATACGGATTGAGCAAATAACCCCATGTGGTCCACTGACCACTGGGCCACCCAGTTTGCTGTGGCGGTATCATCTGCCCGCCCCAAGGGAGAACACTGTGCCCTACCTGCCCTAGAGCGTCCTGTGGAGATGCAGAAGTTGAAACCCCCACTTGTGACTGGGGGACCCCTCCTGAGCCCACTTGGCTCACACTTTGTTGAGTGGGCCCCACCATTGCCCAGGATGGACCTGCCTGCCCCAGATATGACCAAGGCGCCCCCTGCCTTCCAAGGGGAGCAGAACCACCCACGTTACCAACTCCCATTGTTGTTGCAGAAGAGCCCCAGGGGCCCCAAGGCCATGTCTGCACCTGGTGTGGCTGCAAATACTTACCATCAGCCATGGATGGCGACACCACTACTGCCACTGGTGCTGACTGGGTCAGTCGCTCCTGGTCCCCCACCAAATCTTGTACCTCTAAACCTCCATCCAACTCCACCTCAAGCTCAGGTTCCATCTCCAGGGTTTGTTCCTCTGTCCGGTCCCTACTGCCGCCGCTCTCCTGTAATGCAGAAAGCCGTGCAAGTACCTCACGCTCAAACGTCAGTGTACCAGACCGCCCCGTGACCCTGGAATGCCCGGTCCATACCGAAGGCTCTCCAGCCGCACCCCTTTCCCATTCCAAGGCCCCGATCTTATCCATAATAGCCAGCCGCATGCGCTTTGAGTCATCAGACACAGCCTCCTTATTGGGCGCCTGCACCCTCCTCCTGAGCAGCTTAGCAGGCTGCTTGCCCTTGGAAACTCCTTGCCCCTTCTTTGGCCCCATCCCAACCTGGGGGGGAGTAGAGATGGGGTGCAGGCAAAGCACTAAATAAAATCCCCCCTGCCTGGCTTCGCACCTTCCCAAGGAAAGCAAACCCCAGGAACAATTGTGCTCAAAAATAGTGAAAGGGGGGGGGAGCAGTAATTGATGCTACTACCCCTAAAAATTGGCCCCCAGTCCTAAAAGATTGGCCCCAATCCGATACTGCCAGAGAGCGGCAGGCCACACACCCGGGTCCCACACTGCCCAAGGGGCCGTAATGCAGCCACAAACACTCCCCCCCAACAAAAGACAGGCAAAGCGGCCCCAAAAAGTCTCCACTGCGCTGAATCAGGCACCGCCACCGCTTCCAGCTGCGTTGCCTCGCACCAAGCCTCGCGTCGCCCGTCCCAGGCTCTCGGCCCAGAGCGCGAAACCACCGCACGCACTCTCCAGCCGAGAGCCGCAAAACAACTGCGTGGCTACAGGGCGGGGTCGGGACTCTTATAGTCCTGATGCTCCGCCCTCCAGCGAGACCCGGATGCCTGAGAAGCCGAATCAGCCTCCTACTCCGTCAAGGAGGCAAACACGGCCCCCCAGCCTACGGCCACTGTTGCAGTGCGGCTGGAGATAGACCGAATTATTCTATGTAACTCTTAAGTTATGCAAGTTTGGCCACCCCGCTCTAAAGTCTGTCTGCTCACTCTGGCTGACTTTTACTTGAGCTTGTTAGCAAGATGCAGTTTTGTTTATAGTATTAGTTAGCCAATGACTTGCAGTGTTACCCTTGTGGCAGTTGTTATAGTTGGGGCTAATTGTAAGTTTGGGAATTGTTTGTTTTCAGTCAGTTATTGACAGCATGAGGTCAAATGGCATTGGATTTTAGCAAAAGTCACCTGGATCTTCAAGCATTTGGATTGTGTGTGAGTTTACAGACTTGAATGTTTTTATCTAAAGTGATTAGCATACAAAATTTCATACTGCATGAGTAATAGTCAGCCTTCACTAAAAGATATTATTTCACAATCTCCATACACAAAATTAGAAATGCCCCATGCCTAATTTAAGCATTGCTAGGTATCTGTCCACCAAAGGGTAAAAGGATTATTGAAGTAAGACAGGGAAATGGCTGAGAAGCTGAATGCATTTTTTGCCTCTATCTTCACTGTGGAAGATGAGAAGTGTTTGCCCACTCCAGAACCGCTAATTTTGGGAGGAGTGTTGAAGGACCTGAGTCAGATTGAGGTGATGAGAGAGGAGGTCTTACAACTGATAGACAAATTAAAAACTGATGTCACCAGGCTCGGATGGCATACATCCAAGAGTTCTATAAGAACTCAAAGGTGAACTTGTGGATCTCCTGACAAACATATGTAATCTTTCGATTAAAACAATTTTTTTATTATTCAGCAATATTAATTCATTATCATCCAGAAATGAACATCAAAATATTGCATCACATTTCCCATCTCCCTCCCCCCTTTCTGTGACTTCCCCGGTGCATTCTACTTAAAATATAAAAAGTATAAAAGGTAATATTAACCTTTTAAGAACCTATTTAAAAAAACTTATAACTATAATAAAATACAAATAAGAACAAAATTACTTATTACTATTATTTATCTTGATTAATAGTCCATTTATTGTATTATTATACTTAATTCTTAGTGTTATCTATCTTAATTATAATCCATTAAACCCAATCCTTATAAGCAAAGACACTATATATTTCCATAATTCTGCTTAACCTATAATCCTTATTAAAATAATAATTGATAATACTTGACATTAAAAAATTAACCATTGTTAAAAATTACCAAATGTCCTTTCACCTTCCACTGTTTTTCAACATACTTTTGAAATTTCTCCCATTCTTTGTTATACTTATCTATGTCAAGTTCTTTTAATATTCTAGTAAGCTTGTCCATTTCGCTCCAATGCATAATTTTCATAATCCAGTCCCATTTTTCTGGTATTTTATTTTGCTTCCACAACTGAGCATATAATGTCCGTGCAGCTGAAAGCATGTACCAAAGTAATGTTCTATCTTGTTTTGGAAAATTTTCCATTTGTAATCCCAACAAAAAGATTTCTGGTGCCTTCTTTATATTGTAACCCAAAATCGTTGAAATTTCTTGCTGAATCATTTGCCAAAATTGTATAGCCTTTTCACAAGTCCACCACATGTGATAGAAAAATCCTTCATGGTTTTTTTACATTTCCAACATCGATCAGACATCTGGTTATTTATTTTCAAAAGTTTCTTAGGAGTCATATACCATCTATATAACATTTTAAAACAATTTTCTTTAATATTATTACATGTCGATATTTTATAGAGTTCTTCCATAAATATTCCCATTGTTCCATCTGAATGTCTTTATTTGTGTTAATTGCCCACTTTATCATTTGAGATTTAATCACTTTTTCCTCTGTAGACCACTTCAATAGTAATTTATATACTCTTGAAATCATTTTTTCATTATCGCCAAACAGCATTCTTTCCAGTTCAGTTTGATCCTGTCTTATTCCTTCATTTCTAATATCCTGTTCAAGCAGACTTTTAATTTGTTGCAACTGAAACCAATTATACTTATAATCCAATTCTTCCATGGATTTTAGTTCCACCTTGCTGCCTTGTATTTTTAGCAATTGTTTATATGTTATCCATTTTTCTTCCTTAATATCAGAATATAACTTTATTACTTCTGTTGGCACAATCCAAAGTGGTTTTCTCTCATCACCATATTTTTTATATTTCAGCCAAGTTTTTAACAAATTACGTCTTATGTAATGATGTGAGAAAAAACCATCCATCTTACTTTTCCCATAGCACAAATATGCATGCCAACCAAAAATATTTCCATGACCTTCTAATGTTAATAAATTTCTATTTAATAACATTATCCATTCCTTTATCCACACCAAACTGCATTGTGGTATAATTTTAAATCCGGCACTTGAAAGCCTCCCCTTTCTTTTGCATCAGTCAAGATCTTCATTTTAATTCTAATAATAATAATAATAATAATAAACTTTTATTTATATCCCGCCCTCCCCACCGAGGGCACCCCTGTCTTGTTCCTTTACTAATTACCATTTTCTCTGTCAAATCTGCGTTGATGGAAAGTCTTGCTTGTTGGTCGGTATATATCGCTTTTACCATTCTCTCAAAGTCTTCACCCAATCTCAATTTCTCCATTACTGCAAACATAAATTCCCAATGTACATTATCAAAAGCTTTCTCTGCATCTGCAAAAAACAAAGCCACTTCTTTTTCTGGATGTTTCTCATAATATTCAATTATATCAATTACTGTTCTGATATTGTCTCTGATCTGCCTTCTGGGAAGAAACCCTGCTTGTTCTTCTTTAATAAAATTGTTCAAATGCTGCTTCAGGCATTCTGCTAATATACTAGCATATATTTTGAAATCATTAGTAAGTAATGAAATTGGTCTATAATTTTTTATATTTGTGGCATCTCTGTCTTCTTTTGGTATTAATGAGATTACTGCTTCTTTCCAAGTATTAGGTATCTTCCCATCAACTCTTATAATATTCATCAATTTCTAAAGCTTTGAAAGTAGAGTCTCCTTAAAAACTTTATAATACTTTGCTGTAAATCCAGCTGGACGAGGAGCTTTCCCCAATTCCATTGAATTAATTGCCGCCTCTATTTCTTCCTTTTCAATTGGGTCATTTAAAATTTTCTTCATATTGTCAGTTAAGGGTTTTACATTTATTTTCTGCAAAAATGTCTCTATTCTTTCTTTATCCACCACATGGCTTTTAAACAATTTTGCATATTTGTAAAATTTTCTTTTAATTCCTTCCTGATCTACAATTTCTTTATCTCCCAAAATAATTTTATTAATAGTTTTCTTTTCTTTTTTTCTTTTCATTTGCCAGGCCAGGTATTTTCCCGGTTTATTAGCACTCTCAAAAAATTTTTGTTGAAGCCTTTTTAAGTTCCACTCCACTACTTTATTTATCTTAACTGTTCTTGTAGAATTTTAATTTCCTTTGAGATTTTCTTTTTCCCTGGCCTCTTTTTAAGTTCCCTCTCTTTCTTTCCAATCTCCTTTTGTAAATCCATCATTTGTTTTTCTTTAGTCTTTTTATCCTTATTATTCAATGTAATTAAAATGCCTCTCATTACTGCTTTATATGCATCCCACGTCGTTTGATATTGGACATCATCATTTTCATTTAATTGGAAGAAAGCTTTGGTCTCTTTTTCCAGAGACTCTACTACCTCTTTTTTCTGCAGCAAATCTTCATTTATCCGCCATCTCAAAATCTTTTTAGTATGTTTTGCAAACCACATTATTTAATTGTGATCTGTACCTATTTTAGGAAGAATCTCTATTTTTTTTGTTATCAACCCCAATTTTTTTGTAATCCATAACATATCAGTCCTTGAGAAAGAGTTATGTCTTGCTGAAAAGAACGTATAGTCTCGCACTGTAGGATTCATCTCTCTCCAAATATCCACACAATTTTCTTGTTTAACTAGTTCAAAAAAAGATTTTGGTAGTTTCCCTTCCTTATTTTTTCCCTCAGAGCTGTCCAAAATATTCTCAACCATTCCATTAAAGTCTCCCATTATCATAATTTGCTCATGTCACTTGGTCAAGTTGTTACATAATATCCTTAAATAAAGAGTTTTTAGCTCCATTAGGAGCATATAATCCCAATAACAAAGTTCTTTTGTGGTTTAACATCACTTCCACTGCAATAAACTTGCCATCATCATCTTTAAAAATCATTTTTGGGTCCAAATCCTGCTTCACATAAAAAACCACACCTCTTTTTTTCTCCTTGGCCAATGAATAAAATTCCAAACCTAATTGCTTATTCCATAAAAATTTGTAATCCAACTGTTTGATATGTGCTTCTTGTAAACAAATAATGTTACATTTTTGCTTCCCAACCCAATGAAAAGTTGCCCTTCTTTTTTGTGGTGAGTTAAGTCCATTTACATTCCAAGATAATAATTTGTAATCCATCATGATTTTCTATTTTTAATCTGTACCCCCAAATTCTTTATTTTCCATCAAAAACTTTTCCATATCTTGAATACTTGTGATGGTACATCTCTTCCCTTTGTATTCAAAACCCACACCTTCTGGAAGAATCCATCTGTATCTCATTTCACTCTTTCTCAACTGATCAGTCAATTTTTTATATAGTTTCCTGTCACGTAAAACTTTTCTTGGTAGTTCTTTCATGATTCTGACATCACTGCCCTCCACAACCAAATTACCTTCATATTGTTTACTTAGAATTCTGCCCGCCAAATCTCTTGTCACACATCTTACTACCACATCCCTTGGTAGTTTGTTTTCCCTTGCATATTCTGAATTGACCCTGTAAATATAGTCATAAAAATAATTAAAAATATATAATCTTTAATTGAAATCTGCATCCGTTCCTGAGGACTGGAAGGTAGCAAATGTCACCCCCATCTTTAAAAAGGGTTCCAGAAAAGATCTGGAAAATCACAGGCCAGTCAGTCTGACTTCAATACCGGGAAAGTTGGTGGAAACCATTACCAAAGAGAGAATGAGTAGGCACACTGATGAATAAAAGTTATTGAGGAAGACTCAGCATGGGTTCTGTAAGGGAAGATCTTGTCTCACTAACCTGTTAGAATTCTTTGAGGGGATGAACAAACATGTGGACCAAGGGGACCCAATAGATGTTGTTTACCTTGACTTCCAGAAATCTTTTCATAAAGTTCCTCATCAAAGGCTCCTTAGTAAACTCGAGAGTTATGGGGCAAAAGGACAAGCACTCTTGTGGATCAAAAACTAATTAATAGGAATTGAGTGAGTATAAATGGGCAATTTTCGCAATGGAGGATGGTAAGCAGTGGGGTGCCGCAGGGCTCGGTACTGGGTCCCATGCTTTTTAAATTGTTCATTAATGATTTGGAGTTGGGAGCAAGCAGTGAAGTGGCCAAGTTTGCAGATGACACTAAATTGTTCAGGGTGGTGAGAACCAGAGAGAAGAAGAAGAAGATATTGGACTTATATCCTGCCCTCCACTCCAAAGGGTTTCAGAGCGGCTCACAATCTTCTTTACCTTCCTCCCCCACAACAGACACCCTGTGAGGTGGATGGGGCTGGAGAGGGCTCTCACAGCAGTTGCCCTTTCAAGGACAACCTCTGCCAGAGCTATGGCTGACCCAAGGCCATGCTAGCAGGTGCAAGTGGAGGAGTGGGGAATCAAACCTGGTTCTCCCAGATAACAGTCCGCACACTTAACCACTACACCAAACTGGCTCTGGTTGGAACTGGTTGGCCACTATGGTTGCCAGGCCCTACCTGGCTTTTTTTTGGGGGGGGGGGTGAGATAGAGCTTGTTTACCGAAATGCTAGAGCATGTCCTGCATAGCGTGCTCATTGCAATGACATCACTTCTGGGTACATCATCATGCCAGACATGTCGGGCACTTATAGAGCTCTTTGGGGGGAGGGATCCCCTTGTCAGCGGGTTCCATGCCAGCGGGTTGGGGGCACCCAAACCAGGGAACCTCTATCCCCAGTGGAATGTGGGGAACCTATTGGCCAAAGGTAAGAACCATCACTTTGAAACAAAAGGATAACCAGTGCAGATCTTCCAAGCAAAGTGCCACTTTAAACAGATTTAAGAACAAAAGAGAAGCCATGTTGGATCAGGCCAATGGCCCATCCAGTCCAACACTCTGTGTCACACAGTGGCCAAAAAACCCAAGTACCATCAGGAGGTCCACCAGTGGGGCTAGAAGCTCTCCCACTGTGAACCCCCCCCCCCCCAAAGTACCAAGAATACAGAGCATCACTGCCCCAGACAGAGAGTTCTAACAATACGCTATGGCTAGTAACCACTGATGGACCTCTGCGCCATATGCTTATCCCCTCTTGAAGCTGTCTATGCTTGCAGCTGCTGCCACCTCCTGTGGCAGTGAATTCCACATGTTAATCACCCTTTGGGTGAAGAACTTAATTTTATCTGTTTTAACCCAACTGCTCAGCAATTTCATTGAATGTCCACGAATTCTCATATTGTGAGAAAGGGAGAAAAGTAGTTTTTTCTTTACCTTCTCTATCCCATGAATAATCTTGTAAACCTCTATCATGTCACCCTGCAGTTGACGTTTCTCCAAGCTAAAGAGCCCCAAGCGTTTTAACCTTTCTTCATAGGAAAAGTGTTCCAACCCCTTTAATCATTCTAGTTGCCCTTTTCTTCACTGTTCCCAATGCTATAATATATTTTTTGAGGTGTGGTGACCAGAATTGTACACAGTATTCCAAATGAGGCCGCACCATAGATGTATACAGGAGCATTATGATACTGGCTGATTTGTTTTCAATTCCCTTCCTAATAATTCCCAGCATGGCGTTGGCTTTTTTTATTGCAATTGCACACTGTCTCAATATTTTCAGTGAGTTATCTACCATGACCCCAAGATCTCTCTCTTGGTCAGTCTCTGCCAGTTCACATCCTATCAACTTGTATTTATAGCTAGGATTTTTGACCCCAATGTGCATTACTTTGCACTTGGCCACATTGAACCTTATTTTCCATGTTGATGCCCACTTGCCAAGCCTCGACAGATTCCTTTGGAGTGCCTCACAATTCTCACAAAAGAGAGTCTCTAGAAGGCAAACAACAGGGCATCTTCTTCTTCCTCTAGAAGGCAAACAACAGGGCATAGAGGCTGAGACTTCCCTCTGATGTTGCCTCCTGGCTCTGGGATTCAAAGGATTTGTGTCTTTCAGTGTGAAGCTTTCCCTCAGTCACTATGGCTAGTAACCATTGATAGACTTATCCTCCATGAATCTAATTCCCTTCTAAGGCTGTTTATTCCTGTGGTCATCACTACGTCCTCTGGCAGTGAATTCTCCATTTTAATCACCCTCTGTGTAAAGTATCCAGCCTGCCTGTTAAGATCTTCCTCTTAAGCCCCACTCTTGGTCACATAGAAATCAGTTTATTCAGTTTTAAGCTGCCCTGAGTTCGTTTTGGAATGGGTGGGATATAAATCGAAGGTAAATAAATAAATAATGTGAGACCTCCAGGTGCCACCTGGAAGTTGCCAACTTTCATGTTAATAAACAGGCAAAAGTTCAAGTTTATGTTTCATTTTGCCCATGTTACTCTGTTAGAAGAAGATATTGGATTTATACCCCGCCCTCCACTCCGAAGAGTCTCAGAGTGGCTCACAATCTCCTTTACCTTCCTCCCCCACAACAGACACCCTGTGAGGTGGGTGGGGCTAAGAGAGCTCTCACAGCAGCTGCCCTTTCAAGGACAGCCTCTGCCAGAGCTATGGCTGACCCAAGGCCATGCTAGCAGGTGCAAGTGGAGGAGTGGGGAATCAAACCCGGTTCTCCCAGATAAGAGACCGCACACTTAACCACTACACCAAACCGGGAAAAATGAAACATAAATTAGTGGTGACACACTGCCATGTTCAGCTGTAGAGAGGGATATAGTTACTGCATAAGATTAAAAAATGAAGATGAAAATAAAATTAAGTCCAGGAAAGTGACCTTTTCCCTCTGGCTGCAATAGGTCTCTGTGATGATCCTGTGTCTTTCTGGAGGTCTCAGGCTTGCTCAGGGGGGGAGGGGGGGAGGGTGTTGAAGTTAAGTCTGATTGCTCTGGACAAATGAAGTGAAACTAATAGCACCACCCTAAGCAGAGTTAACATCCTCCCAAGCCCATTGAAGTCATCCTAACTCTGATTAGGATGGCACTGTAACTCTGAGACTTTTTTTTGGGGGGGGGGGATTAACTCATTTTACATTAAGATTCTTGCAGTTACATAAGTTCAGATTCTTGTGAGGATCAGTTTAGATCCCCATATTTTATGTAGGTTCCCATTCTTGCTTTTATGTAGGTTCAGTTTCTCATGTTTCACACTAGTTAGGCCTAACAACAGCTTGCAGTGCTGTAGGGTAGATGTTCTAGGGATTTACATTTTTCAGCAGGTGCATGTGGAGAAGTGGGGAATCAAACCCGCACTTAATCACTACACCAAACTGACTTTCTGGTGTGGGAGGCTAGCTCCCAGCTGTTGATGGCATGCAATTAACATCAGCACCAGCCATCAAGAGCTTAGATGCCTCCCTGTTGATGAAGGCAGAGATCACAAATATAACTAGGCTGGCATTTTTTCATCTATGCCAGGCTAGGTTGCTGGCATCCTACTTGTCTTGTCAAGACCTAGCAACAGTGATCCATTTAACTGTCACCTCTAGGCTTGATTACTGCAACTTGCTCTATGCAGGGCTTTTTTAAAAACTGATCTAGAAAATTCAATTTGTACAGAATGCAAGCAGAGCAGGTCCACATGGGTACACCAATGAAAGCACATATTCAAGTGGTACTCTGCCAGCTACACTGGCTCCAAATTGAATACCAAATTAGGTTCAAGGTTTGGGTATTGACATTCAAAGTCCTAAATGGACAGGAACCAGCATATCTATGGGAACGCCTCTCCTGATATGTCCCTCAAAGAGCATTATGCTCAACTAATTGTTGGGTTTCTGATGCAATTTTACTTCCTGTTGTCATGAGTTAATTAAATGTTTGTATATGCATGCTGATGTTTAGCCAGTGAGAGGTAGAGCCAATGAGAATGTCTGCACGTACTTCCCTCCAAGGCTAGGTGTCAATATGTATAGTGACCATTCAGGGAGAGCCCTAATAGGCTAATCCATATATTTGGGTGGTGGTCTGAGGGAAACCATTTGGTCAGTTTTATAGCCCTTTGTGTTAAGCCCTCAGATCTCCATGCAGTTAGGTTTGGAATCCAGAGAGAGTCGACATGTAGTCTAGAAGCTAGATAGGATATTGAATCCTTATTTGTTTTCTAGTAATCCCAGTCTACCTTTTCCTCATAGTAAAAGTAAACTACTTTATTCTTAAGCTAAAACATGTGCCTGGCTTGTTTATTTGTGGTTCCCTCCACACTACTCTGCTAAAGGTATATGTAAACCCTAACACAAGGTTATGGGCCGCAGTAAGCTTCATAGCTGCGGGCAAGAGCCAAGGTGTTAATTAGCTAAGAGAGAGGAATAGTGAAGTGCTCAGGTCTATTGTCCACAGATTTGCATCTGAAGGAACTTCTTTCCATCGCTCATGGTCACTGGCTGGCTGCTTGGGAACAAAGGAATGGATTCTTTTGATGCCGCGTCGGAGAAACAGACCCAGAGAGAGGCAAGCACTGGCAAGTTCTGCAAGAGCATCTTCGCCTGAGGAAAGGATGACGTCTGGACAGGTTGTATGCAATATGGAGAATTCCTCTAAGCTTAGCATCCCTAAATTGTCCAGGGATAACTTCCTTTTGTGGAAGATGGGAATTGAGTGTGCTATTGGGGTCCAACAGTTAAAATATGTGCTGGACTATGAAATTCCAACGGATTTATCCCAAGAAGAGAGAGAGAAGTTTGATGCAGACGAACTTAAAGCTAAGCTGCTGATACTAAGTTCGGTCTCATCTCAAGAAACAGCCATTGTGGTTAATTGTGACCACGTAAAACAGATTTGGAATAATCTGAATTTAAAGTACAGCCAGCGTACCTTTCTCCAGAGGCAGTTCTTGCGCAAACGCCTCTACTCCCTCAGTCTTGCCCCAGGGGGTGATATCT
This sequence comes from Heteronotia binoei, assembly GCF_032191835.1. Taxonomy (NCBI): domain Eukaryota; kingdom Metazoa; phylum Chordata; class Lepidosauria; order Squamata; family Gekkonidae; genus Heteronotia; species Heteronotia binoei. The sequence goes on from NC_083243.1 coordinate 104,809,589, forward strand.
CAGATCACCAAGATAAGATCCTGGCGCTTGTTGCTGAATTAAGATCAGCAGGAGGTACGGTTTCCACTGAGGAACTTCAGGCTCTAATTGTCTCATCGTTTCCAGAAACTTATGAGAGCATTTTGGCCCCAGTTGAATCTAGAGAAGAGATTGATATTGATTTCACAATTGCATACTGAAGAGACTTGAGTGTTAAACGCAAATTCTCTAGATTGTCAAGCCAAATGCAAGCTTTGGCAATAAAGGGAAAAAAATATGGGAGCAAGGATCAAAGGACTTGCTACAGATGCCTCAAACCGGGCCATATAGTGAGGTTTTGCAAGTCAAAGCAAAACAGATTTAAAGATAATGGCCCCAGCTTCTCATACAAAGGAGAGAGAGCTGTGTCTCAGCAGGCGTCTAACTCACAGACAAAGGCAAAACCTCGTGGTGCTGAACTTTCCTATATGCTAAGGTCCAGTGATGTAAATGCCAAAAGGGCCTTTCTATTGGATTCTGGGTCTACCACCCATATATGTAGATCTCGAAAATGGTTTGTTTGTTTGGATGAAAGAGAGAGGAAAACTTTGAAACTTGCTAATGGAGATACTTTGCAAACAAATGGAATTGGTTCTGTTAAGATCTCGGTTTACTCAAAAGCTGGACAGCTAGTTGAGGTGTTGTTGAAAGACTGTGTTTACTCTGAGCAAGCAGATCAGAATTTAATCTCTTTAATGAAATTGACAGATCAAGGAAATGTGTTTTTGATTAAAGATAGAAAATGCACCATAGCCCACCCAGGGATTGATGTGCTTTTTGAAGTAGTGAGATTTGATGATGCCTACTATCTTAATCCCATAGAAATGTGTCATGTCTTCAAGGCAACAGAAAGTTTGTGTCCTCATAAGGAATGCCTTTATGCCTGGCACAGAAGGCTTGGACACAGGAATATAAGATCTGTTAAGAAACTGCTGATTGCATGTGAAATAAAATTTGCAGAGTGTGGTCAAGAAATGCAAGTGTGCCACGTGTGTGTGAAGGGGAAAGGCACAGCGTCACCCTATGGCAAGAGAAAGCCAGTGCACAATGAGAAGTTTCTAGAGACCATAAGAAGTGACATAATGGATCCAATAAAGGAAAGCACAGGGAAGAATAAGTATGTGGTAAGCTTCCAAGAAGGGAAAACTCGTTTTGTGCATGCATACCTGTTGAAATCAAAGACTGAAGTCTTAGAGAAGTTCAACGTGTATGTGGCTGCAGTGAAAAATAAGTTTGGAAAAGCTCCAGAGACACTGTTTACTGACAAAGGGTCAGAGTACTGCAACCATGTGTTCCAGAGTTTTCTAGAGCAGGAAGGAATTCAGCATAAGACCACTGTTAGCTACAGCCCACAGCAGAATGGCTCTGCAGAGCATTTAAACAGGACTTTGCTGAATATGACAAGATGCCTGCTTATGGGAGGGATGGTGGCTCAGTGGTAGAGCATCTGCTTGGTAAGCAGAAGGTCCCAGGTTCAATCCCTGGCATCTCCAACTAAAAGGGTCCAGGCAAATAGGTGTGAAACGCCTCAGCTTGAGACCCTGGAGAGCCGCTGCCAGTCTGAGTAGACAATACTGACTTTGATGGACTGAGGGTCTGATTCAGTATAAGGCAGCTTCATATGTTCATATGTTCATATGCAAGCAAACCTACCACAGCAATGCTGGGATGAAGCTCTGATTACTCCTGTGTATCTGCACAATATAGTCCCTTCTACACTCACAGATAAATCGCCTTTTGAAGGCTGGCATGGTAGAAAGCCATCCCTGAAGCACCTGAAATGTTTTGGCCACACCTCAGTGTTTGCCCACATCCCTGAGAAAAGAAGGGGAAAGCTAGATGCAAGAGCAGAACTGGGCATCCTAGTTGGCTATGCCCAAGAAAGCAAAGGCTACAGGGTTATGGATCCAAAGACTCTGTTATCTAAAGAATGCAATGTTGTACATATTGATGAGAGCAGTGTACCCCTGATACCTGAGAAAACGAAGCCCACAGTGCAGGAAGATCAGGAAGCTGATGCAGGAATGTCCCTCGCTGAAATGGTCGATTGGCTGACTGCCAGTAGCGCCGACCCTCAAGGTAGACCAGAAAGCACCCCAGAAGCAGAAGGGGAGGCAGATCAAGCTGGACCAGAAGGGGAGACAGGCAGTGCTGTGAGGCAATCTCAGAGGAGCCAAGGGTGTACCACCTGCCACCTATGGTGTTTGTAACGTTCTGCAATTTGCAGAAGAACCCTCAAACCTAGAAGAAATAAGTGACTTGCCTGAGAGTGAAAAGGAAAAATGGAAGCAGGTGATTAAATATGAATTTGAATCCTTGCAGCACAAACAGACATGGACACTAACCAATCTGCCCCCAGGTAGAAAGGCAGTTGGATGCAAATGGGTGTTTAAAGTGAAAAGAGATGCTGCTGGGAAAATAGACAAGTACAAAGCACGTTTAGTGGCAAAAGGCTTTACTCAGAGACCTGGAGCTGACTTCTCTGAGACCTTTGCCCCTGTTGTCAAATATGCCTCCATAAGAACTTTGTTGAGCATGGCAGCATCAAGAAAAATGCATGTGGAGCATATTGATGTCAAGACAACCTTCCTGAATGGAGACCTCAATGAGGAGATCTACATGGAGCAACCAGATGGCTTCCAAGAGAAAGGAAGTGAGAACCTTGTCTGCAGACTGAACTAGTGTCTGTACGGCTTGAAGCAGGCTGCACGAGCCTGGCACGAGAAGTTAACTGCATTACTGAAGGAACAAGGTTTTCAGCAGGGATAGCAGAACCTTGTCTTTTCTCCAGAATAAAGAATGGACAGTACCAGTACATAATTTCTTATGTGGATGATTTGATTTTATGCTGTCAATATGAATCTGATGTGCAAGAGATAGTTGACAAGCTGAATGCAGAGGTGGAAGTAAAACACTTTGGGACTTTGAACCACTATCTCGGAATACAGAAAGAAAGGACAGAGAATGGAGGTTTTCTTCTGAGTCAAAGAACCAAAATCTACGTGGGGGTTATTGCCAGGGCACAGCCTGGCAGGGCCGCCCCCTTGTTCCAATACTGCGACATCATCTACCGGGCCTACACCGATTTTGCGGGACCGGCCTGGTTACAGTATGATGAGACTTTTCGCATGAGGGTGGCCATTAACCCCTTGTTGCCGTGGGACCAAATCAACCAGCAGTTGTGGTTACAACTGATGGCCCCGGCTAAGCCCAACCTCGGGGACAGGGCGAACAGTGGGCATTTAGTTCATAGACAGACAAGTAACTCAACAGCCCGCTTTACGGCGGGTCAGCCGGTTCAACCCCGACTGTTGTGTTGGGAGTACACCTCGCAAGGAGTCTGTTCGAGGAAGGCTTGTAAATTCAAGCATGAGTGCCCACTATGTGGTGGTTCCCACGCCTTCTCGGCATGCAGTAAGGCAAAGCCAAAAGGTGGACCCAAGCGCCCCGGGGGCGGCAGTGGTTCGCAACCTCTGGGAAAAGAGTCCCAGCCCCATTCGGCTGAGGGTTCTTGAGCAATTCCTCAAGAAGTATCCAAGGGTCGCTGACAGGATTTATTTGTTGGAGGGATTCACATTTGGTTTCCGGATCCCGTACGTGGGGCTTAGGGTCCCCTCTGTGGCCTCCAATTTGTGTTCCATTGTTGGTATGGAGCAAGTGGTGAGGGACAAAATTGCAAAGGAATGCACCGAAGGGCGAGTCATTGGTCATTTTAGGGCTCCGCCTGTGTCTAACTTGAGGGTCTCCCCATTAGGCGTGGTTCCTAAAAAGGCCACTGGGGAGTTCAGGTTGATCCATCATTTGTCTTATCCCTCTGGGTGGTCGGTGAATGATGGCATTCCCGATCACCTATGTTCTGTTCGTTATACATCGATTGATCAGGCTGTTAAAGTTATTCGGGGTTGCGGGATGGGGGCAGAAATGGCGAAGTGTGACATCAAGTTGGCATTTCGGCTATTGCTGGTCCATCCTGAGGACTTCGAGTTGTTAGGTTTTCAATTTGAGGGCAATTTTTATTTGGATAGAGCATTGCCGATGGGATGCTCGGTGTCCTGCGCTGCCTTTGAGAGATTCAGCTCATTTTTGTAGTGGCTGTTGAAGCATAGGTCGGGCTGCAATGAGGTGGTGCACTATTTGGATGACTACCTGTTTGCGGGCGCGCCCGGTTCTGGGCGCTGCGCTCGGCTGCTGGACCTTTTTACAAGGCTGGGGGTACCTCTGGCTCATGAAAAAATGGAGGGTCCAGCAACTTACATCACATTTTTGGGCATCGAGCTGGACACCGTACAGCAGACCTCTCGGTTGCCGGACGAAAAGGTCCACCAGCTTAGGGTTAGGTTAGCAGTGTTAAAGGGGAAACAAAAAGTGTCACTCCTGGAGCTGCAGCAGCTCGTGGGGTACCTAAATTTTGCTTGTCGAGTTGTCGCTCCGGGCAGGGCATTCATACGGCGCCTCTGCGACGCCATGGCGAACCTTTGTTTGCCTCATCATAGGGCTCAAAAAACTGAGAGCATGCGTAGAGACTTGGAAGTTTGGGAGAAGTTTTTAGATGCATTCAACGGGGTGTCTTTTTGGAGGGAAGATATGAAGGTTGAAGCGGACCTTCAAATTTCCTCTGATGCCACTGGCTCTACTGGTTTTGGAGTCTTTTTCAGAAGGCAGTGGTGCGCAGAGTTGTGGCCGAAAGATTGGCATCGCACTGGCATTTGTAGAAATCTGACCTTTCTGGAATTCTTTCCGATTGTAGTGGCAGTTTTTCTATGGGGTGAGCAGTTGGCTAACCGGGTCGTACATTTTTGGTGCGACAACCTGTCGGTCGTGCACGTGGTTAATTCACTGTCTTCTAAGTCCAAGCCAGTTATGTCACTTGTCAGGGTTTTTATTCTGTGTTGCCTACTGTTAAATATCTTGTTCTTAGCCAAGCACGTGCCGGGAGTTAATAACAGGGTGGCGGACGCCCTGTCTCGCCGGCAGATGGAGCGGTTTCACCTGCTGGCCCCGGAGGCCGATTCTCACCCGTCACGGATGCCACCCGACCTTTGGCAGCTTGGCAGGCTGAAGCCAGTAGGGCAATCCTCCTAACGCTGGCCCCAAGCACGCGGAGGGTTTATGACCGGTGCAGCTTCCCAGTTTAAGGTATTCCGCCAATCCTCGGGGCTGGGTGATGTCTGGCCCATCCCAGTTGCACATTTGATGCAGTTTTGTGTCTTGCAAAAATCCAAGGGTATGAAGGTTAAAACTATCCGGGGCCAGTTCGCGGCCTTAGCATTCTTCAGCAAAGCCCAGGGTTATCCGGCCACTGGGGATAATTTCAGAATCAAGAAGATGCTCGAGGGTTGGTCTAGGGAGCAGGGGGCGAGGGTCGACACTAGGCAGCCCATATCCCCTTCTATTTTGCGAGGCCTGGGTGGTGTCTGGCCCGAGGTTTGTAGTTCAGATTACAAGGTCATCTTGTTCCATGCGGCGGCACTCACGGCCTTTTTTGGAGCCCTGCGGGTCAGCAAACTAGTGCAGTCTTCGCGTAGGGATCCATCTGACACCGCCTTGCAGAGCGGTGATGTTTCGTTTAGGGAGAAGCATGTTTTGCTGCAGGTACGTCAGTCCAAAACGGATCAATGTCAGAAGGGCACGACAATTAAGCTTGGCCCTTGCGCAGAGCCAGGGCTATGCCCGGTCCAGGCCCTATTGGATTATGTAAAGGCCCGCGGTACTGTGCAAGGCCCCTTTTTCCGCCATGAGGGCGGGTCCCCCCTCACAAAGTACCAGTTTTGGGCAGTGACCACCCGGGCGCTGGGTAAATTAGGATTGGGGGCTTCAAGTTTGGGACCCACTCCTTTTGGATTGGGGCGGTGTCGACTGCCGCAGCCATGGGATATCCGGGACCAACCATCCAACGAGTAGGATGGTGGAGGTCCTCGGCTTATCGTGCCTATGTGCGCCCATTATTGTTCCCCTAAGGGGGGGGGGGTTGTTGTTGTTCTGTTCTGACTATATTTTTCGTTTCAGGTGCTGTGGCTCGTCATGGGATGCTGAGGATCCTCGTATGCGGGCACAGCATGATTTTCTGGGTGGCCCACTTTGCCAGAAGATCGTCGGTCAGCTCTCAACTGGGGCTGAGCGAGTGGGCTGTGGTTGACTGGCTGGGGCGATGGGGGCTCAGATGGTCTGGGTTGTTGCCGTTGTTGTTTGTTGGAAGGTCCTGTCCCCCGCCCCACGTATTGGTCAGCCACCTTGGTGGGAATGACCTGGGCCTGTTGAAAGGGAAGGCGCTGTCTTTGCAGGCGATTTCGGACCTGCGGTTCATCGTAAGGAGGTGGCCCGAGGTCTGGATCATTTGGTCTGCAATTTTGCCTCGCAGAATCTGGCGTGCCGCTTGGAACCCCACGGGGATTGAGCGGGCCAGGAGGAAGGTGAATCGGGCCCTGCAGTTGGCCCTGGAGGAAGGTCTGGGCACCTTCCTTTCGCACCCTGGTATTAGGGTGGATAGGTCTGAGCTATATCGGCCAGATGGATTTCATCTGTCCGATGAGGGAAATAGGCCTTTTTGTCAGAATTGCAGCAAGGTCTTCGGGAGGCTCTGGGCCTCCCTGGGGTCGCGAATGCCTAAGCAGAGGCTTGGCATTTGCGGTAGCGGAATTTGCAAGGGGTTCAGACCTTGCCGGTGAGCACCCAGGCCTCGGCACCTGTGTTGTGCGTGCGATCCGTAGGAAAGGCAGATGGGCTTTATGGCTCAATGTCCTGAAATACGGATTGGGTTCATGCCTCCCTTTGGTCGCCCCCTTCTGGTGATCGGGGCGGGGGTAAGGGGAGGACATGTTTGGTCTGCCGGCCCAGTTCTAGCCACATTGGTATGGCTGGGACCGGGGGTAGGGTGTCTCGCCCTTGTAGGACTTGGCGGGGTCAGGTGTGACCCCAGGGCTTGTCCTCTTTCAGTTCACCTTGCCATGTTGTGTTTAATGTTAAAGTGGCCCATTTTCCCAATTACCTTGTCTGCCTCTTTATTCCGTATGGGGGTGCAAATCCCAGAAAAGTTTCCAAAACTGTGGCTGGAGTTATCCCAGCTAGTCTGACACAGGATATGCTATTGCTCTTTACAGTGTTACTTGTGTGTAACTGTGCACAAGACTGCAGTATATGGTGTGATGATGTGCACAGTCTGGTACATTACCTTATCTGCACAAGAGTGTGTTGAGGAGTCTGGGATTAAAGGAAAGTAAGGCTGTGTACAGAATATTTGCTTCCTGTACTTTCCTTTTTCCAGCAGAGAATTCCTGCAATTTAATCACAGTTCACAATTCTTGGGTGTCTGTAGTTATTTCTGTTTATTCTGCTATACTGTTTCATTTGCACATAGTCCTTGATACCATTTCCTGAGGTAGCCCCTTTTCATTGTAGTATTGCCAAGGTCCAGTGAATACCTTGGCAGTACACCAACGAGCATGTTTATTCCACCAGGTGCTGTAGTGAATAGCAAAAAATCCCTAATCAGCTCACTTCGGAACTCATCAGCTTCAAGCTTTTTAGTGCATGTAGATGCTGCTGGGGGTGACTAGTGGAGACTGGACTAGAAGATTTCAAATGGTGGTGTGGGCACCAAGAGACATAAGAAGTCACAGAAATCTCCCTTCTTAAGAATTTCTTTTCCTGTTAAAAGCTTATTTAAAATGCCTTTTAGAATGGGAGGTATAAAATTGCTGAGCATAAATGTAGGCAACTATACCTGTGTGGACAAAATAAATCTGATTACAATCTAGGTATAATTCTATATTTGGAGGTGTTATGCCAAGTGTATTATGGCTGGAATACACCCCTATAAATAAAGAGTTTGCAGCTTATTTCCTCCCACTCCCGATGCAAATATGCACTTGCCATTGGATGGTGCATCCCAGTAAATGGGGAACTAAACGAGAACTAGACATTATTTCTTGTGTGCTATTAGCTACTTGCCTTCTTGTGTACTTCTGGCTGGAAGAACTGGGTAAGTCATAATAGCATTAGTCGAGTGAAGGATTAACTATGAGCATATCTGATTTTGTAATGACATGCCAGTGATTTATTGCTGATCTTTTTTGAACCAACAAAGGATCAGAATACATCAATATGCATGGAGCTTCAGAACACTGTATGCTACAAACCATCCATCTCTATGTGGGCACCCAGTAATGTCATTATTAGTATTTTGGATGCAGATAAGTGGCATGGGAAGCAATCAAAGAGGCAGAAAAATAAAGGATGCCTCGGAATGAGGGGGAAAGGAGAGAGAAAGGTGAGAAAGAAAGGATAGAAAGGACAGTGCTAGCAAGTACAGTAGAGGGAAGACTTAATAGAGACAAGAGTGCATCCTTTTGTCAGTCTCAGATGTCTGTTTGCCATTTTTAATGTATATTTTCCATGTACAAAATTATTAATGTCAAAGGCCACTGTGCTTACTTTGTGCTATTTGTAATCATTTTTGAATTTTTTTTAAATGGAGCAGCAAGTGGAAGAGAACTATTTTTAAATGAGATGCATGTTCTGTTGCATGTTGTCTTTGCATCGCTTGGTTAGCAGATGAGGTGGTTTGATTAGAGTCCTCATGTGTGAAAATGCCCATAGTACTCATATGTTTCACTTTTATTTTTATTATTTTTAAGTACTTGCTTCTGCTTCTAGGTCTGCTGGTATCCAGATGAGAAAGGACTGAAACTTTGTTCTTATATGTCTTAAGCTGAATATATATATGGTGCTTTAGATCTCTGCTGAAAACTTGTCATCTAAAAAGCACAGATGAGAAAGACAAAAACACAAACATGATAAAATACACAATCTTCAATGAATTCAATGACATTCCTATCTGTTGAATTTTGCAAGTGTCAACCCCTTCAGTTATGAAAGGGTTAAGCTGTTGTTTGAGTATGCTAATATTAACTTGTTAGCTTAGAACCCATTAGCTATCGAGTAGAAGGTTCCCACCAGAAAGGGAACGTATTAGTCTTGATGAAGCTATCTTAAAATTGACTATTGGCTGATCAATATATTGTAGATGCTACATAATGTTTATCATGTACACAGGAGGGGTTGGGGGGTTAACCTTCTGTCCTTTGTTTTCTCACAGATAGAAAACAGCCAGAAGCAAGACAAATACCATTAGAACTAGCAATATGTTTATTTTCTTCCATGTTAACCCTTCCCTAATTTTTTTAGTAACTTTTTTATTAGAAGCTAATAACACACATGTCTGTGGCTGCTTTATTTCCACTGTTCATTATGCATTCTGCTAAGCATATCCAACACTATCCTTGAGCAGAAGTACTTTGATGTAAGTTTAAAGGGACTTTTAGCTAATTCCGTTGAGGCTTTCAGTCTTTTCTTAATGATTCTGGATGCAATATTTGCCCTAACTTTCTCACTAGACACGACATTCCCTCCACACAAACATATAGAAGATACTGAAGATATTGGATTTTATACTCTGAATCTCAGAGCGGTCACAATCTCCTTTATCTCCCCCCACCAACAGACTTCCTGTGAGGTAGGTGGGGCTGAGAGAGCTCTTACAGCAGCTGCCCTTTCAAGGACAACTCCTAGGAGAGCTATGGCTGACCCAAGGTCATTCCAGCAGCTGCAAGTGGAGGAGTGGAGAATCAAACCGGGGTCTCCCAGATAAGAGTCCACGCACTTAACCACTGCACCAAACTGGCTCTGACCCCTTTTAAAATGTTTCCATAGAATAGGCTGGGGAGAGATAGAGGGAACAGAAAAGATTTAGGATTCTTTTGAGAAAGCTGAATTACCACAGGTGGAGCTTTCCAACAATTCTCTTCACATATCTTATTTTCTAAAGAAACATACAGCAGACTTCACATGCAAGTAGTGGGGGCGGGGGGGTGCATGTTGCAAATAGTTTGATAGTGTCATCTTATCCATACCCTCTACATCAGGGGTGGCCAACAGTAGCTCTTCAGATGTTTTTTTGCCTACAACTCCCATCAGCCCCAGCCATTGACCATGCTGGCTGGGCTGATGGGAGTTGTAGGCAAAAAACATCTGGAGAGCTACCATTGGCCACCCCTGCTCTACATGACTATGACCATTTTCGCACACAGTTTACCTCGCAGCCACAATCCTGTTCCCTCCGCAGCGTCCTGTCAGATTTCCCACCATCTGCGCCGAAGTTACAGGAAGTGCCGCAGCTTTTGCGTAGCAAATGTAAACTGCTAAAACCCAGTTTACATTTGCTACACAAAAGCCGCGGCACTTCCTGTAACTCCGGTGCAGATGGTGGGAAATCTGACCGGATGCTGCGGAGGGAACAGGATTGTGACTGCGAGGTAAGCTGTGTGTGAAAACGGTCTATGTATTGGGCTGTATGTGACTTTAAATAATAGGAAAAATCTATGTAATGCTTTTTAGTGATTCTAAATTCACATATGCTGAAATAATATTCCCAACAAATGCAACCCCTCAACAAAATGACATGGATTGCTTTTAAATTGCTCTTGCCCTAAATGTAACCTGGTGTTTAGGCAAGATTCTGTGAGATGATGTTGAGCAAGTTAAAAAGCAGTTGTTTACTACTTGATTTAGACTTCTCCATGTTTGTCCATTTCCTGTGTTTCCATTTTGCCCTCTAAAGGGGAGAGCCAGTTTGGTGTAGTGGTTAAGTGTGCAGACTCTTATCTGGGAGAACCAGGTTTGAGTTCCCACTTCTCCACTTGCACCTGCTAGCATGGCCTTGGGTCAGCCATAGCTCTGGCAGAGGCTGTCCTTGAAAGGGCAGCTGCTGTGAGAGCCCTCTCCAGCCCCACCCACCTCACAGGATGTCTGTTGTGGGGGAGGAAGGTAAAGGAGATTGTGAGCCACTCTGAGACTCTTCGGAGTGGAGGGTGGGATATAAATCCAATATCTTCTTCATCTTCTTCTTCTCTATCTCTCCTTCTTTGCTTTTCCTTTGCTAGTGGCTGTGCTCTCCACATAATTCCTTCAACATTCCCATTGGGTTCTGCTATTCTTCCCAATTCATGTCAATCATCCTATATTATTCTTCACCTCACTTCATACAAGAACTCATCCTCCTGAATTTGTCCTCTTCACTAGCATCATTTTTGTTAGCTGATTTTATTGTTCCTTCTATTCTGGCTTTGGTTTCCTCCCCATCATCCTTTCCCTTCTTCCTTCTTCCTGTGTCTCTCTTACCCAACTTCCCACAGCTTCTTCCTGCACTGCCATCTTCTCCCCCACTCGTTTATTTCACTAAAAATAGCTGTTTTGCAGCACTAACTTTAGGCACCTGAAAAGAGCTGATCCTAGACTAACTTCTAGCAACCCCCCCCCCCCGCACTGATAATGTCACTGAGTCACATGGGGGAACCTAATCTGGCACCCCCAGAAGGCCGGCACTCTAGGCAATTGCATAGTTTCCTTATGGCAGGGCCGGCCATGTGCCTGAAGGACTCCCCTTGATGATTTTGCTATTATATTGGGTTTTTTCAGCCCCTTAATTTTCTTATGTTAAGCTTCTAAATTTCTTCTATAAACCTAGCAATCTACCATATTCCCACTTGCCTGCCTTCTGAAGATTTTTTGAAGCCACACTCTAGGTATTAGTTGGGAATCAGATATAAAATGAGAGATGAACATGAATAAGTTAAGCTGCAGAGTGTGTCAGCATCAATAGGCTTGGACATCATCTTACTCCAGGTTTTACCCTTTCTAGCACATTTTAAAATAGTTTCAATGTGTGCATGTTCCTCAAATTAGATAAGGTTGATTATTACTATTATTTTCAAAAACTTGGAAGTACAACAGGCTGCTATTAGGATTCTTTGGTCAGAAAGAAAAACAGTGAACACAGGGAGTTTGATACTTATTTAAATAATACTTTTATTAAAATTAAGATTTTAGCTGAAAATAAACTGTTGAGTAAGGAAAGGGCACTGATATCACAACACAACAGTATTCCTGAGAACATTGGTAATAACACTGCCTAACACTGGATACCTAGTCATTTCCCTATCCACTCCACATTTTCCTTCCCTAACTGACAATGTTCTCATTACAATGGCTCCCTAATGGGATTTTTAATAATTAGGTATAGCTGTGTGATTTCAAAATGCATAAAATAAATTTAAAGTTTGATGCCACGTATCTTTTACCACTTTCTGTTCAAGGGGGATACTGCTGAAATGGAGACTGGCCAGGGAAAGGGGGAAATAACCAGGAAACAAAAACATGCTCGGGACAAGATATACTAGGTATAAGAGGTATGATTTACTTGACATTAGCCTGAAGGTTAATAACAGGCTTAGGAGTTGTAACAGCAGTGAGGGTTTATTTCCTAAAGGCTGTTGAAAGTAGCCAAGACATGGATTTTGATACAACCCTAACTATGAGGATATGTATAATTCTTACAGTTATCACTTTTTCCCACAGGGTTAAAAATCTGTCAAGTGGTATAAACTGACCTTTTCCCTTTGTGTTGTAATTTATGTTAAATTGCCTTCACATATAGTGTTTTGGCAGTTTCCATAGTTCTGAACCCCACATGCTTTTTTTTAAAGTGGGAAACACTCAATATTGGCATTTCTTCATCAGCCTTCCATAGCAATCTTGCAATTCCTCCTCCCATCCCCGTTCGAATCTTTGTGGTTCCCTAAATAGTGTTATTGTCAATTAAGGTAAATTAACAAAGAGCTAAGCTGAAATGGCTGACTCAGAGCAAACAAACAAACTAAAAAAAACCAAGCCAGCTTTCTGGCAGGCTGTGTAAGCTTTGCAGTTCATTGATATGTTTATTAAGATAACTTAAGCAATCTACTTGCTCAGGTTTCGCATGATTTCTTATTAGTTGATTTGCTGGCAAGCTAAGGATATGCCTAGATGAGATGTTATAGAGTTGTAATAAAAAATGATGATTGTTGGAGAGGAAAGGAGTGGGCTGTGCCAAAGGAGGAACTGGACGTTGTTTTCAAAAAGGCAAACTGTGTTATTAAAAAAACCCCAGGATTTTTGGCAGATAAAGAACTAAAATCTCAAATCAGTCCTGGAACCACATTGATACATAGTAGAATTGGCTGAACACTTACCTCCCCACATCAGACAATAGATGGCCAATGACATTCTACTCTTGCTGAAACTTTCAGAACAACTTCAAAGACAATCCCAAGTACAAAGCATTTTTAGTGATCCATCCTAGAAGTTACAAAAGTATGAATTGGTGGTTACATGACATTTCTTTTCCAGAAGGGAAGTAGCCTGTTAATAGAAGCCACTTCTGGCCAACATTGACTCTTTCCTATAATATAAAGGAAAGAGTCAATGTTTCCTTAATTCATCAGTCACGGAGAATACCATCTAATTTATTACAGAAAGGTCCATTTCCTCCAGAGCTCTGAGATTACCACCTGTGATGAATTCAGGCACTTAGCCTGGTAGCTGGGAACAGCTTGCACTGATTGGCTAAGCAGCAGCCATGGTTATGAAATGTATCAATTTTGAGAAGGCTTGCAGAGGGAGGAAAAACACCTCACAGAGTTAGTTCTGCTGGAGTACTGAAGCATTTCAGAGCGGGGAGATAGCTCTGGTGCTAGTTCAGTCTGGGGACTGAGGAAGACAGTTGTGAAAATCAACTGAGATAGCTTGTGGGTTGAGTTCCTTGAGAGGCAGAACTGGTTTTGGAGTTCAGTCTGAGAGAGTGAGAGAGCTATTGTGACTGGAAGCAGAGGAGAACTGAAGGCTCTGCTGAGGAATCCTGTCAGCACATCAAGGTAGACTCCTGTTTAATTAAGAACACCAACACAGAGAGAAATTGGGACTAGATTCTTGTGGCTGAGAAGAAATCTCAGGATACAGACAGGAAAACTAGCTGGGTGGGACTGAGTCACAGGATTGAGGGGCTTGGTAATAGCACTCAAAAGATATGTGTCCTGTATGCTAGTTAATGAGTGTCTCTGAGGGAATTTATCTGACACAAGTCAGAACTCCTCAGTGTGAATGGCAAAGAGTGTGCGACCCTTTATTATTTTGGGGATTGGGAAACCCCAGTTTAGGAGTATAATCCATCTCTGCACAAGAGTGTTCCTAGTGCTAAGTAAGCACTGCCTGCCTGTTTATAGTTTTTATATATTTTAAAAGCTTTGCCTACCTGTTAAGAATCTAGTTAGCTTTACAAATCTTCTGCCAGTATTTTTATATTAATTCAGCCTGCCCAATCTCTGGTGTTTAGAGATTGTCTGATTTTGTTAAACACCTGCCTGCCAACTGATTTGTCTATATAAAACCAATTAATATTATCTTACTCCCTTCCTTGCTTTTTGTATTCCAATAAACATATATTTTGAGTTTAAATTTGAATTTGTTTAGTGGCTAGTTTATTTCTGACAGTATTTCAGTGTGTGTGCCTGAGGTACTGGGTGGAGGTGACAGGAAAAAATTATAGTGGTCATGTGCCAATGCTTTAAATGTATTGGAACTGTCTACCAAACCCAGACACTGTGGGCCTTTCTGTGACTTACTGACACTGTGCCTTTTGCCTTGGCCACAAAACACAACACATAACGTGCTGAAGTTACTGTGGATGACAGACCTCATTTCAGGGCTCCCCCCCCCCCTTTATTTTACTCACATAGGCTCCCTTTTTAACAACACAATAATGAGTTTATAGTCTGTTCTGTAGAAGGGTTAAGGAGCTTATTTTTGGTTGACTAGTACAACATTGTGAAAGCATAATGGTTTTCACGGTTAATCTGGATCGTAGTTCTATTAAGAATCTTTACAATGCCACAATTGTGCCCAAGGTAATAGAACTTACAGGCTGTATCTCCTGGTGACAAAAATGGAGTAATTTTATCCATGAAAGTCCCACTAAAAACTAGGATCTGGTATCCTTTCATTACTGCCTTCACCACAGTGATAGGGATACTGGAAGTGTGGAGTTTCTCTACTTAATCCTGCAATCTGGTCATCCCTTGACTCAGTGCCAGTATCTCAGAATTCTCCCTTGATCCTTTCATCCATCCCTAACCTACAGCCTCCATAACCTGCCTAACACTGGATACCTAGTCATTTCCCTATCCACTCCACATTTTCCTTCCCTAACTGACAGTTCCTCCTCTTCTGACTCCCCTCTTACAACCTCTCCTCCTCACTTCTACAGAAGCTCCACAGCTGCTCATTAGCTGGAAACTGTAGGAATTTACATACAACCCAGTGGATCAGGGACTAGCTGTGACACCTGGAGGTTTGAACTGGAATCCACCCATCACAGTTCCCATTGAGAAGAAAGGTGGAGTATAAATGAAGTAAATAAACTGATTTTAATTGTTATGTGATATGAGATTTTTAAATGTTTTAATGTTTAATGTGCATGTTAATTATTGCCTGGTGTCAGTTAATTATTGCCTGGAAACTGCTTTGAGTATCATGGAAAAGTGGTATAGAAATATCTTAAATATAAATGAATAAAGATAGGGCAAGTCTTTTGTCATGAGTAATTTGTCAATAACTTACTCTAAAGCACCACATTGGCTTCACTGATACAAAACTAACACTTGTTGACCATTATGTGGTAACCTCATGGAGACCAAAGTAGCATTCCCTAGGTGACCTCTATATCTCCACGGCATTCTGCATCCTAATGATGGGCCATCTTTTTAAAAAATGCATTCATATAGTGCTCTTACATGGGATGTTCAGAGGTCTCTTGTCCAAGAAACAGATCAGGCTCACATTTATGTGAGGAGCCATGGCTCAGTGGTAGAGCATCTGTTTAGTGTGCAGAAGGTCCCAGATTCAATCCCCAACATCTCTCATTAAAGGATCTGGCATCGATGATGGGAAAGGCCTCTGCTTGAGACCCTGAAGAACTGCTGCTAGTCTGAGTAGACAATACTGATCTTGATGAACTCAAGGGTCTAATTCATTATAAAGCAGCTTCATGTGTTCATGTGCAGCAATGTTACAGCTTATGTACTCCTGATTGTACTCATGTACTCCTGTTCAATGATTGTAATTGGGCAGACAATAATATGTCATGTTTCAGACTTGCATCTTGGCAGTATGAATTTAATTGTATGCTTGCTTTTTGTATGATTTGGAACATACTTTATACAAGTATGTAAATTCTGGGTCCAGTTTTCCTGTATTTATTTATATTATGGGTATGGTAAGATGGATACATTATATTTTGTCTTGGATTTTTAAAAGTTGGCATGAACACACATTTCCTATTTATTATATTTTCCATATTCTTCCTGCAAATTAAAAACCATTTGCAATAGGTTGACATCAACCTTCATACTGTTGTTCAAAACATTTTTCTAAAGGGCATTTTTAAGCCCATCAGCATGTGTAGCAGGAAAGATGACAGTTTAATTTAAATATCACATTTGACAGGTTTGAATCTCCAAGGATGCATTCCCTGGCTGTGCATATGCATTTTGATACCGTCAGATTCCCTTTACGGTCTCTCAGAGGAGATGTGCTGCCGTGCTGTGTGTTTTCCTAGTCGCTGTTTTGAAGAAAAGAGCTGGGAGACAATCAGTGGCAAACTAATGCAGTGTTAGCTGCATGATATGGATCTGTAGGTCATACATGATTGAGTCACATTCTAACAGACAGCTTCATTATGGCAAGGCCTTCTAGTATCTAACCCAAAGTGTATTAACATGGAATAGAGAAATATAAATAGACTAATGTTGTCTCAAAGGTAGCTAATGTAGTCACCTCTTGTGGTCTGTTTGTCTGGTCAGAAAGTCCAATACCTGGCATCTCCACTTACACACAAAAAGGATAAAATGTAGGTGATAGAAAAGATTCATATCTGAGATCCTGGACAGCTGCTGCCAGTCAGAGTAGACAATAATGACCTTGATACACCCACTGAAAGCTCCACAAATGTATTTTTCTTCTGAATTTTTTTTCTGATTTTTTATTCTGTCCTTCCTCTAAGAAGTTCAGGGTAGTGTACATAGTTCTCCCATCCCACACATTAGCTAACTTGCTGTTGATTAAATTTTAACCATCAACAATTTTTAACCTTTCATATTTGAAACCAAACAAAGTTCTAATGAATGTGTTTGAATTATGAATTTGAGCTTAACATTTTAAAATTTGAGAGCCTTCTGGAGAGGCTGGCTGGGAACAGGGAGCACCATGCGTCAGGGTCAGGACTTCCACTCTTAAGTGCCCAGCAGATTCCAGAAGGTGACATTTATGATATGAGGTCTCATAGGGTTCCATCTTATCCTCCATGCTATTTAATATCTGCATAAAACTGCTGAGAGAGCTCATCCACTGATATGGAGGGAGGTGCCACCAATATGTAGATGATGCCCAGCTCTACTTATCCTTAATGGCTGAGCCAGCTGGGTCTGTTGAAGTCCTGAAAAAGCACCTGGAGAAAGTAATGAGATGGATAAGGGTCATTAAACTAGAGCTCAATCCAATCAGGACTGAGGTACTGTTGGTCAGGGGAGAAGTTGCTCTGGGACTGCAAAGTCAGTCAGTTCTGGAAGGGGTTTCACTCCCCATGAAGGGGAGCTCATAGCTTATGGATGCTACTAGATCTTGGCCTATGGTTGCAGACAGGGCTGGCTCACCTGCTAGACAAACTAGGAGCTTGTCTAGGGTGCTGGGAGCAAGGGTGCGCCAAATTGGACTTACCCCCTGTGGCGAAACCGGCCCGATTCTGCCTTCAGACCCGGTCCCGTCAGCTCCCTATTGAGTCGCCAACTCCTGGAGGGAGCTATTCCTCCTCCTGCCCCTTGGGCTCGCTGCCACCACCTGCTCAGTCTTGGGGTTCAGATTGAGAGGAACAGGACTCCCAATCCCCCTCTCCAGCTGTGAGGTTAGGCCTCAAGGTCCTCTGCCACCCTGCACTTGGGTTTCACAGAGACCTCAGCGCTTCTTTGGGACACCCCTGGAGGATTGGCACCTTATCCACCTGCATGCCTTCCCCCCTTCCCCGGGGCCCCCTTTATAAAAACAGCGTGGTCTAAAGCGGTTTGGGGATCTATGTGGTACAGAGTTTGACTGCCAGCATTTTAAACAGAAAAAACATTTATTCAAAAGGGAAAAGGATAGGGGAAGAAAAACAAAACAAAAACAGTTGCATTTAAAAAGTTAGCACAGCACAGCAAAGCACAGCAAACAGCATAACAAAATAAAGGTGGTTTTTAAACGCATCGTATTGTCCCTGGTCTATACTTGATCTGCCTAAGAAAATGACTTACTTTGTCTGCCTGCCTGGGGGCCCCCAGGCAGGAGCCTCCATTGCTCACCACATGCTTGCTCGAGCGCTGGCTCAAATCTGGCCTCTCTTCCTGCCTAACACATGGCAAGAACAACAGCCCTTCCTGCCTCTCTAGGAGACTTTCCCCCTAGCGTTGTTGATTTGGCTCTGGAAGTGAGGGGGGGAGTGAGGGGAAGGCTACAAAGCCGGCTGAATGGATTTACTGATCCCTGCCTTTTTGGATGAAGCACCAACACTCTCAGATGGCGTTTCTCCACACCCCCCAAGACAACTGCCTAATTTGCCTCCCTCCCCCCGTTTCCACCAGCTCCCTCCTGCTGCCACGCTCCTGCCCGCCCCCCAGAAGCTCGCCCTGCTGCTGCCCGCCCACTCCCAAAGTTTGCCCTGCCATACCACTGCCAGCTCCCTTCCCCCAGAAGCTTGCCCTGCCGCTGCCTGCCCACCCACCCCTGAAGCTTGCCCTACCACTGCGAGCACCCTCCCTCCCCCCTTTTCTTTCTCCTTCCTTCCTCGCCGTGCCACCACCAGCTCCCACTGCCTAGAGAAGCTCACTGCAAGGACTCCGAGCCAAAACGGCTTCAAGGTGTGTGCTTATTTTGAACAGACCTCTGGAGGAAGTTTCTTCCCCCTCCATGAGGGTCACCTGCCAAGAGGCCGGCAGGTACGAGCTACTCACGAGCCTGCCACCTACTCATGAGTAGGCAGCAGGCACAGGGACTCAGGGGTGGGCAGAGCTGTGCTGCCTGCCTAGGGCACTGGAAGGCCTCAGGCCAGGCCTGGTTGCAGGCTCAGGTCTTCCCTGTGGCACATAGCACCTTTTATCAGCTCTGGCTGATTTGCCAGTGTGATGGATTGCACAGAAAAGCAGGTTTTAAAATACTGCTGTTTCAGAGATGCTGGAAGATCAGGAGTTAATCTGTCCTGGAATGGAGAGCTTGTGTGATTGGTTGTTCTTCATGTTCTCTGACTGGCCAGCATCAACTGACAGCAAATTTAACATTAGCTGTTCTGGTGGGAAAAAGTTCTTTTTTCTTTGGTCTTTGGGCCTGGAGTGAGCAAGCCAAAAAGATGGCTTCTGACAAAGGAAAGGATAACTCGTGTCAGTGTTCTGATAGGGTTAGTTAGAAAGATTCTTTTACAGAGAGAAAAAAAAGAGAGACTCCTTTGTCCTTAATATATTAGAACTACTCTGAGGGAAAAATGAGATAATGAGTCCAGAAAGCTTTTAAAAAATACTACTTTACACAGATCACAATTACTGGAAGAGGGATTTGGTTAGAGTGAATGGGTTGTTAAGCAGTAACTCCCAGTCAAGCCAAATAGTAAATGGTTATTGCTTCTTAAAAAAAAGAAGAATAATCCCTACCAGTAAAAGGGGACTGTGCTTTGAAAAGAACCTGGGTCTGTGGTAAAGGGGAATAAGCTTTGGACACATTGTTAGTCGAAAACTGTAATCTTCTAAGGTGAGAAATCTAGGAACCCTAATAAATACCTGTTCTCTATGGAGCACTATTAAGATCTTGCATTATTGCCCCCCCAGTCGGAATGAAGAGACAGACACAAAGTGTTGGGTATAAAAACCGGGCCGCTTTATTAAATAATTAATCAACCTATAACTGGCAGGGATGGGACCTGAATGGGACAAGCCCTGGGGTCACCCCCTGACCCTGCCTTGTCCAAAGGGCGAGCCACCATGCCCCCAGCACAAGCCCGCCGTATTCGGGTTGTAGCTGAGCGGCCAGGCCCCAGCCATTCTCCACCTGGGCTAGCATCAATCCCCCATGGAAAGATCTGCCCAGGTGAGGCTCTCCGTGATCTGCATTCCCCGCACTGAGCCGTGTAGCCCATCTGCGGTTCCTACAGACCACCTGCACCACTGGTGCTAGGCCATAGGTGCTCCCCTGAAAACACTGTGGCCAAAACATCCTCCAGCCTGTGACCGAATTAAAACTCCTACTGCTAACACCTAATGCTACAAGGCAGTACAAGGTAGGCGAAAAACAACTCCACATGGGCCAATTATGTGAAGATGAAAAAATTCCTACCTGGCCTCTAACAAGGCAACCAGTTGAAACCTGTACTGTCAAGGGAGGGTGGGCGGGCAGAGAGCCCAAAAGGAACTGAAGAGCTCTGGGCGGGGCCGGGGCTTATATAGCCCTGACGCCACGCCCAGAAACAGACCCGGATGTACCGGGCCGAATGTTCTGTTGCTCCCTCCTTCCGAGGGGGCAAAGACGGCCCCCAGCCTGAAAGCCGGCGATGCCGGCTTGGCTGGGAAGGGCCAGGCCGGGCCTTGCCCCCCCCCCCACTCGGAATGAAGAGACAGACACAAAGTGTTGGGTATAAAAACCGGGCCGCTTTATTAAATAATTAATCAACCTATAACTGGCAGGGATGGGACCTGAACGGGACAAGCCCTGGGGTCACCCCCTGACCCCGCCTTGTCCAAAGGGCGAGCCACCCTGCCCCCAGCACAAGCTCGCCATATTCGGGTTGTAGCTGAGCGGCCAGGCCCCAGCCATTCTCCACCTGGGCTAGCATCAATCCCCCATGGAAAGATCTGCCCAGGTGAGGCTCTCCGTGATCTGCATTCCCCGCACTGAGCCGTGTAGCCCATCTGCGGTTCCTACAGACCACCCGCACCACTGGTGCTAGGCCATAGGTGCTCCCCTGAAAACACTGTGGCCAAAACATCCTCCAGCCTGTGACCGAATTAAAACTCCTACTGCTAACACCTAATGCTACAAGGCAGTACAAGGTAGGCGAAAAACAACTCCACATGGGCCAATTATGTGAAGATGAAAAAATTCCTACCTGGCCTCTAACAAGGCAACCAGTTGAAACCTGTACTGTCAAGGGAGGGTGGGCGGGCAGAGAGCCCAAAAGGAACTGAAGAGCTCTGGGCGGGGCCGGGGCTTATATAGCCCTGACGCCACGCCCAGAAACAGACCCGGATGTACCGGGCCGAATGTTCTGTTGCTCCCTCCTTCCGAGGGGGCAAAGACGGCCCCCAGCCTGAAAGCCGGCGATGCCGGCTTGGCTGGGAAGGGCCAGGCCGGGCCTTGCCCCCCCCCCACTCGGAATGAAGAGACAGACACAAAGTGTTGGGTATAAAAACCGGGCCGCTTTATTAAATAATTAATCAACCTATAACTGGCAGGGATGGGACCTGAACGGGACAAGCCCTGGGGTCACCCCCTGACCCCGCCTTGTCCAAAGGGCGAGCCACCCTGCCCCCAGCACAAGCTCGCCATATTCGGGTTGTAGCTGAGCGGCCAGGCCCCAGCCATTCTCCACCTGGGCTAGCATCAATCCCCCATGGAAAGATCTGCCCAGGTGAGGCTCTCCGTGATCTGCATTCCCCGCACTGAGCCGTGTAGCCCATCTGCGGTTCCTACAGACCACCCGCACCACTGGTGCTAGGCCATAGGTGCTCCCCTGAAAACACTGTGGCCAAAACATCCTCCAGCCACCGCCAATGCCAAGCCTCTGCTTAGGCATTAGCGCCCCAACGGAAGGCCCCGAGACGACCGCACACCCTGCCGCATCTCTTCTAAAAAGGCCTGGTTGCCCAACTCTGAAAGACGAACACCATCCAGCCAATACAGGTCGGCGTCCTCGACCCGTATGGCCGGATGAGAGAGAAAATCCCCAAGCCATTCTCCATGGCTTTCTACAGGGCCCTATTGGCCTTGTGCCTAGCGCGCTCTATCCCACCATGTGAAAGGGGCACCTCCAACTCTTGCATGGCGATCTAGCTGACCATACCAGGACCAGCCAAGAAGGACAAGCCCTGGGGTCACACCCTGACCTCGCCTTGTCCAAAGGGCGAGCCACCCTGCCCCCAGCACAACAGATTCGGGTTGTTGCTGAGCGGCCAGGCCCCGAGCCATTCACCACCTGTGCTAGCGTCAATCCCCCATGGAAAGATACGCTCAGATGAGGCTGTTCCATGATCTGCAGTCCCCGCACTGAGCCGTGTAGCCCATCTGTGGTTCATACAGACCACCTGCACACTTGGTGCTAGGCCATAGGTGCTCCCCTGAAACCGCCCAAGTGAATGACCCAGATGTGCGGAGGAGGTGCCCTCCTCTCTCCGCACTACAATGGCCTAATCCCCAGCCAACTCCGGCCCCCGGCGACCCAGCCATTCCCCAACTGCCCCGTCGCTGCAGCCCAGCTGGGTGCCCGTTGGAGACCGCCTGGCTTGATGGGCCGCCTGGACACCCTGCTGTGTGCGCAGATGAGAACACAATGCTTCTCACTACGAGCCACAGCACCTGAAAAACAGAAAATTGTCAGAACAGATAATAACCAAGAGGCGATGAAACCACCGCCCTGCACAAATACCCCCTAGGTGACCAACGGGCGCACCTGGTTCAAAAGGCTGCCGCCCTCCACAGGCCAACCAATGTTGACATCCCTGGCCTGGGGCACCCGCCCCGCAGTGTCAGTCTTAGACTGCACAACCAACTCGCTAATACATAGCGCTGAAAAAGGCCATCAATGAGGCCGCATGAAGCAGAGCGGCCCCGAAAGGGGAACTGCATAACCTGTGCAACAGAACCAGCCAACTAACATGCAGTCCCGCGGTGCTCCCAAATGCCCAGAATTGGGAAGCCGCTATGTCGTATGCCCTTCTGTTAGTAGGTCTTCTCAACGAACCCATGGGCTTTACTAATAAAGGCCAACGCCGCCAGTTGGCCCCAAATAGTCCTCAACCCCAAACCTCTCTTTCTGAAACACGCAGAATTGCATAATATGAGCCATCGAAATCGGACAGCAATCCTGCAGCGCAGCGGCCCTCCGAAACTTCCGGAATAGGGAAGCCGCTCTACCATAAGCCCTTCTGGTACTAGGTGCCAAAGCCAGCTGAATGTCCCTACCAGCTTCAGCTTCCCAAGTTACCAGAGGTCCAGGGGCATTTGCGCCGGCCGCGAATCCACTTCTGGGGCGAGCTGCCGAAAGTGCTCCATCTATTGGCGAGATAGAGCGTCCACCACCCCATTGCAGCCTCCGGGTACGTGCCCTGTCAGGAACCAAATATTCTACTGGAGGTAACGAAGTGTGAATAACTTAACCGGGTTCATCACCAATACGACTTAGAGGTCAAGGAGTTGATAACATGTACTACCGCCATGTTATCACCCCAGAAAAGCACAAACTGGTTGGTGAATTGCTCACCCCAGCTTGATGGCCAACTTCTGAAAAGCATGTAAGAGCCAGGCGCATCACCTTGTGACCGCTGGACCAACAAAAGGTAGTCGCCCCGGTAGTGCGCCGTGTCATTAAGCCCAGTCCTATCCTGTAACGCCCACTCAACCAAGGAGCTAAAGCGCTTGAATGCAGTGCAGGAGACTGAGCACCCCATCAGGAGGGCGCGATCCATGTAAAATTTACTCTCAAAACAAAAACCCCAGGAGCTCGAAATCCTTGGGATGAACTGGCAAGAGGCGAAATGCCGACTTGATGTACTTGAAACCCCGCAGTACTTTGACCGACTGGTCAAAGGAAGTGTACCGTACCGAACATAATTCCATAATTTACCGACGCCCCTCTGGGGTAGGACCGGTGAAGAATGAGGCGATATTCCCCTGGCGCCTTATTAGGCACCACCCCCAAGGGAGATACGCACAATGTGGGTACAGGCGGCGTATCAAAGGGTCCTAAACCCTGCCCTCCTGACACTCTTTGGCGATCTTAGCCCTAACTACATGCTCAAGACCCGCCACTGAACGAAGATTAGCAGCCAAAAAGGGGGGCCCTAGGCCCCTGATAAGGGATCCGAAACCCCAAAGAAAACCCCTCTGACAGATACTGGCCATCCACTTTACGTGGGTACTTACTCAATAATTTACTGAGTACCATCAGTCGAATGGGGCTGGGCCCCTTTTCCAGGGGGCTGCTGACTGCCACCACCGCCCCCGCCAGGGCGCCTACCCCCGGGCCTCGGCTTCAACCTGCTACAGGCGGAGAAGGCATGAGCCCCACTGCAAAGTGGACACTCGCGCTTGAAATTGCAGGGTTTTCTGGGGCACACTCCCTTAGAAGCAAACTCCCAGCATAACAGCCGGGATTGAACCGGCTGGCCCGCCGTGAGGTAAAGGGGAGAACATTAAACTAATATATGACCATATGAAGCTGCCTTATACAGAATCAGACCGTGGGTCCGTCAGATTCAGTATTGTCTGCACAGACTGGCAGCAGCTCACTTGGCCTCCAGCTGAGGTTTTCTATGCCCACTTTCCTGGACCCTTTTTTAGTTGGGGCTGTTGGGGATAGCAACTGGGCCCCTCGGCTTGCTAAGCAGATGCCCTGCAACCACGCCAACGCCCCTCTCCAAGACCACAAGCGGAGGGGGGGCGCCTATCCACAACTCAAAAGATTGCAAAAGGAACCCACACTCCTCAAACCACCCCCTCAGCTCAGCCACCATGGGGGGAAAGGGGGGGCAGGAGGCCCTCCGGTCTCACCGTGAGCCCTCCAACCCCCAAAACTCAGGCTCTCTGCACCCCCGCGATACCACTCCGCATCCCCAAGCAGGAACTGGCCAAACTCGTGCTGCCCTGCAGCAGCAGCAGCCCCTTCGCGTCCCCACGCCGAACTGGCCAAACTCATGCTGCCTTGCAGCAGCAGCAGCCACCGCCGCCACGTCCCCAAGCCAAACTGGCCAAACTCGTACTGCCCTGCAGCAGTAGCCGCCGCCGCACCCCCATGCCGAACTGGCCAAACTCATGCTGCCCTGAAGCAGCAGCAGCAGCAGCCGCTGGCGCGTCCCCATGCCGAACTGGCCAAACTCATGCTGCCCTGAAGCAACAGCAGCAGTAGCCGCTGCCGCGTCCCCATGCCGAACTGGCCAAACTCGTGCTGCCCTGCAGCAGCAGCCGCCGCATCCCCATGCCGAACTGGCCAAACTCATGCTGCCCTGAAGCAACGGCAGCAGCAGCCGCTGCCACATCCCCAAGCCAAACTGGCCAAACTCGTGCTGCCCTGCAGCAGCAGCCGCCGCTGCATCCCCATGCCGAACTGGCCAAACTCATGCTGCCCTGAAGCAACAGCAGAAGCAGCTGCTGCCGCATCCCCACGCCAAAATGGCCAAACTCGTGCTGCCTTGCAGCAGCAGCGGCCACCGCCGCCGCATCCCCAAGCCAAACAGGCCAAACTCTTGCTGCCCTGCAGCAGCTTCCGCCGCTGCGTCCCCGTGCCAAACTGGCCGAACTCGTGCCGCTCTGCAGCAGCAGTCACCACCGCGTCCCCATGCCGAACTGGCCGAACTCGTGCTGCCTTGCAACAGCTTACCACCAATACCCAAGGGCGTTCCAGCCCCGCCCAGGGTCTGCTGCACTCCGCCTCCAGACGCGCCGCCGCTCGCCTGTTCACCCGACGGACCCTCGTCCGGGCCATCGTCCTGGTCCGGTTCCAATTGAGGTCTGGGCCCAGGTGCGCCGCCCTGTAAAGCAGACAAGCGGGCCAGCACCTCCTTCTCAAAAGTTAGCCACGCCGAGCGCCCAGAGGCACAACGACGCCCCTCCCAAATGGGAGCACCCCTAGCAACTCTTTCCTGCTTGAGGGCCTCTAACTGGCCCATAATGGCCCTTCGGACCCGCTTCCCCTGCCCCGGCTCTTCAGCAGGACTGGGCTGCAGGCCTTGCCCCCGGGCCGGGCGGGCGGGCTGTTTGCCCTTAGACCTGCCCTGCTCTTTCATGGGTGCCATCAGGACGCCTCCAACCAGCAGCCAGGCCTACAGCAGTAACTGTGCGACACCTTCCCAGCCGGTCTGAAGTTCCTCTGTCAAGCCTAATCGACACAATAAGTGGATGGGTGCCCAGAAGGTTAATGCACCCTTTAGCCACCCGACCCAACTAGGGGAGAGAAAGATCAAGCAAGACCCCCAGCAGCTCCAAGATAGAAGGCTGAGTCAACCTCGAGCCGGCTACCTGAACACCCAGCTTCCGCCAGGGATCGACTCAGATCATGAGCAGAGCCTGGGACTGCAGTACTGCAGCTTTAACACTCTGCGGCGAGGGGCTCTTCCAACTGCCAGCAGGCACAGTGTAAATAGGAGGGAGGGTGCTGGTGTTCACAGAAGGGTAGGTGGCTGTATAAGCCATAACCCCCCCCACCGCCTCAGACACTCCACACCCAAACAGTAATGGGAAGGGAGCAGACTACCAGGCCTGGTAAGGGGCAGAAAGGGTGGGGGTGGGGGGGTGATATCCACCTAAGGGACCCCACGAACACCCCAACGATGTATATTATTAGTCTCTATGCCGATCCAAACTTCGTTTTTCCCCAACCAAAATGGCTGCCGCACTCGCTCCTCCTCCCCCTTGCTGCCAAAAAGAACAAACAGCCTTTAAAATGGCTGCTGTGCGCACTGCTCTTCCCGCTCCCCTGCAGCCCAGCTAAGTGCTCCCCTCAAAATGGCTGCCGCAAGTGCCTACGGCCGCCGATTGCACCCCCAAGCACTTCACCAGACTCAATACAGAAGAGAAGCTTTCCCGATGCTCATCTCCCGGCGCTCGTGCCTCACAGCTGCTGCTGCCGCTGGTGCCTCAGCCGCCGCCAGCGCCACACCGCTGCCGCACGCGCCTCGGACCCATCAACACCATCCACCAACGCTCAAGGCCTAGTCCTTAAGCGCGCCGATGCTGCATGTGGCTCTCACCCAGAGAGCCCAAAAGGAACTGAAGAGCTCTGGGCGGGGCCGGGGCTTATATAGCCCTGACGCCACGCCCAGAAACAGACCCGGATGTACCGGGCCGAACGTTCTGTTGCTCCCTCCTTCTGAGGGGGCAAAGACGGCCCCCAGCCTGAACGCCGGCGATGCCGGCTTGGCTGGGAAGGGCCGGGCCTTGCTGAAGTATATAAAGAAAAGTACCTCTCACTGAAAAGAACTAGAAACCTCTGAAAAGCTACAACACTCTTGTAGGTTTTAAGATTTCAATTCTATATAAAGGAAAAGTTTTACCTCAGAGTTTCTTATCTTTATTTTCTCCAATATATATGTATATATATTTCCTTGCTAGCTAAATGAAATATATATTCTATTTTGAAAGTTACTCTGCCCCAAGTGCCATTGTAAAAGGATTGAAAAACAAGGTAGCTCCTGCATTTCCCTTTAGTTCCTCTGCTGGGTCATAAGCCTAAAGAAATATCTGTATCAGGGTAGGGCAGTTTGGTCATTTAAGTCAAAGAAAAGGAATACACACTACTTGGGACAATTGAGTCACTATGGGGAACCAGACCTGCAGCTACAGAGGGGCCTGGGGGTATAGGCCCCTCCAATAAAAATCCTGTTCTACCTTTGTGGCCCCTCCTTTGAGTTCCCTGTCACTCACCACTACTGGCTGCCATTGCTCTGAACAAGTATGCTACTGGATGCCTTCAGTCCCTGCTTCAGAAGAAATGCCGGGGGAAGAAGGAGGGGCTGTGGCTGAGTGGCAGAGCCAGGTCAGGCTTGCCCTCCTTGCAAACTGCAGAGCAGAGAAGCTGGTGGGGGCTGCCTTCAGGGGGGAGCTTTTGCTGGGAGGGAAGGTTTGCCGGGTGAAGGTAAAGATTGGAGCAACCCAACCCGGTGACCATGGCCATTCAGAGAGTCCTGCCTTGCAGGGGAGGGGTCAGGCAGGTGGCACCTGGGATTTCTTCTCCTCCTGAGGAGACTGCCTTGTGCTGGCTGACTTGCATGCCCTTCTTCCTGTACCTCTGCTGCCTCCGCGGACCTGACCAGAGGACTCCAACTGTTGGGTGCAGGACATTGCAGGGCTGTGGGGAGGGGGTTACTGGTGGCCTCCTGGCCCCTCCTAATAAAAATTGTGTCCCTGTGTTCCTTCCAAACTTAAAATCCTGGCTACGGCCCTGTGGGGAACTAAAAGGTTTTGGTGTAAAAATCTGTCTGTAAGTTGAGAAATGTCCAGGATCTGCCATAGCCAGTAACAGCCAATTCTTGAAAAATGGTATCTGGCCACAGTTATCCATGCTCTGGTCACATCCAATTTATATTAATGTAATACACTTTGGTCGTTTTCGCACTTAGCGTTTGCTCCCCTTATTCCACGGCGCAATTATGTCCGGCTCATTTTCCTCATTTTCGCACATGGACTCATTTGCGGAGTTGCTTTCCATGAAGCCCCGGCTCAAATCGTTTTCCCACTGGCATCGACTTGAGTTCGATGCCCTGTCAATCATTTTTTTTTTAAGCGCAAGTCTGGTTGCGTAAGGACGTAATAACGTAACATCGAGCAGTCACAGCTGTTCCTTCCCCTTCTTTTCGTGGACAAACCGCATCACGTGTGCTGCTTCTGCTTATGGATTGGCTGCAGCTGTAGTATCCTCCATAGCCCTTTATGTATTAACAGAAGCATTCACAGTGGAGAATCCTAGCACTAGATTCCCCCCCCCCCAAATTCTGAAGTTGCGAAATATCGCAATAACGAAGAGAGAGAAATCGAGGGGTTTGTGTGTGTGTGTGTGTGTGTGTGTGAGTGGCAGCTTCTTCCTTTCCCAGCCTCGCTCCCTCCCGGGTGGTGAAGCTGGGATTTCCTCCGCGCTCTTCCCCCTCCCCGGCTGGCGCTTGCAACGGGGACTTGACTGATTCCTGCCGCCAGAGCTCCCCCCCCGCCCCATTCTCTCCTTCCCCTTCTGTGGCGCGTGTGAAGAGCGAGCTCGCGTCTATTTTCTAACCGAGCGGAATGTAGCCAGGGAGAAGAATGCAGGACTCCAACTTCCCATTTTATACATGGCAATTTTGTGCAGGTCCAGAAATCCTGGTGGCACAGCTGAGGGAGGCATTGCCTTTTTAAAACACACACACATGAACGCTTTGGCCCGCGCCGGCACTAGATTCCCCCCCCCCAACAATGTATAATGTAGTTGCAAGATAACGCAACAGCGAAATAACGCAACTAAAGTCAATAATAATAAAAAAAATTCTAACGAAACCAATTGAAGTGGCAATTGAGGCTATTCCAGGAGGTTTTTTTTTTCTATTTGTTAATTTCGAAATATCACTATTACGCAAGAAATATGAAGTTTAAAAAAAAATGGCCGTGCGGGCACTTTTGGGAAGCGCCGCGAACGGCTGATGATTGGCCAAGGGGGTGGATGGGGTGGGAGGACGGAAAGGGAGAGGGTGACGCCCACAAAGCAGTCGATCCGGCGTGGATGGATTTCCCACAGCAAACTCCGAGGAGTGGATCCGGTGTGGATCCGGAGGTTTTCAAAAACTCCGGAAGCATGTTGAAAAACATATTCCGGCGTGAAACCCCTGAAGCGCTGGAGCAAACCGCAGCGCCGGAGCAACAGGTGCGAAAACCAGGAAAAGATCCGGAGGTAAATGGGGTGCTACGCCGGAGTAAATGCTAGTGCGAAAACGCTCTTTGTGTGGGACTGCATTTGAAAATGGTCTGGAAACTTTAACTGGTCAAAAATGTGGCAGTTTTGTTTTTGTTTTTTTTAAAAAGGTAGTCCCTTGCCCCCCCAGTCGGAATGAAGAGGCAGACACAAGTGTTGGGTTTTAAACCGGGCCGCTTTATTAACAATTAACAACTGTAACTGGCAGGGGGTGAAAGAACCTGAACCAGACAAGCCCTGGGGTCAACCCGGGACCCCGCCTTGTCCAAAGGGCGAGCCACCCTGCCCCCAGCACAAGCCCGCCATAATCGGGTTGTAGCTGAGCGGCCAGGCCTCCAGCCATCACCATCTGGGCTGGCATCAATCCCCATGGAAAGATCCACCCAGGTGAGGCTCCCTGTGATCTGCATTCCCCGCACTGAGCCGTGTAGCCCATCTACGGTTCCTGCAGACCACCGCACCAAGGTGCTAGGCCATAGGTGCTCCCCTGGAAAACCCTGTGGCCAAACCTCCTCCAGCCTGCTACCATAACAAATACCACTAACAAATCCTAACCTACTAGGCAGTACAAGGTAGGCAAAAAACACCCCCCACATGCGTCAATTGTGCGGAAGTGAAAAAATTCCTACCTGGCCCCTAATAAGGCGACCGGCATACACCTGTACTGCCAAAAGGGAAGGGTGGGCGGGCAGAGAGCCAAAAGGAACTCCGTGCTGAGGGGGCGGGAGCCAGGGCTTATAAAGCCCCGGCTCCGCGCCCAGGACAAACACCCGTATGTCGGGTGATGTCGCCCCTCCCTCCTTCCAGGGAGGCAAAGACGGCCCCCAGCCTAGGCGCCGGCAAGCCGGCTTGGCTGGGAAGGGGCCGGACCTTGCCCCCCCAGTCGGAATGAAGAGGCAGACACAAGTGTTGGGTTTTAAACCGGGCCGCTTTATTAACAATTAACAACTGTAACTGGCAGGGGGTGAAAGAACCTGCACCAGACAAGCCCTGGGGTCAACCCGGGACCCCGCCTTGTCCAAAGGGCGAGCCACCCTGCCCCCAGCACAAGCCCGCCGTAATCGGGTTGTAGCTGAGCGGCCAGGCCTCCAGCCATCACCATCTGGGCTGGCATCAATCCCCATGGAAAGATCCACCCAGGTGAGGCTCCCTGTGATCTGCATTCCCCGCACTGAGCCGTGTAGCCCATCTACGGTTCCTGCAGACCACCGCACCAAGGTGCTAGGCCATAGGTGCTCCCCTGGAAAACCCTGTGGCCAAACCTCCTCCAGCCACCGCCAATGCCAAGCCTCTGCTTAGGCATTAGCGCCCCAACGGGTGGCCCAGAGCCAACCGCACCCCCTGCCAAAACTCGTCTAAAAATGCCCGGTTGCCCAACTCTGAAAGATGAACCCCATCCGGCCAACATAGGTTGACGTCCGCAACCCGTATGGCCGGATGAGGGAGAAATTCCCCAAGCCACTCCCATGGCTTTCTACAGGTCCCCGGTGGCCTTGCGCCTAACGCGCTCTATCCCACACCGGTGAAAGGGGGGCACCTCCACTCATGCCTGGCAATCTACTGACCTTACCAGGACCGGCCAAGAAAGACAAGCCCTGGGGTCACACCCGGACCCCGCCTTGTCCAAAGGGCGAGCCACCCTGCCCCCAGCACAAGCCCGCCAGATTCGGGTTGTTGCTGAGCGGCCAGGCCCGGAGCCATTCACCACCTGTGTTAGCGTCAATCCCCCATGGAAAGATCCGCCCAGGTGAGGCTCACGGTGATCCGCATTCCACGCACTGAGCCGTGTAGCCCATCTGTGGTTCATACCGACCACCCGCACCGCTGGTGCTAGGCCATAGGTGCTCCCCTGAAACCGCCCAGGTAAATGACCAAGATGTGCGGGGAAGGTGCCCTCCTCCCCCTGCACTGCAATGGCCTGGTCCCTGTCCAACCAGGCCCTGACGACCCAGCCGCTCCCCAACTGCCCCGCCGCTGAGCCCAACTGGGTGCCTGTTGGAGACCTCCTGGCTGGATGGGCCGCCCGGAACACCCTGCTGTGTGCACGGATGAGAATATGATGCCTCTCACTATGAGCCACAGCACCTGAAAAACAGAAAATTGTCAGAAGAAATGATGACCCCCAGGCGATAAAACTGTTGCCCACCAAAACTATCCCCGAGGTGCCAACGGTCGCATCTGGCATAAAAGCTGCCAACCGACCCAAGTTAACCCATTTTGACGTCCCCGGCCTGGAGCACCCGCCCCGCAGTGTCAGTCCTAGACTGCCCAACCAACTCGCTAATACATAGCGCCGAAAAAGGCCATCAACGCGGCCGCATAAAGCAGGCAGGGCAGCCCCGAAAGTGGAACTGCCTAACCTGCGCCACGGAACCGGCCAACTATCAAGCCGACCCGCGGTGCTCACAAATACCCGGAATTGGGAAGCTGCTATGCCGCATGCCCATCTGTTAGTAGGTATGCTCCGAGAACCCATGGGCTTTACCAATAAAGGCCAACACGTCAGTTGGCCCCCAATAGTCCTCAACCTCAGACCTCTCTCTTGCAGAAGCACGCCGAATTGCATAATAAGAGCCGTCGTGATCGGCCAGCAATCCACTACCCAACTCCCAGGATTGGGAAGCCACTCCATCATAAGCCCTTCTGGCACTAGGTGCTGAATCAGCTGAATGGCCCCCACCGTCTTCAGCTTCCCCAGTTACCAGAGGTCCAGGAGCATTTGCGCTGGCCATAGGTCCGCTGCCGGAACAAGCTGCCAAAAATGCCCAATCTATTGGCGAGATAGAACGTCTGCCACCCCATTGCAGACTCCTAGTACGTGCCTTGCCAGGGCAGAATATTTGAACTACGTGTGAGTAACCGTCCAGGTTCATCACTAACACAGACTTAGAGGTCAAGGAGTTGACAACATGTACTACTGTCCCGTTATCGCACCAGAGAAGCAAAGAATGGTTGGTGAGTTGCTAACCCCAATGCCAAATGGCAACTAGAATAGGTACAAATTCCAAAAATGTCAGGTCCCTACTGCGCCCACTGTCCAACCATTCTGCGTGTCCTCCAAAATACACTTCAACTCGGCAGATCCAAAGCATCCAAGGATATCTGAAACCCAGCTTCAATCTTCAACTCCTCCCACCAAGGAGGCACAGTTGAATGATTCCAGGAACCCCTCCCAAACCCAAGGTCCACCCGCATGCCTGCGGTCACCTGGACCCGCGATGAGGGAGACGCAGACGACCCATAGCGTCACAAATGCCCCCAGAAAAAGCCCTACTGGGGCCACCACTTACATACAAAGTTAAGGTGCCCACAACTTGCTGTAACCCAAACAGCAACACCTCGCGTTGCCTCCTCGGGGCAACCAACTGGCCCCTGAGATCAGCAACCTTAGTCTCTGGCAGCTAAAACGCCTGCCGGTGGGTATCGGGCTCGATGCCCAAAATTATAAGTGCCATGCAGGGCCCTTCGGTCGCCCGGGTAATGCCCATGTCCTTAAGCCCGGTCTTTTCTAGTAGCGCCCACTCAACGAAGTAACTAAAGCGCTCGAATGTGGCACAGGACCGAGCAACCCATCAGGAGGGCGCAATCCATATAAAATATACCCTCGAAACCAAAACCCAGGGGCCCGAATTCCTCAGGATGCAATTGCCAGAGGCGAAATGCCGACATGATGTCGCGTGACGCCATCTCAGCACTCATGCCAACCCCACACCATTTTGACCACCAGTTAAAAGAAAGTGCACTGTACTGAACATAATTCCACAGGAATGGTGTCACCTACCAGTGCCCCTTTGGGGTAGGACAAGTGATGAATAAGGTGATATTCCCCTTATTAGGCACCACCCCCAGGGAGATACACGCAATGCCGTTACAGGCAGCATATCAAAGGTCCTAAGACCCTGCCCGCCGGCCACTCTTTGGCGATCTTGGCCCAGACTGTGCCCTCAAGACCCACAACTGAACGAAGATTTGAGAAGAAAAAAGGGGGGGGCGAGACCCCTGATAAGGGATCCGGACCCCTAAGAAAAAACCCGTCCTAGAAATACAGGCCGTCCGTTTTACGTAGGTACTTTTCAACAATCTATTAAGTACCCTCGGCCGAATGGGGCTGGGCCCCTTTTCCAGGGGGGCTGCAGACCGCCGCCGCTGCCCCCGGGTCAACTATCCCCAGCTCTCTTCTTCGACCTGCTGCAGGCAAAGAGAGGCGGGGGAGAGCCCACTGCAAAGTGGACACTCGCGCTTGAACTTGCCAGGTTTTCTGGGGCACACAGCCTCAAATACAACTCCCAACACAACAGCCAGCATGGAACTGGCTGGCCCGCCTTAATGCAGGGCCGGAAGAAAGCTGTTATTGCATATGACCAAGTGTCCGCTATCGGACCTATCCCCCCAAGTTCAACTTTGGTGGGACCATCAACTGCGGTCACGGCTGCTGGTTGACCTGGTCCCATGGCAACCGTGGGCTAACAGCTGCACTCATGCGGAAGGCTTCGTCACAATGCAGCCAAGCCGCACCGATGAAATACGTATACGCCCAAAAATTAATCTCCATGTACTGAACAGTGCGGCCGCACGTGCCGGCTATGCCCTAGCCATGACACCCACA
Organism: Heteronotia binoei; assembly: GCF_032191835.1. Classification (NCBI taxonomy): domain Eukaryota; kingdom Metazoa; phylum Chordata; class Lepidosauria; order Squamata; family Gekkonidae; genus Heteronotia; species Heteronotia binoei. Next base: position 104,843,794 of record NC_083243.1, read on the forward strand.
TAAGCAGGAAGCCAGGCAGCCAGTTTGCCCCCCGTCCTATCCACCTATACGTTTAATTTTTTCTTTACTGAAAGAAAATTATAAATCCCCTTTCACCTGTAGGGAAAAGAGGGGGGGGGCAGATGTGCGCTGGCCCACTGACTTAGCCTTGCCTTCCGTCTGGTTGAAGACAACCACCGATATTATACCCCACACTTTTCTCCAAATCGGAGGTGCAGAATGGCTCACAAACCCCTCCATCCTCTCCCCCCCACAACAGACACCCCGCGGCCCGGGTGGGCTGGGAGAGCTCACACTGAAGCTACCCTTTCAAAAGGATAAAATTTTGGATTTTATATCCGCCCTCCTTTCCGAAGAATCCCCGAGCGGTTCACAATCTCCTTTACCTCCCTCCCCCACAACCAGGCACCCCGTGAGGTGGGTGGGGCTGGAGGGGGCTCCCATGGCAGCTGCCCAATCAAGGCCAGATCCTACCAGCACTATGGCTGACCCAAGGCCATTCAAGGTGGTGCAAGTGGAGGAGTAGGGAATCAAACCTGGCTCTCCCAAAGTGGGAGGTCTCCAGGCCCTACCTGGAGGCGGCAACCCTAATTGCTAGCCTCTGCACAACAGCTCTGGTATTCCATGCGGTTAACCATCCAAGAAATAACCTGAGTAGACCATGTTCGGCTTCCATGATCAGACAAGATCAGCTAGCCAGGGCCATTCAGGCGAAACGATAATAGCCCGCACCTTAACCACTACACCAAACTGGCTCCAAAGGAGACTATGAACATATAAAATTATGAAGCTGCCTTATGCTAAATCAGGCCCCCGGGTCCACCAAGGAAACTGGCTCCAAAGGAGACTTTGAACATATAAAATATGAAGCTGCCTTATACTGAATCAGGCCCCCAGGTCCACCAAAGTCAGCACTATCTGCACTGACTGGCAGCAGCTCCCTTAGATGTCGTGAACTAAACTTAGGGCCCTCGGCTTATCAAGCAGGAGCCCTGCAACCGGGCCATCGCCGCTTTCTGAGGCTATAAGCGGAGGGGGAGGGGCTGCCCACAACTCATACGCTGCCTGAACACCTCAGGCCACCCCTCTAGCGAAGGGAAGTACAGTGCTGCTCCGGCCGCCCCGAACTGCTCCTTGCAGCCCCGACCCGGCTACTTTAAGAAGGGACCTGCGCCGCAGCGTCTTGCAGCCCGCGCGCCCAAACCTCGGCCCCGGCGATGACAGAAGACGTGGATAAATACTAGCCATCCAGCGCCGTCCCGAACTGCTCCCCGCCGCCCCGACCAAGCAGCGGTAAGAAGGGGCCTGCGCCGCGCCAGCCCGCCGCCCACGCACACAAGCCTCGGCCCAAACGACGCCGGATAACATAACTCTCCCCCCGAGATCCAGGACCACCAACGCTCCATTCATTTCACTTGTGCTGCCAAACGGCCGCCACACGCGCCCTGCACACATTGTGACTCTAAGACAACCAGGCACCAAATGACCGCCGCGCGCGCCACCGGCCACTCGCGGGTCCCCGCACACTCAACCAGCCTGCAGGACAGAGCAAAGGCCACACCGACGCCCGCGGCCGCCACCTCCGCCTGCGCTGCAACTGCGCTCCGCTGGAGCTCACGCTCAAACAAGGCCGACTGGCAACGTCCCTCGCCGCTCCGAGGCCCAGCCGACCGAGCCCTAGCGCACTCACACGTGGCTCTCTCTCAGAGAGCCAAAAGGAACTCCGTGCTGAGGGGGCGGGAGCCAGGGCTTATAAAGCCCCGGCTCCGCGCCCAGGACAAACACCCGTATGTCGGGTGATGTCGCCCCTCCCTCCTTCCAGGGAGGCAAAGACGGCCCCCAGCCTAGGCGCCGGCAAGCCGGCTCGGCTGGGAAGGGGCCGGACCCTGTGCAAGCACCAGTTGTTTCTGACTCTGGGATGATGTCACATTACCATGTTTTCACTGCAGACTTTTTATGGGGTGGTTTGCCATTGCCTTCCCCAGTCATCTACACTTGACTCCCAGCAAGCTAGCAGTTTTGTTACAAGGATAGTGCTGAAAGATTTCTACCAAATACACAACTATTTCTAGACAAAATCCAGAGCACTGTTTCTTACTTTAAGCCTCTAAATGACTTGGGACCAGGATACCTGAAGAACCATGTCAGCTCATGCTATTCAGGCCATCTGTTAAGATCAGTTTCTCAAGATCCTGGTCTCTGTGTCTACACCTTCAGAGGTGAAGCAGGCAGTAGCATTATATGCCTAATGTCTGGCACCTACTTTACTGTGTTTTGGGCATCAAGCTAAAACACATCTCTCTCTCTCTCTCTTTACCCAGGCTTTTATTTAGGGAGTTTATCTTGTATTTTAAATGGTCTGCTTCTGTTTTTATGGATAGTTTTTATACTGCTTATGTCTAATGGCCTGTTTTAAATGGCTTTTTAAAATACATACTGTCTTTTTAAGTGTAAGCCACCTCAAGCAAAACTCTGAAAAGGAAGTGTACAAACATTCTAAATAAATAAATATGTGCAGTCAAATTCAGCATGGAAATTTCACATTCCAAAATTTGAATTACACACAATTATGACAAAGCAACCATGGAAATAATTTCACCCTGCATCTGATATCCTATTTTGGTGTCAGAATGTATTACAACTATCAGTAACATGCTCAGATAGCTTTAATGACTTCTGCTGGCAGATTTGTTCCTATAGTGGAGAAGGACTTGTTTTATATAAATGCCACAATAATGTGCAAGCTGCACACCGATCAAGCAAGCTAAGCATCTGCTTATTAGATGAAGCTTTTAAAAAACCTCATCATGCTGACATTGTTTCTACTACTGTTCTCCCCCAGTGTTCAGACCATCTGCTACATGTTGGGGTTATGTCTCATGGAGCCCATTTACAAGCAACTTGATTTGCTAAGCCACCTTTCCTTACTACAGCTTTCTGAGGTTCCCATGAACACAGTGAAACAGGCATACTTTCAGTTAAGGTGATTTAGGATCAAAGTATGTATGCGAGGTAAATCTGATAATAACCCTCCTCCCACTTAGATCAAAGTAGCTACAGGGAACTCAAACTGGGATGGGAAAATGGTAAAAGGGAGTGTTTATCTCACTGTGTTGTTTTCCTGATTTAAATATCTCTGGTTGTTATTTTTCCCTTTAAGGGGAAAACACACATGTACCATAAAAGAGAAGTGATTTAAATGGGGGGAAATAGCACAGGGAAAATGTTGATTCTTTGACCAAATAGCCCTTTTCCTGATTTTTTTTTAAAAACAAACTTTTTAAATGGTGGGATATCATGATGATGCATATGCCACATAAGATTTGTATTGGCCCTCACAGTCAGTCTTTCATGGTGCAAATCAAAGTAGTGTTATACTCGTCTATTTTCATTTATTTGTTTAGATATTTTTAATGCCACCTCTCTAGTGAACCTGCCTGAGGCATCTTGAAAGATAAAACATAATAAAAACAAAATATTACAAATTCTGAATTTAAAAATTCATCGACTTTAATGGACTAGAAGGCTATAACTCTGCTTTGGGTTGCACTGTCAGGACCTCTGTGTTTTATGAGGTGCGTGTGATGTTTCCAGTGAGTACATTTCCCCCTTCCACTTCAATGGATGGGACCATTGCACAAATGCATTTCTTTGGACAGTTTCTTCTCACACACACTGTGAGTGTGAGAATGAATAAGTGTGCAAGCAGAGTTTAGCATCCCTTCTCATTACTGTTTTAAAATACTCCCCCCACACACACACACACATTATGGTGCTAGTGGCAAAGAAAGACAAAGAGAAAACTTATCATTATGCCTCTGTGCACCCACTCTGCAAAAGAATTTTAATGACGTGGGAGGAAATGTGAACGCTTCGCAATTCTGTCTATAATTTAGCAGGAAGGATCCATCAGAAAAGTTTGCAGTGCAGTCCAAAGAACAGTTTCCTATGAGTAAGAACCTTTGAATAGACCTTTTAGGACTGCTCTTGACAATTACATCTATGTTAGGTGGTAGAATGGCAGGAGGAGAGGGAAACTTAAACTTGCAGGTGTCAATGTAATTTGAGAGAGGTCTGCATGTTAGTCTGTTGCCAGGAAGAAAAGAAAAAGAGAAGTCTAGTGGCATCTTAAAAAGTAATAAGATTCTATTCCAGCATAAGCTGCTGTTGAAACAAATGTAAACATTAAAGGTAAAGGAAGTCCCCTATGCAAGCACAAGTCATTTTTGACTCTGGGATAATGTTGCTTTCACAATGTTTTCACAGCAGACTTTTTATGGGGTGGTTTGCCATTGCCTTCCCCAGTCATCTACACTTTCCCCCCAGCAATATGGGTACTCATTTTACCGACCTCGGAAGGATGGAAGGCTGAGTCAACCTCGAGCCGGCTGCCTGAACCAGCTTCCACTGGAATCGAACTCAGGTCGTGAGCAGAGGGCTCCGACTGCAGTACTGCAGCTTTACAACTCTGCACAACGGTGCTCTTAATGTAAACATTACCAGAACACAATTCTAAATCTGGGCATGTGATATATTCATATTAAAGAACTCAAAGTAAATCTCTGGCAAACAAAATGAGCTGCACCCAAATCTGGGGAAAATGCTGTGTACATCTTCTGGTCTTCTTTTTGCTTTGCAGCATTCAGTATCCTTCAGATACTATTAGAATATGTATAGTTATGTTATGGCACAGAACAACTGCATTGCTTTTCCTAGGCTGTGTTCAGATGATCACTTTGATCCAATATCATTGTTGTTCCCTTCCAGATTTTAAATGAATGATCAGATAGCAACATCTGCCTCCTGTTCCTGGCACCCTGTTCTGTTTGTTGTTCTTCAGTCGCACAGTTGACTCTGACTCTTTGCGACCCCATGGATCAAGTCACGCCAGGCCCTCCTGTCTTCTACCATCCTCCAAAGTCAAATTCATGTTAGTTACATCAGTAACGCTGTCCAGCCATCTCATCTTTTGCCATCCCCTTCTTCTTTTGCCTTCTGTCTTTCCCAGCATCAGGGTCTTCTCCAGTGAGTGCTCCCTTCTCATTTGGTGGCCAAAGTATTTGAGGTTCAGCTTCAGCATCTGACCTTCCAGAGAACAATCAGGGTTGATTTCGCTTAGGACTGACCGATTTGATCTTCTTGCAGTCCAAGGGAGGGCTTCTAGCCCCATTGGTGGACCTCCTGATGGCAATTGGTTTTTTTGGCCACTGTGTGACGCAGAGCGTTGGACTGGATGGGCCATTGGCCTGATCCAACATGGCTTCTCTTATGTTCTCATGTTCTCAAGAGTCTTTTCCAACACCATAACTCAAAAGCATCTATTCTTCTGTGCTTGGCCTTCCTTATGGTCCAACTCTCACAGCCATACATTACTACAGGGAATACCATCACTTCGACTATACAGACTTTTGTTGGCAGGGTGATGTCTCTACTTTTTGCCCCCCCAGTCGGAATGAAGAGGCAGACACAATTGTTGGGTTTTAAACCGGGCCGCTTTATTAAGATTAACAAATATAACTGGCAGGGGGGGGAAAACCAGACCAGACAAGCCCTGGGGTCAACACCTGGACCCCGCCTTGTCCAAAGGGCGAGCCACCCTGCCCCCAGCACAAACCCGCCGTAATCGGGTTGTAACTGAGCGGCCAGGCCTCCAGCCATCACCAACCGGGCTGGCATCAATCCCCATGGAAAGATCCAACCAGGTGAGGCTTCCTGTGATCTGCATCACCGTACTGAGCCGTTTAGCCCATCTACGGTTCCTGCAGACCACCGCACCGCCGGTGCTAGGCCATAGGTGCTCCCCTGGAAAACCCAGTGGCCAAACCTCCTCCAGCCTGCGACCGAACTAATACTCAACAAAACCTAACCTACTAGGCAGTACAAGGTAGGCGAAAAACACCCCCGCGAAGGCCAATTGTGCGGGAGTGAAAAAATTCCTACCTGGCCCCAAAAGGCGACCGGCATGTACCTGTACTGCCAATGGGAAGGGTGGGCGGGCAGAGAGCCAAAACAAAACTGCGTGGAAAGGCGGGAGCCGGGGCTTATATAGCCCCGACTCCGCGCCTTGCAAAAACACCCGTATGTCGGGTGATCTTGCTGCCTCTTCCTCCTTCCGGGGCTGCAAAGGCGGCCCCCAGCCTATCGCCAGCAAGCTGGCTAGGCTGGGAAGGGGTCGGACCTTGCCCCCCCAGTCGGAATGAAGAGGCAGACACAATTGTTGGGTTTTAAACCGGGCCGCTTTATTAAGATTAACAAATATAACTGGCAGGGGGGGGGGAAACCAGACCAGACAAGCCCTGGGGTCAACACCTGGACCCCGCCTTGTCCAAAGGGCGAGCCACCCTGCCCCCAGCACAAACCCGCCGTAATCGGGTTGTAACTGAGCGGCCAGGCCTCCAGCCATCACCAACCGGGCTGGCATCAATCCCCATGGAAAGATCCAACCAGGTGAGGCTTCCTGTGATCTGCATCACCGTACTGAGCCGTTTAGCCCATCTACGGTTCCTGCAGACCACCGCACCGCCGGTGCTAGGCCATAGGTGCTCCCCTGGAAAACCCAGTGGCCAAACCTCCTCCAGCCACCGCCAATGCCAAGCCTCTGCTTAGGCATTAGCGCCCCAACGGGTGGCCCAGAGCCAGCCGCACCCCCTGCCTAATTTCATCTAAAAAGGCCCGGTTGCCCAAATTGGATAAATGAACACCATCCGGCCGATACAGGTCAACTTGATTGACCCGTATGGCCGGATGAGGGAGGAAAATTCCTAGTCCGCCCTCCATGGCCTTCTGAATGGCCCTATTGGCCTTACGTCTGGCCCGTTCAATTCCACCCGGCGAAATAGCGTGCCTCCACACCCTACGTGGCAAAATTGCCGACCACACCAATGTGACCCCAGGCCACCTGCAACGAATTTCGTGGAGGTCAGCCAGTGCCTGCTGGGAAAGAGCCTTCCCGCGCATCAACCCCAAGTCGTTCCCACCCAAGTGAACGACCAGGATGTGAGGAGGCAACGCCCTTCGCTCCTTGAACAACAGTGGCATGATCCCGGGCCACCGCAGCCCCCGACGGCCCAGCCATTCCACAGTGGCCCATGCACTGAGACCGAGCTGGGTACCCACAGGAGACCGTCTGGCGTAATGGGCAGCCCAAAAAACCATGCTGTGCCCGCAGATGAGAACCCGCCTTCTCTCACCCCGAGCCACAGCACCTGAAAAAACAAACAACAGTCAGCAACCTGCCAAAATTAACCAACCACCCAACAGCCTGCTAGGTGACCAAGGGGCCACGTAAGCTTGTAAGCCGCCGACCACCATCGGCCGCTATGCTGGATGGCAGAGGGCACGCAGCCCATAGCAGCAGCTGTGAACCCGTAATAGCCAGCATCAGCCCTGTACGGGGGTATGTAGCCTATAGCCTACTGAGGGCCGGCAGGCGGAGGGGGCTGGGCCCCTTTTCCAAGTGGCTGCGAACCGCCGCCTCCGGGGCGCTTACCGCCCGCTCCAGGCTTTGATCTACTACAGGCCGACAACGCGTGGGGCCCGCTGCACAGCGGACATTCGTGACGGAATTTACAAGACTCCCTGGGACAGACCCCCTTGGAGGCAAACTCCCAGCATAACAACCGGGAATGATCCGGCTGGCCCGCGGAGACGCGGGCGCCTGGGGTAGCCTCCTGTTGCTGTGATCTCTGCACCAAATGGCCGCTATCGGACCTATCCCCAGAATTCGGTTTTGCCGGGGCCATCAGCTGCAACCACAGCTGCTGATTTATTTGGTCCCACGGCATTCCAGGATTGACGGCGGCCCGCATCCGGAAAGCTTCGTCGTATTGCAGCCATGCTGCCCCGGCGAAGTCCGTGTAAGCCCTATAGACTATATCAATATATTGAAAGAGGGCGGCCGCCCTAGCCGGCTATGCCCTTGCGATGACCCCGGCATAGATCAGGAAGCCGGGCAACCAATTTGACCAGGCCCTGTCAACCTTCCTACGCTTTATCTTTTCCTTGTCCCTGTCGTCGAGCTCATCCTTACTTTTCTTCTCGAGCTCCCTAAACAAGAGACCAAAAACATCGACGTACTCCCCACGGAGGATTTTCTCGCGGGTGGCCGCCGTCAGATGCTCCCCCAAAGGCAAAGAAGTGTCACCGTAAGGGAGAGCATGAAAGGGGATACTTGCATAGGGGTTTGGTGGGTAGAACCACCCACCCCCTCGAACTACAGGCCTTGCCCCCTGCAATTGTGCCCCCTGTTGGCCGCCCCATGGCAAAATGCCCGGTGTGGGCAGTGAGGGAGGGGCCGCAGGGGGCGCACCAGCGCCCCCCTGCTGACCAATAGGGGTAGGAACTGCACTGGACAACCAACTGGGTGCCTGCCAACCCCAAGCCCATGGCTGAGAAGGGCCCAACTGCTCACAGGCACCAAACCACCCGGGCCCCCATCCCACCCCACTTGGCCCCGGCAGATGGGGGGTTGGCTGGGCGGGACCCCAAGGCCAACCTTGAACAGGCAGAGTAGGGGGCTTACCACCGTCACCCGGAAAGACGCCCAAACCTCCAGGGGGCTGCGTCCCCCCGCTTCCCGACGCCCCGACCGATGGCGCGCCCGATGGGCCTTCACCTGGATCCTCCTCTTGGTCAGGTTCCAGCGGCGCTTCGGGCTCCGGCTGCCCACCCTGTAAAGCAGACAGCCTTGCAAGCAATTCGGATTCAAAAGTCAGCCTCGCCGACCGACCGGTGGCACGGCGACGGCCCTCCCAAATGGGTGCACCCCTGGCCACACGTTCCTGCTCAAGGGCATCCAATTGATTAATAATGGCGAGTCGAACCCGCTCACTCTGGCCCTGGTCCTCAGCAGGGGCCCCATGCTGACCCCGCCCTCGGGGTGTGCGAGCGGGCTGCTTGCCCTTAGACTTGCCCTGCCCCTTTGCTGGTGCCATCCCAACTAATGACAAAAAACAGGCTGGTACTTACAAATGACCCAAAGGCCCCGTTTCAGCCTCACTCACCTAAACTTAGGAAAAATAAATGCTCCCTTGTCAGTGGGGTAAACCAGGCAACCAGTAGCCACCCAGGACAGGCCAACACAGGAATTCCAACCCACGGGTAAAGAAAGGATGGTGAGCGGAGGAGGGGGGGGGTAGTTGGAAAACCAGGGCACAAGGACCAGAAACTATACCCCCTGAAAAGGAAAACCCGGGTGGGAAGGGAAGAGCGGCTAGCCACCACCGTAAAGGAACAGGCTCTCTCCCCAGGGGAAAAACAACCAAAGAAAGGGGCCACCTAATAATGGCCCGCCACCACCCCGCTCCCGTTAACCAGAAGCCTCTGCACACTGGGTGCAAAACAATTCCAACAAGGTGGAAACGATCCAGCAAATGGCCCCTCACAGCCTCCCACCGAGCCCACAGACACCACTGCCTTGTTCGCTGCGCGTATTGCCGCCGCAAGCGCGTCTCGCCGCCAAAAGCTGCTCCAAGCGAAGCTCAGCCGCTCTCCCGCCGCAGGCGCGCAAAACAGCTGATCGTCGGAAGCCTCCGCGCTACTTCAGCAGCCGCCGCAAGCGCCCTCGCCGCTCAAAGCACCAGCCGCCCGCGCCGTTCCTCTGCTCCCGAAGCTCCGACCCAAGCTCAGCAGGCCCCACCCTGCAGCAACACTGACGGCGTGGCTCTCACCAGAGAGCCAAAACAAAACTGCGTGGAAAGGCGGGAGCCGGGGCTTATATAGCCCCGACTCCGCGCCTTGCAAAAACACCCGTATGTCGGGTGATCTTGCTGCCTCTTCCTCCTTCCGGGGCTGCAAAGGCGGCCCCCAGCCTATCGCCAGCAAGCTGGCTAGGCTGGGAAGGGGTCGGACCTTATTATACTGCCCAGATTTGTCATAGCAACAAACATCTTTTAATTTCATGGCTACAGTCACTTTTAAGCAAACACCTTTTAATTTCATGGCTACAGTCACTATCTGCGATGATCTTGGATCCCAGGAATGTGAAGTCTGTCACAACTTCCATGTCTTCCCCTTCTATTTGCCAAGGAGTGATGGGGCCGGATGTCATAATCTTAGTTTTTTTGATGTTGAGTTTCAAGCCTACTTTTGCGCTCTCCTCTTTCATTCTTAACAAGAGGGTGACAATATACATCCTTATTGAACTCCTTTTCTAAACCAATCAGTTGTTCCGTATCCTGTTCTGACAGTCGCTTCTTGACCCTTATACAAATTTCTCAGGAGACATGTAAGGTGGACTGGTACTCCCATCTCTTTAAGGACTTGCCACAATTTGTTGTGATCCACACAAATGATTGACCCACCTTCAAATCAAAGTTATTAGACACGGGGGGAAGTCTGATTTTTAAGGATGTCAGAACTTTCAGCTCACATTTTTGGATGTCTGAATTCCCCTGTTGTGAACTCAAGCCAGTTGGGAATGTGAACCTTCTAATCCGTTTCTACCCCTCCCCTCCCCCACAAGTAGCAATGTATGTGTAAGCGCATTATTGCTCCTGGGTTGTCAATGACCACTTGTGCATTTCTGCACCCAACACTCTGTCAGGATTGGGAGCTCCCTGGGGGAGTTGTTTTTGAGTGACAATTCCACCCCTCCTCAACACCCCCCTCCTGTTTCTTGGAGTTGGAAAGCTGTGGAAATAGTCCCTAGTTAAGCTCCCACATTGGCAGGGAGGCTTATGAGGCTGGCAACCCTACTTCCAATCCCACTTTCCCCCATGAAGGCTGTGTTAGCATTAAAAGGTTGCTGTTTGATAGCATCTCATGTTTGACACAAATCTGAATGATGCTTATACTCCCCCTCCCCTGCATTCCATGGAAGAGAGGCAATGCGAGGGAGGCTGACAGGAACTGCAATACTTAGGTGGAGGGATTGCAGAGCTGTCAAAAAGGAGCTGGAGCTTTGGATACATGCTTATGCACATGCATGAAAGACAAACAACAAAAAGATGCCCCCAGACCACCCACTCTGTGGTTACCACACAGCAACAATCTGAATGATTAACCACAGAGTGAGTGCGTGGTGAGGCACATTAAGGGTGGCATGTTTGGACAAAACTTTCTGGAACAACTAACACTGGACATAATAGAGGCACAGTCAGATCATGCCAATCCTGTTGTTTGACCTCAGCCCTTGTGAATTTATCTGTTTCTCTATTTCTTTCTAAGATGTACTAGAGTCTTTTTTTATTATTATTATTACATTTGACTTTTAAAAAGCATGAGTGTGACTATTCTATTCTTTATCAAAATTTTAGCATGGTTAGGGATAACCTAGTCCAAGGATCAATTCATGAAGCTGAATTTCTGCCAGTGAAGGAGATTCCTGAGCCAGATGGCCAGTATAGTTCTCATCACTATATTACATTGGCTGTAGTAGTCAAAGAGATCAGTATACAAAACTGCTGGCCAGTTATCATAAACAGTTTGTGGCTTTGATTTTTTAGTATCTCCTTTGATTAATCCTGTTTTGTGTGATGACTTTGGCAATATCCTTCATTTAATATTTTCACTGGAAAATCAGCTGCACTTCTGCTTTCTGAGGACTACTTTCCTTCAATATAATGTTTCTAGCAGTATCTGAAGAAATGAGCAGTGAGTCATGAAAGCTCATACCCTGCTACAATTTTTTTTTTAGTCTTTAAGGTGCTACTGGACTCTTATTCTTTTCTACTGCTACAGAAAAACTAACACAGATACCCATCTTGAGATATTTCCTTCAATATGTCATCTTTTTTTCACCCAGTATTTCTATGGTACAAAGCTGCTCAAAAGCCACCATGCAAACAACTGTCTAACAACTGTGCAGACACAGTAGTGCTTCTTATGTTTATTACCATATATAAGAGGACTCTGCTTTTAATAATTTGTTGTTTTTAAAAAAATCACCATCAAATATTTGAGTATGTCTGAACAAACTCTAGTCTGCTCATAGTGAGATTTGGCCAAAAGTGTCATGCCTAAAGGGGTGGGGTGGAGCCTTTGACAAAAGAATCATGTTTCTTAACAATTGTAGATACATCTTCAACTGGCCTTAATGGTTGAAGAACAGCTCTGTCCAAGCACTGATCACAGGTGCTTGGGAGGGGGGGGGGGCAACAGTGCTGGGGGGGGCAACAGTGAGAGGGCTTCTAGTGTCCTGGCCCTCTGGTGGATCTCCTGATGGAGCCTGTTTTGGCCACTGTGTGACACAGAGTGTTGGACTGGATGGGTCTTTGGTCTAATCCAACATGGCTTCTCTTATGTTCTTATGAACTAATTCGTGGAGCCAGTGTGGGGTACTGGTTAAAGTGTCAGATTAGAAGTTGCAAAAACCCAGGTTCAAATCCCTATTTTGTCATTCTTCAAGTTCCCAGCAATCCTAGAGCTACCCATCATCACTTTGGGGCTTTCCCCAGAAGCAACATTCTGCTCATTTTGTGAATTAGGCAAATCATGGGAGGGAAAACAGGAAGAGCTGCATCAGTACTTAGTTATCATGGCTCTTTCTTACATGCCCAGGGAAATGTTGATTGCCACTTTGGGGTTGGTCAGCAATTTTTCTCCAGCCTAGTTTGACAAGGAGTCCTGGAGGTTTTTGTCATCTTCTGGGCATGGAGCAGAGGTCACTGGGGATGTGTGTGTGGGGCAGAGGTATTTGTGAAGTTCCTGCACTGTGCAGAGGGTTGGACTAGATGACCCTGCAGGTCCCTTCCAATTCTATGATTCTAACATTGTAGTTCACAATGCCAACATTGTTAAAATTATTTTTTTCTCCCACCTACACTCAGAGCAGTAATAACAGGCAATGACGGTTGCCAATGCATGTGGGTCCTAAAGTTCTTCCAGAATTATAACTGATATCCACATAGAGATCAGTTTCCTTGGAGAAAATGACAACTTCAGATGGTGGACTCTATAGCACCATATCCCCACTGAGTTCCCTACCCAAACCATGCCCTCCCCAGGCACTGTCCCCCAGATAATCAGGAACTTCCCAAGCTGGAGCTGGTAACCCTACAAGTTTGAACTAATCCTCTCACTCAGCGCAACTAAACTTATTAGATTGTTGTAAGGATAACATTGGGAAAGAGAGGATAATGCACATCCCTCTGAACTCTGTGGAAGAAGCACGTGACAAAAATGCTACTACCTCTTTCCAGCTACTAAGACAGAATCCTGACAATGTTGAAGGAAAGGAGTCCATAGTGTGCCTGTAAACAAAGTTTTTAAAAAAGACTTTGGAAGAGAGAGCAACAAAGAGACTATGTGGGCCATTTTCTGAATAATAATAATAATAATAATAATAATAATAATAATAATAATAATAATAATAATAATAATAATAATAATAATAATAATAATAATAATAATAATAATAATAATAATAATAATTATTATTATTATTATTATTATTATTATTATTATTATTATTATTATTATTATTATTATTATTATTATTATTAGCCCGCCCTCCCCGCCGAGGCAGGCTGAAGCACCTTGAAGTTGCAGGATTCTCTCTGACTGGGGATTGGATATGGGGTAGTAGATTTGCTGACCTGCAGGACTGCCTCTTCACTTCCACTTGAGCTCTATTTCCATGTTTGTTAATAAAGTAAATACTATGATGCAGTAAGTTTCCAGTTCTCTCTCTTCTACATGGAACCAATCTCGATAAGCAGTACCTTGACTGTGCAGCACACTGTGATATTTTATTTTAATAATGCACAGTTTTAGAAAAATGGAAAATGGCTACACGTACATTTAATGATGCTTTTTTTGAGAGTGCAATTATTTCTCTCAGCCAAGCCTGTCCTTGAGGATGGTGAGGGGTCAGCTTCATATATTCTGTTGTAGCCCCTAATTATCTGCTGGTAGGATACTAGTAAGATTACTGCACAAACCTTATTTTATTGTTGGCCTTATTTAATGTTAAAAATTTGTGAAGCCAGAAGGTTGTATTATCAAACAGTGACATGACATCGAATACTCATACAAGCAGAGACTGACTTGTCTTCTGTCAAATAGCTGTGGGATGCAGTGGTTAGAGCATTGGACTAGGAATTGTGAGGCCTGGAAGCCTTCCCACTCTGCCACTGAAACTTCACAAACTTAGGCCAGCCACACGCTCTCAGCCTAACCTACCTCACAGGGCTGTTGTAGGAATAAAATGAAGGAGAGGAGAATGAAGTAAGCCAATTTGGGTCTCCTTAGGGTACAAATGAAATGAAGAAATAAGTTTTTTTAAAAAAACATTCTGGAAAGAGTGTTGTAGTGTGTAAAACAAGCCAGAAAAGAAACATTGCATTGTTCCATTTGTGGCCATCTTTCATGTGCCTGCTGCAATGGATTTATATATCAATCCTATTGAAACATCTCTCAATTCTTCCTCTGATTTATGGGCTGAAGACATTTTAATAAATGCACTTGTCACTTCTGCAGGATGGATGGCTTATTTGGCGCCATTCCATGTAGAGCTGATCTGATGAAGGCTCACTGCTCCATCAGCGTGGAAACCCAATCACCTTAACATTAAATTTTAATCAGCACCAAATTACTTTTTTTTGTTCAGAAGACTTTCTCTGTGTGTGTATTTGAACAGAAAACTGAGTTGTGACTGACTACAGTTGTTGGTGATGGGGGGGAGGTTAATATCAACAATGTCACTGATGCAAAAGCAAGTTGCTTCCACTTATCAAAGTGGGGGGTGGGGTTGATTAAATGGGGACAAGAATTTACATTTAATCTTCACTCAGTACATTTTATTTAATTCCCAAAAAATAAGGAAAAGAGAACACTGGATCTTTATTAGAAAAAAATATATATCTTCTAGCTGCACTTGCATATAGATCCATGAGAAATCCTGAAGAATTTACAAAGAGACTATTACTTTTAATTTTTAAGTTTATAATATGAAGTAAGTAATATCTCCTCCAGCTTCTCCAGATAGAAAGGCAATGAACATCTGTGACTACAACTGAACAATTTATTATTATTTATGTACTATCAAGCTAATTGCCAATTTTTAAAGGAAACTGAGGAGGACTGAGGAGGAAACTGGAAGATCAGGAAGAGATGTCATGTGGCTGTAGTAACCTGCAGAAACTAAATCAATGGCACCCCCTTGCCCCTATCCTCCTCAGTTTACTCCAAAAATTGGTGCATAAATTGTTCAGGTCTTCCCTAGAAGTGCTGTAACACCATCATGACAATGATGATTCTTTTCTTCATTTCCCCCTGCTAATCTACCAAATGGCACAGTGGTTATAGGCTGAAAGTGAGAACATGGCACCCCTAGCAACCCACCACAGATACTACAAACTAGAGAATAGCAAAAATAGAGAAAAAGTTGTCTTGTTAGTGAGCCTTCAGCTTAGTGGATCATAAATTGTGTAAATGTGATGAGGAGTAATATCTGGTGTAAGTTTTAGGTTTGATTATTTGCATGCTACTCCCCCTTTAAGACTGAACCATATGGCATCCTGGAACAAATGGAGATAGCAGTTAGAGATGGCAGTTCATAAACTTCAGTGTTGAAGTAATTTGGGTTTTTGAAGTGTTTTAGTTTTAGTTAATATTTTGTGTGATCTTAAGAACCTGTCCTTTCCCTGACGAGGGGTGCGGTCACACTTACCATTAAATCCATCTGTAACGCGTCTCTATTACAATCCGCACAACCAATTTCCCGATCAGACAACAGCCAGGTTCCCATTCTATCCCATGTGGGTCCCATCGCTGGTCGATCAGAGTGCTCTACCGGACCTCATTTCAAGAGACCTCCATCCGCATTAGCCCAGGCGCAGTGATGCCCGCTATCGTGCTTTGTTTTTTTTTTTAAAGAATTAATCAGCACTTCAGCGCATGTGCATTTGCGCTGGCACGTTCAATGCACATTTCAAATTTCCGTGATCGCTTCGTGACTCGAGTTGGCTCATCGATTCATCAATTCTTTGCTGGCTCTTTGCAATGAATTCCGAAATGGATGCTGATATTCTTGCCACATTAGTAGGCGCAATAACAGAAGCCGTGGGCATCATTGCTATGCTTCTTTCTGTAATGTTTGCAGAGAGACTAAGATTGACCATGCTTCGGCGAAGGCATGCAGTCCTGAGGCGACGTTATATTGCCATTCACAGAGCTCGCTGCCGCTACTGCCTTTCTCGGTGCTCAACTTCTTCCTTCATCATCCGAATCGCCCAGGAGGTGGGTCTTCCCGAGGTCCTCACAATGGTGGAGGGTTTTCGTGAACTGGGTCTGGGAGGACGAGCATTGGATCCAGAATTTCAGAATGTCCAGGTACTGTGTGGGGTGGGGGGGTCGAGTGGCATGGAAGGGTTGCCAAGTCCAATACCAGAAATATCAGCGTACTTCACAGGTGGAGCCAGGAGACTTTGGAGGTGGATCCAGGATCAAGGGTGTGACAAGCGTTACTGAACTCCAAAGGGAGTTCCGGCCATCACATTTAAATGGACGACACACCTTTTTAATTCCTTCCTTCCATAGGGCATAATAGAGTTCCAAGACAACATTTCCCTCCCCTCCCCATGCTTTCTGACTACACTTAACCGGGGGGAGGGCCTCCAAACCGGGGGATCCCATGCCCCCACCTGTCTGTCACCCCTCCGCGATGCAACCTCCAATTTACAAAAGCATTGTGCCTGGAGACACAATTCTATGAACCCTCACATAAAGTGATCCCCAATCATTATGTCCTATTAAGGGATATTTTAGAGGGGAAACTCTTTCCATTTCTGTTTGTTCTTTCCTTATTCCTTCAGTTTTAATATCATTCTCCACCAAACTTTTTATTTGTTGCATTTGAAACCAGTTATATTTGTAACTCAGTTCTTCAGCAGTTTTCAGTTCTATTTTTCCACTTTGTATTTTTAATAGCTGATTATATGATAGTCGTTTTTCTTCGGCTGTTTTAGCCGTTATCTTTATCACTTCAGCTGGCACTATCCATAAAGGTCTCCTCTCATCACCATATTTCTTATATTTTGTCCATGTATTTAATAGATTACTTCTTATATAATGGTGAGAGAAAAGACCATCCATCCTCTTTTTTCCATAATACAAGTATGCATGCCAGCCAAATTTTTTTCCGTGGCCTTCCAACACTAAAAGTTTTTTATTTAACAACGTTACCATTCTTTCATCCATACTAAACAAACTGCTTCATGATACAATTTTAAATCTGGTAATTTGAATCTACCTCTCTCTTCTGCATCTGTCAAAATTTTCATTTTAATCCTTGGTTTCTTCCCAGCCCACACAAATTCTGAGATTTTCCTTCGCCATTTATCAAACTGTTTAGCGTCTTTCACAATAGGAATAGTTTGAAACAGATACATTATCCTTGGTAGAATATTCATTTTTATTGCAGCTATTCTACCCAGCAATGACAAATTGAGCTTGTTCCATTTTAGCATGCCTTCCTCCATTCTACGCCATAACTTCTCATAATTATTCTTAAACAAATCAATATTTTTCATTGTTATCTCCACCCCTAGGTACTTTACCTTAGAAGTAACTTCAAGTTAGTCTTTGTAATTCTTGTTGTCTGTTCATCTGCATATTCTTACACAAAATTTTAGATTTTTCTTTATTTATATAGAGTCCTGCCAACTTCCCAAACTCTTGTATTTTCATTAACAACAAAGGTGTAACTTGTATGGGGTTTTCATTTATAAACATTATATCATCAGCAAATGCTCTATATTTGTAAGTACATCCTTTTATTTGTAGTACTTCTACATCTTTTTCTTCTTGAATCTGCTTCAGTAAAATTTCAAGAGTCATTATAAACAACAGTGGTGAAAGCGGGCAACCTTGTCTAGTACCTTTGCTAATTTTCATTTCATCTGTAAGATCTGCATTAATACACAACCTTGCCCTTTGTTCAGAATATATTGCTTTTATCATTCATATAAAGCTTTCTCTAAGCTCCATCTTGTCCATTACTGCAAACATAAAGTCCAAGTTTAAATTGTCAAATGCTTTCTCTGCATCCACAAAGAATAATGCTACTTCTTTTTCTGGATGTCTTTCATAATATTCTACAATATTTACAACAGTCCTAATATTTTTGTCTTTTGGGAAGAAAACCAGCTTGATCTTCCTTTATAAAATTTGTCAAATGTTGTTTAAGTCATTCTGCCAGAATTCTTGTAAATATTTTATAGTCGTTATTCAATAGCGAGATTGGTCTGTAGTTTTTCACATTTGTGGCATCTCTATCTTCTTTAGGTATCAAGGAAATAACAGCTTCTTTCCATGTATTTGGTACATTCCCTTTTGTTCTTATTATATTCATCAACTTCTGCAATTTTGGTATTAATTCATCCTTAAAAGTTTTGAAATACTTAGCTGTATACCCATCTGGCCCGGGAGCTTTCTCATTTTTCATTGCGTTGATTGCTGCTTCAATTTCTATTTTTTCAATTGGGTCATTCAAAACTTTTCTCATATTTTCAGTTAGGGGCTCAATTTTTAATTTTTGTAAATATTTGTCTACCTTCTCTCTCTTTACTTCAACACCTTTAAACAGCTTGGCATAGTACTTAAAAAATTCTCTTTTAATTCCCTCTTGAGTAACTACTTCTCTTCCATCTATCACAATTCTACTAATTATTTTATTTTCTCTCTTTTTCTTCAGTTGCCATGCCAAATATTTTCCCGTCTTATTTGCCCCTTCAAACGATTTCTGCTGCAGTCTTTTCAGATTCCATTCCACTTCTTTATTTAACAAATGTCTCAATTGAGTTTGTAATATTGAAATTTCCCTTAAAATTTTCTTTTTCCCTGGTCTTTTTCTCAGCTCACCTTTTTTCTTTATTTCATTTTGAATGTCCAATAATTGTTTTTCTTTTTTCTTTTGTCTTTATTATTCAAAGTGATCAACAGCCCTCTCATTACTGCTTTATAAGCATCCCAGACCATCTGAAAGTCTATATCTTCTTTATCATTCACTTGGAAAAAAAGCCTTAGTTTCTTTTTCTAGAAATGTCACTGTTTCTTTGTTCTGTAGCAAATCTTCATTCAGTCTCCATCTCCTCGATTTCCTGGACAGTTTTGTAATCCTCATTATTGGGTTGTGATCAGCCCCAATTTTAGGTAAAAACTCTATCTTCCTTGTTATAAGACTTAAGTCTTTAGTTCCCCACAGCATGTCAATTCTAGAAAAAGTCTTATGTCTTGCAGAAAAAAAAGTATAGTCCCGCACTTCAGGGTTAAACTTCCTCCATATGTCTTCTAAATTTTCTTGTTTAACCAATTCAAAGAAAGACTTTGGCAACTTCCCTTATTTCCCATCATTTCCCCCCCCTCCAGATCTGTCCAATGAGTTCTCAACTGTTCCATTAAAATCTCCCATTAAGAGTATTTGATCGTAAGTCAACTCATCTAGCTGTTGTGTAATATCTTTTAAAACGGCATCCTTTGCACCATTAGGCACATATAGTCCCAATAACAACTTTTTCCCCCACTTAATATTATCTCAACTGCTACAAATATTCCGTCCTTATCTTTAAATACTAATTTTGGCTCCAATTCTTGTTTAATATATAAAACTACTCCTCTTTTCTTCTGTTCAGCTAAGGAAAAAAACTCCGTTCCCAATTGTTTGTTCCATAAAAATTTATAATCCTTTTGTTTAATGTGTACTTCTTGCAAACAAATTATATTACAATTTTGTTTCTTAATCCAATGAAATGTTGCCATTCTTTTTTATGGTGAATTTAGTCCATTAACATTCCAAGACAATAGTTTGTAATCCATCATGGTGCAAATTCTTTATTTTCTTCAAAAAATCTACTCAACTCCTGAGCATTTGTAATTGTGACTCTCTTCCGCTGGAGTTCAAAACTCAAACCTTCAGGTATTATCCATCTGAACCTCATGCCATTGTCTTTCAGTTTTTCCGTCAACTTTTTGTATGTTCTCCTGTCATTTATCACTTGTCTTGGCAACTCCTTTATAATTCTCACTTTACTGCCTCCCACTATCAGTGTCTTTTCAAAGTTTTTGTTCATGATCCTTTCCACCATTTCCTTTGTCATATATCTTATAACAACATCTCTTGGTAGGTTATTTTTCTTGGCAAAAAGTGAATTCACTCTGTACATATAATCATACATATTTTTGCTCCCATCAGGGTCTTCATCTAAAAATTCTGCAATTATTCTTATTATATATCCTTTCAAATCACCATTCTCTGCTTCAGGTACTCCTCTCAGACGTATCTGAGTTTCCATTAATTTGCAGTCATGGATTGTCACGTTTTCTTGAATTCTCAACAAGGTGGTATCATATACTTTTACTTTCTCTTCCACCTCCTGCACTTTCTTAGCTGTTTCCCCAGTTTCTTTTTTGAGATCTTCCACTTCTTTTTTAATCTCTGTAATAATTTCTTCCTTTGAGTCATCTATCATTCTCCTAACTCCTTTCATTATTCTGGCTTCCATAGCGTCCAATTGGTCCTGCATTTTCTCTAGTGAAAGAGCCCTTTGTTGGGTCTGCTTGGGTTCAGACATTTAGGCAAAGAGAAAAAAAGGAAAGAAAAAATAAAATAAAAATACCAAAAATTTTGGTCTCACAAATTACAAGTTTAACTACCAAGTCCAAAAGATCTAAATTTACTCTTTTTGTTAAACTTTATTCCATCTTCCTCTGAACTTCCTAGGCCAAGATATAATTTTTTAAAAATTTTTTAAACCTTTAAAAAATGAAGAAATTTTTGACCTCACCAATTTTCAATCTGACAGTCAGGTTCAATAGAGTAGGACTTGCCCTTTCCAGCAAGCCCAATTTCACTGGTTTCTGAGCCCCCAAAGTCAAGGTATTTATTTTAAAAGTCTCTAAAATTTCCAAAATGGCGGCTGCGATTTTTTACTCCTTCATTTTTTTCCTTTTAAAGTCCCCCTAGGAGCCCACAAATAATGTGACCAATAGTTCTTATCTTCTTACCCTTTTCCAGTTGGTTCTGACAATTTTTAGTGTCCCAGATTCTTTTAAAAACAATGTTTTGAATTTAGCCTCCCAGCAATGGCTGCCGATGTTTCTCTATGATCTATTTTGCTAGGGTAGGTTTTTTCCTTACTGCTTCCTGCCTCTGTCACCATCAACTCTCATGAAGATCTCACGATACTTGACGTACTTCCTGTCTTGCTCAGAAGTGCTGCAGGTCTGTTCCAGTGTGACGAAATTGCTTTTACTTCCAAACCGCAAGTAGACTAAACAATAAATTCCTTTTCAGTTTTTAGCACTGTCCTTTATATTTAAATAATCCAAACTTCACCCCTTCCTTCTTCTTCTTGCAAGCTTTCTATATTTTGTTTTCCCACCTTTTAATTTTGTCCCTTTAAGCTATAAATAGCTCCGGAATGAAAAGAAAACTTCTGTACCTTTTCTTCCAATTATCCAAGTTTCCACTGGTCTTTCAAAGCTTTAATTGTTTAGAAATGTCCAAGAAGGTTAGGATCCTGACGAGCTTATGTCAAATAAATGACTCTGAGAACTTTTGCAGACGATGACTATGCAACTTCCAGAGACCCCTCAAAGTCTCAAAGAAGACCCTCTCCAGGGCTCCCTTTAAGCCAAGGTAAATCTCTTTTCAAAGTTTCCATGCAAGTCTTGGACTTTTCTCTCACTGAGAAAAGTAGGCAGTAGTTCCAGCCTGCTCCCGTTATGAGAGACAGCTCAGCTCAGCATTTTCCTTCCCCAGAAGTCGATGCCACCTGCTTCTTGACATACCCCATCCCCACCTTCCATGCAGGGTTTTCTGATTATAAAAATACAGCTACATATCAGACGAGAAATCTCAATACCTCTTTCTTTCGCCTCCAACTTTCCTTCTTCCACATTACCAGCTGATGTAATGTGCCAAGTTAGCCAAAGCTATCACGAGGCTGCCATTCAGAGGGTGACATGTGTTAGAGCTCTCTCAGCCCAACCAAGCTGAAAGGGTGCTCAAAGGATACTAAGGCAAACGTTTTTTATCTAATGCACTACGGCGCCAAGTCGACTCAATATATATATGTCACCACGATGCAAAGCTTTTCTCCTACACTGCCTCACCTGTCCTTACTTTTTCTTTGCTATGGCCTTTTTCATGCTGACATCTCACAAGACTTGCTGCTTCCCATGGTATTTACCTCCGATCTTTCTGAATGTTTCCTTTTTTAATTTGACATTCCTTCAAATAAACGTTCGAAGGTGCAAGCATTTTGCTTAGCAAATGATAGATGCATGTGGTCAGCCATACCTGATAACTAAATTTTTGTTCTTTGACAGATTATGGCTGGGTTCGCATCCATGGGATTCCCACATGCCATTGGGGCTATTGATGGATGTCACGTGGCGATCCACCCCCCCCCCCAGGCCAGGCCAATGAATACATCAATCGTAAAAAGTTCTACTCGGTACTGCTGCAGGGCACTGTTGATCATTATGAACATTTCACAGACGTTGTGATTGGACACAGTGGGAGAAATCATGATGCTCACACTCTACGTTGCTCTAACCTAATAGATCTAATGGATGAGGGTGTTTGGGTGCAAGGAAACCCCACAATCACCATTCATGGTGTCCGTGTGCCTCCTGTCATTCTTGCTGACTCTGCATACCCTCTGAGATGCTGGCTGATGACACCCTATGGTGGTAATGTTGGCCCGGAACAGCCTCGGTACAACATTGTGCACAGTTGTTGTCAAAACGTCGTGGAAAGGCCTTTTGGTCGTTTGAAGGCACATTGGAAATGCATTGGGACTCTTCTACCAGTGCAGCAGGAAAACATCAATTCTGTTATAGCCACCTGCATCATCTTACACAACTTGTGTGAGGAACATGGACATGCCGCACCTGAGGACTTGGTGGATTCAAATAACAACTCTGTGGCCAATGATGATGGTGCAGAACCTGACCCACCGCTGAATGAGGAAAGACAGCTTGAAGAGGGAAAGAGGTGAGAGCGGCCATAACAAGGGTGATATGGGAACATCGTGAACGTCAACGATAGCAGATATTCCAGCGGAAGCACAATATGTCGCTATCACCGCTAAGCATGATGCAATGCCACGCAACACCTTTGCGCACCTCCTATGTTCCTTAAGGTTGCAGTTGCTGGAGAGAGAGCAACGAGGGCACCCAAAAGGAAGAAGCCTTACTCCCCCTGATTCCTAGTTGGGATACAAAAAGAAATCAGTGCAAAGACATTTGATGGCAGGCAATGCATTACTTGTAAAAACTTGCCTCTTTTCCCAAGTTTTTGGCCACTGAGTCTTTACTTTTGTGGCTTGTGGAATCCTTCTGCAGCACAGTGCCTAACATTATTATGAATGTGCATTGCTATGCACTGAAGTTTCCGTCAGTAATTGTCAAAACCTGCCACTTTCCCCTAGTTCTTGGCCAATGAGCCTGTGTCCTGTGAAAATGAGAATGCTTATGCACTACGTTTGCAGTCATTACATGGCATACCATGGTTCTGCAGCATCTCACTCCGATGATACCCAAAATATGTTGTGCCCCAAAATGGGTTTCTCCTGTTAAGCAACAACTCCATTATTTCCAATACATTGACAAATAAACAACACAGTTCTGTGATTTGCTTCAAACTTTCTTTATTAAACACGCGTGTAAGGAGCAATGTGACACAAGAGGAGTCACTGAACAATAGGTGTTCAAATATGGGGGAGGGGAAGGAAAGGGCATAGTCAGGTTGAACATCACCGTGATGGCCTACCCTTTTATTTAAGCAATGAAATAAGTTAATGGTTTTCCCCGAGGATGTTTGCATGGCGCCTTTCAATCTCTCCACCCTCATCCTCACATTTTCCCTGAAACATTTCCACAGATGCATCATCTCCCTGCCCAAAGTTTTCCTCCAAGAACTCTAATTTGCCCTCCTCAGTACTATCTCCTTTAACCACTTCCTCTTTAACAGTGGGGCATTGGTGATGAACCTCATATGCTTGGTTCCCTTCAGTGCATAGTTAGTGGAACAAGGGTGACTGGTGCTATAGCGCCCAACTGATGCTATAGCGCCCTTTTATCACCATATCTTCCATAAATTCACCTGCTATCTCCATGTACTCACGCCATGCTTCAAGTCTGTCCAGTGTCTCTCTGAGTGCTGCCATCTCTGGCCCAATGCTCTCCTTTTTCTTGGAAGGTCGCCCATGTTGCTCACCTAGTGGGTGAACAGCATGTCACTACCAATGTTCCCTCTAAGCTGGGTAGTCTGTTGAGCAAAGGTTATTCTTTGTGAGCTAATTGCATTAAAGTTGTGGCTATCTGCTGTGGGGCAATCCCTCCTGAGTTAAGACAACATTGAGCGAGCTGGAAACTACAAATCTGTGAGCTAGCTCATGATAACTCATCTTAAAGAGAACACTGGTCACTGCTATGCAAGGGGAGAGTGCTCTTATTTATGTGGCTGTGCCCGGCACTCCAATGCATGCACCTTCATCTGTCTCCAATTCTGAACTGATGATAATGGCTTGCTTGTCTGCTGATGGACATCCAACTGTCACTCATGGCCAAACCTGCTTAGCTTCTGCAGCCAAAGTAGTTGCACAAGGCCAGAGACACAGAGCTCAGGCTTCAATAATGAGGCCGTCCCACTCTTCTAGGAGTCCCCCGCTTTTACCAAGTACACCAAACTGGGTGTTCTGACAGGAATACGGAAAGTTCTGCCGTGCAAACATTGTGAAAACGATTTTACTCCAGAGTGGGGAACTGGTTATCGCACAGGGGACCTTTGCAGATTTGCAAAGCAAAATCACATTGCAAGCGTAGGCTTGCTGTTGTCCACCTTTCACAGGCTACAACTGACAGTTTCAGAACATGCTGGTGGGATGATATGTATAGCGCTTTAGACTGCAGGACGTCCTGACTGAGGGAGGTGCTGAAGTGCTGATGTGAGGATTAAAAACCTTTGGGAAGGAATGAAAGCATTGAGTGCTGCAGGAAGCTTATGAAAGTGTTGTTTGCAGGAGAATTATAGCTATTATGTTATCCTCGTAGTTTCACTACTACATGAGAAATTTTCACCTACACAAAACTTTCCCGCTTTGATAATATTCCTGTCTAGTAATATTTTTATTTCCAAATAAAATGGATGAATGCAGTAAGTGAATAAGTGATGGCACAAAGCATTCACGGTTCCTGAGCAATGCAATAATAACAACGAAGCCTTCATGCATTTCCGCGATCACACCAATCGGCGTCTTTTAGGGTTACTAAAGAATCGGGCCACAGAGCTACCGTGTGATCGGTTTGCTTTACTTTGGAGCATGCACAGCTCCATTCAACTTTCCCTCCAGTGTCAGCATCATGGAAGGCGAAGAGGGGATTCAATTGGAGGGATAAGGAGATAAGAAAGCTGCTCTTTACTCTTCATAGAATGGGTAATGCCATCCACATGTCTGGAGTCTTTCTCCATCTTCGAACGAGTGGCCGAGACCCTCACAGCAAAGGGTCACCCTTGCACCGCTCAGCAGTGCAAGGAAAAGTTTAAGTGGCTCAAGTCCACTTTTATGGATGCCATTGAGGACTGGCATGGCATCCCACTGGAGTATGGACGCGCCTACTTTGACATCCTGCTTCGTCTGTGGGAACAGGGCGGTAGGCCAAGCTGGAAAGTTCGCAGACCGTTGTGTGAGTACCTTTTTTTTTTAACTTGCGAAGCCTTAGAGCTGTCCACCTTTCTCTTGCTGAAGTAGGAAGTCTCAGAAGGTTATGGTTGGGTGATGTCATGGACAGCCAGCTACCCAGCCCAGGCAAGCAGCAACCCCCCCCCCCCCTGGAAAAGTCACGCTCTCCCTGATGTTGCAAGGGGGGCAGCCTGCCTGGACTGGGTGGCTACCGAGCAAAGGCAGGTATACTGAGTAATGCACCCCTCATGGAGAGTGCTCTTAACATGCCTTGGCTACCTAGCTAGCTACCCAGCCCAGACAAACAGCACCCCCCCCCCCCGGAAAAATCATGCTCTCCCTGATGTTGCAAGGGGAAACCATGAGTTTACCTGGGGGGGGGGCTTCTTTTTTGTTTTGTTTTGACAGTTTTATTTATATTTCCAATCTTATAACTAATACATACAGAAAAGAAAAATTTCAATACATAAAATAAAGCAAAGGATTAACATCATCCTATACTACTCAATTTTTACAAAAAAGAGGTGAGTTGTGGTTTAATACCCGCCACCAAAAATTTATTATCCATCAATTATCTAAGTAAGTGTAACTCGAACTGCAAATCATAATAAATAAAGTTCAATTTTTATCTAACCAGTTGTATACTTTCTCCCATTTCTGTTTCGCTTGACTTTTCGATGTTCCTTTAACCATATTAGCTAAAATATCCATTTCCACTACCTGGAGAATTTTCTGAATTACCTCTTGCTTTTGTGGGACTACCTTTAACCTCCAGACTTTAGCAAATAGGATTCTTGCCGCGGTCAAAATGTATACAGCAATATATTCATCTTCACGCGGAACAGTCCCTCTTACAAACGAAAGTAACATAATTTCTGGCTTAAAAACAATATTTACCATAAGTATTTCTTTCAACATTCTATGAATTTCTATCCAGTATCTCTTGCTATGTGACACGTCCACCATAAATGGTAGAAGGATCCTATCATTCTTTCACATTTCCAGCATCTGGGGGATATGGACTGCCTAATCTTATTTAGCTGTACCGGGGTAATATACCACCTGTGAAATAACTTGAAAAAATTTTCTCTAAAGTTAACAGGCTTTATCATCTTATAATTATTTTTCCACAATAATCCCATTGTTCCAGGGTTATATTTATTTTGAGATTTTTTGACCATTTTAGCATAGTTTCTTTTACCACCTCCTCCTCAAGCTGAATTTGCATTATATAATTATAAACCTTCTTAATAACTTTTTCCTGTCTTGTGGCTATAATTAAATCAAAATTCTTCTTAGTGAAGCCTGTCATTTTATCTTTGTTATATTTTGCTAACACTTGTGTCATTACCCACCAATCCATTGAAATTCCCCTTGCCTCCAGGTCCTCCTTCTTTCTAATTTTGGAATTTTCATCCAGTAACTCTGCGTATCTGATCACTCTTCTGGAAGACCATAATTGTGGTAAAGTTGATGCTTCCACAGGGGAGAGCCACCTAGGCGTTTTTCCATATATTTTTCTCTTGATTTTAATCCAGACTTCTTGGAGAGACTTATGTATTAAGTGATTTTTAAAGTAATTTTGTGATTTTTCAATATACCATAGATTTGCATGCCACCCAGCCTGCAAATCATGTCCTTCTAGGGCTAATAAACGATTATCTTCCAGCATAATCCATTCTTTTAACCATACAGTTGAGAATGCTAAGTAGTAACTCTCATAGTCAGGAAGGCCCAGACCTCCGTTCTCTTTTTTATCTGTTAATATCTTCCATCTAACCCTGGGTTTCTTTCCCTGCCATATGAAAGTTCTTGTCAATTGGTTTAATTTAATAAAAAAAAAGGCTTTAAAACTGCGAAATTTACCATTTGAAATAAGAATAAAACTTTGGGCAATATATTCATTCTAAGTAACGCAGCTCTACCCATAAGTGATAGCCTCAAATTACTCCATTTTTTAAATAGAAGATCTATTTGTTTTAATAAAGGTATATAATTATCCTGATATATTGTACTGCATTTATCAGAAACTAGTATACCTAAATATCTCACTTTTTTGTCCCTTTTAAATCCTGTTTTCTCTCAAGATCATTCTCTGCCTGTGAAGTCATATTTTTAGTCAAAATTTTTGATTTATTTTTATTTACTTTTAAACCTGCAATTTCACCATAGTCACTTAGGTGACTTAGGTGTTTAAGAAGTACCTCTACCGAGTCTAAAGGATTTTGGAGTAAAAGAACCATGTCATCGGCATAAGCCAACAATTTATACTCTTCTCCTTTAACCTTTAGACCCTTCACTTTACTGTCCTTCCTTATTACCTCATTTAGTACTTCTAAAGATAAAATAAATAATAGCGGAGATAAGGGGCATCCTTGCCTTGTGCCCTTAGTGATAGTTATCTCTTCAGTAAGGTCTCCATTTACTATTATTTTAGCAAGTTGTTTGTCATAAATTGCTCGAATGTTGTTTATAAAACTATCTCCAAAATCCATTTTCTTTAAAAGTTCGAACATGAAATTCCAGTCCAAATTGTCAAACGCTTTTTCTGCATCGAGAAATAAAAGCGCTAATTGTTTATCCCTATTAATCTCAAAATATTCCAGAACATTTAATAACATCCGCATGTTTGTTCTCATGTACCTTCTTGGCATAAACCCTGTCTGATCAGGATGAATGACTACCGTCAGGATCTTTTTTAATCTATTGGCCAATATGGCTGTAAATAATTTGTAATCCACGTTAAGCAGAGATATTGGACGATAATTCTTAATATCATCTGTTTCTTTTTCTGGTTTGGGAATCAAAACAACATTACTGTACCTCCAGGATTCTGGTATTTTGGCCAAAGTCCAGATCTCATCCATTAAATTTTTAAAGACATTTATAAGGTTTTCTTTAAAAGTTATATAATATTCTGGAGGAATACTGTCTGGACCCGCGGCCTTATTTCTTTTTATTTTGTTCCATACTTCTTCTATTTTGCAAATCGTTATCGGGCCATTTAAAAAACTCATCTGATCCTCCGTTAACTTTATCTCCACTTTATTCGATAAATATTCTTCTTGTTTCACCTTACTTTTCTGAATCTTGCTATACAGATTCTCATAATAGTCTCGAACTATTGTTTTCATTTCCTCCAGAACAGCTGTGTGTTTTCCATTTTTATCTCTCAAAACTTTTATCACTTTTCTTTCTCTTTCTTTCCTAACTCTATAGGCAAGCCATTTACCTGGTTTATTTGCATTCTCAAAGAATTGGGATCTAGAGTAAGTTATCTTTCTTTCCATCTCTTCTAACAAAATTAAGTGAATCTTATGTTGAAGGTTTCTAACTTCAGCCCTAAGATCTTGCAGTGATGGTTTTATCTTCAGTTGTTTTTCTTTTATTTTAACTAAATCCGTCCACTTTGTCAGTATTTTACTCTCCTCCCGTCTTTTATGTGCATTATAACTAATAACTATTCCCCTGAAAAAAGCTTTACTCGCTTCCCAAATCATTGAAAAGGAGGTATCCTTCTGAACATTTGTCTTAAAAAAAAATCCAACTCTTCCCCTATATAGCGGGTAAATTTCTCATCTTTCATCAAACTTGGATTCATTCTCCAGCCTGATTTCCTCCTAACCGTTCTCATCATTAACAAAATAGGGGAGTGATCAGCTATTGTAGAGGGCAAAATCTCCACTTCCTCGACTGTTTTGATTAGACCTGTTGAGATCCAGGCCATATCTATCCTTGACCAGGAACAATGTCTATTTGAAAAAAAGGTATAATCTCTTCTGTTCAAATTAAATATATGCCAAACATCAACTAAAGAGAATTCTTCCACCATTCTACAAAAACTTTCTGGGAGGGTATTACTACCCAACCCCCTGCGTTTCTTTTTATCATTTCTAGGGCTCCTGTCTAGGTCTGGGTCATAGACCGCATTAAAATCACCGATGACACAAAAGTTTTCATACTCAGATTCAGCCACTTTACGATATAAGTTTCTGTAAAAGAGATCCTGTTTATCATTAGGAGCATAGACATTCACAAGAAGAAATTTTTTAGAATCTTTTATTATTTCAATTCCTTGCATTCTGGCATCCTTATCCTCAAAAATTAACTCTGCTTGCAAATCTTCTCTAATATATGTCACCAATCCTCTCTTTTTCTTGTCAACCTCAGAAGTTATGACTGCCTTTCCCAGCCTCTTATTATTTAGAAGAAATTCATCTTTTTTTTTGACATGTGTCTCTTGTAGACAAATAATATCGGCATTTAATTTTTTGAGTTGTAAAAAAACTCAATTTCTTTTTTGGGGAGAATTTAAACCATTAACATTCTGAGATATAATTTTTAAATGGTTTATCATATTTCAATCTTAGGCTTTCTATTGGATTCTCTTTTTTTTCTGCAACCTTGTCTCCCTTTGTGCCAATTCTTCTGTTAAGGGAACCTCTCCCTCTTCTCGTTCTTCTAAAAACAGCAGATCCGCCAGTTGTGTTGTGTCTTTTTGTTCTACCTGATCGTTTGAGTCTCTTGAGTTTTTCCCTTTTAACTTTTTTTGCCAGTTACTAGTGTGGTTTTTAATAAATTCCTCTAACTTATGCATTGAATCAATCTTGAATCTGTTATTTGCAAAGGTAAACAACATTCCTTCCGGAACTAACCACCTATACATGATCCCTTTCTCCTGTAACATTAAGGCTAGTTTCATATATTCTTTTCTTCTAATTCTAATTGACCACGGAATCTCTTTCATAATTTTTATCTTTGTTTCTCTAATCATCAACTGCTGTTCTCTAACTTCTCTCCACACCCTTTCTTTAATGACTTTACGAAGAAATTTCACATGGACCTCCCTATTAAGACCATTTTTTTTAACATACAAAGTATTTACTCTATAAACAAAATCAAATTCTCTCTCCACCTCATCCCTTCCCATTTCCAGAATGTCCGCTAGAGCTTCTCCCATTAATTTAGATAGGTTTTCATTCCTTTCCTCCGGTATATTTAGAAATCTAAGCACATAATCTGCCTGGGCCATCTCCAGTTGAGCCATTTTAGAGTCATGTTTCAGTTGTTTTGATTCTAATTCCTCTAACTTGTTTTCAGTTATTTTAAGCTTATCTTCTATAGATTTAGTTATCTTAACCACTTCAGATATATCTTTCTTTGTCTCCCCAATTTTGTCATCAAGATTTCCTATTTTACTCGATAATCCCTCCATCTGTTTGGTCAGTGACTCTTTCATTTGATTTAAAGCATCTAAAAAGTTCTGTTGGATATCTTTGAAAGAGTCCTGTGAGACCAGAGCTCCTACAGCTTTTGATTGTCCAGGGGAGAATTTTGATTTACTGGATTGAGACATTATTTTGGGGTTTTAAAGGTCTTAATTTCCACCAAACTTGAACCACTATTATTCAGTTCTTGAATTCCCACTCGGGAAATACCATCAACCCTTAAATGATTGGGCAATTTTGTATAACAGTCAAAACAATAGTAAGAAAATTAATAGCAAAAATATCAGGGAAAAGAAAGAAGGAGATTATTCCAATAACCTCCCACCATCCAAAGGCTGACTGTAGCCAACACCCAACTGCCAACACTTCTTTAATGCCAGTCCAAAATCCCTGTTAACTTCAGTCCTCACTTCAGCTTTCCAATTTACCTAACCAAGTTGAAGCCTGACTTAATTCTATGAATTACTGTCCCAAATGTCTTTCCAGTCTCTCAGCTCGACCTTACCCGAGCATACAATCAGTTTGTTTTCTTCCTATCTTCTTCCCTTCTTCTTTTCTTCTTATCTTCCGTCTTCTGTCTTCCGACCCTGTTTTCGCCGCCTCCTCGTCCCCTTTACGTCACAACAAAGCGTCTACTCCAAATCCTGCGCCTTTAACTCCTCACTTGCCGGCACCCAGCCGGTCTGCAGAACGCTTTCCCCTCTTCTCCGAGTTCTTCAACAGCTCCTCCTCCACTCCGTTTCCGCAGAGAACCTCAAAGAGTCAATCAGCATAGGCATGGAGATGTAAAAAATAACAAACAAAGAGACGCCACCTCTCCGCGGCGAAGAGACCGAGAATCCAGTTCCAAATAATAAAAAAACTTCTCCGACACCCTCCGCAGTGGAAGGGAGAGAGCGCCGCACAGGCAAGCCTCACCAGAGAAAAAAAAAACTTACACAAACGTTTCAGCAAGTCCAAGGAGAAAGAAGTACGCAAGAAAAAAAACACAATAACATTCTGTCCTCTCCTCCAACGCCCACCACCAGTCACCTCGGTGAACCGGTGGCTGGGGCTGACTCGCCCGAAGGCGTCTTCAATCCCGGGGTAAAGGTAAGAGGGCAAACACTCACAGGGACGACCCATTGGTCTCCCCTTTGCTTCCCTCGCCCCTTCTACGCACTATGCCTCCTCAACCAGAGACCTTGGCCCCCCAAAAGATTGAAGAATTCAGGTCGTCTCGAAGAGCAGTCTCTGCACGACTCTGCACCGCCCCGCCGGAACCGGACGGGGGGGGGGCTTCTTAACATACCTTGACTAACTAGCTACCTAGCCCAGGAAATTAGTTGTACTGCTTGCAAAGTGATGTTTGTTTCCAAATGCAATGCAATATTACTTATTAACATAGGACATCTAAGACCAAAGTGAAGAAGGGCTGTACGGGTTGCTGCAGATGACAACACAAGCTCCCCATCTCATGGTCATGACAAAGGACAAGGTTTGTTCCGCAATGCTGCTGACATATGTGATTGGTTGCTGCATAGCTTCCCATGCACACATTAAGCAAGTAGATGAGGTTTTTCTTGGCCCTAATTCAGAGTTTGTCCCCACCCTCCTTTGCAAAATTGCCTGCAGCCACCTCAGTTCACGTTGATTTTTTACACTAATTCTTCGTAGGTGTTGTGAGGTACGTCAGCAGCACGGAGACATCAGAGGCAACACCGCTGAGCAATGATCAAAGTAAGTGCAGTTGTGCCTCATACATAAAATCGAGGCAAATTAGAAGACTCCCTCTAGGCCGAAAGGGGAGACAATGCTTTCTGTTAAACAAGTCGCATCTTTCACTAGTATCCCCATGTATTGAAAATTGCCAATGCCTATAGTCTAAAAATAAGTTATTGAGAGAGGGAGAGAGAGGCATCAGGAACCATATTTTCACAAAGCACTGATGACTATTGGAGAGGAGATGTATTTCTGACACAAGCTGATATTTAGATATACATTCAGGTTTCTAACTCCATTGCTGATGAAAGGCTACAGCTCAGAAGAAAAATAAGCAAGTCTCTAGACAACGCAGCCTGCAACCAATTATCAAAATGATTGATATGCAGTCTATGGTGGCTAGGCCCCCCCAATTTGGTAGGGGAAGGGAATGTAAGTTTTGTAACAACAACTACATCTGTCAGATCAACTGAGTAATCATGTTATGTGTTTCCAAGGTTGTCAAGTGTCCCAGCAGGAAGGGGTGGAGTCAGCATTGCGGGAACCAGTTGTTATTAGCTCTACAGCAGAGTCTTGCACAGGTTAGTGAGGTTACTGTTATGACGTGCCAGACGCTGTTAGATGATTTTGTGATGCTACCTTTGGGAATACCTCATATGTAAGAAATCATTTCTCCAGAAGGCGGAAGTCATAGCCCGATGAAGGCGTCTGCAAGCAAACCGAACTCCACCATAGACTTGTTATAGGAGAGACTGACCAGAGTTGAGAGAGAGGTAGACGTTATGAGAAGGCAATGTAAGGGCCTTGTTTTTTCTCCTTACAACTGCATTAGCAGGTCAGAGTTGTATTTCGGGAGCAGTGGTTACATATGTGTCTACACAAAAGAAGCATGCAGATGTACATGGACTACTTCTCTCTAACCATCATTAGTGTTATTGTTTTGATTTAAAGGCAGCTAATGCAAAGAAACATAGCAATGATTCCTGATGCTTTCCCTGCATGCACATGTGTCTCTTGAGATGCATCCAGGAAAGCAGCAGTGCACACATCTAATAAATGGTTTCTGAGATGGTTGCTGATGTGTTGCCTTCAAGAAATATGAGAACTTAGTTCCTCTCAGTTATGTGTTAAAGCATTAGTCAGAATTCATATATATCTTTTCAAGTGCACCGCTGCATGTACCCCTACTATTTCAAATTAATGCTGTATAGCAACACTACTTGTTAAAGTTATGTCATGTGCTAACATTTGCTGTTTCTCAACAGTTAGACATCAGGAGGAAAGGATGAATTTCACACAGAGATTAGTTGGAAGGTTGAGTGAGAAGATGAGGAAGATGCAGCTGCAGTGTGACAGAGGGATGGCAAGCAGAGGGTGAGGAAAAGAAGAGGGAGGTTGATGAGGAGGCCGTTACTGACTCTGAAGAGGAAGATGTGGAGGAGATCAGCGATGCAGCAGAGGAGAACAGTGATGAAAGTGTGCAGACACCAACCACCCAAGCGGGCAAGGAGGATGAATAGCTGTTGCCAAGGAAGCAAACATTTTAAATTATGTATGTACGTAATGTCTCAAATTTTAATTTCACTAGCTAGTGTAATTTTTTTTTTCAATTGTGGGTTGCAAGGAGTCATAAATCTTTGAGCAGAACTCACCCACACTTTTGCAAAAGTTCCCCAAGCAGTTAGTGATGCAACTCTTGCTAAGATGTCTGATTCGTTAAATTTTTTTTTGCCAATCAATGCTGATGTATATAGTTGATAGCAATGGTCAAGAGTGGTGGCACTCAAAAAGGTTCCTGCATTGTAACTTTAATAAAAATATTTTTTCCTGAAAGTGCAGAACAGAGCTTTGCGTCTTAATGAACAAAAAATCCTTAATGTCATCACAAAGTAATAAGGAAGGTTACCGGTTAGCAGCATTGGATTCCAATAATCACCATGACGTTCCCACAAATTAAGAAACCCAACTTTGTATTGCAAATGTAAACATCGAAGCACTCCCATGTCTGCCTTAGAATTCTGTTACACAAACAGCAAAATACAGGAGATGCCTTGGCGGATTACTCCCCTTTTGTTCCTAGCTCTACAGTTAGCTTTTTTCCAATGATGTAAGACGGTCAGGCGTTATGCAATGCATAGATAACTGTGCTTAACAAGCTGATCTGCTGTCATGCCACCATATATTACATAAAGCATGCATGACGGGAGTATCCTAAGTGTAACGCGCCCTTTCGCATCTCAATGTGAGCAATACTGCAATGTTTATACCAAGCAATCAAAGTCCAAATGCGGGACAGAAACGTAAACAATGTTTAAGTGGCCCCCCTTTAGTCTCACTTGCAAATGCTATATTAACAGACATAACAAACAGGTAACAATTTTCTTATTAAAGCTATAGAGAGAGAGCACATAGCTGCCAAGGCCCTTCAGAGAGGAAAGCTGAAGGAGCAACTAGGGATGTAAGCACTGAGCACTTAGGAAGCCGCAACGAAGCCGGGATTACACCATAGAAGTAGCACCCTTGCTCAACAAAGCATCGCATCATGCTTATAAAGCACCATTGCAAAATGAGTGACGTTGTGGACCTGGATCCAGACATCAATAATGCCTGCCATTTCTCATTGCTGTGGTGGGGAATATGGAATTTTCCTCTTGGCGACCCTCCGTGACCTCTGCTGACTGTTGGAGGCAGTGTGCTGCGGTGTAGCAGACTGGGACTCACTGTCATCGTTATTATCCATTGCACTCAATGCTGCGTTGTCCTCCATGCATGGACGTGTTGGTGGCCTACCACCAGAAGCATATCTTGCAGTTATGGCATGTGCCAGAGGGACAAGGGTGTTAGAAAGGTCCCTCAGGCTGTTTACCGCAGCAAGCATCAGATCACTGTTGCTTTCCCTGGAGGCCCTGTCCTCTTCACTGGATGCCCGCATCTCGGCCATGAATTCATTATGTTCCGCTCTGCCAGCCTCAAGCATCATTTTGTTCTCCTTGCTGATCTGAGTTGCTAGTGTCTCCCCCACTCTCTGTATTGCAGACACTTTTTTTTTGTGTGCCTTGATGATAGCTAGCCTAGACTTAGGGGACAACTCTGCCATTATTGATCCTGGAGGAATACCTAAGGAATGAAGAAGCACAAATTCCCATTAGGTTATACAGCACTGCTGCTGCGTCGAACAATAGGTGGTCTCAGTTGTTGGAAAGGAAAACATTTATGAGGAACATACAGTCTTGGTCTCTTTCAGGGCTCCTCGATTTGTCCGTTGAGAGGTTCCTGGTTTTCTTTGCCAATTTCTTTGTCTCTAGAAAGAGAATTGGGAAAGGTTGTAATTCAATTGATTGCTAGTGGCATGCTATGCTTAGAGGCATTAATTGCCAGTATAGGATGATGGCAGAAGTCTGCTTCTTTAGCATTCCACATGACCACTTACTATCCACAGCATTCTCCTTGTCCATGACTGTGACCTGTGCCTCATCAATTTGAATTCCAGCATCTTCAGTTCCGTTTTCTAAATCAGAGTATTAGTGTGATTGCTGCTTTGAGGTGAGCTTCATTTTCTAGCTCTGTAGTCATTCTTTGGAGAACCATATTTCAGAAGTATGTTGGGTGAATAAACCCGCCTTGGCTAGCTGAGGGAGAGCTGGGTAGCTAGCTACCTGTGGTGCCTTGGTAGCTAGGGAGCCAAGGCAGATTATGACTGCTCTGCAGGAGGGGTGATTTTCTTTGTGTACCTGCCTTGGCTCGCTAGCCACCCAGACCAGGCAAGCAGACACACACACACCCCTCAAGAAATCTTATGATCTGCCCTGGCTAGCTCAGGGAGAGCATGAGTTCTGGGAGGGGGGGAGAGTCTGCTTCCAAGGGCTGGGTAGCTAGACAGCCAAGGCAAGGAAGGTGGATTGTGGGAATCCCCACTCAGGGAGAGCACTCTCAACCTTCCTTGGCTAGCTACCAACCCAGCCCAGGCAAGCAGACCCCCCCCCCCCAAGAAATCTTATGATCTGCCCTGGCTAGCTCAGGAAGAGCATGAATTTTCCTGAGGGGGAGGAGGGTCTGCTTGCCTGGGCAGGGTGGCTAGTGAGCCAAGGCAGGTAGGCAGTGTGAATCCCCACTCATGGAGAGCATTCTCCCCCTCAAGAAATCTTATGATCTGCCCTGGCTAGCTCAGGGAGAGCATGCGTTTTGGGAGGGGGGGAGAGTCTGCTTCCCAGAGCTGGGTAGCTAGACATCCAAGGCAAGGAAGGTGGATTGAGAGAATCCCTACTCAGGGAGAGCACTCTCAACCTTCTTTGGCTAGCTACCAACCCAGCCCAGGCTAGCAACTCCCCCCCCAGGAGAAATCTCCTGCTCTGCCTTGGCTAGCTCAGGGAGAGCATGAGTTTTCTTGAGGGGGGGGGAGGGTCTGCTTGCCTGGGCTGGGTGCCTAGTGAGCCAAGGCAGGTAGGCAGTGTGAATCCCCACTCATGGAGAGCACTCCCCCTCCAAGAAATCTTATGATCTTGCCCTGCCAGAGGGCAAGCAGATCCAGCGTCTCCAGGGAGAACCAGTTTGGTGTAGTGGTTAAGTGTGCGGACTCTTATCTGGGAGAACCAGGTTTGATTCCCCACTCCTCCACTTGCACCTGCTAGCATGGCCTTGGGTCAGCCATAGCTCTGGCAGAAGTTGTCCTTGAAAGGGCAGCTGCTGTGAGAGCCCTCTCCAGCCCCACCCACCTCACAGGGTGTTTGTTGTGGGGGAGGAAGGTAAAGAAGATTGTGAGCCGCTCTGAGACTCTTCGGAGTGGAGGGCGAGATATAAATCCAATATCTTCTTCTTCTTCTTCCTTCTCCACGATAGACCTCGCACACCCACCATGACCTCGTTTTTGAGGAGGGGGATGCACATCGCTTTTAAATGGGTTGGATCACTTACAGTAGTCCGTTGGCACTACTTTTTCAGAATGAACACTTCACGTGCTGCAAAAAGCAAAGGAATTCAAATCAGCTCACAACTATAGTTCATCTAGTCAACATCTAGTTTCAAAAGTGAGTTTCATTTTAATAAATAGGGTCAACTAAACAATTTATTGAGCCAACATTTGCTCGCTTATTCACTGGCGCAGTGATATCACTTTAGGACACTTTTGGTGGGAAGCGGTGGTGCGCTTCTGACGACTCGCCACTGATGGCGCGTTCAAACAGAGAAAATCCTCTCAGGAACCATTTTAGGAGTTTTGTTCCAGATTTAAAGCAGTATCAAATTACTCCGCGCCCCAGTCGTATCAACATGGGACTGGAACGAGCTAACCACCATTTGCAGATGATGACGTTTGGACAACCACTGAAAATCCGACATGCTTCCGGACTCCACTCATGCCGGTAATGGGATTTAATGAACGTCTGACCTCACCCTAGAATAGAACATAGGCCTAGCTCTGAATCAGGATGTTTCCTGACATTACTTCCATGTAGGGTTGTCAGCCTCCAGATGGCACCTGGAGATCACTCAAAATCACAACTGATCTCCAGACTACAGAGATCAGTTGCCCTGGAGAAAATTGCTGGGCTATTTATCTGATCCAACAGGGCTGTTCTGATTTTCTCCTCCCCCAAATCTACTAGAATGTCTCAATCTATAGTTGGCAACTCTACTCCCATGTGAAATTTATCTCAGAAATTGATTTCCTGCAGTGAGGCCACGTATCCCTGAGCTGTCCTTGAAAACAGTGACCACAATTATCCCTTGGTTCATTATTTATTCCTACTGCCTAGCAGAGGTAAATTGAAGGCTTACTAGATGTAAACAAACCCAGAATGAATTCAATAGGTTACTGAATGCAGCATGTCAATAATGTTCCTAGCAATACTTACACACAGCAACATTTACCAGTTTCTTCCAGAAATCACTTTGTGACAACCAAGAGCAACAGAAAATAAATGAGTTAGCATCACTTTGAAAGTGCCTTGGAAAAAGACTCCTGGGAATTGGGAGAATTTTTTTTTAGAATTAGGTGTTAGTCCTGTAGTCTAGTTCTTCTGATAGGGCTGCTTAGATAAATGGTTTTTAGATTCCGATTCAACATATAGTTACAATGAACAGGTGAATGGCAACTGCATATATATCATAGGTTATACCCAGGAGTCATTTTGTTGAAAAAGAGGTGCCGGAGCTCATTAGTACAACTCATTTGCATATGCCATACACCCCGACATCAGTGGAAGGTGTAATAAATTATATCAGCTCAGCATCTACTTTCAAATGCTTCTTGAATTATAATTGTCCATAATAAAACCTTACTCCCATCATACTTTTTAAATGACTTTTTCCTAGGTGGCCACAGTGGCTTGATGAAGATTTCCATCTGTCTGCTTTATTTGTTTTGGTTATTTTCCCATTTTTTTTGTGGGGAAAATATTAGAAAGTTTGTCAAATCTTAAGAGTTCAGCAAAATTCTCACAGAGAGTTTGAACAATGGAGCCCAGAAGCAAGTATTTTGGGGATTGGGTAAGAAAGAAAGAGCACAACAAAATTTAGAGATTCCAGAGCTCCTCTCCTGTGAGCTCCTGCCCAAAATGAGGACAGGCTATATCATTGGAAACTGACAGACAAGAATCCTCCCTCAAACAGGCAGGGATTATAACCACACAACCTCTCTATTGCTGGGTACAGATGGGCAGCTTCATGCATACCAGAGGTGCCCCAAAATGTGCCTCCCCAAAATGGAGCAGCCAATTGCCCCCCAAGGTCGGAATGAAGAGTCAGACACAATGCATTGGAATAAAATTTGGGCCACTTTATTAACAGCATAAACAGCAAGGGGACCCCACCAGCGGCCTGGCCAGGGCTAGGGGTCACCGCGACCACTCCCCTGCCATTAACGGGTGAGAGACCCAGCCCCCCAGCCGGAGCTGAGCAACTCAGCTCCCTCCAGGCAGGCCCAGCAGGGAGGCCCGCACCAGAGGGCCCAGACTCACGTCTCGGCGGAAAGGCATCCTCTAGCTGAGCCTCCTGGACAGTCTGCAATCTCCAAACCCGGGTCTCCAAACCCCAAGGTTGTTCATGCCAGACCCCAAATTCCCCAAAAGGGGGATGCTTCGCAGTCCTCCCCTAGCCGCATAGTGTCCTAAACCCCAAAAACCTGCCAACTAAAGTGACCACCTATTTAAAGGCACCTTCCCTAAGCCAATTCCACAATCCACTGCACTGCTATGCAGGGTAGGCGAAAAACACACCCCAGCAACAGCCAATCAGCCGAGGCATAAAAAATTCCTACCCGGCTCCTCAAATGAGGCAACCAGGAAAGCCTACATAACAGACAGGGCAGGCAGGAGGGCCGATCATCAAAGGACTGCTGGGGAAAAGCTGGAGCTAGCCATTAAAGCGGCTAGCCCCACCCCCCACATTGAGCGCCCAAACGGGCGAGCTCTGACTCCTCCCTCCCAGGGAGGCAAACAGAGCTGTCACAGCCTAGCAGCTACGCTGCAGGCTGCAGGGTCACGATTGCTCCCCAAGGTCGGAATGAAGAGTCAGACACAATGCATTGGAATAAAATTTGGGCCACTTTATTAATTAACAGCATAAACAGCAAGGGGACCCCACCAGCGGCCTGGCCAGGGCTAGGGGTCACCGCGACCGCTCCCCTGCCATTAACGGGCGAGAGACCCAGCCCCCCAGCTGGAGCTGAGCAACACAGCTCCCTCCAGGCAGGCCCAGCAGGGAGGCCCGCACCAGAGGGCCCAAACCCAGACGCACGTCTCGGCGGAAAGGCACCCTCTAGTCGAGCCTCCTGGACAGTCTGCAATCTCCAAACCCGGGTCTCCAAACCCCAAGGTTGTTCATGCCAGACCCCAAATTCCCCAAAAGGGGGATGCTTCGCAGTCCTCCCCTAGCCGCATAGTGTCCTAAACCCCAAAAACCTGCCACTACTAAGGCCAAGTCTCTACTTAGGGCTTAGCGCCCACCGGGAGGCCCAATCCACCCGCAACCCTTGCTGCAAACCTCTCCGGAAAAGCATATTACCCTTTTCCAAGAGATGGACCCCATCCCCCCTGTAGAGGTCAGGACATTTCACTGAAATGTCCGGATGGGGCAAAAAGTGGCCCAACCCCCTTTCCAGTGCCTTTTAATCTCCTTGTTAGCCTTATACCTGGCCCTTTCTATAGCTGCAGGGTCCAAAGCACAACGCCACACCAGGCGGGGCAGCATGGCTGACCACACAATGATGGTCCCCGGCCATCGCTCTCGAATGTGCTGGAAATCATCTCGGGCTTGCCAAACTAAGGCCTTGCCCTTCAATAACCCCAGATCATTACCTCCCAGATGAACAAGTAAGATCTGAGGAGGAGGACCCGTTCTATCATTAAACAATAAAGGCAGAAGGCCCGGCCACTGAAGGCCCCGACGCCCCTGCCATTTGATAACAGCATGCTGACCTAGTCCCAGCTGAGAGCCAGCCGCAGTTCTCCGTGCTTGAAGAGCAGCCCAAAACACGTGGCTATGGCCGCAGATGAGAACTCGGCTGTGGCTCCTCTGGCCAGGAACAGCAGCATCTAAAGAGAAAGAAACAGTTAAACACAACCAGAACAATAAACTTCCAACCCACAAGCCACTCACGGCCTGAAAAAAGGTCGCACATATGGCTTATAGGCCGATGAACGCCACCGGCCCAACCTCTGAATAGAGGTGGAAGGATGCCCCATGGTGGCCGCCGTAGAAGCCGCCCCAATCCTAAAGGAGTGGGTCCCAAACCGCACTCCTGACAACCCCAGCTCACCCAAAGCCCGGGATGTCACAGCCCAAAACTGGGGTCTCGTTAATGGCTTACCATCCACATGCAGAAACAAAAACCCATCCTTGGGGCCCCTGACTGCTAAATAAGCAGCCAATGCGGTAACCGGGCAAAGCTCAAGCTCGGAACAACTACCAAGCTCGAGCGCAGTACCACGATGCCACTGATCCGTCTTGGAACGACGGACAGTAATGACTGCCTTACCCCCAGACAGCTGCAAATCCCCCAACTGCAGAGCCTCACCGGAGACATCATTCCTAGACTGAGCCACCAGCTCACTTACCCTAAGAGCCCCGAAAAAGGCCACTAAGGACGCAGCATGAAACAAGCAAGCTTCAAAAGACGAAGCACACACCACGTCCCATACCCTCTTTAAACCACGCAGAATCAAAGGAGACACAGGATTCCACGTATCAACCTGGGACCGGCCTCTCTAGACCACCCCTCCAACATCTTTCGCAGACGAAAGTCTGCTGTATCTTCCCTATAACCCAGTGCTTTGCTGGCAAAAGCCAGAGCCGACAAGCGCCCCCTGATGGATCGCACTGCCAACCCCTTACCTCTCAGCGAAACACAGTAATGGAGCAATTCCTCCACTGGAAGGGGCCAAACCCTGCGATACCCTACCTCAGCCCTAAATTCTTCAAACTGCTGCACAGCCTGTTCATAAGACTTCCGAGTGCTAGGCGCACAAAGCCTATCGCTCTGCAGGCTTCGGCTCTCCAATCAGCCATAGCTCCTGGGGCATTGGCACTGGCTCTCCATCTGCCTCCGGTGCCAGCTGACGAAATCTCCCCATCTGTTTACGAGATAGAGTGTCAGCTACCCCGTTACTTACCCCAGGAACATGTTTGGCTAAAAACAAAATATTCAGCCGCAAACAATGCAGAGTGAAGGCTCTCACCAATCTCATAACCCTCCCCGATTTGGATGAGAGGGAATTAATGACGTGGACCACCGCCATATTATCACACCAAAAATGAACGCTGTGATTGGCCATATCCTTCCCCCACAGCCAAACCACGACTAAAATGGGAAAGAACTCGAGAAACATGAGATCCCGGTTCACTCCTACCCGTGCCCACGAATCAGGCCAACTATCCGCGCACCAATGTCCGCGGAAATAAACCCCAAAACCCAAGGAACCAGAAGCATCAGACATGACCTGTAGCTCGGCCTCGAGCCTCAAGTCCTCCCTCCAAAAGGAGACTCCATTAAAAGACTCCAAAAATTCCTGCCAAACCCTCAAATCATCCCTCATGATGCTGGTAACCCTAGTTCTGTGCTGAGGCTGGCGCAGCCCAGCCATAGCATCTCACAGCCTCCTAAGAAAAGCCCTTCCAGGAGCGACCACTTTGCATGCAAAGTTGAGGTGCCCCACTAGCTGCTGCAATTCCAACAAGTTAACCTTCTTCTTAAGAAGAAAGGTACCAATCCTAGACCTCAACTCCATTATCTTCTGCGGAGGCACTCTAGACAACTGTGCTACAATATCAATATCTATTCCCAAGAAGGTCAACCTCTGGGCCGGACCCTCCATCTTCTTGGTTGCCAAAGGTACCCCGAGCTCAGCAGCCAGCTCAGCAAAACCAGCCAGCAGCCGCCCACAACACCCCATCCCTTTGGGACCCACAAACAGGTAGTCGTCCAAATAATGAACGACATCCTGCAGACCCACTTTCTCCCATACAGCCCATTCCAAAAATGTTCTGAAATGCTCGAAAGCAGCGCATGACACAGAGCAGCCCATTGGCAGTGCTCTATCCATGTAAAATTGGCCTTCAAACGAAAACCCTAGGAGCTCAAAATCATCGGGGTGGACAGGTAAAAGGCAAAATGCAGACTTAATATCGCATTTAGCCAATTCTACACCCACCCCACAACGCCTGACCACGGCAATAGCCTGGTCGAAGCTGGTGTACCGTACAGAGCCCAAGTGCTCCAGAATCCCATCATTCACAGACCTACCCTTGGGAAAAGACAAATGATGAATCAAACGAAATTCACCAGGCGTCTTTTTAGGGACCACACCCAAAGGTGAGACTTAGAGTGCTCACTGGAGGATGTGAAAAGGGACCCAAAATCCTTCCCTCAGCCAGTTCCTTAGCGATCTTGTCCCTCACAACCTGTTCCAAACCCTGAACTGACTTAAGGTTTCCTGACATAAACTGAACTCTCGACCCCTGAAAAGGTATCCTAAAACCGAACTTAAAACCTTCTAACAAATACAACCTATCAACCCATCTAGGATACCTTGCCAGCCACTGCTCAACAGGACCCACCCTTACCGGGCTGGGTCCCTTTTTTGGGCGGAAAGGCTCCCCCACTCCAGGTTTCTTTGCATTCCTACGCCCCCGGGCTTTAGGGCATTCATCAAAAGAGTGGGATCCCCTGCACATGGGGCACTCGTGCTTAAACTGGCACGCTTTCCTATTGCATACCCCGAGCGCTCCAAAATCCCAGCAGAGCAAGCGGGGTTGAACCGCCTGCCCCGCTGTACCGCGGGGAGAGCCTGATGAAAGTGAAGCAGCAGTGGATGACCTACTTACCAAGTGACCACTGTCAGAGCGATCACCCAGATTAGGCCTAGCCGGGGACATCACCTGCAGCCAAAACTGCTGATGGATCCGATCCCACTGAAGAGACGGATACAGGGCGGCCCTCATACGAAATTCCTGGTCATATTGCAACCAGGCTGGTCCACCAAAGGCAGTATAGCCTTTATAAATTATGTCCAGGTACTAGAACAAAGACACCACCTGCCATGGCTGTGCCCTGGCAATCACCCCAGCATAAATACAGAACCCAGGAAGCCAATTCACCCAGGTCCTGTCCACCTTCCTCTTTTTCAACTTCTCCTTCTCATCTAATTCTTCCTTATCCTTCTTCTCTATCTCACGATAGAGAAGAGAAAATATATCCACATAATCCCCTTTTAAAATCTTCTCCCTGGTGGCCGGTAGCAGATGATCCCCCAGCGGCAAAGCAACCTCCCCAAAGGGCAAGGCTGCAAAAGGCACTCTCCCATACGGAGAAGGTGCCCCCATAACAGAACCCACCAAATTCATCTGCCCTGTAGTTGGACACGCCCAAGGCATACCCTGCCCACCTGGCCACGCCCAATTTTGCGGTATTCCCGCTCCAGAAGATGCAGGCACCCCTGATGTACCCTGCCCAGCCGCCGAAGCAGGCCCCCATGTCCCCACGGCCAACCCTGTCCGGACCCAATTTGCAAGGCATCACCAAACCTACCTC
Source organism: Heteronotia binoei (assembly GCF_032191835.1). Taxonomy (NCBI): domain Eukaryota; kingdom Metazoa; phylum Chordata; class Lepidosauria; order Squamata; family Gekkonidae; genus Heteronotia; species Heteronotia binoei. Next base: position 104,888,373 of record NC_083243.1, read on the forward strand.
CAAATCCAGCAGGCACCAATGGCAAACCGCCACCAGATGTTCCAGCCACCGCCACCAAACCAGCATCAGGGCCACAGGTACCGACATCGCAGCCAGGCCCCACTCCACCAGACCTGCTCTCAAGCATAGACAGTCTGGTGAGAATATTAGCCTGCCTCACCTTTTTGGATTGCTTACCGCTCCCCCCCCCACTTAGAGGAGGGACACCCAACGCCTGCTCCAGCGCTCTCAACCTACTTAAAATATTAGAGTCCACCGCTGCTTCACCCTCGTCATCCAAAGAGGAAGACGGGGGAGGTGGTCTCTTAGGAGGTACCTTAGATGGCCTGGGCGCAGGCTTCTTGCCCTTAGACTTACCCGAGCCCTTTCCCCCAGCCATCTCTTACCAGGTTAACTGCACCAACTATTGCCTAAAAAACACTTCTAAAATAGCTGCCACCCTCCTTCACTGAAAAAAGGGACTTAAAATGGCCACCAACAGCCTTTCACACCTTCAACCAAGCAAACCAGGGCAACAACTGCCGCCTATCAAAAAGGCTGCTGCCTTTCAGACCAGAAAGAGCCTCAAAATGGCCGCTCTCCAATGCCTTTAAGGACTCTTTCCCTCCAAGCAGGAATTTAAAATGGCCACCACCCACTTTCTGCCCAGAGACACAATTTTGATGAGATAGCAAAGGCAGTTGTAAATTCCAATAATGCAAAAAAGCCTCAGTATAAGTCAAGCAATAAGCCACACTGTAAGAAATAAAAAGCCTATGTAACGACTAACAGCACAATCCAGAGGGGGGCAGGGTGGAAAGTCTTTTGGGAGCAGACAAGCCACTACGTGGGCACAGGAAGGGTTTGCACTGATGTATGACCGGCGCCGCCACAGCAGGGGGGAGTTACGTGGGAGGTGGGACGCCGAGCACCGCTCCGCCGAGGGCAGAGGCGCTTTAGAGCTGAGCCTGAGCGTGGGCAGAAGTGAGGTAGAGCGTGGCATTCAGGCGGAGGAGGGGGTGGAGTTGGGGCATGGCCAGGCTTAGGCAGCTTCCTGAGCAGTTTGGCCCATGACACGCCCCCCCCCCCCCGATTGGCACAACTTTATGCCGGCAAAAATAGCCGGCATAAATACAATAGGTGTGTCTCATAGGCACTCGTTGAAACCAAAAACAAAGGTCGCCTCTGCCGCTGCGGAAGCTCACAAACCCCTTAGGGAGCGGTGTGATTGCCTTGCCAATCCCCTCATGCCTCGGGCTGACGAGCCCCTTCCCCAGCACCCAATTGCAGTCTCCTCCCTCCTAGAAATACTTCCGCTCTGGCCTTGCACAACTCAGTTGTTAGGAAGACAGCGTGGCGGGAAGCTCTGCCAGCGAACTCCTGGCCATACAGACTTAGAGTGAGGGACAGGCAGGCACGTTGGTGATGGTTTTGCACCTCGCACTTGCGTTGACAGTATCTTTGATTTGCGAGGGGGAGAGAGAGGTCTCTCCCCTGGGGTTAACTGCTCTTGTTTCCAGGTCTCCACAGATTCCGGGCTCCTGGAGGCTCTGCATGCGAGGACTGTCACCTATGGCTGGGTAAGTTCCTCTGTGCCTTCCCCTGTCCTCCCCCTCCCCTCACTCTCAACCGCTCAGTGTGCAAGTGTCTCTGGAACTTGAACCAGGCAGTGGGCTCTGGCAGGGGCATTTGCTGACCCCACTCCCCTGTCCTGCCACCTTCTCCCTTCCCTTGGTCTGCCCTCTGCCGCGTTCCCAACCCTTGGCAGGGCACGGTGTGTGTGTGTGTGTGTGGCAGCTGCCCCGTTGCAGGGAGGTGGGTCCCTTTAAGAGAGTGCCTGGCTGAAATGCAGCCTGCTCTTCCAGCTATTGCCCCTGCAGGCACTCTTGATCTCTATCTCTGTTTTGCAGGTGGGACTCCAAAACAGAGGTTTTTGCATATGTTGCTCCACCGACCCCCCCCCCCCCCACTCCCTCAGCTGTTTCTGCCTGCCACACAGAATGGAGCCCTGCCCATGGCGAGATTGCCCAGCCTGCGCCAGGGAGACTGTTGCACTCTGTTCTGGAAAAATAAAGTCTGATCTGTGCCCTCTGTTGTCTCTCCTGCTTAGCATCTGCTGCACATTCCCTAGGCAACCTCCCCCCCCCCCATCAGTGGCCTTTCTGAGGGAATGCCTGGGAGGGTGGGCAGACTTGGTTTTGGGGGGGACAGTCTATGAGCCACCACGCTGCCCCCTATGTGGCTGGACAGGGGAGGGGAGTGCCGCCCCTCAGCCTGCCCAGGCTGACAGCCTACCTGACCCCACAGGGCTGTTGTGCATGGGGTACTAAGGGGGGGCTGATGAAGTGGACTCAGAGTTCTGCGGCTGATGCACTTGCACTCTGAGTTCTGCGGCCCCCGGGGAAGGTGTTCCGTACACATGGCAGGGGACATCAGGGCAATACAGGGGGTCTCTGGGTGGGGAGGTGTCTGCTTCTGGGCTGCTCGCTCCCAGACACACATTCCAGCCACTGTCTATGACAGCAAACTCCTGGACTTGGTACTTCCTGCTTGTCTGCCTGCCATTGGCAGAGCCTCTGACAGCAGGAGGGTGTGAGGGAATTGACAGCTTCACCGTGGTCCTGTGTGGTTCTGTCTCACCCCCACCCCCGCCTCACCACCAAGCCAGGCTTCTCGTGCATGCATGCCCAGCCTCACTCCTGTTCCCTCCCCGTGTTGGTGCTATGTCTATCCTTTGCCTGTGATGTCATTGGCTCTGTTCTCTGTTTGGGGGCAGGTTGGGGATAGCTATCAGCCTCTCTGGGGCCGCCTCTCCCCATCCCTGACTGTAATGAGCCACGGCGTATGCACCAGGACTGGCCAATGGGGGGGGGCTGGACCTCCCCTCCAGCTGCCTCCACCTCCCTTGCATGCCTATGCCAGCAGCATTGCCATGGCGACCATCTCCCTCATGGCAAGCTATGCCTCTCCCCTCCAGCATGTCAAAGTCCTCAGGAAGTATATTAGCTGCACGGCAGCTACACCACGGCCAGCCGCCACATGTCTGGATTGGGCTGCCCATACCATAAACATTGAATCAGGGCTGGCGATGGGGCTTTTGCCGCCCCGGCAAGATTTCACCCCCCGCCTCTCCAGTGGGGGAGGGCTCCCAGTGTGGCACCCGCCCAAATGTGGGCCTGTTTGCATGGAGAGTTCCATGCAAACACCCTCCCCCCCGCTCGACCTCCCCTCACTGCAGGGAAGCCGGGCAGGACCGGTGGCCCAGTTTGCACGGAGTCAGTAGTAGAACAAAATAGGAGTCAAGTTGCACCTTTAAGACCAACTTAGCTTTATTCAGAAAGTAAGCTTTCGTGTGCTCTCTAAGCACACTTCATAATAATAATAATAATAATAAATTTTATTTCTACCCCGCCCTCCCCGCAAAGCGGCTCAGGGCGGCTAACAGTAAGTAATATATTAACATAAATAGTAAAACATTAGATTAGCAATTAAAATTACACATATAAAAACCCGTTAATTCAGTTAAAATACTTAATTTACAATTACATTATATATATATCTGGCAGTAATAGCTGTTCTGGCGCTGATTCTGCCAGTTTAAATGGTGTTAAAGATGGCGGTTCTTCGTTCATTGCATCTCAGCTGTCCGTATCTTTATAGGCGTGTCTAAAAAGGGCAGTCTTGCAGGCCCTGCGGAACTGGTCGAGGTTCCGCAGGGCCCGCACCTCCTCCGGGAGCTGGTTCCACAGTGCAGGTGCCGCAACTGAAAAGGCTCGCACCCTGGTGCTTTGGAGCCTGGCCTCTCTCGGCCCAGGGATGGTCATTTTGTTTTTACTTGCTGACCTCAGTGCCCTCTGGGGTTCATACGGGGAGAGACGGTCCCTTAGGTAGGCAGGTCCTCGGCCATATAGGGCTTTAAAGGTAATAACCAACACTTTGTACTGGACTCGGTAGATAACCGGCAGCCAGTGCAGTCCGCGCAGCCCCGGCTGTATGTGCTCCCATTTCGGGAGCCCCAGTAACAGCCTGGCCGCCGCATTCTGCACTAGCTGCAGTTTCCGAGTCCGGCACAGAGGTAGCCCCAAGTAGAGGGCATTACAGTAGTCCAATCTTGAGGTGACCGTTGCATGGATCACTGTTGCGAGGTCGCGGCATTCCAGGAAGGGGGCCAACTGCCTTGCCCGCTTCAGATGAAAGAATGCTGACTTGGCAGTGGCTGCTATCTGGGCCTCCATTGATAATGAAGGCTCCAGTAAAACACCCAAACTCTTTACCTGGCGCACTGGTTCCAATAGTGCGCCGTCGAAGGTTGGGAGAGCTATTTCCCCTCCCTGGGCGCCGCGACCCACGCAAAGGACCTCTGTCTTCGCTGGGTTCAACTTCAACCCACTCAATCTAAGCCACGCCGCTACAGCCTGCAAGGCCCGATCCAGGTTCCCTGGGGCGGAGCCAGGCCGGCCGTCCATTAGTAGATAGAGCTGGGTGTCATCTGCATATTGATGGCAACCCAGCCCAAACCTCCGGACAATCTGGGCAAGGGGGCGCATATAAATGTTAAACAGCATTGGGGAGAGAACTGCTCCCTGAGGCACCCCACAATCAAGTGTGTGCCTCTGGGATCGCTCGCCCCCAATGGCCACCCTTTGTCCCCGATCGGAGAGGAAGGAGGAACGCCACTGTAAGGCCAGCCCCCTAACCCCTATGTCGGCAAGGCGGCGCTTTAGTAGCTGATGGTCGACTGTATCAAATGCCGCCGACAGGTCTAATAACATCAGTACCGCAGAGCCGCCCCGATCCAGATGCCGCTGGAGGTCATCCACCAAGGCGACCAGCACTGTCTCCGTCCCATGGCCCGGTCGGAACCCAGACTGGCACGGGTCAAGGACGGAAGCGTCATCTAGGAACCTCTGTAGCTGCAACGCCACTGCCCTCTCAATAATTTTGCCTAGGAATGGTAGATTAGACACCGGACGGTAATTCGCCAATTCGGCCGGGTCTGCTGTACATTTTTTTAAGAGAGGGCGAACCACGCCTCTTTCAGAGGCGTTGGGAAGTGCCCCTCTACGAGGGATCTATTTATGATGTCCCGTAAAGGACTTCTGAGCTCCCTCTGGCAGGATTTAATCAGCCAAGAGGGGCAAGGATCCAAATCACATGTTGTTGGGCGAGCAGCGGAGAGGATCCCATCGACTTCCTCCAGGTCGAGCGGGTCGAAGCGATCCAGAACCAACCCCGAAGACAGGCACGGAGCCTCAATTTCACTCACTGTTTCCAAGGTGGTAGGCAGGTCTTGGCGGAGCAGTGAGATTTTATCCGCAAAATATTTCGCAAATGCCTCACAGCCAATCTCCAATTCTCTAATGTTTGGTTTGCCTTGTGGCAAAGTTATAAGGTCCCCAATTATTCTAAACAGTTGTGCTGGGCACGAATCTGCGGATGCAATCTTGGCTGCAAAGTAATTTTTCTTTGCGGCCTTGACTGCCATCTCATACGACTTCATAAGCGTTCTGTAGGATGTTCTCATTGCTTCGTCCCGAGTATGTCTCCACTGCCTCTCTAGTCGTCTGAGCCCTTGTTTGAGTTGGCGCAATTCCAAGGTGTACCATGGGGCCAACCTCCTACGAGGGCGCAGAGGGCGCCGGGGTGCTATTTCGTCAATGGCCCTGGTTAATCGGTCTTGCCAGGTTTCCACAAGGCCATCGAGGGAATTGCTAGTGGGCCAGGGTTCCCTCAGGGCCGTTTGGAACCGTTCCGGGTCCATCAGGCTCCGAGGGCGAGCCAAAATAGGCTCTCCGCCCATACAGGGTTGGGGTGGCGTCCCCACACGAGCCTTAAGGGCTAGGTGATCCGACCATGGTACCGCTTCCAGCGCGATATCGCTCACCGAAATCCCGGATGCAAAGATCAGGTCTAGTGTGTGTCCGGCTTGGTGCGTGGGGGTCGTAACAAATTGAGAGAGCCCCAGTGTCGCCATGGAAGACACTAGGTCCATCGCCTGAGTGGAGGCCGTGTCGTCGGCATGGACGTTGAAGTCACCCAAGACCATAAGCCTCGGGAACCTCAACGCCCAGCCCGCCACTGCCTCCAATAGTGATGGTAAGGCGCCGGTTGGTGCGTTAGGCGGACGGTACACCAACCAGACTGCCAACCCCTCTCCGGCATCCCACGCCAAACCAGCACATTCAATACCATCGATCCTTGGGTCCGGGAGGGCCCGAAAGGAGTAATCCTCCCGTATGAGTAACGCCACTCCTCCCCCCCGCCCGCTGGTCCGCGATTGGTGAAAGACCGAGTATCCCGGAGGGGCCATTTGGGAGAGAGCCACTGTCTCCCCTTCCCTCACCCAGGTCTCGGTCACGCAAGCCAGGTCCACGTCCTGTTGGAGCAGAAACTCCCTCAGGATCGCAGTCTTGTTGTTTACGGACCTGGCGTTGCATAACACCAATGACAGAGGCGAGCCATTCCTCTTGGCCCCACTACCTGCCACCGTTGGGATGGGAAGTAGACTGGAAGGTGGCCGAGCCCCTTTTTGTCTCTGTCTCCTTCCTTTGAATAACTGTCTACTCCCACCGTCATACCTTCCCCTCCCCAGGAGCACTGGAATCCCTTGGCCGGACATTGCGGTTGCATTGGGTAAAATTCTCAGATCTTATTTGCCAATTCTCTCCTGGTCTGTCGTTTTAGCTTATCCTCTTACTAACCTCTCTGACTCCCACCACTTGGCCCACTTCCTATACCTTGAATTAATTAATTTAATTAATTTAGTTGCCCTCCCCAGTCTATTTCAATCAATTGCTACAAAAGCTTCTATAAATTTAATCCTCCCAGTATCAATAAATATCCTCCCTCCCCACCCCTCATTCTTAGAAACTGAGAATCAATAAATACATTCCAATATATATAAATATATATTAAATCTAATTTACCAATTGATTGAGTTAAAATATCCTAATAAATTAATTAACAATAAAATTATGACAGTTCTGTTGATAATCAGGCCATTGGTCAGTCATTAAGGAATAGATTGCACGTTGTCCATTGTCCGCCTGGTTTATTGGGCTTGGGTGTTTTAAAGTGCAAGTGCAGGTGTTACAGTCTGGAGGAGAGATGAGGGAGGCGATCTCTTCATCAGATGAGGAGCCTCCATGCAAACATCCACACTCTCTACTTGACTTCCCAACAGCGCAGGAAATCCAAGTTGGCCCAAATGACCCCATTTGCACAAAGGGCTCCTCTTGAGGTGCCCTCTGTGCAAACACCCACCCCTCACTCGACCTCTCCACAGAACAGGGAAGCCTTTCCATGCAAACGCCCACACACCCCTTGACCTCCCTGCAGTGTGGGGAAGTCCCATTTGCACGGAGGCATCCTCTTGAGGAGCCCTCCATGCACACCCCCACACACCCCACTTGACCTCCCTGCAGTGCAGGGAAGCCAAGTTGGGCCGGATGACGAAGTTTGCATAGAGGGCTCCTTTTGAGGAGCCCTCCATGAAAACACCCACCCCCACTCAACCTCCCCACAGTGCAGGGAAGCTGAAAAGGGCCAGATGGCCCTTTTTACACAGCGGGCTCCTCTTGAGAAGCCCACCGTGCAAAGGCCCTCTCAACTTTCCCATGAGAAAGTCTCAGGCAGGGGAAAGAGGCAGCATGGAGCCTCTTTCTCACCCTTAGGATGCCTCCCCTGCAAGGGAAGGCAGCCTGGGAGTGAGGCCAAGCTGTCTCTTTCCTCCACCCCTGTCTCAGGTGGGAGAAAGATGCTCAAGCCAGCTTGTCTGTGGAGAGGGGGTGCCTAGTGATGCCCAGTAGGCCCTGTGGTGCCCTAGGCAGCCACCTACATTGCCCACTCCCACATGCCAGCTTTGCATTGAATGAGAAAGAAGACTCTTACTGAACTGGACCTTGGTATACAAAGGTGTGCAATCTATTTTACCCTGCTGGCCACTCCAGTCTCACAGCTAGTCTCCCCAATATTGAGAAGGGACCATCTCAGGTAACAATTGATGATTAGATATCTTAAGCTATTTGGGTGAATTGTTTTGTATATCTTGTTATCTGCTTTGAATCTCAGTGAGAAGAGCAGCCTATAAGTGAAGTTAGTAAATAAATAAATCAAAAGTATCTTCAGGAACAATGATATTCCAGCTGTGAAGGACAGTGTTCTTGTTTCCTGAAATATGACAAACTACAAAGGGCAATGCTAGAGGTGTCTGCAACAGAGCTGGATACATAAAGAAGCATATTTTGAGAATCAGTTAAACCTGATTATTTTAAAAGAAATTGTAATTGACTGGCACTCCCTTGGCTATCTCAATTGCCTTCAGGCTATTGGATTATTAAGGAAATCACACCGTTGATTCTCAGCAATTGATTCTCTGACTTTTGGTTTTATCCTTTATCAATTACTTAAGGAGAAAAAGAATTATGGTTAGGTAATGATATTTTCCTTCTTTCTTATTCCAAAAAGAAACTTTGGTGGAAAAGTAGGAACCAGTTCAGATGTCTAGATTCATTAAAGAATGACCTGAGGGCACAGGAGGCTGTGATCTTTATTCAGAGCAATGTGGAAAACCAAGATGGTTATGCTAGGCAAGCTGAGAAACAGGAAACAGAACAAAAATATATCTAAATAGCAGTGTGGCTGACTGAAAGAATTAAGAGTAGGCATTACTGAAAAACAGAAACATAAGAAACACATGTGTAGAAGACATGAAACTGAAAAAAGGAGATTCCATGGAGAAAAAGACCAGGGCCCATGAAGAGAATGAGCTGTAAACTGACAAGTGAGAACTGGGAAAAGGACAACAACAATGAAGCCAAAAGCAAAATATTGAGATGACTAATTTCAGGGGCTTTTTGTGGTGGTATTCACCAGTACTAGTATAGGTACCTTTTAGGGCACTCTCACAAGTCCTGAGGGGTGGAATTGGTGGAAATCAATGCATCCTAATATTATAAGTACTGGGACCTCTCTCTGTCTCTGTCTTTAAACAAAAAGGCCTGATTAATTCAAATTCTTTCATCTGGTATATGTTGGTGTACTGTCACACTCACACAATGGAAAGAACATAAAAGCCAATAGAGTAGCACTGTATTCAGAACACATTGCAAAATGTCTGATCACAAAAGACACATGACACATCCTTCTAACTGGAGATTCAGGAACTGAACCTGATCTTCTGCATGCAAAGTGGGTGCTATACCATAAAGTCATGCCCCTTCCCAAGTATAGCTTGTATTTTTTTTCCTGTTGGTTTGGGTGGACAAAGTGTAGATAGGGAAAGGAACAACCATGGGAAACCAGTGTAAGAATGCACAAACAAAACCCAAAACATTTTGATACAATTTACAACACTTTGCAATATTTAGCAAAAAGCAATTTTTAAAAAGTCTTTAAACATGCTGATATTAATTTGCAATTTGAACAGAAGACAGTTGGTTCCATTACTTTCCCTCCCTGTCAAGTCACAGCTGACTTATGGTGAGCACATAGGGTTTTCAAGGCAAGATATTGTTTGCCATTGCTTGCCTCTTCATTGTGACCCAAGTAGTCCTCCATAATCTCTCATTCAAAATTTGTATGGGCTGGGAAGAAACCAAGGATTAAGATGAAAATTTTAACAGATGCTAAGGAGAGGGGAGGTTTTCAACTTCCAGATTTAAGACTATACCATGATGCAGTTTGTTTGACATGGATAAAGGATTGGATAATGCTGTTAAATAAAAAACTTTTATTGTTAGAAGCTCATGGGAACAAATTCAGCTGGCATGCTTATATGTACTATGGGGAAAATAAGATGAACGGTCTTTTTTCTCACCATTATATTAGAAATAATTTACTAAATACATGGATAAAATATAAGAAATATGGTGATGAAAGAAAGCCGCTTTGGATAGTGCCAGCAGAAGTAATAAAAATAATAGCTGAATCTGATGAAGAGAGAGGGATGTCATATAACCAACTGCTAAAGATTCAAGGTGATAAAGTTGAAGTAAAATCTGCAGAAGAGTTAAACAACAAGTATGACTGGTTTCAAATGCAACAAATAAAAAGCTTGATGGAAAATGATATTAAATCTGTTGGAATTAGACGTGAGCAAACAGAAATGGAAAGGGTTCTGCTTGGAGATAATGAAAAATTAATATCGAAAATATATAAATTATTGCTGAAATGGTCTACAGAAGAAGTAGTAAAATCTCAAATGATTAAATGGACAATTAATATAAACAAGGAAATACAAATGGATACATGGGAATATCTTTGGAAGAACTCGATGAAAATATCAACATGTCAGAGTATTAAAGAGAACTGTTTTAAGATGATGTATAGGTGATATATGACTCCGAAAAAACTGGCAAAGATGAGTAAGAAGAAGAAGAAGAAAATATTGGATTTATATCCCGCCCTCCACTCCGAAGAGTCTCAGAGCGGCTTACAATCTCCTTTACCTTCCTCCCCCACAACAGACACCCAACAGATGTCGGATAGATGTTGGAAATGTAAGAAACATGAAGGTTCTTTTTACCATATGTGGTGGACTTGTGGAAAAGCGAAATATGTGGTGGACTTGTGGAAAAGCGAAAAAGTTTTGGCAGATGATACAACAAGAAATATCACAAATTTTGGGATATGATTTTAAGAAAGTAGCAGAGACTTTTTCATTGGGACTACAAATGGAAAAATTTCCAAAAGAAGATAGAACTTTAATTTGGTACTTGCTCTCAGCTGCTAGGACATTATATGCGCAGTTATGGAAACAAGAAAAAATACCAGAGAAATGGGACTGGATTGGGAAAGTTTTATCATGGAGTGAGATGGATAAACTAACAAGAATTTTAAGAGACTATGATTTGGAAGTGTTTAAGAGGGAATGGAAGAAATTTAGAGAATATATAGAAAAAGAGTGGAATTTGAAAGGACATTGGGCAATCTTTTAACAATGAATTTAAGAAAAAGGGAAATTGAACTTTGATGGGTTAAGGGTACCTTTATAAGTGAACTTAAGTATATAACATCGGTGAAAGTCTAGGAAAGGAGGGAGGGGGGATTAGAAAAATATCATATGGGTTAGGGATTGTAACAATATAATTTGACATTGTTACCATATGTTATTAATAAATTATTTAAATCAAAAAAGGATTTATTTACAAATATAGAGCATTTGCAGATGATATAATATTTATAAATGAAAATCCTACACAAGTAACACCTTTGTTGTTAGCTAAAATACAAGAATATGGAGAACTGGCAGGATTTTATGTTAATAAAGAAAAATCAAAATTTTTATGTAGAAATGTGCAAGTAAATAAACAAAATGAGTTGCAGAGACTAACAGGATGTGAAGTTACCTCTAAAGTAAAATATTTGGGTGTGGAAATAACAATGAAGAATATTGACTTGTTCAAAAATAACTATGAAAAGCTATGGCGTAAAGTGGAGGAAGATATGATAAAATGGAATAAGCTTAACTTGTCATTGCTTGGAAGGATAGCTGCAATTAAGATGAATATTTTGCCAAGAATAATGTATTTGTTTCAAACTATTCCGATTGTGAAAGACAGTAAACAATGTAACAAATGGCAAAGGAAGATTTCGGAATTTGTATGGGCCGGGAAGAAACCAAGGATTAAAATGAAAGTTTTAATAGATGCTAAAGAAAGAGGAGGATTCCAATTACCAGATTTAAGATTACATTGTGAAGCAGTTTGTTTAGTGTGGATAAAAGATTGGGTGACACTGTTGAATAAAAAACTTTTAGTGTTGGAAGGTCATGGAAATAAATTCGGCTGGCACGCTTATATGTATTATGGGAAGAAAAAGATGGATAGTTTTTTCTCTCACCATTATATAAGAAATAATTTGTTGAATACCTGGATGAAGTATAAGAAATATGGTGATGAAAGAAAATCATTATGGATAGTGCCAGCAGAAGTGATAAAAATAACAGCTGAGACAGGTGAGGAAAAATGGCTGTCATACAATCAACTATTAAAAATACAAAGTGTCAAAATAGAATTGAAAACTGCTGTGGAATTGAATAACAAATACGATTGGCTTCAAATGCAACAAATAAAGAGTTTGGTGGAAAATGATATTAAAACTGAAGGAATAAGATGAGAGCAAACAGAAATGGAAAAAGTTCTGCTTGGAGATAATGAAAAATTAATTTCAAAAAGTTATAAGTTACTTTTAAAATGGTCTACAGAAGATGAAGTAGTGAAATCTCAAATGATTAAATGGGCAATAAATGTAAATAAAGAAATACAGATGGATATGTGGGAATATTTATGGAAGAACTCTATGAAACTTTCAACATGTCAGAGTATTAAAATGATGTATAGATGGTATATGACTCCTAAAAAATTGGCAAAGATGAATAACAAGATGCCAGACAGATGTTGGAAATGCAAAAAACATAAAGGTTCTTTCTACCATATGTAGTGGACTTGTGAAAGAGTGAAAAAGTATTGGCAGATGATCCAACAAGAAATTTCTAGGATCTTGGGATATGAATTCAAGAAAGCTGCAGAGACTTTTCTGTTGGGATTACAAATGGAAAAATTTCCAAAAGAAGATAGAACTATAATTTGATACTTGCTTTCAGCTGCTAGGACACTATATGCGCAGTTATGGAAGCAAGAAAAAATACCATAAAAATGGGATTGGATTGTAAAAGTTATGACATGGAGTGAGATGGACAAATTAACAAGAACTTTAAGAGACTATGATTTAGAAGATTTTAAAAGGGAGTGGAAAAAATTTAAAAGTTATGTAGAAGACAAGTGGAAAGTAAAAGGACTTTGGACAATTTTTGATAACTTCAGAAGAAAGAAGAATATTAATTTTATTTCTTCATAATTAAGGGTACCTTTCAATGTTAGTATTTAATAACAGTGGCGGGGGTCAAGTAACGGGGGGAGGGGTGATTAAAAAGAAGCATATGGGATAGATGAAAAGAAGTTATTAACGGAAATTGTTACCATATGTTATCTATAAAATTGTTTAAAACACAAGAATATTTGACTCTGGCATGGCCCCGCAAAGACTAGATGTAGCCGGGACCAAGGCACGCGATTGGACTCCCAGTGGTGAACGGGGGCACTGGGTGGATCTGGCCAAGACTCTTGGCAGGCTGGCACCTTCTAACCCACCCCTCTATCTCTGCATCCATCCCCAGCCATCATACATAACTACGTGCCAGGGCCTTCATACGCACTATCTCTGGGTGCGTCTCATGCAAGGCTTTGAGCACATTTCTAGAGCGGGGGGGGGGCGGAGAACCACCACCCCGTTACCTCAGAGAATGCACCCTTTGTGTATGGAAAGTTCATCCCAGCGGGATGCAAAGGGCCTGAAATCTGCGTCCAATTTGCCCATGGGCCAACCCCTCCCAACCCAGTCCAAAACGAGTGTGTGGATGCGGTCTCTGCCTGTGGACCGAGCTACCTCAGCAGCATGGAGGGGCCTCTCCAGTAGAGTCTCCAGTAGCATCATGTGGTGGGCAGGGGCCAGTTTGGAGTCGATTGATGGCAGTGGAAGGCAGCTGCAGGCGGCTGCACATCCCATTGCTTTGCAGGGTGGTAAACGAGCTTGTAAGTGTACGAACTGAGGAATTGGTTGCACTGCAGGATATGGTGTGACAGGATTTGCGATGTCTGGTGGCCCGGGGTGAAAAGGCCCAGCAGTGGCTTGTGGTCCATGGTAATCATGAAGCACCTACTGTACAGGTAGTTGTTGAATTTGTACACGCCTGCTACGATCGCCAACTCCTCTTTGTTGCTTTGCGCAGTTACGCTCTGCCTGGGTCAGGGTCCAAGAATAATATGCCACGGGGACCTCCCTCCTGTCTGGGAGTTTGTGACCCAGGACAGCACCCACCCCAAAAGGGGAAGCGTCGCAAGCCAAAATCACCGGAAGGGACTCATCAAAATGGTGGAGCACCTCATTGGAAACCAAGTTGTCCTTAACCGCCTGAAAGGCGGTGGCCTGCTTTCCCCCCCAGACCCACGGGGCATGTTTATTGAGGAGCCAATGTAGGGGTTCAGCAAGATGCAGCTTTGTGGGGCAAGAAGGAATGATAAAAGTTCAGGAGCCCCAAAAAACTTTGAAGTTCCGCCTTGCAAATGGGGGCCGGAGCCTGAAATATTGCCCTGGTCTTGTCGGCCGTAGGGTGGATTCCCTCAGCATCCACTGCAAACCCCAGGAACTCCACCCTCGGCACCCTGAGCAAGCACTTCTCCCATTTCACCTTAAGTCCCACATTCTGGAAACGGCATAGCACCTCTCGAAGGCAGTGACTGAATACTTCGACATCGGGAGCCGCTATCAAAACATCATAGAAAAAGAGTTGTACTCTGGGAATCCCTTTAAGGAGAGAGTCCATTATGCTCTGAAAAATTCCCGGAGCCACGCTAACCCCAAATTGCAACCTCCGCATCTTTAAAGCCCATCGGTGTGTGACAATAGTCTGGGCCTTGGCAGTTTGTGCATCCACCAGGAGCAGTTGATAAGCTTGGGCCAGGTCCAGCTTCCCAAAAATCTTCAAGCCAGGGAAGCGAGGACATGGCTGGCTACTGGGACGAGGCCAGGGTGGTCTTGGAGAGCCTTATTAATTGTGCATTTGTAGTCTGCACAAATGCGCATGTCCCCGTTCGGCTTTACTGGGGTGACTATGGGGGTCTCCCATGCAGCGTGAGAAATAGGCTCTAGCACTCCCAGGGTCACGAGATGGTCCAGTTCGGTTTCTATTTTTGGTTTCAGCGCAAATGGAACCCGCCTAGCCTTCAGTCTTATGGGCCGTATTGTGGGGTCGAGCTGCAGTGCTATAGGTGGCCCCTTGTAACAAATATCCCAGAGCCCCATCGAACACCTCTGGAAATTCATGTCACACCTGGTCAAACTGTGGGTCTGTATTTGGTTTACTCCTACAATTTCTATCTTGAACCAAGCCAATCCCAGTAGAAGGTGAGCTGGCACTTCACCACAAGTATGTCCAGGGTCCCCTTAAAGGTTTTGAACTCCTCCCAAACTCTGGCCCACCCCAGGATCTGAATGGGGTTTTACTGAAAGTCCCGCAATATAAACGCCATGGGCCGCAGGGGCGGCCGGCCGTGGGGGCAAATGATGGAGATGGAGGATTCTGAGTCCAGTTCCATCAGGCAGGGGGTCCCCTCAATCAAGACCGACATTTTGACCTTGTTGGGGGTGTACAGGGACAAGTTTATGACCTGGATGCTGGTTGAGGCAGTCATGTATGCATCAGTTGAGTCGTAGTGTATGGACTAATGCCTCCTGTTGGGCCTGGCCTGCAAGCTTATGCGATGTGGCTCACCTTCGCACAGTTTCTGCAATCAGCGTTGCGGCAGGGGCAGTCACGGCGCTCGTGCAGGTCCCCACAGCTGGTGCATCTAGTACTAGCTGGCTTCTCTGCAGTGCGGGGCTGGGTAGAGGGTTTCGGTCTGCAGCGTGGCTGGCGTCGGAGCTGGTGAGCATCCTCAGCCTTTGGAAGCTGAGGAGGCAGCGGCTTGATGGGTGATTGTTGCCGAGCAGCTGCTGTGTGTCTGTTCGAAGGTGGTCGCCTGCCTGAGAGCCTTTGTGAGGGTAATGTCTTTGTTCTTGTAGGCCAGCAGCTTTTGGCACAATTTCTCCTTTCAGACGCCTACTGCGAAGCAGTCAAGCAGGATCTCTTCCAGGTCCCTCATGAAGTTGCATCTCAGGGCTAACCCTCAGAGCTCCGCATGGTACTTGGCTGCGGACTTGGCCTGTCTCTGTTGCCATGCGTAAAACTCAACCCTGCGGGCAAGATGGGATGTCTGAGGTGCCAAGTGGGCCATCATTGCCTTAATCAGCTTGTCATAGGTGGTGGCTGCGAGGGTAGTTGGGCAATGAGTCACTTCATCGACTGGATGGTCTCCACCCAACAACCCTCTTTCTGGTCAGGTCCAATCCTGACCCGTTAAACTTCCCACCACTGATCGTCATAGGCGGATTGCATTCATCCCTTACAGTCAGGTAACACGCGGCTTCCCACTGGTCACTTCAGCGCATATAGTCACACTGTGTTGTAAATTCAGGGACTGAAATGCAAGACACAACATATACATATTTTGAAAACTCTAGTAAACCACTTACTAGATTAGAATTTAAAGTATTATTTGGATATTGTTGTCTGCTTCTATGTTGTAGTGTCTTAGTCTTGTAAAATACTTTAGTGCTAATAAGATAAGAGGTGCTACACTAGCTAAAAATTGGCCTTTATCATATGGGGATCTGAAATCACTAGGAGAACAGTTGGGAGGGAGAAGGGAAATCAATTTAATTGTAAAAGATCCTAGAGTAAAACCTCCAGAGTATATCAAAAAGGTCACTGTGAGATTATACACACAGCTGAGAATTATGCAACTTTTCATAATTAGGCAAGATAAAACATGAGATTCTGTAGACTACTATTAAGGGTATTCCTTACCTCTCAAGGATGAAATATTTACTTTTTCTGAGAAGCATGGAAATGTTAAAAACAATGAGGATGAATCTTGAGTTTCTTTTACTAGATGTTATTAAGGTGATGACCAGGACCATAGTGCCCCATGGGGCCCACAGGGCCCAGCCTCCTTGTGGATTTTATGGCCCCTTCCCCTAGCCTTGGCTCCTCCCTCCCTCTCAGGACCCCTCACCCCGATCGCCTCAGCACATGAAGCAGGTAGCAACACCAGCAAGCTCTCCCCTCTGAGCAGAGTTGGGTGGGTGAACAGGCAGATTCCAAAAGTTGGGTGGGTAGGTGGGCAGCCAGCCCCACTCCCTACTCCCAGCAGCCCTTAGTCCGGCCATCAAGAGCTGGCGGCTCCATGTGCTGCCTTGTTTTCCACAAGCTGCAAGGGCAACTAGAGTCCTTTCAGGGTGGGGAGAGAGGGAGGGAAGGAGGAAGGTGGCTAGGGCATGTATCCTTCAGCCAGCTTGTATGGTGCGTTCATTCCCTGCTGCTCCCAGTTAGGGAAGGGCACAGGAAAGCAGGGAAATGGGGAGGGAGCACATAGATACAAATCAGCCTTCTTTTGAAGTTCAGAATTGGAAGTTGGTCACTGCAGGCTGAGCTCCAGGAAAGGCAGAAGGGGAATCTGAGCTTACATGCAATTTAAATCACACTAGAGGGGGGAGGGAGAGGGGTGTCCCCAGCCTCTCCAGCTTCTTGCTCTTGCCCCCATGCTCCCCTCCTATGGCCCTCCCTGTGGCCCTCTCCACCTGTGACTCGTAGCTATGAGGCTGGTGATGACATAAATATTTAACCTCTTTGGACTAGAGTCAAACTCTCTACTAAGAATTAGATTCATTGCTTGCAAGTGCCCCAGGATGCCCATTGGCCCAGACTTCATTTTCCCAGATATGTTTTCTGATCATTCTGTAATTTATGTTACTGTCATCTCCAGGTTAAACTACACCAAGCACTCTGCTTTGGGTTGCTTGAGAGAATCCTTAGGAAAAGATTATTGGTCCAGAATCTGGCATCAAGAGCTTTTGGCTGGAATTCATCACATGGAACATATTGCTCCAATATTGTATTATCAAAATGGTTTTGGAGCCCTCACGATGTTTAAAGCCCTAACAGTGCATCCCTAAGCAGTTACACCTTTCTAACCCCATTAATTTGAGTGAATACAGAAGACTGCAAATCTATACATGGCCTTGAGCCACTGCACCCACCTGAACCTGCCTACTTGCTCTGTCAATCTCCAGAGGCCACATTCTGTCTTTTGTCATGGCTACAATGGGACAATTTCAAGAACAAGGCTTTCCCTTTTGTAAAACCAGGCTTCTGCAGTCCCTCACTAGTAAGACTCCCCTTTCTTCCCTTTTAAGTGTTGACATTAGGACTATTATTTTCCCATTGAGAATTTAAGGCAGCATATAGAAATATATATTCCATGCTCTTTTTTTCAAGCCTATATTTATCAGTTGTTTTTATATGCTATGTCACTTTTTGGTTGTTATGATGCTGAAAATAGTTGTATGTTTCTTTTTTATCTTTGAGTTAATTTGAGTTAACATTAATCCTTTTGTAATGGAAAGATGGCATAAACATGTTTAACACAAAATATAAAATTAATAACTTACGTGAAGGATACTGACAAAAATACCTAGATTTCCTGAATACATAGATTTCCTGTCCGGCATTTTTAAAGCAGGCATATGAATAGATGTTCAGCCAATGAGGTCAAAGAGAAAGCCTAGGGGATAGAAATACAAGGCAAAATGGAACTCAGCCAGCTTACAGCAATGTTTTAGATTTGTAGCCTGCTGAGAATGGGATTGCCCTACAATTTAAATAAGATAGAAAGGTGTCCAACCTGCCATTCCCATTTTGAAGTTTTCAATTCATTCTGTTACGTGCTAACTCGCAATTACAGCAAAAACTGGGCATAGCATCCCTCAAAAATCTAGGAATTTTAAATGGTTGAAGCTAAGGCTTCAGTTCTACTGTCGTATAGGACTGGCAACATATCATGAAGTAGTTTGCTGGCAGTAAGAATATAAGAACAGCCATGGTGGGTCAGACCAAAAGCCCATCTAGTCCAGTATTCTGTTTACATAGTGGCCAACTAGCTTCTTCTAAGAAGCTCACAAACAAAGACTGCAACAGCATCATCCTGCCTGTGTTCCCCAGCAACTGATTAAGGAGTCATAAGAACATAAGAGAAGCCATGTTGGATCAGGCCAATGGCCCATCCAGTTCAACACTCTGTGTCACACAGTGGCCATTCTAACCCGACTGCTCAGCAATTTCATTGAATGCCCACGAGTTCTTGTATTGTGAGAAAGGAAGAAAAGTACTTCTTTCTCTACCTTCTCCATCCCATGCATAATCTTGTAAAGCTCTATCATGTCACCCTGCAGTTGACGTTTCTCCAAGCTAAAGAGCCCCAAGCGTTTTAACCTTTCTTCATAGGGAAAGTATTCCAAACCTTTAATCATTCTAGTTGCCCTTTTCTGCACTTTTTCCAATGCTATGATATTCTTTTTGAGGTGCGGTGACCAGAATTGCACACAGTATTCCAAATGAGACCGCACCATCGATTTATACAGGGGCATTATGATACTGGCTGATTTGTTTTCAATTCCCGTCCTAATAATTCCCAGCATGGCGTTGGCCTTTTTTATTCCAATCGCACACTGTCTTGACATTTTCAGTGAGTTATCTACCATGACCCCAAGATCTCTCTCTTGGTCAGCCTCTGCCAGTTCACACTCCATCAACTTATATTTGTAGCTGGGATTCTTGGCTCCAATGTGCATTACTTTGCACTTGGCCACATTGAACGTCATCTGCCACGTTGATGCCCACTCACCCAGCCTCAACAGATCCCTTAGGAGTTCCTCACAATCCTCTCTGGTTCTCACCACTAGGGATGTGCAAAAAAAAAAAATTCGGAATTACACGGATTCGGAAGTACACGGGGAAAAAAAATTCGGATTCCCCATGCACTAATGAATACCGTATTCGGAATAGCCGCATATACGGTAGATGCACGGCTATTACCGAATATACGGCCCTATTATACCCTATGGGCCATTGAAATCAATGGCAAATAGGGTATATTTGAAGCCGCATGGAGGGGAGGGGGTTTGAGATAGAGCCCCCAAATTTGCAGGGGACCTGCAGGGGACTCTCCCCTCCAAGCCCCCCAAGTCCCAAAAATATTGGGCCAGGGGATCCCATTCCAGGGGCACCCAAAGAGGGTGCCCCTATTCCATCATTATACCCTATGGGCCATTGAAATCAATGGCAACATAGGGCATAATTAGAGGCTACTGGGGGGCAGGGGGTTTGAGGGAGAGCCCCCAAATTTGCAGGGGACCTGCAGGGGACTCTCCCCTCCAACCCCCCCAAGTCCCAAAATGATTGGGCCAGGGGGTCCCTGTCTTTGGGCTCCCCAAAAGGCCCATTGCTAACAATGATGGGGAAAGCCCAATTAGCCACTTCCTCACTGTAATTGTCGTGGGAAAAGTGGCTCTGGGGAACAGGGGGTTTTGAGGAGAGCCCACCAAACTGCTGTGCAGCTTCAGGGCACTGTCCCACACAAAACCCACAAGGCCAAAAAAAAATTGGACCAGGGGGTCCAATTCCTGGGGCACCCAAAGCCAAACCTAACCACATCAGAGAATCTCTATAGGACCCACATGCACTACATCCCTCTATCTACTCTAACCCTGCAGGGCAGGCCTGGAAGCAATATAAAACCCAGTTGTAAGTTGTAACATCACTGCCACACAAAACACAATCTGCTCAAGGTCTGCTCTGCAGACCTGGCTGCAGCAAACCCAGATGCCAGCTCTCCAGCCCTGCCCCAAACAACACGGGGAGACCTGGCCAACCACAACAAACCTACTGGTTCTGGGTCTCTCACCCAGGTGCCAGCTTCCCTGCCACAGAACACACAATCTACAGATGCCAGCTCTCCAGCCCTGCCCCAAACAACACGGGGAGAGCTGGTCAACCACAACAAACCTGCTGCTTCTGGGTCTCTCACCCAGGTGCCAGCTTCCCTGCCACAGAACACACAATCTACAGATGCCAGCTCTCCAGCCCTGCCCCAAACAACACGGGCAGAGCTGGTCAACCACAACAAACCTGCTGCTTCTGGGTCTCTCACCCAGGTGCCAGCTTCCCTGCCACAGAACACACACAACCTACTCTATAAAAACAAGAAAGTGACCCAGCCCACACACACCCTCACCAACCCCCACACCAACCAGAGGCAATTTAAAAAACCAAAACAAAACCAGCAGAATCACAAAAGGCCAAGTGTTAAAAAAGTGGCCTTTTCACCAACAAGAAAATTAGGCCAAACAGCACCCCCCCCCAATAACCTGAAGATAAAAGTAACACAGCAGCAAAACACAGCAGCAACAAATCAAACAATGAAACAGTAAAAAACTCAACTTTTAATAATACAGGAACTCCCCCCCCCCAAAAAAAAAACCCTTCACCCTAACCGCAAGAAATCCAAGCCACCCAAATCAGGAGAAGTAAAAGGGCACTGCACTTTAAAAAGTCCTCTCACTAAATTAAGATATGGGCAAATTAGCAAAAAACCCCCACCCCAGGCCCACACCCCCAGCAGAACCTAACCCCCAACCCCAAATAGGCTACTCACCCACCCAAATCTGAACAAGTAAAGGGACTCTAGTCCTTTTACCAACAAAAACTAAAACAAGAACCCCAAAACTCTTACCTTGTCTTCTCTGAGTCCAGGGAGGTCTCTGGTAAGGCAGTGAGACAGCAGCAGGCAGGAGCTAAAGCCAAAGGCAGCAGCACACAGCACAATCTCTCTCACACCAACTCACACCACATACACCAACACAGCAATGCAGGAAGACTCCTTAAAAAGGTTCTCTGGCCCTACAGAGAGCAATTTCAAAAAATAGCACTGCTCTCTCTGATTGGCCAGAGAACATTGCTTACTTGGATACCCAAGTAAGCAAAAGATCAAAATAACAATGTAGCTGATGGCTGGGCCATCAGCTACACAGTACACAACAACAGCCCTGCAAAGCATGCATTTACAATGCATTTTGCAAATGCATGCTTTGGATTGGCTGCTGGGGCTCCTCTTCCCCCTCCCCCCCTCCCTGTTCGCCACTAAAGGCGCCAAAGAAAGCAGCTCCTTTGAAGCTCCAGAAGCTAATTGCCGCCTTTTGAATTGACAGCCGCGTGTGCTGCTTACGAATAGCTATTCGTAAATACACAGCGAGTCTATTCGGCTGCTGTATAATGGGCTCTTATGGAAGTCGGCTGCAGGCTATTCCGTATGCGGCCGAATCAACACTGATTCGGCTGTAAATACAGCTTGGCCGAACCGAATGCACATCCCTACTCACCACCCTGAACAATTTAGAGTCAAACTACCTCTAGTACTGAATGGATAGTACCGCTGTGGTAATGGAGTGAAGGGTAACCCACTATTCTTTGGAGAGTGTTGCAGAGTACCACAGAGGAATGGGGAGTACAAGCTCATCAACTAAAAAATAAAAACACCTCAATAGTCTTAAAAATGTATACATAAAGCAGAACAAAACGTTTTGAAAGAAATACATCATATAAAACCTAAACAAAATAATTATACTTTAGTATTTTTGCAGAGATAAAAAAAAAATTAACAACCCACCCACACTGTTATAACTTAAAAAAAAAAAAAAACCACTCGCCATTTCACAAACTTAAGTCCTGATGTATGAAATCAGTGGTTCATCTAATTCAGCAACCTGTCTCACCCAGTGGTGAACCAGTTAGTCTGAAGGGTCAGCATAGAGGCCAAGGCCTCCCCCGATGTTGCCTCCTGGCACTGGGATTCAGAATTGACTACCTCTGAATGGGCGTTTTCGCACTCACCTTCAGCCGGCGCGACCCCCCTCTTCACCGCGCAGGATCGGCGTGGATTTCGCACGTAAAGCCGCGGAGCAGCCAAAAGAGCCGGAAACTCCCGGCGCAAAAGCCGCGCAAATAGAAACTGCTTTTTGCCGGTTTATGTTTGCGCCGCAAAAGCGCCGGGAGTTTCCGGCTCTTCCGGCTGCTCCGCGGCTTTACATGCGAAATCCGCGCAGATCCTGCGCGGTGAAGAGGGGGGTCGCGCCAGCTGAAGGTGAGTGCGAAAACGCCCAATGTGATGGTTTCCTTTAGTTTCCATGGCTAATAGGCACTGATAGACTTCTCCAAGAATCGGTCTAATCTCCTTTTAAAGCTGCCTGTCCCTGTGGCCATCATTATATCTTCTGGTAGTGAATTCAACATTTTAATCACTCATTGTGTAAAGAAGCATTCCCTTTTGTCTATCCTGAATGTACTCCCGATCAGCTTCACTGGATGCCCATGAGTTCTAATATTTTGAGTGAGGGAGAAATATTTCTCTTTGTCTACTCTCTCTGTCTCTTGCATAATTGCATCAACATCTATCAACATCTCCTTAATCATTTATTTTCTAAACTGAAAAGTTCCAGACTCTTCTGCCCTTCTCCATAGGAAAGGTGCTTCAACCCCTTAATAATCTTGGTTGCCCTTTTCTATACTTCTTCCAGATATGCAGTGCCCTTTTTGAGATACAGTTACTGGAACTCCACACAGAACTGCACCATATATCTATACAGGGGCATGATAATGTTGGCAATTTTATTTTCAATCTCTTTCCTAATCATCCCAGCCTTTTCACTGCTGCAGCACACTGAGTTGACATAAACATAAATCATGAGACTAGACATATTTCAACACCAAAGTCTTAATCAATGATCAATCTAATTTATTATGTGTAATATTCAGTAAAGCTCAGGAGTAGAGCTGTGAACACCAGGGCTCCTACCTGCCATGGACATTGTCAGCCTTTTAGCAACCCCCAGTGTTCCCTCTAAGCAGAGTTAATGTGAGCTAGCTCACAGATTTTTAGCCTCCAGCTCACACACTTTTGTCTTAGCTCAGGAAAAATGGCCCCAGAGCAACCTAATTTATGCAGTAGCTCACAACTTTTATGCCAGTAGCTCACAAAGTAGAATTTTTGCTCACGAGACTCTGCAGCTTAGAGGAAACATTGGAAACCACATGTTTGCATGGTGCTGATCGAGCAGGTCCAAGTCTCCACCACCATTCTAGTAAGAACATTAGGTTGTCATGATAGTAAGCCATTTCACTGCTAGTTAACTGCCTCACAATGTGTAAAGAAACAAACACCAGCAATGAAAATGGATTAAATGAAAAACTCACAATGACAAAAAAGCCTGTCCTCCAAAATGAAAAGGACACAGTCACATATCATTACTCACAAACTTTTGCTGCACAAATTACCAAATCTATTAACTCTCTTCTGCCACAATAGAATCTTAAATTCTTCACACTTCTATAACGAATCTAACTAATCAAATCTTTAATACTTCCCAAAATTGTATTCTACCTGCATGCTGTCGCTCTCTGTATCCCAACACACTTACTGCACAAATGGCAATCGCAACTAAACAAATTTCTTTGGCAGCATCTGAAGCCTCTTGCAGGTGACCAATCTCAGAGAGTGGTCTCACCACTCCTGACATTTTCATGTATCACGATGCCATTATTCTCTCCAACTTAGTGAAATATTATAGGCCGTCGAAGACATTACCTTACAGCCCCTTCTGTTCAAGAGGAACTCTAGAGAGTTACTAAAAGTTTTAAATCCGCTTCTTATTCAAACCCTTTCTTAGCTTATTGTTATGTGTCTGGCACAGGCATCATAAAATGCAAGCCCCCCCCCCCCACCTCCCCACACAAACACCTCACCACTTACTTATGTTGGTCAACCTTGGTTTGTACCAGGGCTATATGCAACCTCCTTTATAAGATGGAGGCAGTCTGCTCTGACTCACTTTATTGATATCCTCTTAAATGGGACACTGAAAGACAAATCCATTTTAGAGACAGAGTCGGGACTCCAACTTCCCTGGTTTGAATATGTTCAATTTAGACATCTTCTAGACTCTTTTAACCCTTCTCTCTGTGTTCTTTTAGGCAACTTTGAAAAAAACTTTTATATTATGACTCAATTCCACTAAAAGGGTTAATTTCAAAATGTTATAGAATTTTACTCCAACCCCTTTGCACAAAACCTTATTTTTACCAGACAGCGTGGCATCACAATCTACAACGTGAATTAAGTAATGATCAATGGCAAACTATTTGGAACTCCTCTAATACAAAACCAAGGTGATGAGTGTTCAACTTCAGGTTTCAAAGTTCTTATGCGATGGCACAGGACTCTGGGTTCAATTGTCACATTTCTCGCCCCCTATTTTGCCTCTTTGTTTCAAGAACTGTGGCCAAAGAGGATGCAAATTTATCGCGAGATATGTACACTCACTTTTTATTCACTGTCTTTTTACACAGGAGCATGCTCTTTTAAGCCTTAAATGCCTCCCCTGGTATCCCTAAATCTACTGCAGAACTAATTTCACTTATGCTAGTGGCCACCAAATTTGCAATTGCCATGATCTGGAAACAACAATCTCCCCTGTCACAACATGCCTGGTGGTTGAAACTGTGGGATTATTTTGTTTTAGACAAACTAACATATGACTTAGATCTTCTCCAACCTCAACAAACCACTTCTTTGTTCTTCAGAGAAATTGTGCCCTTTTATTGAAAAAGCCTTTATTGCCAGTACAAATCCTGATGATTCGTACCATGCAATACTCATATCTTGTCGACTGTTAGTATGATCTGCACGATTTTCTTTATTTTCTTTATTTATTCCTTAGTCATTGATTTAAATTTATATTCTGTACTATAAGATTTATACTGGTTATCTAGCCTTATCTGTCTATGTAACCGCTACCTTGAATCAATAAAAGTTGTTTGTTATGGGGGGGGGGAACTGTTGCGGCACAGGGCAACATGCAAGAAGAAGGAGAAGCAAGAGATAAAGGTACAGAAGGAAAGGGCTGACATCTCCCCTTCTGGATCAGTGAAGATGCCCTAAAGGAAGAAGTGCAATATGTGTTCCTGTTAGTTGCCACTTAGTGGCCAAGTGGCAGATACTTTTTGTTGATCAGTCAGACTAAACATACTACTGAAGAAGGTGTGGCTATGGTAGGCTTTTCCCAAGATGGATTTCTTGCTGAAGATTTGTATGTTACGAATCAAATAAAATAAAGTTATACCCAGGGCTTTTTTTGAGCAGGAATGCAGTTCAAGCTGGCCTGACATCAGGGGGTTTAGCCTAATACGCAAATGAGTTCCTGCTAGTCTTTTTCTACAAAAAAGCCCTGGTTATACCCTTGCTTTCTTTGTGGACTCCAAACTTTACAGAAGGCCTGACAACACACAAATATTGAGCTGAACAGAAAAATGAGGGGGAGGGATGGGAAATGGTGAACTCACCCTATCCACATTTCCTTGTCTTCATCTTGGTTTCTGACTGCCATGCTTTGTGGTTTTTGCTTATGGGGCAGTTAATGGATTTCCTAGCCCCACCTTTCCTGCAGTTTGAGTTTTCTCCTGGCAAATGAAGGCTCTGTATGTGTGAGAGGGGGGATGTGGAGAGTGGAGTTGGATTGCTAGAGGCTGAAGTGGGTGGAACAGATGTGTGGATGTGCTTTTGACACAGCAGGAATCTCCAAGATTCCCATCCTTTGCAAGGAGAGCAGGATTGTACCCTAAGCCAGTGTAATGTTATTAACAAGAACTGATTCATGTTAAGGGGTGCATTGCCAGTGCTCTGCGGTTGGGTTTATGACCACAAGTAAAGGAAATAACAAATGTTTCACATCAAAACACAATTTCTCCCTCGTGGTGGAGGGATCATTAACTTTTTAGAACATTATCTGCTGGAGTATGAGGACTAAGGGCTGTATTGATCAGCACTATCATGCTGAATTGAGCCTTGAGGCGATGTGAGGCCAGTGCATTTGTGGGAGAATTTGTTCTTGATCAGACATTAAGATGGCCCTTGTGAAAAGTAGTCAAGCTCAAGCTTCAGAACCAGAAAATATCCATTTTCTAGGGTTTGCATGTATAAGGACACAAGATGTCAAAGAAGAATAGTTTGGGCATATGGCTGCCAACCTCCAGCTGGGGCCTGGCATTTTTCCAAACTACAGATATCAGTTTACTTGGAGAAAATGGATCCAGGTGGGCAGCTGTGTTGGCCTGAAGCAGCAGAACAAACTTTGAGTCCAGTGGCACCTTTAAGACCAACAAATACAACTTTGTTGGTCTTAAAGTTACCATTGGATTCAAGTTTTATTCTCCTGAAGAAAATGGTTACATTGGAAGATAGACTGGGTAGCATCAAACCTAAGGTCCCCCTCCAGGCTCTATCCTGACATTTCCTGGCTCTACCCTTCAAACTGCAGTTAGCAACCCTACGTGGACTGCACAACTTCAAACTGAAAGTGGTGTGTAACCCAGGCACTGGAAGTAAGGGCAAGTTCAAGGCTTAAGGCCTCCTTTCTTAAATACTCCCTCCCACCCACACACCTTGGCTTAAGCAAAGTAACTATTTATTACAACAGGGAAAATACAGTTTCATACACAAGGTAGAGTGATCCCCACCTCCAAACTGCTTTCCTTTCCCAAACCAGAGATCCAGCAGTCAGTGTCCCAGAAGTGCTGTCTTCTTGATGAAGCTAGTCCAGCCGCAGTCTCTCAGAAGCAGCAGGCCTCCAGTGGGAAGGAAGTCCTCAGGGCCTCTTTCCTCACCTTCCAAGAGAAGAAGTCAGCTTCAGTTCATAGACAGGTGGTCTGGGGGCTAACCTCCTCCAGAAAAAAAGTCAGTTCCACAAAAGAGAGAGCCGACACCAGACAAAAATCTCTTCAGCTGAGGCCTCAGCACTCTAGTCCTTGGAGACCAAACAATTAGGCCCTTGCTCCTTCCACTACCCAGTTTGCTTTTCTTCCTGTCACTCTTATACACACTTCTCCCAATATGCAAATTAAGTACTTTCACTGCTCTCCCCAACAGCATATATCCCCGAAGCTCTACAGGTGTATTATAGAGAATTATATATTGGCATTCTACACTTGCTGCATTTAAAAAAAAAAACCCAAACAAATCTGCAAATAGAAAAACAGCTCAGGAAGCAAATAGGAAGGCATAAAATCTTTCTCCCTGCTCTGTTTATTTTCTATTTGCATTACTTTTTTATGTAAAAGGACTTTCCATCAGCTGTGTGATCCAAACTTCACTACTTTGTGATATGTCTCTAGATCCAAAGGACTTGGGGAGAGGAGAATCACTCACCTATATTTTATTTATATAAGCATTTCTATCCTGCCTTTCCACCCAAGGGCTTTATTTCTTCCCAGTGCTGTTTCTGACTCACAGATTCAAAGCAGAAAATGGGACATATTACATTCACTTTCTTGCCACCACTGTGTACCAACCTGTATTAGTTAAATTTCACTCTTCACATCCAAATGATAGAACTGCTTATTCAATTTAATAGAATCATAGTGTTGGAAGGGACCTCTAGGGTCATCTAGTCCAACCCCTTGCACAATGCCAGAAACTCACAAATACCTCCCCCTAAATTCACAGGATCTTCATTGCTGTCAGATGGCCATCTTGCCTCTGTCTAAAAACCTCCAAGGAAGAGGAGCCCACCATCTCCCGAGGAAGCCTGTTCCACTGAGGAATTGCTCTAACGGTCAGGAAGTTCTTCCTAATGTTGAACCAGAAACTCTTTTGAATTAATTTCAACCCATTGGTTCTGGTCCTACCTTCCGGGGCCACAGAAGGTTGATAACCCTATTCTTGATTTAGGGTTGTTCAGCCCCTGAGAGGGCTCAAACTGTTTTAAGAGAACCAGAGTAGTATAGAGTTTTGAACAGGGTTTGGGACACTTGGGTTCAAATCTCCTTCTGCCATGAGAACTCACTGGGTAGCGTTGGGACAGTCAATCTGTATCAATTTCACCTCCCCAACTATTTGTTTTGAGCATAAAATGGAGGAGGGGTGTTGGAATGAACCACACAACACGTGTGTTGAGTAGAAAATGCTTCTGCCTTGCCTCTCTGAGCAAGGGTTTATTTATCTCTGCATCAGTTGCGCCAGAAATAAACCAGCTTACAGCATCAAACAGACAAAAGCACTAACTGGAAGACATACCCCCCTTTACTATGAGGTCGTGTCTGCCTAGTCTACAGAAACTAATACCAGCTCAGCAGTTGTCAGGAATAGATTTATCTGAAGAAGCAGAAATGCGGTTTGAACACGGGTTTAAGGCTCTTGTATCATCAGAATTAAAGGGAAGCAGGTTGGTGTGCTGATTGCATGATCCTCCCAAATCTTTGTGGGGTACAAGCAAAGCAAACATCATTCCTACTGCCTAATCCCACAGAGGGGGAAATGATATCGTGACAAGCCATTTCTATCAACTGGGATGATCAAAATAGCCACCTATGATTTGGGGGGAACCAGGTATACTTTAAACCAGGGGTGTCAAACATGCAGTTCGGGGCCAAATCAGGCCCCCAGAGAGCTCCTATCAGGCCCTCGAGCAACTGGCTGTCATCTACTTCCTTCTCCCTCTCTCTTGCTTCCTTCTGCATAACAGCTTGCTTTGCAAGACTTGCTCAATTGCACAGGAGCTACAGAGGAAAGCCTGTTTTCTCCATTGGCTGAGGCTCCTCCCTTGGGGAGGAGGTGGGGAGGAATAGTTTGCTTTGCCAGGCTCTCACAATTGCACAGCAGAACTACTGGGCCAAGCTTTTCTTTCTTCTATTGGCTGAGGCTCCTCTCCCCCAGTCCTCTGGGGAAGGAAGGAAAGATCCAGAGCTTCCTTTGCCCAGTTCTCTGGATCCCATGGGAGAAATACAAAGAAAGCATCTTTAAAACCAACGAGTGCTAACGTTTTAAGCATGTTTTAAGTTTTTTAAAAATATATATTTGTGTTTGTGTTCTTTATAAAATTTATAATTCTGCTACCTAATCTTAAATAGGTACACACATGGCCTGGCCCAACATGGCTCGGCCCAACCTGACATGGCCCGGCCCAACAAGGTCTCATTCATGCCAGATCCGGCCCTCATAACAAATGAGTTCGACATCCCTTCTTTAAACTATTAACCTTCCCTTCAGATTAGGGTCACCAGGTCTGACTCAGGAAATATCTGGGGACTCTGAGAATGGAGCAGGCCCATAGCTAGGATTTTCTTTTCTGGAGGGGTTGCTGGGGGATGCTAATTTAATTAGTGAAACATAAACAATAGAAGGGGGGTCAGGAGAGGGGTGTGTCTGACAAATTTGGGAGGGGGTGCAGCCCCCATGGCCCCTACAAAATTCTGGTCCTTGGGTGGAGCTAAGAGACTTTGGAGGTGGAGGCAGGAGCAAGGGTGTGACAACCATGATTGAACTTCAAAGGGAGTTTTGGCCATTACATTTAAAGAGACTGTACTCCATTTAAATGCCTTCCCTCCAATGGAAATAATGGAGTAGGGACATTGAGGTGCAGCCAGAAAAAAGGTTGTGACAAGCACGATTGAACTCCAAAGAGAGTTCTGGCCATCACATTTAAAGGGATTGCACACCTTTTAAATGCCTTTGTTCCATTGGAAATGATGAAGGATAGAGGCACCTTCTTTTGGGGATCATAGAATTGGACCTCTGGTCCAATCTTTTTGAAACTTGGCGGGTCTTTTGTGGAGAGGCATTGGATGCTATGCTGAAAATTTAATGCCTCTATCTCAAAAAACAGCCCCCAAAGACCTGCAGATACTCATGGATTAATTCTCCATTATACCTTCTGGGAATCGGTCTCCATAGGGACTAATGGAGTGCCCAGCAGACATTCCGCCCCCCCCCCCCCGGCTTTCTGATGACCCTGAAGCAGGGAGAGGGCCTCCAAACCAGAGGATTGCTTGCCCCACCTGGGTATTGGCAACCCTACACCAGGTCTGCTCTTTGCCAGAGACAGGCTACACAATTGGGTACTCTGTTCTCTTTCAGAAATTGAGCCAAACCACTTTACCATACTACCAAGCAGAGCTACTCTTCCCTCTGTCTACTCTTTTCCTGAGCCAGACCTGAGCTCCCTCTGCTCTCTCCTTGAGGCAGAACTGAACTGAGCCATTGTGTTTTCCTCCAACATTCCATCCCTCTTCACAAAGGTGATTGGATGCTGGAGCATCACATCCATAAGCTCCAGTGAGTTGCTGCTTTGCCCTTCAGGGATGGGACAGCCTTCTGTCCATCACATATGTTATAAGCCACTTTAATGGAGAGGAAAGCAGGGTATATATACATAAATATGAGTTGCATAGATGGAGACGTTTTTGACAGATGCAACATTATTTAGTCTGCAACACTGGGATATGGAAAATATTATGAATCATGTTTTATGCTGTTGGGGTTGCCAACCTCCCCAGGGGGGAGGGGGTCTGGGGATTTCCTGGAATTGCAACTCATCCACAAAGATTAGTTCCCCTGGTGGAAATGGCTTTGGAGAGTAGACTCTATGGCAATATACCCTGCTGAGCTCCCACCCCTCCACAAAATCTGTTCTCCCCAGACTCCACCTCCATATCTCCAGGAATTTTTGAACTCTTTTTCAGACAGCAAATCCCTTGTAGTCCCAGCTTGTCAGTCTTTTTTTCATTGTTCTTAAATTCCTGATTCAAGCTGTTTCTTTTAGTTTAAATATTGAAAATGGGTCACTAATTCGGGCAGAATATCTGTTTATGAACCATTGATTATGCAAAGAAATGATCACACTGGGCACACCTGAAGCAGGGCTGGGAGAGACATTTGAAAGCATTGTTAGTACATTAGGTTCAGTGTTTTTCCATCAAATACTTTCCCTTACCACACAGGAGTGTGGGCTGAAGATAAATTCATTAAAGAGCTCAGACAACTTGGTAATGAATGCCATGGAAAGGCCAATAAATAAAATAAAATACCCTTCCCGCCAGGCACTGGCAATGGATATCAGAGGGAGAGTGTGCCAAATAGCTATGAGAAGTGGGTAATTTATTCAAGACTCACAGGTGATTCATTTTGATTACTAAGCTTTAATGTTCTCTCACAGCTTCACAATACACACATCACATCTCTAGGCTTGACCATGCATGGCCAGGCTGCTCTTGCTCTCGCTTTCTCGTTGCCTCTCTCTCAGTGAAGCACCTCTCACTGTCTTTCTCTCAGTGAATCACCATTTCTGTGCCATTAAAAGAAAATAGCATTCGCTCAATTATTTCTGGGTTTTCCCCCCTTCTCATTCTATTTGCCCATTCACAGTATAAAGAATTGAGTCTGATATGCAAATAGTTCACTCAGTGTAGCATTGTCCCCCCTCTGCTGGATATCTATAGAACTACAGTTGTTTTCCACAGCAGTATTTTTGCAGAACAGGTTCCATTTGCAACACAATGAACCCCTCTAAGCCTTATCCTATTTCTCTCTACCCATTTGGTTATTTTATTATGTGGAAGTCATCCTGTATCACTACACTAATATTTCAGCTCCCCAAATGCCAGCTTCATTTCTTTAGGGGGAAAAAATCTAAGAGAAAAGTAATATAAAATACAAATTTGATTTAGCACCCAAATTGTTAAATGTATTTTGACAAATATAATGAAAAATACTGGCTAATGAGTGGTCTGTGCTTCTTTGGAGGTTTATAAACAGAGGCTAGATGGCCATCTGACAGCAATGCTGATTCTGTGAACTTAGGGAGAATTATTTGTGGATTGCCTGCATTGTGCAGGGGGTTGGACTAGGCGACCTTGGGGGTACCTTCCAACACTATATTTCTATGAAAGCATTATAATGAAAAAAAATTGCTCAAAAATGTGCAGACTGAATTCAGATTAAAAATCTACATCTTTATTCCAGAAGAACCCAATTTAATTGAATAAAATAACTATATGTGATTTCATAGCTAAGTAAGTGGAAATTGAACTTTTAAGAAAACATGGTGCCAACTCATGGGCATTCGATGAAATTGCTGAGCAGACAGGTTAAAACGGATAAAAGGAAGTACTTCTTCACCCAAAGGGTGATTAACATGTGGAATTCACTGCCACAGGAGGTGGTGGCGGCCACAAGTATAGCCACCTTCAAGAGGGGTTTAGATAAAAATATGGAGCACAGGTCCATCAGTGGCTATTAGCCACAGTATATGTGTGTATATAAAATTTTTTGCCACTGTGTGACACAGAGTGTTGGACTTGATGGGCCGTTGGCCTGATCCAACATGGCTTCTCTTATGTTCTTATTTTGTAGGCACTATGGGTACCAGACCTCAGCCAGAATTCAATGCATATAAATAATACAATTATAGAAATAACTATAAAGTGATATGTAATAGATCATAAGGTGACAGATCATAAAGAAATGCACGTTAGCAACCACCACAACTACATAGTTGCAAAGCTTATTCAGGAACTGATTGACTGTTATGATGCTGAGGGGAAGAGATCTGGGACTTTGAGCATGGCACACATCTAACTGTGGCTGTCAAAAATGATATGGTCATTTGCCAAATATGTGTTGAAATATAGCATTGTCTGGTATACAAAGAAGAAGAGGAAATAGAATCCTGTAGGAGAAAGTGAGCTCCAATTAGACAGGTGTGTAAGGGGAAAGCCTCTCTAAAAGGGCTTCTCCTTGTCTGTCTGCATAATACTACTGTTAGGCTTTTCTTCCACAACACACTGGAACACTTTCTCAGCTAGTAAGGCACTCTGCCAACATGATGATGATGGTGATGATAGATTTACTGAATTACCCCATCTTTGCTAGTGCCGGGCTCTGGTTGATTTACAACAATGAATAAAATACAATCATATAAAAACCAATAAAACCAATTAACTAAGATAAATCATAAACCCGATGGTGTCCTGTTAACATTCTCCTGAACCAGATTTCCAGATGCAGCACTGGGGGGGGGGGGGCATTGAGGCAGAGGAGGGAAGTTTCAGATCAGCAACCATAGCTGTCCTAATCAAAAGCCTGGTGGCACATGTCTGCCTTACAAGCCCTGTGGAACTGTAGAAGATCTCACAGGGCCCTGATGTTCTCTGTTAGAGAGTTCTACCAAGTCAGGGCCAGGACTGAAAAGGTCCTGGCTCTTGTTGAGGTCAGTCAGGGATCACTAATTACAACCAGTAGAGCATAATGCTCTTTCAGGGACATAGCAGAGGAGGCTGTCCCATAGATACATTGGTCCCAGACTGCTAAAAGCCTTAAAGGTCATAACCAAAATCTTGAAAAGGTTGAATGTGTGTTGTCCATGGTGTTCCTGTCAGGACTCACACTGCCACATTCTGGACCCACTGGAGCTTCTGGGTCAGACCCAAGTGTAGGCCAGTGTAAAGCAAGTTATAATAGTCTAATCTAGATAGATAGATAGATAGATAGATAGATAGATAGATAGATAGATAGATAGATAGATAGATTTTTATTGTAGGTTTTTATTATTAGTCTATGTTGTGATCCGCCTCAAGCAGATAGGGCAGAATATAAACCTATTAAATAGATTGGGGTGGGGAACCTTTTTTCTGCCAAGGGCCATTTGGATATTATAACATCATTCGCAGACCATACAAAATTATCAGCTTAAAAAACAGTACTCTGTTGAGGGAGAACGATTCAGGCCGGCAAAATTAATGCGAATAATTGCTTTTCTATTTGAAGTCATGTGGGGAGAGCCTAATTTGGCACATACACACACACCCAACCCACAGCCCTAGGCAAATACCTAGGTGCAGGGCTTTTTTTGGTAGAAAAAGCCCAGCAGGAACTCACTAGCATATTAGACCACATCCCCTAATATTAGCATATTATGTCTAAGACTCATTAGCATATTAGGTCACATCATCTGGTATAATCAAGTGCAAATTGAACTGCTGGTAGCTGGTTAATAAAGGAAAATAAAGGGGGAAGAAAGGAAAATAAAGGGAAATAAAGAAATGGGGGAAGAAAGGGGAAGAAACAAATGAAGGAAAGAAATGTAAAGAAAGGGAAATAAAGAAATGGGGGAAGAAAGGGGAATAAAGAAATCAGGGGAATAAAATGGAAATAAAGGGAAATAAAGAAAGGTGGGGAAGGAATAAAAATAAAGAAATGGGGGAAAGAAAGGGAATTAAAGAAAGGGGAATTAAAGGAAACAAAGAAATGAGGAGAAGAAATAGAAAGAAAGGGAAATAAAGAAATGAGGGGGAAACTTACCTGAACTGTGACAGGGACTTTTCCAGGTCCACACCGATGCTGGCTGGCCAGCCAGGCACCATGGAGGCCACTGCGCGGCTGGGCCCCATGATCCCTGTTGGCCAGCTGGCCCCCAGGAAGGCTGCTCACAATCCTTATTGGGCAGCTGGGCATGAAGAAGGTTGCCATATGGCTCGACTCGGCCCAGCAATCCCCGAGGGCCAGACCAAGTGGTCTTTTACCAAGTGGTCATTTACGGCCCTCAGGATGGATGTCCTGTGTACATGTCCCTGCACTTGATGGAAGAAAAGCAGGATGCCAATGTAACAGATATGTAAATAGCCAATATAGGCCTTACCCATAAGATCTGATGCCAGAGGTGGGTTTATTCCTGTGAAAACTGGACAATTTGCTATAGAAAGGCCACTTTCAAACGTATCTGTGTGGCAAGTGCAATGTGTGAACCAGAACTAAATCATCATGCTAAATCCTCAGTAAGCATTTAGATTTTTGTGGCTGATTTCTACTAATGGTCCTGGAGAACTGGCAAAGACAACTGAATAATTTTTCTATCAAAGTTTTTTTTCCATGGCTCATGGAGTACCTTTGTATCATTGAGCATTAGAAATCCTTCTGTGTGCTTTTCTAGTTTTCTACAGTGCCAACAGCCTGTTTCTACAGCCTGTTCAACCTGAGGCGACTAAAGGCCCACTCCAAGACAATGGAAAAACTCATCCAAGAGCTACTGTTTGCTGATGATGCTGCACTCGTCTCCCACTCGGTATCAGCTCTGCAGCATATGACGTCCTGCTTTGCAGAGGCTGCCAAGCTATTCGGCCTAGAAGTTAGTCTGAAGAAGACAGAAGTTCTCCACCAGCCTGCACCCCAGGAAGATTATCACCCTCCCTGCATCACTGTGGGTGAATCAGTTCTGAAGACAGTCCAGCAGTTCAGCTACCTGGGGTGCATCATCTCCTCAGATGCTAAGATCGACAAGGAGATCGACAACAGGCTGGCAAAGGCAAACCGTGCCTTTGGCCGACTGCACAAAAGAGTGTGGAGCAACAAGCATCTGAAAAAAGGCACAAAGATCAATGTTTACAAAGCGGTTGTGATGACAACCCTCATCTACGGCTCCGAATCGTGGGTTTTATACCATCATCACCTGCGACTCCTTGAGCTCTTTCATCAGCGCTGCCTTCGCACCATCCTCAACATCCACTGGAGTGACTTTGTGACCAACACTGAAGTTCTCAAGCGGGCGGAGGTTACCAGCATCGAGGCACTGCTGTTGAAGACGCAGCTGCGCTGGGCAGGGCATATTTCTAGGATGGAAAACCACCGCCTTCCCAAGATTGCCCTGTATGGCGAACTCTCCACCGGCCATCGAAATAGAGGGGCACCAAAGAAGAGGTACAAGGACTCCTTGAAGAAATCCCTTGGCACCTGTCGCATCAACCATCACCAGTGGTCTGACCTAGCCTCAGATCGCAAAGCATGGAGGCACACCATCCACCAGGCTGTCTCTTCTTTTGAGAACGCACGCATAGCTGGTCTTGAGGACAAAAGGAGATTGAGGAAGAATCGCACTGCTACAGCACCAACCCTAAATCAGACTTTTCCCTGCAGCCACTGTGGCCGGACCTGCCTGTCCCGCATTGGTCTTGTCAGCCACCAGCGAGCCTGCAGCAGACGTGGACTATTGCACCCTTCTTAAATCTTCGTTCGCGAAGCCAAGCCGAGAGAGAGAGACAGTGCCAAAAATGAAAACAAATCTCCTTGGGATTTATCATTTCCCACCTGTTTTAAAAACAGAGATCCAGAATGTTTCAAAGAACATCGCTACTCTTCAAAACATATCATTAGTGTATATCCACTGAAAAATATTCTAAGCTAAATCATCACCTCTGGGAAGCACCAGCTTCTGTACATGTTATTGTGCATAAAGTTGTACCCCATAAAATTACGTTATGGGCACACCATATGATCTTCCAATGAACACATTTATGCCCAGGAAATGGTATGATGTTGTTAAATAAGCTTTGCTTCTATCCATGCCTGTTTTAATAGTTAATAATAGAGATTGCTTATTTTTCTTTTTTGTATCATTTGTTTCACAAATGGCAAGAAGTATAAATGACATAAAACAAAATCTCAGGATGGAATCCCCCACCCCACCCCACCCCATATCAACTTGATTATTCTTTGAGTGTTTCAGTTATAGGATACTGTTTCACTGTCTCACCACCAGGATTAATTCTCTGGCAGGAAAATCAGCAAAAATACAGATGCCATGACAAACCTATCCAAAAGGAAGAGGTATTTATAGGAATATGCTTCATGTTTCACGTTTAAAGAGAGGCTCAGGCAGATGGTCTAAAATTGGCAAAATTACCTATGTATGAACTAATTTTCATGGACCATGGACTTCTACGGTTAATGCTATTATGGACTTCATGATACCTCTTTGTGGCTTCACTTCTAGGCAAGCAGAATTTAAAATTGTTAAAAAGCCTCAGAATACATTGTTTCAAAGCTGTTACAAAACACATGCAAAAAAGGTTTCCTAACAACAGATGTGAAAAAGAAATGTCACTGTGAGGCTGGTCAGAGGTACTTTATTTTTTAAAGAAAACTTTAGATCATATTATATTTATGCTAAACTGTTCAAGCAGCACAAGGGCATGGAAGGGGTAGAAGATTCTGCATTGCCTTCAAAGTGAAGAGAAACTTAAGGTTAATTAACAGAAGCGAAAAAGAAGCTAGGGAGATAGATAAATTGCCTGCTTAGCTCCTAAAGAGCTGATAGTATCCTTTAGGGGAAGGCTTGTGTCTCAGAAAATATCTCAGATTTCTTCCCTTTTATCCATGATTTTTCATGGGTCTTTAACTTATATCTTCTGGTTTGTGAACTGTATGCACAATTGTGCAATAGAACTTCTGGTGTTAATGCACTCCAATGATACAGTGAGCTAGTTTAGGTTACACTAACCATTTTACAATCTATTATGTTAATTGGTAAATAATTTGTTCAGTTTGAATATGTAAACAGAAAGTAAAGTTAATAATTTATTGCAAATTTTATATCAAATTACAGATATGTATGCAGGGTGTTGTTATAGCAGGGGGTCTTATTTCAGAAGCAGATTTCATTTTGGAAGCAAATAAGTATGTGCTCTTTTATACTGCTGGGAACCAGAGGTTAAAATATTTGCTGATGACAACAAAAGCCAAGTGATAATGATAATGACAATTCAAGATTCAATATATACAACTCTATAACTTAATTGTTTAAAAGCCATAATGCAAGATAAAGGAAAAAAGAAAACAGCCCCATAAGCCACTTTAAATTATAAAAGCTGTAGCATATGCCATAAAATGAATGACATTTAATTAATTATGCAGAGTGTGATCCAGTGGGGCATACATGGCTTGCTCCATGGATGTCTGGAAATTGGACTTTTGTCTTCTGGGACCTAGCGATCTGTAAAAGAACTCTGAGTACTTCCATAAAACTTCAATTGCCAAGGCTCCTTGTGGGAAACCATAACAGTTAAATCTTTTTCAATCCTGCTGAGATCTGTAGTGTCAATATGGCTTTTGGTTGCTGAAGAGTGAACAGATGCAGCATTCTTTCCAATGAATGGCAACATGTCAGGGCTGAGTGAATTGCTCCCTACCTTAACTGTCATAGGTTACCTCACAAGTTGATTGGTGTTTAACACTTGTATGAAGGGCAGTGTGCTATTACTGTATATGAGGAAGCTGCAAGCTGAAGTGCTTTTCTGGCCCTGGAGGTAAAATTACTTAACTGACAAGCTCTTTTGTCTTCAGGATGAAAAATAATAGTAATGATGATGACGACGATTATCATCTGAGAGCATAATATATTCCAGCATTAACATAGACAATTGGGTTTGCTTTTCTTTTTTGGTCTGTCATTCCTAATGTATGTAATTTCTGTAGTATATGGAAGCTTTCTCTTTATGAGACAGGCTTAGGCCTTAAGTGAGACTCCATCTCTTCACATGAATAGGTGTATCATCTGGAATATACTAAGTAGAACTCTGTTGTTGTTGTTCAGACTCCAGTCATCGTTAATATTGTTCCCTGCCTTGCTATTCTGCACATTAAAGAAGATTTTTGAAGACATCCTGCCTGCTGTACTTCTCTGGCCTTGAGGCAGACCATTTACCATCCTCATTCGGAATGTTGTGTACAGTTCTGGTCACCACACCACAGAAAAAAAATATTATAGCATTGGAAAAAGTACAGAAAAGAGCAACTAAAATGATTAAGGGGATGGAACACCTTTCCTATGAAGAAAAGTTAAAGAGGTTATGGCTCTTTAGCTTGGAGAAATGACAGTTGAGAGGGTGAATGAAGTTTACAAAATTATGCATGGGATAGAGAAGGTAGAGAAAGAAGTACTTTTATCCCTTTCTGATAGTACATGAACTCTTAGGCACTCAATGAAATGAGTGAGTAGTAGGTTTAGAACAGATAAAAGGAAGGACTTCTTCATCCAAAGAGTAATTAACATGTGGAATTCATTTCCACAGGACATAGTGGCAGCTTCATGCATAGACAGCTTCAAGAGGGGATTGGATAAACATATGGAACAGAGGTCCATCAGTGGCTATTAGCCATACAAAATATAGGAACAGTATGTCTGGGCCAGTGATGCTCTATATTCTTGGTGCTTAGGGGGCAACAGCTGGAAGGCTTCTGGAGTTCTGGCCCCACTGGTGGCTCTCCTGATGACACCTGTTTTTTGACCACTGCATGACACAGAGTGCTAGACTGGATGGCCCATTGGTCTGATCCAATATGTATGTTCTTATGTTCTTAAGCCTGACACAGCTCTCCCAGAGCTTGTGATTTTGGTTCAAACCTGCAAGATGCAGTCTTTCAAGACTTCATCTAAATTGATCTTGACTGGCAATTTTAGGGAGAAATGGGGTGTGATCACATAAGTAGTCTGCCTGACACCCTTCCCTCTGGATCAAATGGGTGTGATCAAACATGCACATCTGGCTCTCGCACCCCACTTGTCCCTACCTCATGCTAAAATGACCCCCACATGGATTAAATAGCTACCAGCAAATTCTGGTGGCTACCTTGGCAAAGCACTTCCATGGGGAGTTTCCAGGCAACTGATCACCCAGGCACACTATGGAAATGCATGAAAAAGTGGTGCCGCCCTTGCTTCCTCCCTACTTCCTTCCTGGGCAAGAGAAGGAAGTGGGGAGGAGGCAAGGGAGGTGCCACTTTTTCAGTGGGTCACTTGCCGCTGCTGCCTCCAGCACTGATTATGAGCACGCCAGAGGAGCATAGGAGCCCAGCCTTCGGTGCAGTCTTTTCAGCCAGTCAGCTGATCGGGGGGGGGGGCGGGGACTGCTGGCCTTTAAAGAGCTCGGAAAGGCAGCATTTCACTGCTCTTTCCTGGAACTTAAAATTGTGAATTATGGAGGGAGGAGGAGGTACCATGAGGGGGCAAGGGGTGAGGCCCTGCACGGCCCAGTTGCTAACAGGCCACGGACCGGTACTGGTCCACAGCCCAGGGGTTGGAGTTGGGGACCCTTGCCCTAAGATACAGGATCTCAGTGCTAGTTTATGCAGGTGATGCAGTAATTCTATCAAGAACCCCAATAGATCTGAAAAGAGCATTCGAGGTGTTCGCTCAATACTGTACTAGAGATCATCTGACAATAAATTACCAAAGAATCTAAAATATTACATTTGGGAGGAGACAAAAACATGGGTATGGAAAATAAAGGGACATAGTGGCCAGTTTTAAGTATTTGGAGGTGGAAGGCACATCCATGCAACCTTCACTTCCTTGGGCGATGAAGATCGACAGTATAATAGACGCACAAATGGACATTATTGGGACTGTCACTTTAAATAGCACAGACAGACAGCTGCAGTCCTTTAAGGGACTTTTTGCATGTGCATATTTCTTTGTAAATTTTGTGGAAATTTCTGTAAAGTGTATTAACAAGCATGTCTACAATGTAAGGATTTATGAAGAAAATGAAAAAAGTATGAAGCAGTAGTTGAATTTGTTGGCAGCATTTGTTGGCAGAATTTGTTGGCAACACAATCCCCAGTTGGGGACAGGGGATCCCCTGGTTTGGAGGCCCTCCCCCCACTTCAGGGTCATCAGAAAGCCAGCGGGGGGGGGAATGTTTGCTGGGCATTCAATTATTCCCTATGGAGACTGATTCCCATAGGGTATAATGGAGAATTGATCCATGGGAATCTGGGGCTCTAGGGGAGTTGCTTTTTGAGTTAGAGGCACCAAACTGACAGCTCAGCATACAGTACCTCTCTTCAAAACACCTTCCAAGTTTCAAAAAGATTGGACCAGGGGCTCAAATTCTATGAGCCCAAAAAGAAGGTGCCCCTATCCTTCATTATTTCCAATGGAGGGGAAGCATTTAAAAGGTGTGCAGTCCCTTTAAATGTGATGGCCAGAATTCCCTTTGGAATTCAATTACACTTGTCACAAACTTGCTCCTGGCTCCACATCCAAAGTCTTCTGGCTCCACCCCCAAAGTCCCAGATATTTCTTAATTTGGACTTGACAACCCTCGTCCTGGTCGGAGAGGATGAGGGCGACGGGGCCGGGCGCAAGGGAGCCGAGAGTGGGGACCCGAAGCCCAAGGACCCCTACGAGGAGGACTATCAGATGTTCCGTTCGATGGTCCGCAGAGAGATCGACGGAGCACTTGGGGGTCTGTGGGACGAAGTCCGTGACCTGATGATTCAACTGGGGAGAGCCCTGGGGGGGCGACATCCCAGAGACCAGTGGCTGCCCAGGCGGGGACGCGGAACCACCCGAGCCAACCAACGCCGGCCCCAGCGAGAGCCAGCGCCGCACCAGCACCGGCTCCCCCACCCTCGGCCCTTCTAGCTGCGCCACGGAACATGGGAAGGGAACTAGATGCCACCTTTGATGGAGACCCGGAGGAGGCGAACTACTTCGGGATCCAGGCTAACAGCTACATGCATTACTGGGGTCACTCCTTCCCTGACGAGTTCAGCCGGGTCGACTATCTCGGTTCGAAACTGAGAGGGGCAGCCAAGAGGTGGTACGTGAGCCTGTGCAAGACCAGGAGCCCAATCCTGGACGATGTGCACACTTTCCTGCAAGCCCTGCTGACCCAATATGAAGACCCGCTGCAGGAGTCCCGGGCGCTGGCGGCCCTGCGGGACATGCATCAGGGGGCCCGACCCATACACGAGTACGCAGCCGACTTTCAAGCCAACGTTGCCCGAGTCCGGGGGTGGAACGAGGTGATGAAGATTGAGCAGTTCACTAATGGACTGAATGCGAGCATCCTAGATCGGGCCCTCACCCAAGCCCGGCCGACCACGTTGGTGGGGTGGATCCAGCTGGCGGGGGAAGTAGAGAATAACCTCAAGCGAGTGGCCATGCTGCATCAACACCAGTCGGGGAAGGGCCAGGCGAGAGGGGGGCCGCGAAGGTTGAGCCGCCCAAAGGGAAGAAACCAACCGCGGCGGTGCTGG
The DNA here is from genome assembly GCF_032191835.1 of Heteronotia binoei. Classification (NCBI taxonomy): domain Eukaryota; kingdom Metazoa; phylum Chordata; class Lepidosauria; order Squamata; family Gekkonidae; genus Heteronotia; species Heteronotia binoei. The sequence continues at coordinate 104,930,543 of NC_083243.1, forward strand.
TTGGTCCCCGCCGGTGCTTCAGGTGCGGGGACCCAAACCACCTGGCTTCCAACTGCCCACACCCTCCGCCATTGCGGGCCCTACCGGTGCCCCCCAAGCCGGCCACCCCCACCCCCAAGAAGACCCCCAGCCGCCCTAAGGATGCGGCGAAGAGCAGCGCAGTGGTGGTGCAAGAAGAGCTGCAGGAGGGAGAGGTGCTCCTATCCGCAGAGCTGGCCGACCTCGCCTGGGTGGAGGAGCCGGCGGGAAACGAGCCCGACCTGCTGCTCTGAAGGGTGCCCACCAGCAGGTCGATCGAGACGAGGCGCCGCTGATGGTGAGAGTGACAGGGAGGTTGTATTTTGTGACTGTAAAACTGCTGAACCCCAAGTTACGGAGGTTCTTACAAATACGAGCCCTCATATACTCGGGGTGTAACAGAGAACTGATCTCCCCCAAAGTGGTGGAGGCTTTGGGACTAGAAACCTCACAGCTACCCCACCCCATGCTGTTTGAGCAAATGGATGGGTCCATGATGTGCAGAGAGCCCTGCACGCACGAGACGCAACCCTGCCCCATGGGGATCGAGGAGCACTGGGACCAGGAGTTCTTTGTGATTGCCCCTTCGTGCTCATACCCGGTGGTACTGGGGGTGGGATGGCTAGAAAAGCATGAACCTCTAATCCGATGGAGGGCACAGACCATCAGGTTCCTGGACCCCGGGTGCAAAGGACACTTGTGGAATACAGTGTGGGGGCCAAGGGCTCCCGTCGCTAGGGAGAGAGCGTGTGTGACAGTGGAGGAGGTCCACCCAATCCCAAAGGTTTACCACGACCTGATGGAGGTGTTTAGCAAGAAGGAAGCTAATCAATTGCCCCCTCACCGGAACACGGATTGTGCCATAGAACTGATCCCGGGGGAAACCTTGCCCAGAGCCAAATTGTACCAGATGGGGTGGGCTGAGAAAAAGGAACTCTGCAAGTTCTTAGACCAGAACTTGGCGAGGGGGTTTATCCGACCCGCCACGGCCCCCCACACCGCCCCCATACTTTTCCGGAAGAAGAAGGATGGCTCGCTTAGACTTTGTACAGATTTTTGCGGGATTAACGCGATCTCCATGTCGAACGCTTACCCCATCCCCCTCATCCGGGACCTATTGAGCACGGTGGCGGGGGGGGGGAATTTTTACCAAGCTAGACTTGCGGGATGCTTACTTCAGAGTGCGCATCAAGGAGGGGGACGAGTGGAAGACAGCGTTCAATACCCCGATGGGACAGTTTGAATACTTGGTGATGCCGTTTGGGCTGCAAGGCACCCCGGGGGTGTTCATGAACTTTATCAATGATGTGTTGAGAAAGTATTTGTACAAGGGGGTGGTGGTACCTGGATGACATCATTATTTACTCGCAGGATGAACAATCCCATGTAAAATTGGTGAGAGGTCCAGAGGCCAAACGGCCGGGGGCCGGGTTGAATTGGACGCCCGAGTGCCAGAGAGCATTCGACCAACTGAAGCGCCTGTTCACAAGTGAACCCATCCTAAGCCACCCGGATGAACAAAGGGCCTTCGTGGTCCAATGTGATGCTTCCGATGTCGCCGTAGGAGCCATTCTCATGCAGCGGGATGGGGAAGGGAAACTGCGACCCTGCGCCTACATCTCCAGGAAGTTCTCAGACGAACAGCGTAACTGGTCGGTCTGGGACAAAGAGGCGTTCGCTGTCATGTTCGCTCTGAAAACCTGGAGATCATGGCTAGAGAGGGCTAAGGTGCCATTTGAAGTGTGGACCGACCACAAAAACCTAGAGGCACTGACAGGGAAGCGCAAACTGAGTGAAAAACAAATCAGGTGGGCAGGGTTCTTCTCCAAGTTCGATTTCACCCTAAGACACATCCCTGGGACAAAGAATTTCTTGGCCAATGCGCTCTCGCAGCTCCCGCAGCACAAGAGCCAGAAAGAGGAAGTGGTGGACTCACTAATTTCGCCGTCCCAAGTGGCGGCCATGGTCACCACCCGCTCACAAAAGAAGAGAGAGTTGGAGGGGATCAGCCGAGAGCGCATTGCACTGGAAACCAAGAGGGAGGGGGGGCGGATGACCCGAGGGGGTGCTGAAGGGAAAAGACGGACTGTGGTACAAAGGTGATAAACTGTACATTCCAGAGTGTCTGAGGAGGGAGGTATTGCAATTTTGTCATTGTTCAAAATTAGCAGGGCATTTTGGCTATGTAAAAACCCTGCACCTGGCAAACCGTCAATTCTGGTGGCCCTCGCTCCGGAAGGATGTTTCGGGGTTTGTAACGAGCTGCCCGGTGTGCATAATGACCAAGCGGAGGGGGGGAAACCTCCCGGGCTCTTACAACCACTCGAAACCGCCAAACAACCCTGGGCGGTGGTGTCCATGGACTTTATAGTAGAACTACCCCCCTCGCGGGGGAAAACAGTAATCCTGATGGTCGTAGACACTTTTTCCAAACAAGCCCACTTCATCCCCTGCCCCCAGCTACCCACAGCAAAGAAACTGGCGGCCCTCTTTTTCGATCACGTGATAAAACTACACTCGTTCCCAGATAAGGTCATTAGCGACCGCGAGCCACAGTTCGTTGCCACCTTCTGGCGGGAGTTCTGTAAATTAGTAGGAATGGAACAGGGACTGAGCTCAGCCTACCATCCCCAGACTGATGGACAGACGGAGAGGGTTAACAGGGTGCTAGAACAATACCTAAGGTGCTTTGTGAATCAGCGCCAGTCCGACTGGGTGGACCTACTCCCTTTTGCTGAGTATTGCTATAACAACAGCATGCAGAGCTCCACTAAAGCTTCCCCCTTCTCTACGGTGTTTGGTTATGAAGGGAAGCTGATCCCTCTGTTGCCAGGGGGAAGTAATCAGGAAAACCCCTCGGCATTTGAGCAATGGTGGCAAGGGCCGAGTAACAGCTGGCCGACTATCAAAGAAAACCTCGAGGCAGCCAAAGAGACTTATAAAAAACAATACGACAAATCTCATGCCCCAACGGGAGAGTTCAAAGTGGGGGACTCTGTGTTTTTGTCAACCAAAAATCTACCCCTCACTCAGCCCTCCCAGAAATTAGCCTGCAAGTTTCTGGGGCCCTTCCGAGTTAAACGGGTGATTAACCCAGTGACTGTGGAACTCGATCTGCCACGCGCCCTGGGTAAAATCCACCCTGTGTTTCATTGCAGCTTGCTTTGTCGGAACCCCGGGCCGTCCAGTTGGCACCCTCCCCCTGCGGGGGGCCTCGCCAAATTGCCGGTCGACCGCTGCCTCATCACTCAAGAAGCCTGGGATTGTGACCTGACCAAGTCTCACTATTAAATAATGATTATAAAATATATACAAGAATATTGGCAGAACGGCTTAAACAACATCTGACAAATTTTATAAAGGAGGATCAAGCGGGGTTTCACCCCAAAAGGCAAATAAGAGACAATATTAGAACTGTTGTAAATATTGTAGAATATTATGAAAGACATCCAGAAAAGGAAGTAGCATTATTCTTTGCGGATGCAGAGAAAGCATTTGATAATTTAAATTGGGACTTTATGTTTGCAGTAATGGAGAAAATGGAGTTTGGGGAAAACTTTATAAGGATGATAAAAGCAATATATACTGAACAACGTTCAAGGCTATGTATAAATGCAGATCTTACAGAAGATATGATAATTAGCAAAGGTACAAGTTAAGGCTGTCCGCTTTCCCCACTGTTGTTTATAATGACTCTTGAAATCTTACTGATGCAAATCCAAGAAGACAAAGAAATAGAAGGATTAAAAGTAAAAGGATTTACTTTTAAATATAGAGCATTTGCAGATGATATAATGTTCATAAATAAAAAACCCATACAAGTAACACCTTTGTTGTTAGCTAAAATACAAGAATGTGGAGAATTGGCAGGACTTTATATTAATAAAGAAAAATCAAAACTTCTATGTAAAAATATGCAAGTAAATAAACAAAAGGAATTGCAGAAGCTAACGGGTTGTGAAGTTACCTCTAAGGTAAAATATTTGGGTGTGGAGATAACAATGAAGAATATTGATTTGTTTAAAAACAATTATGAGAAGCTATGAGGTAAAATGTATGAAGATATGATAAAATGAAATAAACTTAATTTGTCATTGCTGGGCAGAATAGCTGCAATTAAAATGAATATTCTGCCAAGAATAATGTATTTGTTTCAAACTATTCCAATTGTGAAAGACAGTAAACAATTTAATAGATGGCAATTTAATAGATTGTGTGGACTGGGAAGAAACCAAGGATTAAAATGAAAATCTTAACAGATGCAAAAGAGAGAGGTGGATTCCAATTACCAGACTTAAAATTATATCATGAAGCAGTTTGTTTAGTATGGATAAAAGAATGGGTGATGCTGTTAAACTCTTAGCGTTGGAAGGTCATGGAAATAAAATTTGGCTGACACGCTTATATGTATTATGGAAAAAATAGATGGATTTTTTTTTCTCACCATTATATAAGAAACAATTTGTAAAATACGTGGATGAAATATAAGAAATAAGGGCATGAGAGAAAGCCGTTAGGGATAGTGCCAGCAGAAGTAATAAAAATAACAGCTGAGATGAGTGAAGAAAAGTGGTTGTCATATAATCAACTATTAAAAATACAAAGTGGCAAAATAGAATTGAAAACTGCTGAAGAACTAAATAATAAATATGATTGGTTTCAAATGCAACAAATAAAGAGCTTGGTGGAAAAGGATATTACAACTGAAGGAATAAAAAAAAGCAAACAGAAATGGAAAGAGTTCTGCTTGGAGATAATGAAAAATGAATTTCAAAACTATGTAAATTACTTTTAAAATGGTCTACGGAAGATGAAGTAGTGAAATCTCAAATGATTAAGTGGACAATTAATGTAAATAAAGAAATAAAGATGGAAACTTGGGAATATTTGTGGAAGAATTCTATTAAGCTTTCAACATGTCACAGTATTGAGAACTGTTTTAAAATGATGTATAGATGGTATATGACTCCTAAAAAGTTGGCAAAGATGAACAATAAGATGCCAGATAGATGTTGGAAATGTAAAAAACATGAAGATTCTTTCTACCATATGTGGTGGACTTGTGAAAGAGCAAAAAAGTATCGGCAGATAATTCAACAAGAAATTTCTAGGATCTTGGGATATGAATTTAAGAAAGTTGCAGAGACTTTTCTGTTGGGATTACAAATGGAAAAATTTCCAAAAGAAGATAGAACTGTAATTTGGTACTTGCTTTCAGCTGCTAGGACATTGTATGCGAAGTTGTGGAAGCAAGAAAAAATACCAGAAAAATGGGATTGGATTGTAAAAGTTATGACATGGAGTGAAATGGACAAATTAACAAGAATTTTAAGAGACTATGATTTACAAGTTTTTAAGATGGAGTGGAAAACGTTTAGAAGATATGTAGAAAAAGAGTGGAAAATAAAAGGACATTGGACAATTTTTGATAATGATTAAGTATTAGAAGGAAAAAGGATATTGATCTTTGTTTTTATTAGTTAAGGGTACCTTTCAATGTTGGTATTTTAAGTAAATAACACTGGCGGGAGTCAAGCAATGGGGGAAGGGGTAGTTAGAAAGTAATATATGGGATAGATAAAAAGAAATTATTAATGATGCAAGAAATAGATATTGTTACTATATGTTACTAAATAAAATTGTTTTGAAACAGAGAAATATCAATGTTTGACACCAAAGTTCAACTCTCATGAAGGTCAAATGAGTGATTTTCTCATCCAAATAGCCTCACAGGGCTGTGAGGGTAAAACAAAAGAAAGAGAACTGTATGACAAGTGTAATAGAAATGTGGCAGAGAGCAGAGGATATATATAATTTATCAGTAATAAAAGCCCAACCGTAGTGGCAAATGTGAGAATTTTCATTGGTTGGATGTGGCCTACGCAGGATTGGCTTGCACTCTGTCTCTGGTGTACCATTGGCTGATTCTGCTCTCCCCTGCCCACTGCCGGCCCCATCAGGCAAGAACCCCATCAGAGGGCCACTGACCCATACGGGAGACAGTTCTCTCCTCATAGGTTGTCCTGGTGGCTTACTGATCACTACTGCCTCTCCTCAGGGCCCATTGTAGGGAGTCCAGGACAGTCCATCTCCCCTCTCCCCAACAAACAATTCTGCCATGTAGCAAACAGTGAAGCAAACTGTGAGAGACATGCTCATGAGACATAACAGTAGCAGTTACTTCTCTTCAAGTGACACAAAGGGAATGTTCATTCACAGCAGGGAGGGACCAGTTCTACATCAGCAGATAAACAGACTGACACTATACAATAACACTTTTCAAAGTCCTCTATCCACCTGCAAATACTCTTCACTCTTTCTATTCAAATTAGGATACAGCGGGCTCATATAATAGAATGGACTCTGAGGTACAGGCCTTTCTTCCTGGGGAACTACTGTTGCCAATCTCCAGGTGAGGGCTGTGGAAACTGGGTGATTTTGGACCCCTCATAGACTTTCAGCCTAACTTGCCTCATAGGGTTGTTGTTCAGATCAAAGAGAAGGAGAGGAGAATGATGTAAGCTGCTTTGGTCCCCACCCCCACTGTGAAGAAAGACTGTCCTTTTCCTATCTAGAGGCTGCAGGGAGGGGAAAGGCAATGGTAACCTGAAGTCAGAGGGGTAGATAAAGGGAAGGAGATAGGGTTGTCAATTCCAGGTTAGGAAATTCCTGGAGATTTAAGGGATGGAGCTTGGAGAGGGTGGGGTTTGACGAGGGATAGGACCTCAGACAGGTACAATGCCATTCCCTACTGGGGAACCACTGGATTTACAACTGCTCTCTAGATGGCAGAGATCAGCTTCCCTTGAGATGGGGAGGAGTCAATGCCTTCACTTGGGTGGGTGGGAAGACAGCAAGCGTGGAGGGCACTCCCAGAGCCTCCTTCTAGAGTCTGTTGTATTTTTCTTCACAACGGGCCTTTCTCCTACTTTCTAATAAAGTGGTTCGCATAACTCTATATCTTAAGCAGTAGCTGCTTCCAAAATTTCACTGCAAGTTTGTGGATCTCATCCTGAGTTGTTAATAGAAAATTGGAGGGGTGGGGGGAGAGGATGAACTACTAAAATTTCTCAAGGGTGGTTTCTACATCCCATGGATACCATTACAGTTTGCCTGGGGGGAGGGGGAGGCAAATTTAAAGACTTCTCATAAAACAAAATGTCTGAGGAATTTTAAGGAGTTGAGACAAAAATAATTATATATCTTTATGAGTTTTCATAGATCTCTATACTAAACATTTGAAATAGAAAATTAAGGCCAGTAGTTTAAGAGATTTTTTTTAAGCCCAAAAACCAAAACCCTAAACTTTTTAGGGATATGTTTCTTTATTGTCAACACAATGACAGGAATTGTAGAAATATCTCTCTTTCTGAGATAATAAAGCTTACCTAATACTAAGGGACAGCTGCTCATTTACAAACATGACATTGGAGGTCAATTACATAATGCAACATTCTCCCCATGAAATGATGGAGGATGCAGAAGTTAAGAAAAAAAAATGATTAGAATGCTCAATGAGCTTGGCTAAGCTACATTAGAGTGCAATTAGATAATTAATGGGAGACTATTAATTGGTATAATTAATTTCTCTCTCTAAATCTTATTTATTAGTGGTTATTGGAATAATAGTCTAATCTAGTTACCTCCATTATCTAAAGGCATTAGGAAAAAAGATCATATTAGGGTCCCTTTTATTGAGACACAGAGTAGAGCAGCACAGCACTTCTGTGCAACATGCTGAGGGCCAAATTAGATGCATGTAACAGCAGGTGTATCCATAGCCTTCTGATTTTTTTAAAAGAATAAAAGGCAGCCATAGATGGTTGCATGATTAACCCTATGATTGCTTTTCATGGCATCTCCATCTGACAGCTGTAAATACAGGTCAGGCTCTAAGTGTGAACCAGCTCTATGACAAACTGAAAGAAACAAGAGAGATAAATGTTTGAGTGTTATTTTCACATTCTCAGTTGTACTCATACAGGTGGGAGTACATAAGTGCTTTCTGTCCCACTGCCAAATGAAGTGCTTATTTCATGACTAACCTGGATTAACCTGAGAAGTCAGGAACTTTCTTTCAACTCTTATAAGCTTTGGTAAGAAGTAAATTATTGTTCCAAAAACCTCTCCCTAGGGACACTGTCATTACAGACATTTTCCACACCCATCTTTCCCTTTTTGCTGAAGTAGAGAAAAGGTAATGTCTCGGTCTGCCAGATCCCCCAGACATTGAAATCGGATTGGGTGTAGTATTGCCAGATCCAGGTTGGAAAACTCCTTGTAATTTAGAGATGGAGCCTGGGGAGGACAGGGACCTCAGTGGGATACAATGCCATAGAGCTCACCCTCCATTTTCTCAATTATTTTTCAGTACAGCTTTATTCCATCCTTCTATGGAGTTCATGGAGCTATGCATCATCCTCCAGTCTCAATTTTATCCTCACAACAGTTCTGTAAGGTAGATTATTAGATTAACATAAGAACATAAGAGAAGCCATGTTGGATCAGGCCAACGGCCCATCCAGTCCAACACTCTGTGTCACACAGTGGCAAAAAATTTTATATATACACACACACTGTGGCTAATAGCCACTGATGGACCTGTGCTCCATATTTTTATCTAAACCCCTCTTGAAGGTGGCTATACTTGTGGCCGCCACCACCTCCTGTGGTTGATGTTTGCAGATTTATACAGAGTGAGTGACTGCTTACTCAATGAGCTTCATGACACAGCAGTGATTTGAATTTAGTCTAACTTTCTAACTACTGGACATACTGTTACCCAAACTGGACCTAGAAAATGGAAAATGAGCTTTAAAAATGGTTCCAGAAAGGAATAACATGGGACTTTGTAGTCTGTTTATACCAGGGTGGATCTTTGTGGGGATACCCCAAAATAAAACTATGAAGAAGCAGAGTGAGTGATTATAAACACATAAATTTATTGTATACAAAATAAAATAAAAATAGAGTAAAAATGTAAAGATCCTACACTAAGCACTTGATAATTGATTCCCTAAGCACTCACACATCCACAGACACAGCACCAACAACAAGAGGGTGCACTTTATAAAAGGTTGAAGGGAGGAAATTGGGAAATTTTAGGGAAGGGACATACAACCTTAAATCCTAGGCTTGAGATCTAGAGAGGCCCAGAGGCAGACATACTGGAGGTCCAAGGAGAAGAACATCAAGGAGGGGGGGAAATGAAGCAAGGAAAGCGGTTGCAAAAGTGCCCAGGTAGTGGGAGAACTTGGCACACCCACTGAGTTGGGATGGTCTTTTTGTGGGGAAGGGTCCCACAGCTATACATGGGAAACCACTTTCCCAGGAACATGATTGGTCCAAGATATGAAGCTTGCATTTGACTGGGCAGTTTGAAGGTAACTGTTGTCAAAATTACAAGGTGGATGATTTTAATATATTGTCAAAGAACAAAGAGTAAATGATTGTGGGTTCAAGGAAGGGCAGGTAGGAAGCATTGGAAGGAATAAGCACACAAACAACCATCTTCTGGTAAACAACATGGCTGCAGCCTATTTATTTTGAATACAGGCAAAGGAGCAATGGCACAGCATGGAGACAGATCCAAGCATCATGTGCTCCACGTGCCGACCCAATGAATCCCTTCCTCAGCTCACCTGCTAGGGGTTAAAACCATGGAGTGGCAAGGTGCTGGGACACATGTGGGCACAGGCCTCTACCTGATCCCCTTGCCACCTTGTGGTATAAGCCAGCTGGCAGCCCCTGCCTGGGCATGTGGCTGAGTGGCATTATACCCCAAGGCTCCTTATGGAAGCCCCCCAGATGAAGGAGGCAGGTGCACAGGCACAGCCTCCCCCCAAAAAAGGATCCGTCCCAATGTCCGAACTGCCAGGTGGTGACAGTAAAGCATAATTAAGAAAACATGAATCATAACCAACATATAAGGGTGGGAGGGTGGGGAAGCCAGCAAGTCGAGGGTGAGCAACACACATGTTTAAGTAGCCTTTAGGTTCCTGCCACTCTCACCCACCCCACTGATGTCCCATTTAGCAGGGCACGCTGTGAGGGGACCCAGCTTACCCTGCCCCACATAGCTTTGAGGGTACTATGCGGCCAGACAAGCCTCCTTCCTGCCTCCCCCCTCCTCCTGCACTGCAAACATCAAACATCGGTGGAGGTGAGTCTTTGATGTGCTTGGTTTAAATGTCCTTTTGATGGCTCATTGTGGGTGAATCAGATGTTAGGCTGCCTTTAACAATGGCAGGATTGGATTAGCAATACTTAAGAGTTGCTCAGCTAGGAAATGGTTCACATTGCCTTGATGGAATATCATTGGAGCAAAGGTATGATTGTATTAGGCAAACCTTACACAGACACTTCCAGGATGATGTTCTTAGCACTGGACTAGTTGTTCTTAAGCAAGACATGTCATGCAGCTGGGGGGATTGCGCTTAATGAGGGTGGGTTTTTTTTTAAAAAAAATCAGCACACCCTTCCTCTTTTTTCCTGGGATTTTCCAATGTCATGGTTTAACTCAAATGCCTTTATGAGACTTCCCAAGTTTCAAATCCCCTCTTTACTATTTTTCAGATCCCCTGGTATTTAGGCTCTAAAAGGCAGTGCCAATTAAAACTAAGACAAAAAAAGAGGGGGACCCTACTATCCAAGGCAGTGAGGGGATGAGATCCTTACAATATCATTTTTCTTTCTTTGCCATAGAGGCCATCAAGAATTAAAGCATACTTCTTGTATAATAAGTAGCATGCATTACATTTTGAACATGCTGCATGGATAAAACGTTTAAGAAAAAACATACCCCCTCTATTTGAAGAGAACATATAACTAACTGTTCAACACTAGATTGCCAACTGTCATCAAACATAATAAGAAAGTAAGCTGTTATTGGGCCTCATACCCCATTTCTCAATGGCATTTTTCAATGACCTTCAAATCCCACCTGCTGTGGGATCGAACTAGAGTTCTACCTACTTCAGCAGACTGAGGAAAAGGTTGAAGAAGCAAAAAAAAAAAAGAGGAATGTTTAGAGCTTTTAAAGGAGGCATGTGAGGAGGAAACTGAAAGGAAAGGTACATACGGTCAAAACCCTTGGGGAAGCTTGGACACTATTTAAAACTATAATCCTAGAAGCTCAGATAAAATACATACCACAAGTTAGGAAAGGCACAAACAGGCATAAGAAAAGGCCTGCATGGTTAACAAACAAAGTAATGGAAGCTGTAAAACGTAAGAAGGACTCCTTTAAGCGGTGGAAAACCAGTCCAAGTGAGATTAGTAAAAGGGAACACAGGCTGTGGCAAATCAAATGCAAGACTGTGATCAGGCAGGCAAAAAGGGACTATGAGGAGCATATTGCAAAAAACATAAAGACCAACAATAAAAATTTCTTCAAATATATTAGAAGTAGGAAACCAGCCAGAGAGGCAGTGGGGGCCTTGGATGACCATGGGGTAAAAGGATTACTGGAGGATAGGGAAATGGCTGAGAAGCTAAATGAATTTTTTGCCTCCGTCTTCACTGTGGAAGACGAGAACTTTTTGCCCACCCCAGAACCACTAATTTTGGAAGGGGTGTTGAAAGACCTGAGTCAGATTGAGGTGACAAAAGAGGAGGTCCTACAACTGATAGACAAATTAAAAAATAATAAGTCACCGGGTCCGGATGGCATACATCTGAGAGTTCTGAAAGAACTCAAAGTTGAACTTGTGGATCTTCTAACAAAAATCTGTAATCTTTCATTGAAATCTGCCTCCTTTCCTGAGGACTGGAAGGTAGCAAATGTCACCCCCATCTTTAAAAAGGGTTCCAGAGGAGATCCGGGAAATTACAGGCCAGTCAGTCTGACTTCAATACCGGGAAATTTGGTAGAAACCATTATCAAGGACAGAATGAGTAGGCACATTGATGAACACGGGTTATTGAGGAAGACTCAGCATGGGTTCTGCAAGGGAAGATCTTGCCTCACTAACCTGTTACATTTCTTTGAGGGGGTGAACAAACATGTGGACAAAGGAGACCCAATAGATGTTGTTTACCTTGACTTCCAGAAAGCTTTTGATAAAGTTCCTCATCAAAGGCTCCTTAGAAAGCTTGAGAGTCATGGAGTAAAAGGACAGGTCCTCTTGTGGATCAAAAACTGGCTGAGTAATAGGAAGCAGAGAGTGAGTATAAATGGGCAGTCTTCGCAGTGGAGGACGGTAAGCAGTGGGGTGCCGCAGGGCTCGGTACTGTCATGGGTGCTGAGGACCCTGCAGAGGAAGTTGAGCCTGCAGAAGAAACTGTGCCCCTGCTACCTGCACCAGTGCCCCTGCCTCCTGCTGAAGAAGATCCCAGCCCCCCTGCCTCGCCCTCTCGGGTGGCGCGTGTGCGTGACCGCCTCCGTCAGGACCTCAGGGATCGGAGGAGGGCGGCACGCTCACAAGCAAGACGCTCCCTGAGCCCTGAGTTTTGAGAGGATTCTGGCCCTTCTAAGAGCAAGGATGCTTGAGTTGCAACAGGATCCTGGCTGCCTCTCTGAGCCAGCAATTAGCCCAAATGGGCAAGAGCCAGCAGAGGGCTATATAGCTGTAGGCTTTGGGAGGAGGCTTTGTGGAAGCAACTAGTCATCTCCCTGATGTTCTAGCATCCACTCCGGCTTGACTTTGGTATCTGGACTCCCTGACTTTGGCTTGTGACTTCTGGACTCCCTGACCTCAGCTTCTGGACCTTGGACCTGCGATACTTATACAGTGATTCGGATTTGGCGCCTCGGACCCTCCTGCTTACTGGCTACAGACCTCGAACTGCCCCTGGACTTTGCCTGACCCGGCCCCAGCCGTGACAGGTACTGGGTCCCATGCTCTTTAACTTGTTCATAAATGATTTAGAGTTGGGAGTGAGCAGTGAAGTGGCCAAGTTTGCGGATGACACTAAATTGCTCAGGGTGGTGAGAACCAGAGAGGATTGTGAGGAACTCCAAAGGGATCTGTTGAGGCTGGGTGAGTGGGCGTCAACATGGCAGATGCAGTTCAATGTGGCCAAGTGCAAAATAATGCACATTGGGGCCAAGAATCCCAGCTACAAATACTAATTGATGGGGTGTGAACTGGCAGAGACTGACGAAGAGAGAGATCTTGGGGTCGTGGTAGATAACTCACTGAAAATGTCAAGACAGTGTGCGTTTATGATAAAAAAGGCCAACGCCATGCTAGGAATTATTTGGAAGGGAATTGAAAACAAATCAGCTAGTATCATAATGCCCCTGTATAAATCGATGGTGCGGTCTCATTTGGAGTACTGTGTGCAGTTCTGGTCGCCGCACCTCAAAAAGGATATTATAGCATTGGAGAAAGTCCAGAGAAGGGCAACTAGAATGATTAAAGGGCTGGAGCACTTTCCCTATGAAGAAAGGTTGAAACGCTTGGGACTCTTTAGCTTGGAGAAACGTCGACTGCGGGGTGACATGATAGAGGTTTACAAGATAATGCATGGGATGGAGAAAGTAGAGAAAGAGGTACTTTTCTCCCTTTCTCACAATACAAGAACTCGTGGGCATTCAATGAAATTGCTGAGCAGACAGGTTAAAACGGATAAAAAGAAGTACTTCTTCACCCAAAGGGTGATTAACATGTGGAATTCACTGCCACAGGAGGTGGTGGCGGCCACAAGTATAGCCACCTTCAAGAGGGGTTTAGATAAAAATATGGAGCAGAGGTCCATCAGTGGCTATTAGCCACAGTGTGTGTGTATATATAAAAAAATTTGCCACTGTGTGACACAGAGTGTTGGACTGGATGGGCCGTTGGCCTGATCCATCATGGTTTCTCTTATGTTCTTATGTTCTTCTTATTTATAGTTTTGAGAAAGAGAGCTGACAACCCTAGTTAACTTTACAGAAATTCAATTCCTTCCTAAATCTCCTGATCTAAACCTTTGCCACAAGAATTCGACCCATACCCCAGCGCGCTGCAACAGCGGCCATAGCCAGGGAGGCTGCGGTTGCCTCCTTGACGGAGGAGGAGACTGCTGGCTCATTCTCGGGCATCTGGAACTATAAGAGTCCCGGCCCCGCCATGAGCCACGCAGTTGTTTTTGTGGCTCTCGGCTGGCTGGTTCCCTCCTCGGCACTGAGAACGTCGGGGGCCGAGAGCCTCGGGTTTCGCGGTGTGGATCCAAGCAGAGCTTGTCGGGAGCGGCGGGCTGCTGTGTGCCTGGTTGGCGGTTGTGCGGGGAATTGACGGGGCCCATTGGAAGTCCTTGGCGGCCGGTGGCTGGCGTCGATGGACAGCGGAGCTGGTCCCTGTGGACTTCAGGATTGCCTGGGGGTTGGGGGCGTTACAGGGGCGACGCCTCGTGGTCAGATGCTGGGCACATTTTGCTGGTGGGGTGCGCAGAGTGCTAGTGGCGCATTAGTGAGGGGGTTGCCTGGCTTCCTAATTGCCTTCTCCTTCCAGCTCTCTCACCCCCCTTCCCATTGTGCTGGTGAGGGGTCAGTTCAGTTGAGAGGGAAGCCTTCTCTGTGTGTTTTTGTTCCCTCCCCCCCCCTCCACACCCTCAACTGTTATGGGGCCTAAGAAAAGGCAGGGTAATTCTAAGGAGAAGCAGCCTGTCAAGGCACCTGGGAAGGGGACAGAAAATGACCCCTGATGCCAGTGCTGGGGAGGCAAAGCGATTGTGGCTGGCAATCATAGATAAGATTGGGGCCTTAGAACGGCAAAGGGGTGCTGCAGGGGAGCCTTCAGGATGGACCGGGCGGTCTAAGGTCACTGGATGGTCTGGCACTACTACGTTTGAATGGGAGGTGCTTCCACAGCTCTCTGCTTTGCAGGACAGCGGAGGCGGTGGTGTGCAGTCTGGAGTGCAACCCTCGGAGTTGGAACCTGATGTTGAAAAGGAGGCGGAAGGTGGTGTGGAAGTGCCGGAGCTTATGGTTGAGCAGGAGCGGCCTGCACAGTTGGCACCAGTAGCAGTGGTAGTGGCACCACCCAGAACTGAGGGTACGTATTGGCAGCCACAACAAGTGCAGGCATGGCCCTGGGGTCCCCCTACAACAACTCAGGGTGTTGGCTCGGTTAGCGGGGTTTCCCCCTTGGTGGGGCAGGGAACGCTGTGGTTGCATCCTGGGTAACCTGGTCCATCTTGGGCGGTGCCCGGGCCATCGCACCAGAGCATGGGTCAAGGGGGCCTATCCGGGGGTCCCCTGCCCCAGGGGGGAGTTATGGCCCGGGTGTGCCCAGGCAGTCAGCTACGGGGATCCTTCCATGGGGGGGGGCAGATGATGCCATATCAGTCAGGGGGATGGCCCAGTGGTCAGTGGAGAGCCAGTTTGGTGTAGTGGTTACGTGTGCGGACTCTTATCTGGGAGAACCGGGTTTGATTCCCCACTCCTCCAATTGCACCTGCTAGCATGGCCTTGGGTCAGCCATAGCTCTGGCAGAGGTTGTCTTTGAAAGGGCAGCTGCTGTGAGAGCCCTCTCCAGCCCCACCCATTTCACAGGGTGTCTGTTATGGGGGAGGAAAGTAAAGGAGATTGTGAGCCGCTCTGAGACTCTTCGGAGTGGAGGGCGGGATACAAATCCAATATCTTCTTCTTACGGGTCATTCCCGTTTCAGGCCATTCCCTTTGGTGATATGGCTATGCCTTTGGGGGACCATTTGACCCCTGCTACTCGTGAAAAAATTTTACGTGGTGAATACGTGGATGTATTCAGTTTGTTATATAGGGAGCTTGAGAAGAAGGAAAAGGATGATCTCGATGAGAAGGAGAAAGAAAAACTGAAGCGCGGGAAGGTGGACAGGACCTGGTTTTCTTATTTATGCTGGGGTTATAGCGCGGGCGCAGCCGTTTAGGGCGGCACCCCTATTTCAGTACTGCGATATTATTTATCGGGCGTACACTGACTTTGTGGGTGCCGCGTGGTTGCAGTACAACAAAGCCTTTTGTATGAGGGCGGCTATTAACCCAGCTCTTCCATGGAACCAGATACACCAACAGCTTTGGCTTCAGCTGATATCCCAGGCAAAACCCAACGCGGGTGATCAGGCTGACAGCAGTCACATTGTACATAAATCACTGAACACACCGGGAGCCCGCACGGTGGCGGACCAGTCGGTTCAACCCCGACTGTTGTGTTGGGAGTTTACGTCCCAAGGAGTTTGCTCGAGGAAAGGATGTAAGTTCAAGCATGAGTGCCCGTTGTGCAGGGGGTTGCATGCGTTTTCATCTTGCACAAAAGCCAAAACCAGAAGTGGTGCGAAGCGAGTTGGGGGTAACCTTTCACAACCTGGTAAAGGGTCCCAGTCCCATTCGGGTGAAAGAACTTAGGGAGTTATTGAAGGGGTATTCTCTAGTGGCAGACGGCACCTATCTACTGGAGGGTTTTACCCATGGGTTCCTGATCCCGTTTCAGGGTACTAGGGTGCCTAGTATGGCATCCAATCTGAGTTCGGTTAAAGGAATGGAACAGGTTGTCCAGGGAAAAATCGCCAAGGAGTGCAGGGAGGGGCGGGTGATTGGCCCCTTCAATGCACCTCCAGTGCCTAACTTGAAAGTGTCCCCCCCTAAGGGTGGTGCCAAAAAAAGGACCCGTGGAGTTTCGCCTTATTCACCACCTGGTGCGCCGAAAAGTGGCCCATGGAATGGTTGACTGGTCGGCTCTGCAGAGATTTAACGTTCTTGGAATTTTTTCCTATTGTGGTAGCATTATGGCTCTGGGGTGAGCAATTAGCCAACTATGTGGTGCATTTTTGGTGTGACAATTTGGCAGTGGTTCAGGTGATTAACTAATTGTCCTCCAGATCTGCCCCAGTAATGAACCTGGTATGAGACTTTACGCTGCGCTGCCTGCAATTGAACTTGCTGTTTATGGCTAGGCACGTTCCGGGGGTTAGTAATGGTGTGGTGGATGCTCTGTCTCACCAACAGATGGAGCGTTTTCGCCAGCTGGCACCGGAAGCCGACCCATTGCTGGTCAGGATGCCTCAGGACCTGTGGCAGCTTGGAGGGTTGAAGCTGGTAGGGCAATCAGTTTAGCCTTGGCTCCAAGTACCCGAAGGGCATATGAACGGGCCATACGGCAATTCCGGGGGCTCAGAACTGAAGCCGGATTACAGGATAGTTGGCCGATGTCTGTGCCCCATCTGATGCAGTTTTTGGTATATCAAAAAGAGAGGTTTAGCAGTCAAGTCCATAAGGGGGTAGCTGGTGGCAATCACCTTTGTGAGTAAAGCCCACGGAATTGTTGAAAACACCAGCGACTTCAGGGTCAAGAAGATGCTGGAGGGTTGGTCCAGGGAAAGCGGGTCTAGGGCCAACTCCCGCCAGCCTATTTTTCCCACCATGATTAGGGGATTGGGTTCGATTTGGCCTAAGGTCTGTTTGTCACCCTTTGAAGTTGCCTTGTTCCATGCAGCAGCACTAACAGCCTTTTTGGGGGCCTTGAGAGTTAGTGAGCTGGTGGCTTGGTCCCGTAAGGATCAGTCTAACTGTGCTTTGAGGACCAGTGGTATCACTTTCAAAGGGGAGCAGGTGGTGCTCAGGGTCAAGTGGTCCAAGACGGATTAAGTGGGCAAGGGTGCAGCAGTAATACTCGGACCGTGTAGTGAGGCTGAGTTGTGCCCGGTTAGTGCGCTGCGGCGGTACGTTTCGATAAAGGGGGAAGCAGATGGTCCATTATTCAGTCATTGTAATGGATCTCCGCTTACCAAATTCAAATTTGGGCGGTAACTGCTTGGGCTTTGGATAAGCTGAGCCTCAAGGGGGTCATATTTGGGACCCATTCATTCAGAATTGGGGCTGCCTCCACTGCAGCGGCTATGGGGTACCCAGGCCCTGAAATACAGAAGGTCGGTAGATGACGTTCTATGGCCTACCGCTCATACGTACGCCCTTTGCTTCCTCCAGTTTTGGTTCGGCTAACCTTTTATTAACAAGGTTTGGCCGTGATAGGCCTGTTTAGTTCTTGGTTGACTGTTTTTTCCTTCCAGGTTCGGCGGCTCATCAGGAGAGGCTGCGTATCCTCGTCTGCAGGCACAGTTTTGTGTTCTGGGTGGCCCACTTTGCTCGGAGGTCGTCAGTTGGTTCTCAATTGGGCCTCAGTGAGTGGGCCATGGTTGAGTGGCAGGGTCGCCGTGGGCTTCGTTGGCCCAGCCTACTGCCTCTCTTGTTTCAGGAGAGGAGGGGATCTCTGCCTGATATTTTGGTCATATACTTGGGTGGGAATAACCTTGGGTGGATGAAAGAAAAGGCCCTTTCTCTGCAGGCCATTGCTGACCTGCGGGTCATCGTGAGGAGGTGGCCTGGGGCCCACATAGTGTGGTCCGCCATTCTGCCGAGGCAGGTCTGGCGGGGGGGGCGTGGGACCCAGCAGGCATCAAAAGGGCCAGGAGAAAGGCTAACCAAGCCCTTCAAAAAGCAATGGAGGGTGGCCTGGGGATTTTCTTGCTGCACCCAGCAATTCAGGTTGGCTATGGCACGCTGTATAGATCCGATGGAGTGCATCTATCCGATGCGGGTAACAGGGCCTTTTGGGGCGAGCTTAGACAGGGGCTTCGGGCGGCTCTGGGCCGCCTGGTGGGGCTCTAATGCTTAAGCGGAGGCTTGGCATTTGCATTGGCAGAATGAGCAAAAGGTTACGGAAGCCCAGGGGAGAACCCAGGGCACTGCAACAGTTGGGTGCAAGTGATCGGCAGGAGCGGCAGATGGGCTCTACAGCTCAATGTTGCAGAATGCCGATTGTGTGATCCCTCCCCACAAGACTGGCTCTTCCTTGGTGATTATGCCAGTTTGGGGTAGAATGATCTGGCCTGGCCGGCCTGCCATGAGCCAAACCTGTGGCTCATGTCAGGGGCAGGGTGGCTCGCTCATACATTGACAAGGAAGGGTCATGGGATGACCCTGGGGCTTGTCCGGTTTCTGGTAACCCTTGCTGTGCTAGTTACAGTTTGGTTATGTTCAATAAAAGGCCCATTTTTACCAAATTTAAGTTGTCAGTCTCTTCATTCCGACCTTGGGGGGAAAACTTTGGAGCACTTCTATAATCGCCAAAATCTCTGACAACATTAACCAACTAGAACGTCCTCTCTATTCTTCCAACTTGTATGCTATATGGTTTCCTTTTCTAGAATATCTCATTTCACAAGAAGTTATTCCAGATATACAGTAGTTAATGACCTTTCTTTGTGGTAGTGTTTACATTTTGGCTAACAAAATGATTAGAGGTCAAAAATACAGGGGTTTTCAGTACTATTTTATTTTCATTTCTTATTTCTAAATTTGATTGTATTTATGGTTCAATTGTCTCATATTATTGATTATTTGCAAATGTTTCTGGGTTATCTGCAATAAGTACTATGTGATCTTATATTACATCAGTTCTTCATCTCATATCTGTATTCTATATATTATGTAAAATTACAATAAAATGTATTTGAAAGAAAGAAATTCAATTCCTTCGAGTCTCCAACAATCATAGTGGGAATTCTGCAAAGTTTGAGATGGATAGTTTTGGCAGTGCTGTAACTGCCTGTGGGTTGACCCTTGGGCCTGCGCTCCTTCAGCAGCTGCCAGATAATGAGAAGCACCAGGTCTCTAGGGGATGTTACAAGTGAGCCACTGTTGGGGGAGGGCATCTTTGGTAAGCTTGTGGGAAAACTGTGCGACTGCAGGAAAGCCTTATCCTGTCCATGGAGCACTTGTTGCATGTAACATAGTACAATGTAGTGCAAGATGGAAGATCTTGCACTGCATTATACAATGCTACATATAAGGAGTGGCCCAGCTCCTTGTGGGCACTGAATGACCTAAACCCCACAGCAGAGTCCTCTCCCTGATCATGACCAGGGGCACTGTGTAATCCAAGTTGCCAGATCTCCAAGATCTGTATATAAAATATATTTTGATAACAAAAGAACTAGGCTGTCTTCTTCACATTGTAAAAATGCTAAGTTTTCAAGCTCTAGTTTGTGTTTATTATATATACTTAAGCCTAGAGATGCTTCCAAAATTCTTCTCTATCTAGTACAGTTTTATCCTACCCTTCCTGCAAGGGGCTGAGAGAGGTATGCATGGTCCTTCCCTCTCCATTTTATCTTCACTACCACCCTGCAAGATAGCTTATGCTGAGAGAATGTGACTGACTCAGAGTTACTACTTTATGGAAGGGTGAGGGTTTGAACCCACATTTTCCAGTCCCTTCTTCAACACTCTATCCATTTTACTGCACTGCCTCGAAATTTCAGCCAGGGTTTTAGAGTTCCAAAGTGCTTTTATATTGTTCTGAAATGAACTAAGTCAGGATTATTCCACAATTCTATTTGTTAATTTGTTTTTAATTTCTAAAAATTTGTAGTGTGCTACAATGTGCAGCCTCCGTGCCTTCATTTCAGTTATTCTGAAGTACATAATTGATGAACTTGCATGAGATTGATTAAACACTGTATAGAAGCAATTGTGTGTGATCACATATAGAATTACAGCATGATTCCTTTTTTCAGTGTTTTTTATTAATGACCATTTTCTCACAGGTATCTCTGAGGATGGGCTGGAAATGAATTGAAGGAACTGAAAGCTGCATGGAATTCTACCAATTAAGCTAAAACCCAGGAAGGGTAAAATGCCGAGGAGAGTGAAACCACAAAACAATAGGGAATGGGCCAGAGAAAATCCGTTCGGTCCTACTGTAAACTTGAAACGAACACATAACTTTCTGTTGCATTGCTTTGAGGATAATTGGATGAAGAAAGTAGACAGGAGAAAGTTCATCTCTAAAGAACAGTAATATGTGGTGAAAATGTTCCATTTACTTTTCAATTCAAAGCTGGAATAATGTATCAGAAACATCTCTGTGGACTGAGAAAGCGAAAAAAAAAATCTTGAGTGAAGAGGAAAGGTGGGGTATAACTACTTTAAAAACAACACAGAGAGAGAGAAAATAAAAACAACATTTTGGAACTGTGCAGCACTTTCTAGGTAAATTTTGTCCTGTAGCCTCCCTTTCTCTTGATTTCACACGTGCTTGCCTGTGCATACACACACAGATAAATGCCCTTTTGGATAGTAGCTGGTTACATTTGTACTACAGAGCTTCTGATACATTTGATGGATTGCTTCAGTTACAGACTGGTTTTTGGAAATCATGCTTTGCTCTTATTCACACTGCATAACTAAAATTCTGTAGTAAAAAAGCCAGTGTGGTGTATTTGTTAAAGCATTGGACTACAATCTGGGAGACTCCAGTTTGAATTCCCACTCTGTCATGGAAGTTCACTGGTGGCCTTAGTCAAGAAACAGACTCACAGTCTAACCTACTGTCTTCTGTCATGGCTCCTGTGATATCCATGAAGGCACCCCTGTACTTATTCCCAAGCCATGCACCCCTGGAATGTGATATTACAATGTAAATTAATATGACAGAGCAATGCCCATTTGAACTGGAATGGTCTCTCTTGCACATAAGGAAGAAAAATGCAGTTCCTTCTTAGCCCAAGGCAGGCTGCAGTGTGATTCTGGTTCACAAGCCAGACAAACATGGTGGCCAGCTGAAAGGTTAAGAAGCATCCATCTTTCTGCTCCTGGGAATGAAGAGTTCCAGGCCCAGTGAGGTGTACAAATGTGGGCAGAGCTGTAAAAATTCCTTCACACTTTTGGCAACCTTTTAAGTCCTGTTATCAAAGCATAAAGAAATAAGTTAACCCAGGAACTCTGCAACACAAATATATGTTCTGGTATTCTTCAGGGCAAGACAGCAGAAACACAAAGGTTAAAGGTTAAGTGCTCATCTTGTTGTGAATGTGTGGTATAACTGCAAACTGATCTCACAATTTTGACTTTTAACAAAGTTTCTGTTTTTCTTTAATTAACTGCTAAGGCCATCAAAGTCAACCAGTCTCCTGGATACCTGATGGATGCCTATCCATGTCTGACACTAAGGGAGAAATGTGTCACTTTTTGGGAGCTTCAAAGGAGCCAGTTTGGGATAACAGGCCATAAAAAAGTCATGTGGCCAGTGTAATTAAAATTCCTATGTTGGGGTATGGATCTATGATACAAATGATCTCTGATTGGATATTCCACATATGACACTCTGATTTTCCATTGGTGTGACACTCTGCCCCCTTATTGGGTAATTGAATCACTTGATGTGACGTAATTTACCTTAGAAAACAGGCCACCCCACCTGTCAGGTTAGAAGCAGGGTCCAGAGAGAAGCAGGGAGGAAAAGGGAAAAAAGAGAGGAGCAGCAGAAGAAAAGGAAAGCCATCCCTCCTACCCTCACCCTTCTTCCTCTCAAGAGAAATCTCCCTCCAGAGGCCTTGCATTTCCTCTGACTGAGCCTACCCTTCAAGATCGAGGTATTGTATCACCTTCCCCCATCCATACTGATTTAGCTAACCTCTTGTATTCCTCTTGTATGCTTGGAATTGTTTGATTGAGATGTAACTATTTGAAAACCTATGCCATAATAAAATCCATTATTAACCAAAGGATTTTCAGTGGTCTATCTCCATAGACATAGACAGAGATCCTGTTCACCTCACCTCTCGTAGGCCTACCATTTTGAGCTAAGATTCCCTAATAAAAAGTTATTTGAGGTGTAACACCTGTGCTGTTCTAGTGTTTCACAAACAACTATTTAGCAGATATGAAGAAGAAAAAAATTCTGTTTTCTGTTTTCCATATCATTGTTGAAAGGAGCTTTAACAGAAAATGTTTGTAAGCTGCCTTCAAAGTTATCACAGAAACTATGGCATGAGCAACCAGTTTTATAGCCATTTTAACAGAAGAAATATATGCTAATGAAGATAGCGTATCCTATCAAAATGAACATGAGGTGGAGGGAGGAGTTCAACAGAAGACGTATGTCCATAATTGGGGAGTTCTGCCGGTTGGATTTGAGCCAGCTGTGAAAGTTGTAAAAGTCAGACCATAAAAAGTCAGATACAAGATCAGTAGTCACCAAAATCTAATTAAATGGTTACGTGGGAGTACTTTTTTAAGATAAGAGAAGATATTGTGGCAAACTGTTTGAAATAATCATTGTGGTCTGGGAAATAAATGGACATAACTCAGAGATCCCTCTTTACAGCCTGCTGTAGGAAAGGAGATCTCTGATTGTCTGGTGAATATGCTCCTAGTGGAAGTTCTTTGGACTCAGTGACCAGAGAACATGAATGAATGTATGTGTGTATCTTTTTCTCTATGTCTATTGTTTTAATTAATATTTCAGCCTGAAATCCAATTTTCCAGCCAAATAATCTCAGGGACAGGACAAAGTAATAATAATAATAATAATAATAAATTTTATTTCTATCCCGCCCTCCCCACCTCAGCAGGCTCAGGGCGGCTAACAACATTTTATAAAAACATACAATAATAATAATAAAACCTTTAAGTTTAACAATATAAAACATCAACAATAAACTTAATAACATTAAAAACCAGTTCAATAAATACAGTTATTCTGTGGTATAGTTCTTCAACCGCATTGGCGGCTCCTTAATTTCTGATCTTCCTAACAGTCCGGGTGTGCAAATTTAAAAAGGACGGTCTTGCAGGCCCTGCGGAACTGCTCAAGGTTCCGCAGGGCCCGCACCTCCTCGGGGAGTCGGTTCCACAGAGTAGGAGCCGCAATCGAGAATGCCCGTGCTCTGGTGCTCTGATATTTAATCTCCTTCGGCCCGGGGATGGTCATTAGATTTTTCCCGACTGACCTCAGTGCTCTCTGGGGTTCGTATGGGGAAAGACGGTCCCTCAGGTAGGCAGGTCCTCGGCCATATAAGGCTTTAAAGGTAACGACCAACACTTTGTACTGGACTCGGTATACAATCGGCAGCCAGTGCAGTTCACGCAGCCCCGGCTGTATATGCTCCCGTTTTGGGAGTCCCAACAACAGCCTGGCTGCCGCGTTCTGCACTAGCTGCAGTCTCCGAGTCCGGCACAGAGGTAGCCCCAAGTAGAGGGCGTTACAGTAGTCTAGTCTTGAGGTGACCGTTGCGTGGATCACTGTTGCGAGGTCCCGGCACTCGAGGAAAGGGGCCAACTGCCTTGCCCGCTTCAGATGGAAGAATGCTGACTTGGCAGTGGCTGCTATCTGGGCCTCCATTGATAGTGAAGGCTCCAGTAAAACACCCAGGCTCTTTACCTGGCGCGCTGCTTTCAATAGCGCACCATCGAAGGCCGGGAAAGCTATTTCCCTTCCCAGAGCGCCGCGACCCACGCAAAGGACCTCTGTCTTCGCTGGGTTCAGTTTCAGCCCACTCAGCCTGAGCCATGTCGCAACAGCCTGTAAAGCCCGGTCGAGATTCCCTGGTGCGGAGTCGGGCCAGCCGTCCATTAGTAGATAGAGCTGGGTGTCATCTGCATATTGATGGCAACCCAGCCCAAACCGCCGGGCAATCTGGGCGAGGGGGCGCATATAGATGTTGAACAAGTAGACATGAATAGGTGTTTCTGGGTTGTCCTCAGCTGGGTAGATCTTAGGGCTGTCAGCTCCAGGATGGGAGATTCTTGGAGACTTGGTTTGGGGTAGTTTAAGAAGTGGAGGGACCTCAGCAGGGTATAATGACAGAGTTCATCCTCCAGAGCAGGGAAACTGATTTCTGTTGTCTGGACATCAGTGATCTCCAGGCTCCAGCTTGAGTATGGCAGCCCTCTTTGGTTTGCCTCACTATAGCAAGTTAATTTCAATACAGCAAGTTATCAAGTTATATTCTGAGGCTACAGTCTTATGTCTCCTTACATGGTAATAAATTCTGAAGAAATTAAGCCAGTTTCTAAGCAAACAGTTATATGATTAGCAAGGGAACACATTTTGAGTCCAGTGGCACCTTTTAGACTAACAAAATTTTATTCAGGGTGTGAGCAAGAAACATTCACCTATGAGAGCAGATGACATTAGGAGAAATCCAGTTCCAACTTTTTTCAGAGCAAGAAAGGGAAGCTAATAAGCTAAGTTTTGGTTGATATATATTTGAAGACTGGGAATAGTGCCAAATGACTCCCTTGTTACTTAGTGCAGCAACTCAAGTGTTCATTGCCCCCCCCCCCCCAGTAGGAAGAATGAGACAAACACATGTATATGGGTGAAAAACAGGGCAACTTTATTGAATGAAACAAGGCATGGGGCAACCTAATCTGCCGGACAAGCCAAGGGAAACCCCTGACCCTTCCAAGTCTGGTGGGGTGAGCCACCCAGCCCCTGGCAGTAGCCAATAAGAACAGCTAATGCCAGGCCGGCAAAGGCCAGGTATACCCTCAACCAGCCAGGCGCCAACTCCAGCTAACCTGCCAGAGGAGGGAACCCTATAGCAAGCATACCAGCAGAGAGCTGTGCAGCCCTTCTGCCGTACCATCCCACCACATTCCCTGAAACAGGGTGCTCACCGGTTACCTAACTAGCCAACAAAAAACTTCTGCCACCACAATGCCAAGCCTCATCTTAGGCAATTGGGCCCACCGGTTGGCCTAAAGCCAACCATGGCCCCAGCCATAGATCGCTCAAAAAGGCCCTGTTACCCTTCACGGACAGGTGGATGCCGTCCTGCCGATACAGGTCCGCCAATTCCACTTTTATAGCAGGGTGCAGCAAGTAAATACCAAGGCCGTCACAAAGCGCTTTCTTAGTTGCCTTGTTAGCCTTGCGCCTGGCTCTGTCAATCCCCACGGGATCCCAAGCAGCCCTCCAAACCCTGCGTGGCAAGATGGCAGACCTCAAAATCAGCACCTCGGGCCACCTGCTCTGTATTACTCACAGGTCCTCCATGGACTGCAGTGAAAGGGCCTTCCCCTTCAACAAACCAAGGTTGTTACCACCGAAGTGGATCACCAAAATGTGTGGCGGAGGACCAGTCCTCCCCTGAAACAAGAGGGGCAGGAGCCTGGCCCATCGAAGGCCCCATCGGCCCTGCCACTCGACCACGACACACTCGCTGAGCCCCAATTGTGATCCAATTGGTGAGCATTGCGCCTGGTGGGCCACTCAAAACACCATGCTGTGGCCAGCGATCAAAATCTTCTGCCTCTCATGCCGCACCACAGCACCTGAGAATAGAAAAAGATCTATTGAACACCATGATGAATACAAATGCCCGTGCACGCCCATCACACATCCAATGGACGAGCATAACTTTTGTAAGCAGCTGACCTCCAACGGCCAACCCGCTGGATAACCAGTCCAGGGTACCCCATGGCAGCAGCAGTGGAGGCCGCTCCGATGCGAAAGCAGTGGGTACCAAATCTGACCCCTCCCAACCCAAGTTTCGCAAGAACCCTGGAAGTGACAGTCCAGAACTGAAACCTGGTCAATGGAGACCTATCCTCATGACAAAAAAGGGGGCCGCCCAGATCACCCCGGCTTGCCAAGTACCGGCAAGAATTGGGCAAATGTCCCGCTCCTGACACGAGCCCAGGGTGATAACGACACCCTTCTGCTTCTGATCAGTCTTGGACCTACGTACCCATATGGATACTTGGCCGCCCTCGATTTTCACATCCCCGGCCTGAAGGGCCTGACCAGAAGAATCGTGACGCGAGCCCACCACCAGCTCACTAACTCTGAGTGCACCAAAAAAGGCAGTCAAGGCAGCAGCATGAAATAATAAAACAAACTTAGAATTTCAGACTGCCTTCCATACTGTATGTAGACCCCTTAAAACAGAAGGAGAAACGGGTTGCCTGGAATCAGGCCAGGCCCACCTTTCCATCATCTTGTGAAGCCGAAAATCGCCCGTGGTGTCAGCAAAACCTTTTATCTTGCTGTCAAATGCCAATGCGGCCAGCTTTGTCTGTATGGATTTGACCATAAGCCCGTTACCTTTTAAATGAATGTAGAACTGCATGAGATGTGAAGCAGGAATAGACCATCTCAAACTCAACCCTACCCGTTCCCTAAAAACTTAGAACTACTTGATAGAGTGATTATATGCCTTTCTGGTGCTGGGTGCCAGAGCTAACTGCATTGCCCAGTCGGCCTCAACTCGCCAAGCTGCCACATTTCCGGAGGCACCTACGCGGGCCGCGGGTCGGCTTCCGGTGCAAGCTGTCTGAATCGCTCCATCTGTCGGCGAGACAGAGCGTCCGCCACTCCATTGCACACACTTGGCACATGCTTAGCGAGAAACAAAATGTTCAAACACAAACAACTAAGTGTAAAAGCCCTAACCAGTCCCATTACATGAACAGATTTAGAAGTCAAATTGTTAATAATGTGGACCACTGCCATGTTGTCGAACCAAAAATGCACAACTTGGTTGGCCAACTCAGGTCCCCATAGCCGAACTGCCACAACAATTGGAAAAAACTCCAAAAAAGTAAGATTGCGGCAGAGTCCGCTATCCAGCCACTCACCAGGCCAACTTTCCACACACCAGTGTCTGTGAAAGTAAACCCCAAACCCGATGGAACCGGCGGCATCAGACATAATCTGCAACTCCACCTCAATCCTCATATCCCCACGCCCCCCAAAAAACGGCGTTAAATGAGAATAAAAACTGGTCCCATACTTCCATATCTTGGCGCATGCCTCTGTTAATCCTGATCCTGTGATGAGGCAGGCGCAACCTGACCATGGTGTCACAAAGTCGCCGGGGAAAAGCATTCAAAGTTGAGGTGCCCAACAATCTGTTGAAGCTCAACCAAGGAGACCTTACGCTTGGCCCTCAGGGCAGCCAATTTCAACCATAGGCCCTGTACCTTCTCTGACGGAAGCCGTGAAGCTTGCCGTACGGTGTCCAACTCTATCCCCAAAAATGTCAACACCTGTACAGGACCCTCAGTCTTCTTGTGCGCAAGGGAGACACCAAGTTCCGCCACCAGCTGCAAAAAAGAATGGAGCATCCGGGCACAATGACCAGACCCTCCGGGGCCCACAAACAATTGGGGGCATTGCTGTCCCCTTCTGACTCAGAATCGTTATCTGCAGGGGTCCGGTTGGCTATATCCTGCAAGGAAGAGAGACGAGCCAGAACTTCCTGTTCAAATGCCCTAGTAGAAGTCTTAGCCACCTTGCGTCCCTTGGTTAAACCCGATGCAATAGGGTCCAAACCATACTGTTTCTCCAACACCCCCAAATATTCTATTATGGCAAGCCTAGTGCATGCCTCGTCTTCCTCCCCCGGGCGTGCAGTTGGTGGGCGCCTCTTGTCCACACCCTTTTTGAGGGGCTGTTTCCCCTTAGGACCGCCCTTTTCCTTTCTAGGAACCATAACCACCACCTGTAACAAAATCCGTATAAATCCCAGCAACCCACTCCCCAATGAATGGGGGGGGGAGGTGTGGGAAGAAGCCCTAAAGGCAAAGCAAAGAGGGGATGAAGGCTAGAGGAAAATATGAAGCTGCCTTCTACTGAATCAGACCCTCGCTCCACCTACGGTCCAGACCCTAAGAAAGCAGCAGAGCCTGGACCCCTTAGCTGGGCTTCCCACCACCCGTCCAGGAAGGCGGGGGGGGGAGGGCGACGCACTGCCCTTCATGGGCCCCCCAACCCTCCGATCAACCGAATGAGGGGGGGGGACCGCGCTATGAGGAAATACAGCCGGTAGCTCAGGGAAGGCCTCACGACGACATAACCGACAAGGAGAGCCGAGCACCGAAGCCAAACAACCGTCGGTAGCTCAGGGAAGGCCTCATGATGACGAAGCCCACAGAGAGAGCCGAAGCCAGACAACAGCCGGTAGCTCAGGGAAGGCCTCCGCCGAACAACGCACTAGCCTAGGGAGCGCCGGAAAAAACGCTCCGCTCCCGACGAAAGCCCAGACGATCTGCGCCACAGGAGGTGTGTCCGGGCTTAAAAAGCCCCAGACCACGCCCCTCGAATTCCCCAGATGGGCAAGGGCTGTTTGCCTCGACTCTGTCCGGGGAGGCAAAGAACGGCCCCCGCCCTAATGCCACTGTAATCGGCGCGGGCGGGAAGGGGCCGCACTCCTTCCTTCTCCACCCTCTTTTACTTTACTCAGTACAGGGGGGCAGAGTTTGTGGTTGGTGGGTACTCCCCAGCAGGCAATGTAAAGCCAAACTTATTCCTTCCTGCCTTTGAAGACTGAAAAATATAGGTATATAGAAACCAGTTAAGCAGTGCAAAAATGTCTATGGTTTTATTTCAGATATTGACAGATTATGCCACTCTGTAAGAATGTTTTATTCTTAAAACAAGTGGAAGAAAACAAAGTGAATTCCCGACAAACTGCATTCCCTCTGTCTGTTTGCCTATCACTGGATACAACAACCAACTTTCTTCAAGTCTTCTCTGATTATTGCTCGCTTCGATGTTTGCTTGTTAGTACAAAGTAAAAAAGATCTGATGGGGTGACAGATTATAAATGATAACACTGATTCCTGATGGTGGTTTTGACCTGCTATCCTACCCCCTGAAATTAGGGGAGAATATCTTTCCCCAACTGCCCTGCGGCACAGAGTGGTAAAGCTGAGGTATTGCAGTCGGAGCCCTCTGCTCATGACCTGAGTTTGACCCCAGCGGAAGCTGGTTCAGGTAGCCAGCTCCAGGTTGACTCAGCCTTCCATCCTTCCAAGGTTGGTAAAATGAGTACCCAGCTTGCTGGGGAGAAAGTGCAGATGACTGGGGAAGGCAATGGCAAACCACCCCATAAAAAGTTTGCTGTGAAAATGTTGTGAAAGCAACGTCACCCCAGAGTCGGAAATATCTGGTGCTTGCACAGGGGACTACCTTTACCTTTATCTTTCCCCAAACACATCCACTTGGATCACTCTGTTCAGGAAAAAGTTGTGCTGTTTGTTCAAGCTTATTATGTTGGTACTATTTTGCTACTGATGGTATTTATCATAATTACTTTGCATTTTACTCTTGCATTTTACTCTTTTTTAACCCTTAATATAAAACTATCCTGTTGCAGTGCTGCTATTTACTGTGATTGTAAATGGCTCCATCTCTGAATACAGGTTTATGACCATTTAGATCTCTTTATGCACTGTTACATATCTTTTTTTTTTTTTTGTAGTTTGTACCAGTTGGGGGTTACCCTCTTATTACACTACCTCCTGTATTCTGGATGGATGCTTCATCCAAGCCTTGGGCATATCTACAGACAGTGCTGAAAAAAAAAAAAAAGAAAACCTTGGCTTTTCCCTACAGTTTTTGAATTTATGCAGATATCAAGTAAGCAGTAGTTCACTAGAGTATTCAAGTGTAACACGATGATTAAGAAGTCTTGTCACATGTTTGCATTGATTATGTACCAGACCTTCTAAAGGAAACCTAAATTAAAGAAGTAAATACACTTCCATTCTCTCCTGCATTTCCTTTTGTAGAGTTATTTTAGGTTCCCATTTCCAAGGTTTTCCTACACAATGTGGCCTTAAACAGAACAATGTTCTTGGAATGACATTAAAATAAAGCATTTGGAACTGTACAAATTACATAAACCCTTTCCTCTTCTTTTACTGGCTGTCCCTGGCTTGAACACTACTTCTGTCTCCATAGTACCAATATGAACATGAAAGTGGTGTACTTTTACATCACATACTGAAACATTAATCCTCTACACAGCTAACTGGAGGTAAGTCCCTAGACTTAAGCAGAGAATACTTCTAAATAAATAAGCATAGACTTATACTTTATGTAGTGATGACTGTATCTCATCCAGTATTTGGCACACCTGTTAAGGCCTGGATTGAGTTGCTGGCATACAAACAGATAACTAAAGCATTGCAGTCTCCCTAGCTCATGCATGCTGCTAGGATTCACACCAATAGATTAACTCTATTAATTGTAGATTCAGAACATTCTAAGATGGCAGTTGCACCTAAGTAGTCCACAAATGAATGCCGTTTCTATGGCGGTATCATTAAATACCTTTCCCTTACCTTCTACTGTGATGAAGGAACAGCCTCCTTACTGGGTTGTCTTAATAACACCTTTCTCCTGCCTCTTTACAAAGCCAATAACCAACATCCAACATGTTGCTGCAACCTATGATGCAAAGAACTTATGACATGGCTTCTCTGTTATGGCAGCTGTAGAGAACAGACCTGGGGGAAACAACATTGTTTTCTTCCAGGGACATCTGATGAAGTAATATTTCTTTAGAGTTATTCAAACTATGGTTTGGGTACAAATCAACCTAGTCCCATATTAACTTTCTTTCTTTTCCTTTCTTTTTTTAGACCTGTGAGAGTTTTTTTCTTAATATGACAATTAGCACAAAACAAAATGTATCCACTAGGATTTTCCAAGGAGAATAATATTTTAGTACAAGTCAAGTGTGAACTAGGGACAGATTTACCCAGCTCAACACTCAGTCTCAATTTTTAGGTCATCTTGATGGAACTCTTGCTTGCTACATACTTTCTTATTTGGGGTGGTTTAGTTCTTACAAGGCCTGGCTAGAGGACTAGAGAGGCCTTGATGAGGTTGGCAGGAATTGAATGAGATGTAGGTAAGGATTTTGGTCAGCACCTTGAAGCATCCAAGGGAGGCATGAAAGGAGTTCACCCAATCCAGGTGCAAATTGGTTATTATAGTCAGAGGGATTTGGTGAGGAGACTCCTTTGATGCTGGGTTCTTATGAATTCACTGCCACAGGAGGTGGTGGCGGCCACACGTATAGCCACCTTCAAGAGGGGTTTAGATAAAAATATGGAGCACAGGTCCATCAGTGGCTATTAGCCACAGTGTGTGTGTATATATAAATTTTTTTGCCACTGTGTGACACAGAGTGTTGGACTGGATGGGCCGTTGGCCTGATCCAACATGGCTTCTCTTATGTTCTTATGTTCTTACCATAAGCTGACCCCTAGTGGATGAATGGGGGAGG
The DNA here is from genome assembly GCF_032191835.1 of Heteronotia binoei. Lineage (NCBI taxonomy): Eukaryota > Metazoa > Chordata > Lepidosauria > Squamata > Gekkonidae > Heteronotia > Heteronotia binoei. Next base: position 104,962,328 of record NC_083243.1, read on the forward strand.
CAGATGAGGCTTGGAATCTCTTAGTACAGGTTCATGCATAGGCAATGAAGATGAACCATAGCTTTATTTGCTATGTTGAGTTTTGAGCAAGGGTGAGAATGCCCCCTATGCAAGCAGTCTAAAAATGGTGACCCATTACATGTAACCCATACTAGAAGAGGCTGGATGTCTCTTATTAGGTTAATATGATCCTGCAGGCAGTTTAAAAAAAATAAATAAAAGCCTAATTTTAAAAAAAATAACTTTTGTCTGGAAGGGACCTCCAGGGTCATCTAGCCCAACCACCTGCACAATGCAGGAAAATCACAAGTACACCCCCCTGACCTCCTTCTCATGATTTGCCTAAGTTCACAAACCCAGCATTGCTGTCAGATGGCCATCTAGCCTCTGTTTACAAACCTCCAAAGAAGGACAGCCCACCACCTCCCAAGAAAGCCTATTCCACTGAGGAACTGCTCTAACTATCAGGAAGTTCTTCCTAATGTTAGCAAAAACTCTTTTGATCTAATTTCAACCTACTGGTTTCAGTCCAGCCTTCTGAGGCAACAGAAAACAACTCCTCTATATGACAGCCCTTCAAGTACTGGAAGGTGGTTATCATATCACCTCTCAGTCGTCTCCTCTCCAGGCTAAACATACCCAGCTTCTTTAACTTTTCCTCATAGGACTTGGTCTCCAGACACCTTATCCTCCAGACACCTTATCCAGCTTGTCTGTATCCTTCTTAGATTGTGGTGCCCAAAACGGAACACAATACCCTAGGGGAAGCCTAACCAGAGCAGAGTAAAGCAATACCATATCTTCATGTGATCTGGACTCTATACTTCTGTAGATATGGTCCAAAATTGCATTCGCCTTTTTAGCTACTGCATTACACTTCTGACTCATGTTCAGTGTACAGTCTACTAAGACCTCTAGATCCTTTTTACACAAACTACTGCCAAGACAAGTCTTCCCCATCTCATAACAATGTATGATTTTTCCTACCTAATTCAGAATTTAATAAGCATTCCCTCTATTCTTTCATCCAAATCATTTATAAAGATATTAAACAAAACAGGTCCCAGGTCCTTGAGGAACTCTACTTGTCACTCCTCTCCAAGGGGATGAGGAACCATTCACAACCACTCTTGGAGTATGATCTGTCAACCAGCTACAGATCCATCCACTGTGTGTGGAAAATTGCTAAGATTAATGGAGTGAGTTTTATGTTCTGGTCAACCTACTTAAGATTTCAACCACTTTCAGTTAGTCAACATCTAATTTATCTTTCATAACTTTATGCCTGGCTAAACAAAGAGATTCAGAAAAGTAGCCTGGGCCTGATGACACAGCAGGTGGATTCCTCATGTATTAAATTAGTCTGGATTGTTCCACTTTAGCCCAAGAAAGGAAACCAGCCTGCGGAAGCCATTTTGAATTATGGACTTTCTTGGCTGTAGTAGATTTCTAATCCCATTGTTCCTGACTGAGTCATATCTAGCAGCATCTGCTGGATAAATCTGGGATTGCAGCCAACAACAGTTTACCTGCTTGAACACTAAGCAAATCTTGGCACCATCAGTAGCAGCTTCTTTATTCCAAGAGAACAAATTCCTCTCAGTGCAGCACTATAGACAAATTTGTACATGGATGATCAAAGATGAATGGGGACAGCCACTGCTTAGCCAACTTTTTACGATTCCCTTCTCTTTGCTCCAAGGCATCTCATCAAAGGCAATGCATTGCTCTGAGAGCTCCAAACTTAATTCAGATTCCTAATTTTATTGGGGGGTGGGGGTGGGGGGAGAGAGAGCAGGGAGAAAACTGAGTAACAGAAAATATCCTATTGATGTTCTGGAGAAATAGCCAGGCATGAAAAAGAATGGGGAAAGAACAACAGTGCTAAGACTCTGCTCATAGAACCACGAGGTGATTCGCTAATTTCTTTAGTTTCGAGAAACAATCATCCGCCACCACCCGACTTAAACATCACTTCTGTGTAGTGCTTCAGATGAGATAGTAGCAGAACACTTCTTTTGCTCCCAACTGCCAAGATGTGGCCTTAGGTTTTCAGGGAATTTAGCATTATATTATCAATGAAATAAGCATGTCTCTGATCTTCAAAATAAATTTTTTTCTCTGACAAATGTGAAAGCTGCTTTTATGTAGCAACTGAAAATATATCTAGAGAGTGCTCCCCATAAGCATAAGCATGCTGTCTCTCCCCCCCACACACACACACAAACACACACACATGTTCATATGAACACACACACACACACTCTCTCACTCACTCACACACACACACACACACACACACACACACAGAGTGTAGACTGCCTGGAAGAAACTGTAGCTAACCACCTTATTAGTATTCCTCCCTCCACTGTGTTTCACTTGCAGCAAGGGAGGGCTGAGCAAAATGCAGTAGAACAGGGACAGAGACAGAGCTGGCAATCATCTCAATGCAGGCTGCTGAATATAGGGGGTGGAGGGGGATGCAGCAAAGCAAGATTAATAACCTTGCCATAATCCTGTGCACCCTGGAAGGAGATGCCTCTAGTGACCAAGCCGTCCCTGTCTTGATTAATTGGATGGAGTGAGTGAGTAGCTGGCATTCTACCTGATTTTTTGGAGGGAGGGGGGGGGAGTGGAGGCAGCCGTTGCTGTTCTTTGAATCCTTTTACCCGTCTGGGAAGGTAACAGTGAGACATACTGTCTGCAGCATGCACAGCAGCGATTGGAGGCTACCACTGACAGTTTGCTCTACAGTTTTGATGAGCAAGGAGCCAGGTATATCGTGCAAAGGGAGATTTCTATTCTTGGACTACTGATTCCTTTGCCTCCTCATCCCTTCTTCCTCTCCCCCCCCCCCCATTTTCCTTTGCATTCTGGGCTTACTTTTGACAAAGTCTCTTGGACGTGTTTTGCTGAGGCTGGATGATCAGTAAATGGACCTTTCAAAAACTAATTGTTGAGTTCCGGTGTGACTTAAAAGAATGCAAGTGAAGCTGGAGGGATTTTAATTTCCCTTGGAGAAGTTTTAAGAAGGCACTAACTGCAAGGTAAGCCCAAGGGCTCTCTCTGCCCTTCCTTTTAACTATTTGCAGATTGTATGTACTTCTTATTAAGAACTGAAATTAAAGTATCCTACACTTACTTATCAGCACTGGATATCAACTACTTCTATGTTTGCATAGAAAAGTAATAAAAATAATAATTCATGCAGCTGCTAACTGATTATTGGAAATGCTTCTTTTAGAGGTTTCTAGTGTCTTCTTAAAAAAAATATGCATGGTATAGCCTCTGCTCCTCCTTTAACCTTATGTGTTGGCAATAACTTGAACTAAAGTCACTGTATGCACTCAGCTGGTATTTTTTTTCCCTTGTGCATTTCAGCCTTCTCAGCTGAAATGCTGGATATGTGGGTTCAGAAAGCTGTTTCAGAAGCTCTTAGCTAGGATAGATTGATAACAAAATGCAAATTAGTAAGGTTTTGTGAACTGCTGTTTCTTATGTAAAGTTTTCTGTGATATTTGTGTTGCTGATGCAGGTTTGCTGCCTCAGTTTACGGTATTGATTATATCTTTTTTGTTAGATGTTCTTTTTATATGCCTGACTTGGATACTCACTGCAATAGAACTTCATAGCTTCTGTCAATTTTATTGTGAAATATGAGAGAGAGAGATAGGTGAACTCAAGTCACCTGTGACAGAATATTTCGCAGAGTCTGGCAACTTAGATTGAATGTTAAGTTTCATACATGCTTCGCTACAGGTGAATACCAGCAGTCTTTCCCCATGCAGTGATTCTGTTGTAGGGAGATGTGATTGCAATGTGATGACATGAAAGACTTCTTCAGCTGAGTATTTTACTTGCTGCAGTAACATCACTTGATTACCAAAGGAGGTTAGAAACCTTTCATAAATCCAATGGACTTACTGATGTCACATTCCTTCTTGGTGCATGAATGTGGGCTGTGAAACACCTGGCTAGTGAGTGTATAGTTGATGAGATGTGTATAACTGAGGCTAAGCAGAGGCTGAGGCATAGATCTGTCTTGTGCACATATATATATATATATAAGGTACATAATGCACATAATGGTGATGATGTTGGATGCTTAACTGAAGTAAGAAGTAAAGAAGATGAAACTATTTGGTTGTCTTTTTAAAATTTGATCAATTAAATATTTTTATTTATTTCCTGTTCAGCAAAACTGAAACCTTAATGAAAAGGTTCTGCCACAGCACAATAAAATAATCTAGTGATGCTTCATTCAGCTTGTTTATTACCTTCCCATTGAAGGCTAGCTATTGTTTTTGCAGAACAGCTTTAGGAGGAGAAGGTGTTAAAGAAAGGTGAACCCAGATGCATCTCCCCTTCAATATGCCACCCTGCAGTTTTATGTTGCTGCATTGTAATATGGCACTCCAATATGTCTCTTCTTTAAGATGACATTTATTTCAGGTTTGTTATTGCTTGTACTCCCCTTAAATCTGCTTGTTCTTTCAGTACAGTAGAAGGATTGCAACTGCTTCTGCCTTGCCAGGTGATTATATATAAACTTCTCAGAGGAAGGATTTTAAACACTTCACATGAATCTCCAAAATTCATCCTCTTCTGAGAAAAGATTCAAAGGATGTAGCCCAGAAGGCTTTGCGGATAGCGAGTTCAAGTTGCCCGAAACTCAACAAAACTCTCAAATAAATTTGGAGCTCCTTGTTATACCACATATACCCATTAACAAATTGTCAAATCCATGGATGAATGATGATCTTGTTTGTAGATGGAGCAATCTATAGCTCCAGGCTCTCTGATGGTAACAATTGTATTCTGAAGGATAAAAGTATTTGTACTCTTTGAATTAATCTGTCTGCTAGCATTTGGTATAAATTTCATATTATTTATTCTGCAACCTGACATCATTTCAGTGTTATGATACTCCTTAAATCACTGCACACATCCCAATTTTTACTCACTACCAGTTCTCTGAAAGTCATACTTAAAAGGGTTTTACAGATGAACTTTTCAACTTATACCCAAAGCTCTGTATATTGGTAATAATTCTGCTGAACTTATTCCTAAGGACCTAACAGTTTTTGTGTGCATTATTATATCTTAGAAAGTTGATTATTTCCTTCCTCCACTCTACACGGTAATCTTTCAATACCCACCAATCAAAGCTGTTGCACTGCATCTCAGAGACCAAATGAAACTGAGAAAAAGAAGGTTTTAACAACTTTTTTGGTTAACTAAAGGTCTCATAAAAGGAGGTGGTCCAATATAAAAATGTATATTTGATGGGACAAGCCTTCTTTCGTTTCTTACAGGCTTTCATTTGATTTTTTGAGAGAAGTGCACTTATTTCTGTTCCCCATTCTAACAATGTGGAAAGTGCCTCAGTTCATTCCAATGCAGGTGCCTTGCTTGACAAGTTATATAAAAGCTCACCTGTTTGTATTACTGCATTTGTCAATGTGTTGCTATGGGAAAGTCTCTGAGATGGCACAAACCAAAGAAAAATGGTACTGCGGTAAATGGTCCTCAGCAACAATGTAGGCAGACTGAAAATCTCACACTGAATTACCCATGTGCTATTTTTAAAAATGTGGTTAACAAAGAAAATTCACTTCTTTGGTTATGCCTAGTCAATGAATAGGCCTTGGTCAGTTGCTCATTAGTCTTCCAGCTCTATAGCTGTTACACCACTTCCAACCCTTCCCCCCTCCCTATTAATTAATTCTTTCTTTCCTGTAAAACGTTCTGCAATAACTGGCAAAACTGTTAGACTATTAAAAAAGAACAAAATGGTTACAAAATCTAGGAACTGAACCAAAAGAATAGTTGGCTGATGCTATGTGTGTTTTTAACTTGCTGAGTTAACTTGTTAGTATGGGATACTGGGTCCTGTTAAGGAATGGATCCAGTCAACTTTTTAACTCAGTCTCACCCAGTTCTCTGCCATCCCACATGTTTGTCCATATAGGTCCCACCATCCTGATCATAACCTTTTGGAGGTTATTAAAGGGGATCCTTCCCTTCTTTTTCACCAGCAGAAAAACTGACTGGATCCAACCCAAAGCGCCAATGTTGGAATCAGATGCAAACACATCAACTGTAAGAGTAGAAGCATTTTTATAAGAATTTATGTAATCTCCCCAGTTAGTAACACAAATAATACTTCATAATGAAACCAAGCTATATGAGTCATAGAGTTGTGAAACCAAATCTGTATAAGAAAAATGGGTGTGAATTTAGCAGTTAAACAGCCAAAATAATCAAAGACTCATTGGAACATAAACTACAGTGTGGTTCTAGCCTTGGGATTGTTACCTGGATAACTTGTCTTAAACTTGTTAGCCAGACAGTTACTGTGGTAATGAGGAAGATACAGGATCTCACCCAGTACCTGTCATCCATTTGAAAGCAGCCCATTTATCCATGTTTCTTTCCTGCACCAGATACCATGGGTAAAGGTTATTAGGGTACCTGAATATAATCTTCAGGCTCCTTTGAATGACATCCTCATAGGGACACCATCTAGGTTACCTGTATACCTAGTTAATAAAACCCATTTATGCTGTCTGAGCTGACAATTTTTGGAGCTTGGATCTCAGGACCAAATAAAAGCACCCATTTTTGTCAGAATAATCTAAAATAAATAAATGATTTTTAAAATACTAATTAATGTGTTCATGCTCACTCCCCTGGCTTAATTTATTTTCCTTAAGGACAACTTACCTGCAAATAGATGATTTTAGAAGCAAACTGCTGAAGGAGCCTGCCATTTTTGACCATCAGTTTTAATATTTAAACAAAATAACTTCTCTACAAAGCAAAGGTGAAGAGAAGGTGTATTACTGGTACTTTTCACATCCTGAGCTAGACTGTTTAGATTCTCTCTCTGCCCAGCCAAGCCATCTCTTCAGTTTGGGTGTTGTGGTGGGGGAGGATAGAGATTCAACAAATCAAGAGTTTATTATGCCACGTGTATGCAGAAGGTAGATCTGGCCAGTTCTGGAAATTTTTGACTGACAGGAGTTTTAGAAAAAATTGTTGAATTACTTACCTTTCCCTGATGTGATCTAGGGAAGTGTTTACTTAAGTTCTTAAAGAAGTAAACATGGTCACAATTAACAAATATGGACTGATTATAATTCCAGGTTGGAATTTCCAGCTGTTAAAAGATCCTGAATATGACTCAATTGCTTGGATCCAGCTGCAAGTTTCCATGGGCAGAAGAAAGATTTCTGACCCTAGATTATAACTATCCTACCTCCTGCTTCCCACTGCAGCCCAAAATTTCTCCTATGCCTGGCTCAGGAACAGTGTTTCTATGACATTTTTGGCTGCAGCAAGAGTGGGGAAAATAAGAAAATCATGCTGTGGGTAGAAATCTTTCTACCCACAGAAGTATCCAGCTGGATACGAGCCAATGTCTATAAACTTAAAACAATTTGCAGATTATAGGGATTCCGGTTAACATGTGTCTGTTTGTGTGTAGGACCACACAAAACTGAAATCCTTCCAACTGCATTATGTTAATCATTTGATAGTTGTCTTTATTTTATTTTTATCTTCATACTTGTCAGCAAACTAGGCTTAACACATTGAACAAGTGCTGGCAGAGAGCAGCCCTTTGCTTCCATGTTATGCATCAGAAAGTACTGATTTTAAGGGAACTGAAAACTCATCCCTTCCTTCTGGCAGGATGGTGTTTACTCATTCCTCTGAAATGGTTCTCAAATTACTCGAAGTGGATCCTGCTGCTAAACTTGCAGTGTAGCTCCTTGCTACTTTCCCCTTCTCCAATATACATTAAAGGAATCTGAATATCAGTTAACAAAGAACAAATTTTCATTTTATTTTTCAGGTTTAGTATTTATAAGGCTCTCATTTCATTGCCTTTTTACACATTATATGAAGTCAAATCCAAATTTAATATCAATCCTCCTGTCCCAACTTAACCTGATCTTCCTTTTCTCCCCCCCCCCACTCCCACAATCTAGATATGAAAGAGTTGTTGCAACCTACTGCTTGTCCTAACCTACAGTCTAAGAACTACTGTTATGTCGGTTTACTCTTCTGAGTCAATAGTATATTTATGTCTTTTTTCACATTCTCAACTAATGGCAATTAAGCAGTGTTAAGCAGGGCTTTTTATGCAGAAAAAGCCCAGCAGGAACTCATTTGTATATTAGGCCATACCCCCTGAGGTCACCATTGTTTCACACATGGCTTTTTTTGTAGAAAAAGCCCTGCAGATACTTGTTTGCATATTAGGCTATACCCCTGATGCCAATCCAGTTGGAAATGTGTTCCTGTGCATTCTTGCTCAAAAAAAGCCCTGGTGTTAAGTCCAGGGCTTTTTTTGTAGCAGGAACTCCTTTGCATATTAGGCCACACACCCCGATGTAGCCAATCCTCTTGGAGCTTACAGTAGGCCCTATATTAAGAGCCCTGTAAGCACTTGGAGGATTGGCTAAATCAGGGGGTGTGGTCTAATATGCAAGGGAGTTCCTGCTATCAAAAAATCCCTGGTTAAGTCATTAGCATATGTGATCAGGACTAGATCTTTAAATATGCACATATCTTTAAATATGTGATCCGGAGATAAACAGGACAACAACCCCAGAGATGCACTAATAAAATAATTTTTAAGATACTCATAAATGGATCGCCCACAGAAGCCTTATAAATTGATGAAAGAATTTGAATTAATGGCTACTATGACTATGGAAGTGATGGGGACAGTTTTGACGGTGGCTTGATTGCACCACATACATAAACATGTCCAAATCACTAAAGAGAATCTGTATGGAGGACTGCAGTCCTACAAACATCAGCAGTTCACTTCAGCCAGAGTATGTGCTTGTAGTCATTTTCAAGCAGAACTATAGAGGTTATGTCACTTGTAAATATGTAGTAGAGAAGTAGAGAATTAAGGATCTTTCCCCAAAACTTTTTCAATGAGATTATTTTTAGAGTCTGTTACACTCAAGCGTGTGTTATAGTTCCAAACTCCTTAAAAGGTATATGCAACCCAGAACAGAGCTCATGAATCAAGAGAAAACAATATGATAGCCCCCCCCCTTTTCTCTTGTGTGTGTGCAGTGATGCCAGCCTCCAGGTGGGAACTGGGGATCCCCCATAATTATAGCTCATTTCCAAACCGCAGAGATCAGTTCCCTTGAAGAAAATGGATGCATTGGAGGGTGGACTCTATGGCATTGTACCCCACTGAGGTCCCTGCCTTCCCTAGGCTCTATCCCCAAGTCTCCAGGAGTTTCCCAGCCTGGATCTGGCAACCCTGCCCCCTATTGCCCACCAATGGCCAGCGCAGACCCAGCAAACCTATATGCATGTGTGTGTGTGTGTGTGCAAGCACCGATGTGTAAATTAACAGCTACAGGGACAGTAGTCTGCAGCAGGATGGCTGTGCAAAGCCTCGGAGAAATGGGATCTTAACCATTTTCTGTCCAGCAGTTTTTTCTGCTAAAAAATTCTCCCCAAACTGTGCTTGTCCTAATGGGCAGGTCTTGGGCACAGTATTGGACACAGAATTCTTGCAGTTGCATTTGAATTCAAATCATCCATTTGCTATGAAAACTTTTTTCTCATTATGACAGTAATTTTTGTCAATGCCTTAAGACAAGATCCATGTATTCAGAAATTTTGCTATAGAACTGACGTTCCTGGTAAGACAAGATCAGTTAGCCAAGCAAGTTTCTTGAGGGTGGCTGCAAAAGTTATATAATGAGAGGGTGGAAGTATTTGAGTCTGATCACTGATTAATATTTTTTTCTTGCATTGGTCACCCACCAGCAGAATAGAAAACAGAAATGTTATTCACCCTGATCCTTCAGGACAGAATAAGTTGCAAAACTGAACTGCTTACTCCAATCATTCTTTTTTTGTTTCTAAACAGAAAGGTATTTGTTTACTTACGAATGCAATCCTGTGCAAATTTATGAGAAAGCCCACTAAATGCCTTGATAATTACTTTAAAGTAAACATGCATAGGATTATGCACTGTCTAGTGTCCTAATCTCATGACAATTCTGAACATTGGAAATATAGATACAATAGCTTTGATGCAATCAAGCATAAAACCTAAAACCTAATCTCAGAGAGGTGGAAGGCATCCAGTAAAGTTCCCTATATTATCAAGCCCAGTTAGAAGAAAGTCAGCATGAGGAATAAACTGTGCTAAATACAGTATTGGGAAAACAGATGGCAAATACTATGTGTTCTTTACTTCTTGTATCTGCTTTTAGAACAAGTCTATATTTGTGCAACCTGAATTTCAAGACTACTTTGGGAAGATCTTTATTCAGAATTTCCTATTTTGTAGCAGTGTGGATCAGATTCAACTCTTTCTTTTGCATTGTACAGGTCCTCTGGGTGAGGGCAAGATGACAGCTTTCCTTCCACAAGAGTGATGATCATTTGCTTTGCTTTGCCTTGCCATTATACAATATCTGTCTGCATTCTTCCTTGGGTGATGGAGGGCATAATGGTCAGCATGCAAAGTATCCTGGAGAAAATCATCTCCCATGCTAATGGCAAGAAATTCTAGCTTTGTAGTCTGACCTGGTTTTGCAGTCAGCAATATGATAGCTAGCATTGTGTGGTGGTCAGGGCCAGCTCGCCCACTAGGCAACTAGGTGGTTGCCTAGGGCTCCCCCTCTCCCAGTGCCCAAGACAAATGCCAAAATTTGCCTCTCTTCTCCTCCCTGCTGCCACTGCCAGCCCTCTCCCTTCCCTTCCACTGTGCCACACTCCAACCCTCCCCACACACAATCAGAGGAGTGCGCCGCGATGAGGATTGGTCCTACCAGCTTCGAGGCAGCCAACATCTGAGTGTTCTTTGAAGAGGGATATGGAGGAGGCTTCACTCTCCCCTCACTTCCAGTTCTGGATCGATGAGGGGGCACTACAGAGCACAGCACTGCAGAGGGGAACAGCGGGCAGGGAGCCTTCCTGGGGTGCTATGTGCTCTAGGGCCAGCACTGGTGGTGGTTAGAATGTCTGATCAGGATCTGGGAGACAGGTTTGAAGAATCCCTGCTCTGCCATGGAAGCTTGTTGGGTGATTTTGGGCCAGTTACATATTCTCAGCCAGGCCTACCTCACAGGGTAGTTGTGAGGATAAAAGGGAGGAGAGGGGAACAATGTAAACCATTTTGGGGCCCCACTTGGGAGAAAGGTGGAGCAAACCCATGAGAGACCAGCAAAACCATGTGACTACAGATATACTTTGCCTACTCCTTGCCTTGGTGGCCAGAGTATCCTGTTGACTTCATTCTGTAGAAACCACAGAAGATCTTAGAAAAACAGGATTCCAGGGAAATCAACTTTAAGGAGCAGTAGCTTTCCCAGACTTAATGACACAAGAGAAAGATAGTAGAAATAGGCATTGACAATGATATGTTAAAAAAACATTAAGCGCACCAGACTAATTCCAGTATGGAATCCTTAACTTCACTGTGCATATACTGGAATATTTCTATATGGATTATACCTTAACACTGTTTTAAATTCCTCCTCCTTTTATATAAATATTGCAACATTTTATGAAAATACCGCTATATTCCGGTGCATAGTCTTGTTGAAATTAATGTGGTTTGTATCAGTGTTTGAAGATTTCAAAACGATTTTTGCACTTATTTATTATTGCATGACCAAGCTGGTACCTCATACTTTATCTGGTACTCTGAAGTACTTTAGAAAGAAGCAAAATGTCACTAGAAGGAATGATGTTTAGTTTCAACTAGCAAAATGCCTGTTATGATGAAAAAATGTGTGCAGAGGAAGCGGCTGCATTTCAAGAACACCAGAGGATGTATGCACAGATGCATACTGCATGCACGCAGAATCCTTAGCAGAAGGGTGAGCTAAACATGTATGGCTTAGGTTAGAGACCGTGTTTTGCTTCACAGTGTTGTCAATTGTTAATTGTCAGTGTTGGGGAGGGACGGTGGCTCAGTGGTAGAGCATCTGCTTGGGAAGCAGAAGGTCCCAGGTTCAATCCCTGGCATCTCCAAAAAAGGGTCCAGGCAAATAGGTGTGAAAAGCCTCAGCTTGAGACCCTGGAGAGCCGCTGCCAGTCTGAGAAGACAATACTGACTTTGATGGACCAAAGGTCTGATTCAGTATAAGGCAGCTTCATATGTTCAATTCAAGCACTAGTCGATTCTGTTCTATCCTAAGTGGCATTTGTTCTGTTTTTGCTCCCAGAGTGGCTCCATGTTACAACAGTCTTCCACTGAGTTTCATGAAACTTTGAGCAACATGATATAATAAATAAACAGAAAGTGCTGGTTTCCTGATGACCATAGATACCCTTTAAAAAAAAAAGCCATACCTGCACATTTTTGCAGCTCTTGAGAGTCTTGGATCACAGGAAAACACATCTATTGTATTCTAATGTAAGAAGAAAATATTTTAAAATGCTTATATCCTAGCCCTTTACATGCCAATTCATTTTTTAAACCCCCCCTAAAAAGTCCATGCCTTTTTGACCCTCTGTGGGTGAACTTTGAAGGGGTTTTGAGGCTGCAACACATTGAAGGGGGAGAAAATCTCCCATAGTGGGTCACTTCCTGCCCTTCTTCTGGGGACCTCCCTCTGCTGGAAAAAAATGGTGGAGAGGGGGAGTGACATTACAGTGATGTTGACTTCATTTTTGGTCATGCAATACCAAGCACAACCACAGCACTCTAGCAGATCCCAAAAACTCTGTGGTAATACTCCATGGTAACACCCCTGAAAGGCCACTGAAAATGTGACAGCTCTCAATGGTACATTAATATTCAGCTTACGCAAACTTGTCAATGGGGTAGCATCTTTCTTCCAAGTGAATGCCAAGGTCCTGCTACCTAAATCCTTAAGATGAACTTTTTGTTTCTTGAATAGATTCAAATACATAGAGAATATATACATATTTGTGACCAATACTGTATCTTCTATGTTTCTATAGAGCCTGAAAGCACCTGAGAGTTGTTGTTTTTTTGTTTTGTTTTTAATGAAACTAGCATAGCTAATACAGAAGATCTTGAAGGCTACAATATTAAACAGATTGCTGTGCTGGTACTTATCTTTAGTCTCTCTCGGCTTGACTTCGCGAACGAAGATTTAGGAAGGGTGCAGTAGTCCACGTCTGCTGCAGGCTCTCTGGTGGCTGACAAGACCAATGCGGGACAGGCAGATCTGGCCACAGTGGCTGCAGGGAAAAGTCTTTAATTAAAACACAGAAGGACCTGTATGTTTCACTGCACAGGATTTATTTTAAAGGAAACTGCAGGATCTTCTGATCAATAAGAATCTCTTATCACTGCTTTTTTCAGCTTTGAGAAACTTTCTATAATGTAAGGTTTCCCCATCTATAATGTAAGATTCAAAATCAGTACAGAATGACTGGAACCCGACACTCATATTGGAAGACAACAATTCCACCTGTCAGTCTGACGGACTCTGTCATTTAACAGAAAGTATGGAATGGTTTATTTAGCAAATTCCACTTGCAAACATGCATATAAGAATAGCTGATTAACATCTTTTTTATGATAAAAATGTTTGGGGAGAAGGCAAGATGGAGAAGTGTTTAGTGTCTCCTTCCATCACCACTTTTATATTCCCTATCACTCTGCTGACATGGCTTTTCCAGCAAAAAAAAAGGGGGGGGGTGGCTTTTTGAAGTGTTTGACATATGCTTCATTTTAATATAGTCTGGCTTGCATGATACCCACCAATCCACTTCCATTTATCTGAACTCTGAGTGTGACTTTCAACTTAATGGTAGGAACATGGGGACAAAACCAAAACTGAATAAGGTACTCTGGTACAGGCTCTGAAGTTCTTATATGTGCCTAAGGGACCCCTTAAATCCAGCCCAGGAGTTTAAGAAGTATGTATTTTAATTAGGTGTTAATTGGTAAATGCAAAATCTGAAAATTACTCCAGAATTTTTTACACAGAACGACTAGACTTAAATCTGATGTATTTGTGTTCCATCTCATTCCTGCTACTGTCATATTTTATGATATAATACTGTAATAATAATCACTTGAAGTACCACTCTTGGCCCTAGACAGTGGTTTCATCAGGTGCAATAGAGAGTTTTTTCTGACATGTTAAATATAAGTAGAGTCAATCAGCATACATATGTATAGGAGAGGTTTGTGTCCCTGGCCCCAGTCTTATTTTTCTGTATCGTTGAGACATTCCCCAAGTATGTAAAACCCTTACTCCCTAAGTGAGTAGACTCATTAGTCGTTTTCGCACTCACCTCCAGCCGGCGCGACCCCCCTCTTCACCGCGCAGGATCTGTGCGGATTTCGCACTAAATGCCGCGGAGCAGCCGGAAGAGCCGGAAACTCCCGTCGCAAAAGCCGCTCAAACGTAAACCGCCAAAAAGCAGTTTCCGTTTGCGCGGCTTTTGCGACGGGAGTTTCCGGCTCTTCCGGCTGCTCCGCGGCATTTAGTGCGAAATCCGCGCAGATCCTGCGCGGTGAAGAGGGGGGTCGCGCCGGCTGGAGGTGAGTGCGAAAATGACAATTAAGTTACTTTTATGATCACTATTGTGCTCAGCTGATTTACTGCTATGGGGTGGAATGGTCTCCCAAAACATATTTAAAAAGCTCCCACAGTATTGTGCTTTTATAAGCTGTGTAAGATGGAACTGTTCTACAGGGCTGTTAGCTAAGGGTTAATCCCCTTTGATAGGGCTCACAAATAATGCCACTTTTTAGCATATATTTATGAAGTTTGTTCTAATGTTTCAATGAGAAGATTTATTTGAAGCCTCCTTGAATCTACCATAGGAGAAAGAGAAGGTATAAATGCTGTAAACAGGGCTTTTTTTTTAGCAGGAATGCACAGGAAAGCAGTTCCGGCTGGCTTGGCATCAGGGTGTGTGGCCTAAAATGCAAATGAATTCCTGCTGGGCTTTCCCCACAAAAGTCCCATCTGGAACACTGGTAACATCATGGGGTGTGGCCTAATATGCAAATGAGTTCTGACCAAAAAAACCCTGGCTGTAAATAAATAGAGAATTTTTTCTTTTAAGACATTCTGTTCCTTTTATGGTTTCTTACACTCTTCTGATTTTTTTTCCAGTATAAAATGCCACATTTCCTGAATTTCAGCAGAGCCTAAGCTTTCAAGTAGTCTATAGGAATTAAATTGGTGAGAGTGACTGAAACTATTCTCTCCTCTTGTTAGCAAAAATTGTCTGCATGCTAAGTAGGGTTGCCAAGTCCAATCAGAGAAAAATCTGGGGACTTTGGGGGCGGAGCCAGGAGACATTGGCGGTGGAGCCAAGAACAAGGATGTGACAAGCATAATTAAACTCCAAGGGAGTTCTGGCCATCACATTTAAAGGGACAGCACACCTTTTAAAATGCCTTTCTTCCATAGGAAATAATGAAGGATAGGGGCACCATCTTTTGGGGCTCATAGAATTGGACCCTCTGGTCCAATCATTTTGAAACTTGGGGGGTATTTTGGGGAGAGGCACTAGATGCTATACTACAAATTTGGTGCCTCTACCTCAAAAAATAGACCCCCCCCAGAGCCCCCAATACCCACAGATGAATTCCCTATTATTCCCTATGGGAATCGTTCTCCATAGGGAATAATAGAGTGCCCAGTAGACATTGCCCTCCCCCCCACGCTTTCTAAAGGGGGGAGGGCCTCCAAACCAGGGAATCCCCTGCCCCCTCCCTCTCTCTCACACACAAATACTTACCAGATCTTCTTCCGGAGAACTCTTGCTGTGAAAACGAAAGCAAAAAAAAAGGGAGGGGCCATTCTCCCAAGCCCTTCCTGCTTCCTGCCCAGCCTTAAAGGGGCATACATTTTACAAACAGCTCAGGAGCTCTATAATAACATGAAGCCTACAGGTATGTTCTCCCCCCCTCCACCCCCCGCTTCCCAATTTTTGAAGAGCGGGAGATGAGGCTGCGAACTCAGGGGTCTCCCGCCAGAGCGGGAGGTTTGGGAAGCCTAATGCTAAGTCTCACACAATTAAAGTTCTTTAATGTAAGGTCTGGATCCATGTGTGTTAATATTTGGATGAGTTTTTATTCTACCAGTCTCTGATCTAAACAGAAGCTTTGTTAAAACTGGATGACAGATTCTTTCTGCTCAAACATCTCTTTTTTTCTTCTTTTCACCTGACTGCACACTTTTATTTGTCATATTCTTTTTGTTTCAGGGAAAACATGTAGTCTTGTAATCTCAGGTGAGCATATTAAACTGATGCTCAAAGATCTTTATGTCTTCCAGCCTTCTTCCAAACAAACTCAAGATGTTGTTATTGAACTATAAAGCCCCTAGCAGTCTGTGTCCAGGGTATTTGAAGACACACCTTCTTCTATATGAACCTGCTCAAAAGTTCAGTCTGGGTGCTCTTCTGTGAGAATTTTAAGTGTGAGGGGCACAGGGGAAAGTGGTGGAGGCTGCAAGATCCTGTGCATGTTTTGTTTTGTTAGGTTTCATCTAAGTTCACATATTCTTCACACATGATTTTTAAAAGCCAAATTTTAGTCAACTGCTCTACATTTGCAATTTTAGCATTTTCACATTGATTCTAATATGTCTTGATATGTAGATTGAATTAGAATTAGTGTGTATTAACTTTTTCTAATAGTTAACATCCATTGAGGAAATATCAACCAACCATGCTGAGTCAATGAGCATGACAGAAGATTCCCCAGAGGTGTAGATTTTGGAGGAAAGCTACTTCTAATTTCCAAACACTTATCAACAGGTGTCTATTTTGAAGTTTGAAAATCTGAAGAGTCTTAAAATGGAAAGGGCATCTTATATTATTGGTTAGGTGGTGTTGGCTGAAAAACAGATCTCACAGTGCACCAAGAACTACTAACTTTTTTTTTTTTTAAAGAGGGAAATTTCCTTTTGAGAATATAAAAGCAGCAACTCCAGGCTATGTTGCGGCTTTTTCCTCCATGATCTCAAAAATCTCTGTCTCTTCGTTGTCTGTCTTGATATCTTTTTTTGGTAATGAATGTTCAGCCTGATAAAGAATTCTGTGAAATTATTGTTATACTTTGACACATTAATTCTAGACACATTTACATTGGAAGGGCTGTGCAAGTGGCAGGAATTTAGGGGCTTTCCTGAGTTCAAAATAAACTAGCTATTTATTTATTATTTATTTATTACTTTACATTTATATCCCGCCCTCTCCGCAAGCGGACTCAGGGCGGCTTACAACATATGTTTACAACATATGTTTAGGAGTATGTGGTCACAAATCCTGTAACTTGCTTTCCTGATACTTAACAGATTCAGGAAATAATAACCAAGAAATATTGCATAGTTAACTGAAACCCGCATTGTACTCATGGGAGGGGTGACATCTGTAAGAGTGCTATGGTTTGAGAAGGATTTTTTAAAAGTCAATCCTTGTGACCACTGGCAATTTACTTTTGGGTCTCTGGACATCTGGGCAAAGAGTTTAGTCTTCAAAACCAGCTGTTTAACACAGCTCAAAGATGGACTCAGACTTCTGCCTTCTGAACTTAATGACATGGAAGCAAAACTCTATCATTAGCACATTTCTATCTCTCCTCCTGTACTCTTGTCTGGAATATAGGATAAGAGAGCTGAGCATATGATAGATCTCTTCAGTACGGAAGTTCTTACGTGCTACTGCAGTCTTTTAATCATTTCTTTTATTCCTTTCACCTAAGTGAGATTTTAGGTTTCATTTATGCTGAAACTTGTCTGTATTGCCATTGTTTCTTTCACAGCAGTTTGGGCTGATTTCCTTTGTAACCACTTTCATTTTATCTCTACATGCTGTTTTTGTTTTCTGGGTTTTAAATAGCTTTCAGTGGTATGTGATTACATTTAAAACTGTGCTTTATGTTAGCTACCAAAGAATATTTCTAAGTGGTGGTAGCAGTCAAAAGCTGGGCTACAAGGCAGAAGGCAAATTATAAATAATAATCATTTAAACCACAACATTATACTGGAATATTTGACAAATATATGTGAGTCTGATAAATACATTTATACAACAATACATTTTTTAAAAAATCTTCAGTTCTCTCTGTAGTTTCCTTAGGGATGTAGCATAAAGATACAGATTCTACAGTGATCTTTGAGCAATATGATGCAAACATTTGGATTGTATTAATTTGGGAATCATGTTTTAAATGATTCATCATTGTGCTTACTGAGCTAATAGCTGAATCATAAATTAAAGATATATGAAATGCTTGGTGACTAACTTTTTATTGAAGCTTTTCAGTATAAAGAAACAGTAAAAAGATATATGAAATGCTAATGAGGTCAGGACATGGCTTGGTGGTAGAGCATATGCTTTGCATGCAGAAGGTCCCAGTTAAGTCCCAAGCATCCCCAATTTGAAAAGGATTGAGTAGTTGGTGATGTGAAAGATTAGTGTCTGAAACCATGGAGAATCTAGTTGGAGAATACTAACCTTGCTAGACTGAGAATGATTTTGCACTAGGCTTGTTCCAGGTGGAGAGCCCTTTCGCTCCTGGAGCTTCTCTCTGTTTTCGCACAAGCTGCTGCAGAGCTGTGAGTTGGTGTGTCGCTTTCCCATGACAAGCATTTTTTGCTTGCTGTGGGAGAATGGCGTGCCAACTTGCAGCACTGTGCGAAAATGGAGAGATGCACTGGGGGCAAAAGGGCTCTCCACCTGGAACAAGCCATAGGGCAAAACTGGTATGATAGTGTCAATGGACCTAGAATGGTATAAATTTGCCTAGGACAGCACTGCAGTAATCCTATTCAGTCATAGGGTTGCAAATGCCCAGTTTTGTGCAGGGGATCCCCTAGTCTGGAGGCCCTCCCCCTGCTTTAGGGTTATCAGAAAGTGGGGTGGGGGTGAATGTCTGCTGGGCTTTCCATTATACCCTATACTTGTCCCCATAGGGTATAATGGAGAATTGATCCATGAGTATCTGGGGCTTTGTGGTTTGGGGGGTTTTTTTTGAGGTAGCATCTGGTGCCTATCCTCAATTTTCAGCATAGCATCTGGTGCCTCTCCTCAACCCCCTCCCCCCAAGTTTCAAAAAGATTGGACTGGGAGTCCAATTCTATGAGCCCCAAAAGAAGGTGCCCCTATCCTCCATTATTTCCAATGATGGGAAGGCATTTTAAAGGAGCATGGTTCCTTTAAATATGATGGCCAGAACTCCCTTTGGAGTTCAATCATGCTTGTCACAGCCTTGTTCTGGCTCCACCCCCCAAAGACTCCTGGCCTCACCCCCAAAGTCCCCAGATATTTCCTGAGGCAGACTTGACAACCCTAATTTAGTACAAGAAAACTTTGTGTTCAAAACCTGGTATAGTCTGCTTTTTTTCTCTCCTTAGCAAGCCCCAAGTGCAAATCATGCTTAGACCAATTTGTTGTGCTTCTGGCTTGGTTTCTGTGTGTCTCAATTTTAAGTATGATTGTTTTGGGGAAGGTATGTGTGTGTGTATGTAAAAATAATAATGGCAGCCTAGCTACCTGAAAAGCAAGCAAGAAATGTTGGAGTCCCAGGACTCCTGCGAAGCTACCTCATACAGAAGCAGACCATTGGTCCCTCAAGGGTCACTATTGTCTTCTCCGACTGGCAGTAGGTCTCCAGGATCACAGGGGGAGGTATGCATGCAAAGCGGACCTCTTCCACAGATCCAAGCCCCTCCTACTCTCCTCTAATGATGGCTTTATATGATATACAGAAGGGTGGCAAAATGCTGAAGAAGCAGCGGGAGTGCACTTCTGATTAAAACCCAAAGCAGGAATTTGGACTCCTTTTTATAAGTGATGCAATTGCAGATCATACACTAGAGGTCACATTTCCATTTTTAACATTACAAAGGCGGAATTAAAGGAGGAAGCATGAGTCACTCATGTTTCTCAGCCACCTCATACTTCAGAACAAGTACTGCTCATATTTGTTGAAGGACATTATATATGTTTTAGGGACACAATTGGCTTGGAGCTGCGACTTGATCAGATTATTACAGATTTTTAGCAATGATTTTTTTTAAAAAAAAATGAGGCATAATCAGAGAAGGTATATTGAAGAAAAAAGCAAGAGAGGTTTTGTATTAAAATGATTATAATCTAGCGGGAAAATGAGATATTGTTCTGGGACTAACAGTGACAGTAACAGATTTAATAGAAAATATTGGTGGAGTTTTACTGGAGCCTGCATTATCAATGGAGGCTCAGATTGCAGCCACTGCCAAGTCAGCCTTTTTCCATCTAAGGCGGGCAAAGCAGTTGACTCCCTTCCTAGAGCGCCAAGATCTGGCAATGGTGCTTCATGCAACGGTCACCTCGAGACTGGATTACTGTAATGCCCTCTGTACGGAACCTGGAAGCTGCAGCTGGTGCAGAACGCAGCGGCTAGACTGTTGCTGGGACTCCCTAAATGGGAGCACATACAGCCTGGGCTGCGCGAACTGCACTGGCTGCCAGTTACATACCGGGTTCGTTACAAAGTGCTGGTCATTACCTTTAAAGCCCTATTTGGTCGAGGACCTGTTTACCTTAGGGACCGTCTCTCCCCATATGAACCCCAGAGAGCACTGAGGTCAGCCGGGAAAAACTTGCTGACTATCCCCGGACCGAGAGAGGTGAAGTTGCAAAGCACCCATAACCGGGCCTTCTCCTCTATAGCCCCGAGCCTATGGAATCAACTTCCAGAGGAAATGCGGGCCCTGCAGGACCTTGAACAGTTCCGCAGGGCCTGCAAGACCATCCTCTTCAGACTGGCTTTCGCTGATGAAAATGGAAATTGCGAAGGAAACCGCCATCAGAAAAAGTAAACATAGCATTAGCACTTTTACTAATTCAATTAATTTAATTTTAAAACTTAACCAGATTTTAATTAAACGCTTATAATGTTTAATGTAATTTTATCCATTTGTATAATCAACCCTGAACTATGTTGTTAGCCGCCCTGAGCCTGCTCCGGCGGGGAGGGCGGGATACAAATAAAATTTGTTGTTGTTGTTGGTGGTGGTCAAGAAGGAATGGCAGTAGAAGTTATACTGGATTTCTGCAGTTAAAATCCTTGACTTTGCCAATTAGGGATAGCAGTTTTCTTGGTAGGGATTCTGGGCACTGTACCTGAAATGCAGAAATTTAGCAGGAAATGTTAAATTCACTGTTAATTTATTTCAGTATCTGGAAAGGTGGGGGCTGAAGTTCTCCTGGAATTGCAACAGATCTCCAGACTGTAGAGATTGGTTCACCTGGATAAGGTTGCCATGTCTATTAGAAAATACCTGCAAATTTTGGGGGTCGATCTGGGAGATGGTGGAGTTTTGGGAGGGATGGGGCTTCAGCATGGTACAATGCCATAGAGCAGGGGTGGCCAACAGTAGCTCTCCAGATGTTTTTTGTCTACAACTCCCATCAGCCCCAGCCAGCATGGCCAATGGCTGCGGCTGATGGGAGTTGTAGACAAAAAACATCTGGAGAGCTACTGTTGGCCACCCCTGCCATAGAGTCTACTCTTCAAAGCAGCCATTTTCTCCAGGGAAGCTGATCTCTGCCAGCTGAAGATCAGTGATAACAGCGGGAGATCTCCAGGCTCCACTTGGAGGCTGGCAACCCTATAGCCTGGAGAAAATAGCAACTTTAAAGGGCAGGTGGTATGGCATCACATCCCTATTGAGTGTCTTCCCCAGGCACTTCCCCCAAATCTTCCAGGAGACTCCCAGTCCAGAGTTGGCACCTTACCAGACAAAAAGCTTCATCTGCTTAGGTTTTGAGGCAGCTGTAAAAAGACACAGAACCCTGACAGAAAAATGGTATATTCTTTGCCCAGCAAAGGGTTTTTTTTAAAAAAAAGCCTATTCTTGATGCCACTCATTTTTCAGCTCTCACTAGTGGTGTGATCTCCCTTCTTGAAGAAGGGCATCCTCTTCATTATTTTCCTTCCTTTTAGCATGGGAAAAAATAGAGAGGAGCATTTGAAACCAATTCAAAAACATCAATTGCTTTTGGAATTCTTGCCAGTAGAATTCAAAGGCTTGGCAAGTAGAAAAGATTAAATTCTGTGCACAAAAGCACTCAAGGCATTACAACAAACACTGACATGTCATTAAAGGCATTTGTAACAATAAAACAAAGAAAATAAATGAATCACAAGGAGTATAGCTTCCCCCACCAGGTATATCCCTGAATTTCACTGAAGAATTGTATGTTACAATATATCAAGAGAAAGAAGCATTTTTGACCAGCATAAATTCTTAAGCATTGGAGTTCAATAAAAGAAAGCTTGTGGTATGAAATACTTCTTGAGGATGGCAGTTCTTGCCCATCCCTTTGTAAACCCAGTGAAAAATATAATACTAATGACTTATGGGCTGGCTTTCTGCTTACAAAAAGAAAACTGAAAGTGGCAGGACCAGATCTACATGTTTTTTAAGGGGGAGGGCAAAATTAAAAAATGATGCCCCCTTTTGGGCCATTCTGTCTTATGGCCCCATAGAATACAATGGACTCCAATTTGGCACCCCCCCTTCGTCGGCACCCAGGGCACCCCCCTCTGCGGCCCCCCCCCCGAAAAAGTGGTAATTGGCCATGCTTCAGGGTCAAAGCTGTAGACATCACTTCTTGGTGCATTCTGCCTAAATAATTTAAACAAGCAAACAAACAACTTGGTGGAGCCAGGATTGACCTTCCCTGGATTTATTTGTATGTTTTTTGCAAGAAAATAAAGTAACACAGGTGCAACAAAAGATCAGTGATGCAATGTTGACCAGGTGGCAACTTCAAAGGTTGTGTACACTATATGTGTCCCAATAACTGTGTAATAAAATAACTGAATCTTGCCATAACATGGCTAAAAACATGTTGCTGTCGCTCTTTGGCACAAAAAAACCCCTTTGTTCTGAGATTCACTCAGAAATGTGTACACTCTCATAAGAAAGTTCCATGATGACTGAATGTGGACTTGCATCTTTAAAAAAGTCTAATGACCATTGATTCATCAGTTGCCATGTGAGGTATTGAAAATACTCCCATCTCACAAAACAAACAAACAAACAAACCCTCAATAAAATAGCTAAATTTCAATATTTAGGTCAGGACTGCATTTGATCTCTATTTTTACTGTAGTCTCTGGGAATTCTACACACAAACCTAATCTGGAGTAGTCATTTGAACATCATGATCTTCCCCACCATGATTGTCTTTCATGACCCAAATTTAATAAATATTTGCAGTTTAACTGGTACTATGAAACAGACATTCTTGTTCTTTTTCCTCTGCCCACAGCTGTGCATAACATGGCATGTTATAAGCTTTCTAGTACTAACTAACAGTATTCATGCCAGGCTAGGTTAGCATCATTCCTCTTACTTAATTATACCTGCAAATAGCTCATAGCTAATAAGTCCTCGGTTGGTGGGGAGGGGCAGAAGAAAAGTCACCATTTGGAATTTCTAAGCAGTGGGCCAAAGTGCTGTGTTCCTCTATGACCACTAGGTGCTGCTGTGGAACCATGTTAAGTTATCCAGAGACCATTACCACAGTAGAAGCAAACATGCCTCTGAATGAGGGTCCCTCCCAAATCGAAGTGCCTTACCACATTAAATCAGATTTCTTCCAAGCAAACATAAGGTGGTGGTTCTAACAACTAATTACTTAATTACCTGTATGTGCTAATGTACGTGTGGAGGCTCAAGCATCAATCTAATAAAGATTAGGGAAAATTTGTCCAGAAGGTAGGTTCCCACCTCCCCACCCCCCGCACAGGCACTTTAATCTATTTATGTTTAAAACACTTGCAAAATTTAGTTAATTTGATACTGGCTATGAAGCACATATCTTGAATATGCTGCTGTGGAAAGTGACATGACCTGTATGCTTTCTGTGCATTCTGATTTAAGAAGGGACCAGTTTGTCTGAGCAGACTTTGGAGGATGGTGGAAGACAGGAGGGCCTGGCGTGACTTTGTCCATGGGGTCGTAAACAGTCGGACTCGACTGTGCAACTGAACAACAACAAAGTTTGTCTGAGATGGCATGTTCTATTGGCAATATGGGGTTCATCTTGGCATGGAAGTATTTTATTTGCACTTTGTTTCTGAGCAGTCTGCAAGTAATGACTGAGAAGAATACATGCGTTTTAATATTTGTATCCTGATCGCTGTAGTTAATATTTTACAGTATTTATTTATTTGAAATAGCACTTCAAGGGGAGAGCAGGGACAACCAGTTCTTACCTCTAAAAGGCCACCAGACTTCTCCCAGATATCTGTCATGAATGCAGCAGATGTTTCAGCATAAGTTTTGAATAATAAATCAACCAATGATGTACAGGCTAGGAGTTAGGATCCACATCAACAGTTCTGACCGAAAGAGTTTATTGCCTTCAAGTAGTAGGTCTAAGGAACTTCCAAAATTATTTTAAAATGCCAGGTCAGAACTATTATGAATAGGACACAGGGGTCTGCATAACTGCATTCTGAGATCAGTACAAGATTTGCCAACTGCATACTGAATATTCTATGGGGAAAGTTATTTGTGAGAAAATGTGCTATATCAGGGGTGGCCAACGGTAGCTCTCCAGATGTTTTTCCCCCTACAACTCCCATCAGCCCCAGCCAGCATAGCCAATGGCTGGGGCTGATGCGAGTTGTAGGCAGAAAACATCTGGAGAGCTACCGTTGGCCTCCCCTGTGCTATATAACTATATTGGGGGTGGGGGGACAGGGGAGGAGGGCCAGTTGTTTACTGTTATGATTACAATCTGCCTGAACTAAGAGACAACTATGTCACACAAATGAATTACCATATTATATATAATTACAGTGATATTTCTCCTTTCTTCCATCACCAAGCTTAACATAGCATACATGGGTTTCTTCAGACCCAGATCAGTTTGACTTTAATAAGAACGTTGCACCGTGGATCCTCCAAATGTTTCCTGGCACTGATATATATTAAGTAGCTATTTTGCACAGATTTTGGTGCCTCATACATTCCCTTAAAAAGCTAGGTACTTTGTTTTGTGCCCTTCGCAGTCTATCACAGTGAGGAAGAGGACAGGACATAAGAGATGATGGGCAGTGTACAATGCAATATGATTGGGATCAGGTAGTGAGCTAGCAAAATGTTAGGAGAAGTAACAGGAATTGAAATGAAGGAGACTCTGAAAATGAGTATGAATTGTGAAATGTGCAGAAGTGTTCATTCTTCTATACTACATTCATGAAAGGCAACCAGAAAAGAAGGATAATTGATTTATATAGAAACCTAATGAATGATAATACATGGAGATTAAATATAGCATTCTTTTATTTGTGAAAAGTAACCTGCAGCATGCCCATATTATATACATAGATTTGAAATGGAACATTCAGTATCATAAATATACCCTAAATGCATCTATGTTTTCCAGGTGTGATGACATCAAAGGACTGACTGTATATATACATCAAACCACATGTCTTTAAGCCAATGCCCATGTATTTTTCTTTTAATTATTATTATTTTGCTGTTTAAGGTATGTGTTAGAGTGGATGCAAAATTCTAACCATAGGTATTTTACCACCCTATACAAGAGCAATGCAATATCACCCACCGTAGATCCAACTCAAGTAATGATATACAGCCACAAGGGCTTATTTGGATCCATATAGGAGATGTAGGTCTGGGAGGTGACAACTGGTGTAGCCTATACTGCTCTTACCACACCTGGTCATACCTCTAGAGCTTTTGTTTCTTCCAACCATTGATATGTGGCTCTGGAAAGATAGGTGAAAGGCACATGTGTTTCCTCCTCCCATGTCAGTGCTGACTGTGAGATTGTTGAGTTCCAGTGGTATTTCATCACACTCACCTGATTAGGGCACCACAACCTCTTGTGCAGTGATGTGCTCCCAAATTCTTCAGAGAAGCAGCAACCCTGTGACAAATAGGCATTTTTCTAGTTAATAAGTTCTCTCTCTGTATTCTTTGTCTTCTCTATGCTGAATTAAAGTTAATTTGCCTCCTCCCAGGAGAACTGGTGTGGCATAATAGTTAGCGTATGAAACACAGACTCCTAAGACACTGGTTTGATTTCTCACTTGCCTGTTCATTCTGAGAAACTCCACAGGAAATTCTAAGGCAGAGGGAAAGTGATACCTTCTGAGGCTCATTCTTTAGGAAGAAATAGAGTCACCACAACATGGTAGCCCCACTCCCAGTCTGAAAATATGGCCTAGATGCAGGGTGCTGGAAAATGTTGAAAGGTACAAGAGATTCTATTGCAGTTATAAGCAATTCAAGCTCAGTTCTTGCAATCATATAACCAGGACTTTTTTTGAGCAGGAAGGCACAGGAACACAGTTCCAGCAGACTTGGCATGAGGGGGTGTGACCTAATATGCAAATTAGTTCCTGCTGGGGGTTTTCTTCAAAAAAGCCCTGTGTGAAACAATGGTGAGGTCAGGGTGTGTGGCCTGATATGCAAATGAGTTTCTGCTGGGCCTTTTCTACAAAAAAAAAGCCCTGCGTATAACTAGTGAGAACAACTACTCATTTTCTTGCTTTTAATTATTTCCCTAGTATTTTTCAAGGGAAAAGAGGCATTTTATTTTCCTTGTCAGTCAAGAAATCTCACTTGACATTTAATAAGGGACGTTTGTTAGAATGTCAGATTGATATGAGCTATTATTACCCTGTACAGGTTGAGGACAGTTACCACTCCTTTTTTTCAGTAATACATTTTCAAACAGACAGCTCTGCATCTTCAGAAAGTTTTACAAATAATTCAAATCCAGCTAATTAATCAATATTCCCTTTTTAAAAAACTTTCTAGAACACACCATGACTATCACAGTTGTCAGTAAATTGCAGCATAGCAGTTAATGGATGTGGTAGAAACCTAGGTAGAAATCAGGAAAGAAATTAGAAGGATTTTATTTTAAGAAATATCACTATGTTACGCATGTGCTTTGGTTATTAGCACTACAGTCGCCTAATGTGTTTATTTATAAAACACTCATTATTTTGGTGCTGTTGTCACATCAGATGTGCAATAATGTCTAGGATGACATTTGTCTTGGATTCAAAGGGCTCATTATCTATCATCTACACATCTATCATATGAAACTAATCACCTGAGGTGGTTGAGCCCAGAGAAAGATTTTTCTACCTTGGAGAGGACTACAATATATTTTCTATTTTCCTGTTTATTTGTTTATCAGCTTTTTACAAAAATACAACATCCTGTCAACAGTTTGTGGCTCAATGGTGGAATATCTGCTTTGCATAGAAAAAGTATTCCAGACAAATTGATTTCCATGGAAATCCAGAGAGAACACACAAATAAAACTTTACTCTTTGGATTTCTGCATGCTTCTTGTATTCTAGTCCAAAATTGGTTGCATAGGCTTAGGCCTCATTGAAATCAGATTCAGGCCAGTGTGATGATTCTCTGGCGCTTCATTCATGTATTTCATGTGGAATCATGTTGCACTGAAATGGTGCTCATTCTCATAGGTGTAAGTGCATAGGGTGCTAGGTTGCTTTGGACTTTGAAGAAGTCTTCAAGATCTGATCACCTACAGAGTTTTATGTCACTGAACCTATTACTAATGATAGTTGAGTGAAATCTTCATTTTAAGAATCAGAGTACTTTCAAATGTCACTTGCTGGTAGGAAATATCTGCAGAAAGCTATTGCTTTCAACCTCTGCTTGTAGGCTTTCTGAAGGAATCTGGTTTACCTAAGTGGGAAATGAGATGCTGAGGGAGAACATTTGCATTCAGGTTGGAGTACAGAAAACTGGGAGATCACTCCTTCAAGTGAGAAACAGGGACAGACAGCTGCTACAAAGTAAAGAAAGAGTTAGTTGAATTAATTTTACTACCACCACCTGCCACTTGTTCTGAAACAATGACAGGCAGAATGGGAGACAAAAATGGCCCTATACCCAGGTTCCCCTCCCCCTTACTATACCTTCCACCTGGTTCATGCCCACACACATTATGTAGGTGAGGGCTGCCAGCTTGTGGCTATGACTTACTTGCTTGCCATTTGTGAGCTGGGGGCCACTAGCTCCTGCGACAGGTGGTGAAGGTTTGTGACAACAGCAGATCCCTCCCCCCTCGTGGGATCTTCAACTTGTACCAGCTCCCATTCACTTTGCATGATGTTAGAGTGGCCCCAACGAGGGAAGTATGTATCCCCAGGCCATTGGCCAACAAGGATTTTTCCTGACAGACTTAATGGCTAATCCATCTCTGAAAAATGAAGTCATTACGTCCTGGAGCTAGAGGAAAGAACATTGACCGTTTTTGCACACAGCTTACCATGGGGTCACATTCCTGTTCTCTCTGCAGCGTCCGTCGGATTTCCCATTATCTGCGCCGAAGTTACAGGAAGTGCTGTGGCTTTTGCGTAGGAAATGTAAACCACTAAAACCCAGTTTACATTTGCTGCGCAAAAGCCGCAGCACTTCCTGTAACTCTGGCGCAGATAATGGGAAATCCAACAGACGCTGCAGAGAGAACAGGAACGTGACCGCGTGGTAAGCTGTGTGTGAAAACGGTCATTCTTTGACAGAAATGCTTGACTTTTTCTGTCATCCTGAGTAGCTAGCCCAAGAGGCCTTCAGGATATGCTAACCTCAAAGCAAAAGAGAAACATAGCACATTCCATTTTTAATAAAGAAATGCATTAATTTCATTTGAAAAGGGGTGATAAAAAAGGCTGAGGAATAAATGCAGATTTCATTGTAAGAATCAACAATCTCTAATTAACCTCCAAGGGCAAAATAGGCAAAATAGAGAAATTAAAACAGAGAAATTAAAAACACAATATAATGGCCCTATATGCCAAAACAATCTGGTGAAACAATCCAGAGCTATTGTCCATACATTTTGGGAAAAGAACAAATCATTTGGGGACTTTTATAATCAGAAAATTGAAATCTGATGTCAAGTTTCCCACTGGCTTTTCAGCTGGAAATTTGGGCTCATTCCTCTGTCCCCTGGTCACCAGGAGGTTCATAAACCAATCAACAGATATGGAGAGACCAGTTCATTGACTATACTGTTAAATAATCTGGTAATAAGACCCACCAGACTTTGGCAATCTCTCTAGAAAGTTATATCCACTCCCACCCCACTGTGGAGACTGTGTGTTAGGAGGACACCCTAAGATTACTAACCAGGTTATTTTGTCTTAGTTACAAAGAAAAGTATAAGGCAGGGTATGTGTTTCTTAGACTGGCACCAGTAATGCTAGACAAGAAGAATCTTTGATCTGGTCCAGCAGGTCTGCTCATACTTTCTGATCTCAATCGTTTCAGTTGAATGGTCAGCCCACAATGTTCTCTAAGAACTTTCCTAGTAGCTGCTATTTTTGGTAAGGAAATAGTAAATGGAGATTGTGACAATCAGGATAATTTCTCTAAACTTTTATGTGCTAACATTAATCTAAAACTGTTCAGTGGGAGCAGTGGAGTTCAAAATCTCAAGACTAGAGCTGCTAGACAGTTGCTTCAGGTTATAAAGTGACTTGAGTTATATAAACAAAATCATGAAAAGATGCTGAGAACATTAAAAAGAACATTCCTTCTTGGAAAAGGATGCCCGTATACATATTTTAAAATAGCATTCGCTTTTCCAATATCTCCCTGTTGATTTGGTTGTAATTCAATTGTTTTCTGATTTTTTTTTTTTTAAAAAAATAGCATTTAAGCTTTTTGCACATTGCTTTGCGAGTCCATTTTGTTAGAAAGGTGACAAAAAGGATATAATACATTCATTGTTATAAATGAACTGTCTTGCACCTCATATAAAAATACTATGCTACGGCAGCATCCACATACTGTTGTATAGTGCATTGTTCTTGTATTACAGTTCTTATTTGGCTCCTGAATTGTTTTGCACACATTGGAAAATTCAGTTGCAAATGATTGCTGATTAGGGTTGCCAAGTCCAATTCAAGTCATATCTGGAGACTTTGGGGGTGGAGCCAGGAGACATTGGGGGCAGAGCCAGGAGCAAGCATACTTCAAGGGAGTTCTGGCCATCACATTTAAAGGGATCACACATCTTTTAAATCCCCTCCCTCCATAGGAAATAATGAAGGATGGGGGCACCTTCTTTTAGGGCTCATAGAATTGGACCCCCTGGTCCAATCTTTTTGAAACTTGGGGGGTATTTTGGGGGAAGGTACTGGATGCTATGCTGAAAATCTAGTGCCTCAACCTCAAAAAACAGTCCCCTCAGAGCCCCAGATACCCGTGGATCAATTCTCCATCATTTCCTATGAGAATAAGACTCCATAGGGAATAATAGAGTTCCCTCCCCCTGTTTTCTCTCTCTCACTCACACACACGCTTAACTGTCTCTGGTGCAAATGGACAGCCATGTTGGTCTGAAGCAGTAGAACAAAGCAGGAGTCTCTGGTGCCTCCACAACGAGGTCTGGAAAGTACAGGGGCTACGCTGCTCTTTTACACACACACTCACTTGTCCGAAAGGAAAGCAAAACAGAGGGGCTGCACTCTCACGAGGTCTGCTGTTGCTAACCCTTCCCCATGAAGTACTTCCTGCTCCAATTTAAAGGCACACACACACATTTTAAAACGACCTGTTTGCAGGTCCTGCCCAAGATCTAGAGGTACAGGGTCGCTGTGGGGGAGGAGCTTCCCTCGCCAGCCAGCTGGCTGGGGTGGGGGGGAAGCCTGTAAAACTGGGGAATCCCCCACTGGGACCTGGGGATTGGGAAGCCTATTGCTGATTTTATTAGCTGGCCATATCAATCCTGGCCAGTCAAACTTCCCACCGCTGATCTTGATAGGCGGAGTCTTTTCCTGCACTGCACAGGGTGGCCAAGGGACTTCCCCTGGTCGCCCTTTACTGCGGGGCCGCGTGGTGCTTTGTTTAAGCACAAGACACTACACTCCTCCCCCCTAGTCTAAGATACATAGTCCTGCAAGTAGGCTGGCGCCCTGCGTTCCCGGGTCGATCGCCGCGGGGTTGCTTGCGGCGCGGAAGCGGGCTCCGGGCAGGGGGCGGCCTCTTGGGGATTCTCCCTCTGTGGCTGATGGGCCGGCTCTGGTTGCAGTTCAGGATTGGCCGGCCTTGGGGAATCGTACGTCGGCAGGCTCGGTGCTGGCGGGGCCGCTTCTGGGGTTTCCGTTGCTGGCTCTCCCTCGCTCATCGCTTCCTCCGCCTCGTGTGGTTCCTCCGGCAAGGTGCAGCGGTGCAGCTGATCAATGTGCCTCCTCAGAACCTGGCCCCCCTCGGTCGCTACTTCATATGATTGGGACCCCGTCACCCTCAGTACCCGGCCGGTTACCCATTCAGGACCGCTTGCGAAGTTCTTCGCATAGACGGGATCGCCCGTAAAGAACCCCTGCACCACTTCCCTGACTTCTGGGGAACCGCGGACGTCAGTGGCTCAGTCCAGGTGCAGCCTGTCTAGCCTGGTAGTCAATTTCCTCCCCATAAGCAGCTCCGCGGGACTGGACCCTGTTGTTGGGTTGGGGGTGATCCTGTTATGGAACAGGAAGGCTGCGAGGTGGTGGTCCCAGTCCCCTTGAACAATGCGACCCAGAGCCTCTTTGGTGGTTCTCACCATGCGTTCGGCCTGGCCGTTGGTGGCTGGATGGAAAGGGGTGGATCTAATGTGTTTTATTAGGTATCTCCTGATGAACTCCCGGAACTCCCGGGAGGTGAATGTGGTGCCGTTGTCCGTGACCAGGGTATTGGGGATCCCGTGCGTGCAAAAGACCCTCCGCAAGGCTCTGACTGCTGCTGCTGAGGAGGTAGACGCTACCGGGATCACCTCTAGCCATTTTGTATCGGCATCGACCAGTATGAAGAATATTTGCCCCTGGTACGGCCCGGCGAAATCTAAGTGGAGACGGGACCACGGCCGCCGGTTGGACTCCCACCAGTGGACTGGTGCGGAGGGCGGATCGGGCCTGGACTCTTAGCAGGGTTGGCACCTTCTCACCCACCCCTCTATCTCCTCATCCATACCTGGCCACCACACGTAGCTTCGTGCCAGGGCTTTCATTCTCACAATCCCCGGGTGGGTTTCATGCAGCGCCTCTAGTACCTGTTTGCGCAGGGGGGGGAACCACCACCCTGCTGCCCCACAGTATGCACCCCTTGTGGGTGGATAGTTCATCCCATCAGGATGTGAACGGCCTAAACTCACTGTCCACCTTGCCCGTGGGCCACCCCCTTCCCACCCAGTCCAAAACTCGTGTGAGGATACGGTCCCTGCCTGTTGCCCGAGCCACCTCAGCGGCATGGAGGGGGCACTCGGGCAGGGACTCCATGAGCAACACCAAGTGGGCCGGGTCTGGGTCCATCGCGGGAAACGGCAGGCGGCTGAGGGCATCCGCGTGCCCCATGGCTTTGCCCGGGCGGTGGACTAGGGTGTAAGTGTAAGAGTTCAGGAATTGGTTCCACCTTAGGACTCGCTGTGACAAAATTTTGGGGGTCTGACGGTCAGGGGCGAGGAGGCCTAGGAGTGGCTTGTGGTCTGTGGTGATGGTGAAACGCCTACCATATAGGTAGTCGTTGAATTTGTGCACCCCCACCACGATTGCCAACGCCTCCTTGTCGATCTGCACGTAGTTGCGCTCCACTGGGGTCAGTGTCCGTGAATAGCACGCCACCGGAACTTCTCTCCCGTCCGGGAGTTGGTGACCCAGAACTGCACCACTCCGTACGGGGAAGCATCGCAAGCCAGAATCAGCAGCAGGCCCTCGTCGAAGTGGTGAAGCACGGCGTTCGAAACAAGGAGGTCTTTCACCGCTTGGAATGCAGCGGCTTGGCGCTTGCCCCAAACCCACAGGGCTTGTTTGTCCAGCAGCCGGTGGAGCAGTTCCGCTATGGCAGCTTTGTGGGGTGAGAACGAATGATAAAAGTTCAACAACCCCAAAAAACTCTGTAGCTCCGCCTTACACGTGGGGGCTGGGGCCTGGACTATGGCCCTGGTCTTTTCCTTCATCGGGTGGATTCCTGCCGCGTCCACGGCAAACCCCAGGAACTCCACCCACGGTACTCCTAGCAAGCATTTTTCTTTTTTGACTTTCAGCCCCGCCACTTGGAAGCAGCGGAGTACCTCTCAGGTGGCAGCTGAACTCTCCTGCGTCAGGGGCGGCGATTAGAACATTGTCAAAAAATGGCTGTACTCCGGGGATCCCTCTAAGAAGAGAGTCCATTATACTCTGGAAAATCCCCGGAGCTACGCTAACCCCAAATTGTAGCCTCCGAACTCTAAAGGCTCCCCGGTGGGTTACAATGGTCTGAGCCTCCGCGGTCTTGGCGTCGACCGGCAATTGCTGGTACGCTTGTGCCAGGTCCAACTTCCCAAAAA
This sequence comes from Heteronotia binoei, assembly GCF_032191835.1. Classification (NCBI taxonomy): domain Eukaryota; kingdom Metazoa; phylum Chordata; class Lepidosauria; order Squamata; family Gekkonidae; genus Heteronotia; species Heteronotia binoei. The sequence goes on from NC_083243.1 coordinate 104,995,658, forward strand.
TTTTGGACCCCGCTAACGCCGCAGGTATGTGGCTGACCACCGGGACAGGGTAGGGGTTGTCCTGGAGCGCTTTGTTGATCGTGCACTTATAGTCAGCGCAGATCCTCACATCCCCATTGGGCTTTACCGGCGTTACTATGGGGGTTTCCCAGGCCACGCAGGACACTGGTTCTAGAACTCCTTGGGCTGTGAGGCGGTCCAGCTCCGCCTCGATTTTTGGTTTCAAGGCGAACGAGACCCTCCTCGCCTTGAGCCGGATCAGTCTGACCATGGGGTCGAGCGGCAGCGTGATGGGCGGCCCTTTGTAACTCCCCAGGGACCCATCGAATACTGTTGGGAACTCTCGGCAGACGTCCTCAAAACTGCTCGCCTGTACCTGCTCCACCCCCACTAACTGGATCCCGAGTGGTTGGAACCAGGCCAGCCCCAATAGGGTGGTGAGCTGGCGCTTTACCACCAGAATATCTAGTGGCCCCCTGAAGTTTCCTCTCTTTACCCATACCCGGGCCCAGCCCACAATGTGTACAGGGTTTTTCTGGAAGTCCCTCAGAACAAAGTCAGCCGGCCTCAGTTGGAGGCGGCGGCGGGGGCACAGTTTCTTTAGGGTTTCCTCCGAAATTATGGAAATGGAAGAACCCGAGTCCACTTCCATGAGGCATGGGTGGCCCTTGAGGAGGACCATCAATTTGACCTTGTCAGGGGCGGAGAGGGGCAAGTTCAATACCTGTAGGCTGGTCGACACTGTCGTGTGGGCCTCGGTGGAGTCGTGATGCACTGTTCTTGGCGGCGGTTTCCGGCGGCTGTTCTTGGCCCGGCAAGCCTGAGCGATATGGCCCATCTTTCCACAGCTTCAGCAGTCCATGTTGCGGTATGGACAATCCCTCCTCTCGTGGGGGTCGCCGCAGCTGGCGCATTTGATGGTGGAGGGTCTTTCCATTGCTCGCTGTCTCGTGGGGGCCCTTGGGTCCGTCCCTTGTGGCCGCCGGGGCTGGAAAACCTCTTTGTCCTCCGGGCCGCCGGGTGCCATCTCTTCCTGGTGGACGGTTTCTCCACGTGGGTGGCTGTATGCTTTGGTGGCTCTCTTGAAGGCCGTCACCTCAATGAAGGCTTGTTGGAGGGTGAGCTCTTCCTTGGCGAAGAGCTTCTGCTGCAGCCTTTCGTCTCGAAGTACCCAGACGAATCGGTCTCTCAGGGCCTCCTCCCGCTTATCGAAAGTGCAGTTCCCTGTGATCTGCAGGAGAGCGGCCAGGTAGACTGCCGCTGTTTCCCCGGGCTTCTGATCCCTCTTGTGGAAGAGGAATCGGCAGGCTACGATGGACGGTTGGGGCGAGAAATGCCCTGTGAGGAGTCTGACGACCTCCCCGTATGTCCTCTCAGTGAGCTTCGCGGGGGCAGAGAGACCGCGTGCGATCTCGAAAGTTGCCTCTCCACAGATGCTCAACAGGACGTCACTCATGAGGTTGTCGTCCGTGATTATGTTGGCCCGCAGGTAGCACTCGGCCCGTTCGGTGTAGGTCTCCCATTGTTCGGGGTGGTCAGGATTGAACTCAACAAGATGGCCCGTTGTTACGCTAGAGTTCGCCATTGTGGCGGTGGGCGTCTCAGTTTCTTGCGGTCCTGCGCCTTCCTCGTCTCCAGCCAGGTCAGGTTCCACTTGGGGAAACCTTCCTAGCTAGATCCCACCGTCGTCACCAGTGTAATGTACTCAGAGACGAGACGTGCTGAAGGCAACATGCTTTAATGGATGGTACATCACAGAACTGGGACACGCGGGCCAGGACCCGCTTTATATACATTTATCCCAGAACAGTCCCCTAGCTGGCCAGCCCAATCCTGGCCAGTCAAACTTCCCGCCGCTGATCTTGATAGGCAGAGTCTTTTCCCGCGCTGCGCAGGGTGACCAAGGGACTTCCCCTCATCGCCCTTTACTGCGGGGCTGCGTGGTGCTTTGTTTAAGCACAAGACACTACACCATTGATTAGTTAACATAGTTAATTGCCCAGCCCGTGAGAGCTGGTCAGGAATAAGAGCATAAAGGTCACATCCCAGCAGGAGCCAGGGTGGAGTTGCCTGATGATGGTAGACATGGGGTGCCTAGTAGAGCCATTTAAATCAAGTAGATAACCCAAATGCAGTTGTCTTGTATCTTCATTTAAGGAGAGCACTGAAGACAACAGAGGAATGATAATGCAATATCAAACTATACAGCCTATGATATATACAAAAATACACAGATGGATATCTGTATCCATGACTTAGGACAGGGCATCAACCATGTGGCCCATGGGCGGTATCCAGTGCACCCAAAGCTTAAATCTCCTTCTCCTGCTTCATTTCCAGGGCTGCTGCTGCTGCTGCAGCCACACTATACCTTGCTTTTCCCTCAGATTATATAATGAAGAATTTAATCTTCTTCAGGAATTCCTCTGCCCAATGACAGCACAGAAATGATTTCTAAATTTTTCTACATCATAAAGAAGATCATTCAGTCTCATTCTTTCAGAAGAATATATTAAAATTTCCCACTCATATATTTTTTAAAAAGTATAGACAATGTCTGTGATGTTAGAAGAGACTGAAGTAGCTATTTGTGTAATTTTCTCAGGCTTTTATAGCTCTAAAGACATCACAGTTCCAAAGTGCCTTTTGTGTCACTCACCAATGATTTGACAGAGGCAGAAAAATTACCTTAAATTTCTCATGATTCTTTAGAGTGGAATTGACTATTGAAATGTGAATTTAAGAACATAAAAGCTCTCAAATTGCAGTTTAAACATTTGGGGTGTAGGATATGCACGTATGAATATGCAGATGCCTCTCATCTTTATCCACATTCATCATGTATCATCTATATGCACTGCACATTGCATTTTACTTAGGCAAACTTGGGCAAGGCGATGCAAATCTTCTTCTCTGGAATTGGTCTACATGCATATCATGGGGGATATACTTAAAGCCCCCTATTTTAATAGACCAATAAACACAGGGCTTTTTTTCTGGAAAAAGAGGTGCTGGAACTCTGAAGAGGGAAATGAAGGAGAAACACACAGATGCCCCTCATTAACTTTTAAATATTTTAAAGAGTGTTTTTTGGTTTCGTCATTTTTTTGTTTCCACAAGGAGGTTCCGGAATTCCATTCCACCATGTTCCCCCATTTTAAAAAGCCATGAATAGATATATTGTTCATGCACTTTTATAATGATCTGAGTATCTTGGATTTTTATTATAAGGGCAGTTTCAATAGTACTGAGAATGAACTATCTTCCTAATTTATTTATGAATTTATTTCTGAATCATACAATTTTTTCAAACAATATTTTAGAAATCTGAGAAATTGCTGGAAGCCAGGACACAATTAAGAGTGAGAAGAGGCTGAGCTTTATTTGGCTTTGTATTCTGAAGCACAGGAGTTTATCAACTTCACCGCTTATAATTTTTTGTAGGTTGAATGTTCTAATTTCATTGTAAAATCCAATGCTAAGAACTTGATAGCTCATGAACATAACAACATAAGAGAAGCCATGTTGGATCAGGCCAATGGCCCATCCAGTCCAACACTCTGTGTCACACAGTGGCCAAAAATTTATATATACACACACACACACACACACACAAACTATGGCTAATAGCAACTGATGGACCTCTTCTCCATATTTTTATCTAACCCCCTCTTGAAGCTGGCTATGCTTGTAGCTGCTACTACCTCCTGTGGCAGTGAATTCCACATGTTAATCACCCTTTGGGTGAAGAAGTACCTCCTTTTATCCGTTCTAACCCAACTGCTCAGCAATTTCATCGAATGCCCATGAGTTCTTGTATTGTGAGAAAGGGAGAAAAGTACTTCTTTCTCTACCTTCTCCATCCCATGCATAATCTTGTAAACCTCTATGAAAGCACATACGTGCCACAAATTTTGTCAGCTTTTAAGATGCTACTGGACTCTTGCTCTTTTCTACTGCTACAGACAGACATGGCTATGGACAGACATCTTGATCTAGTCTGTTCTATTGTCATCTCTCATCCCCTGAATACTGTTCAATGATACATTTCTCAAGGACCATTCCAATTGTCACCTGCATACTGTTGTAATTAATGTAATTTTTTCTTTAACATGTTATTTTATTTTGATTAAAAAGTTTAGCATTTAGAGCAGGGGTGTTGAACTCATTTGTTATGAGGCCCAAATATGATGTAAATGAGACCTTGTTTGGCTGGGTCATGTGTCTCATAAAATGTAATGCCAGGTGGCAGAGATGTAAACTTTATAAAGGACACAGACAAACAAAATTAAATACTTTTTAAAACTTAAAATAAAATGTGCTTAAAACATTAGCACTCTTACAATAGTTTGATCATTTAACAGTCTCTGATAACTGACACTTCTTCCTCTCAATTATTGCATCAAAATCTGGAGACAATGTCTGTGTCATAGCAATCCTGAGTGTATTGTTCAGGTTTGTATCTGTAAGTTGCAAACCTACTTTTGATATATTGACATTCATTACAGAAATCTCATGGATAATGTTCTAAGTCTATGACCCAGGGGGAAACTTGAAACGGCTAGGCACTGTGAGCTTTTGTACATAAGTTGCTTTATGTGCTGGTCAAGAACATGTGAAGGCACCATGGCACAGTCTGAGGGCTATATGTTTGTCTACAAAACTATAGTCTTCCCCAGAGAAATAACTACAACTCCTAGGAGGCAGTGCAAGAATAGAGAGACAGCCATGTATAGTGATCAGTATCAGCCTATTGTCAGGGAAGTCTTAGTTCAAAAGTCCCATTTATTCAAGAGAAATTGAAGGAAAATTTGAAATGTGAAAGAAATATCCTGGGTGAACTTGGTCTGGACACACACTCTCAGCCTAATCCACCTCAAAGGCTTGTTGTTATTCCTCATCTAAGTAATTCATATACTTTCCTACTGAGATAGACTGGATCATAAGGGCATGAATACAGTGATAAAGCGGAGGCAAACCCAGTTGCACCCAGGAGAACCCTGGCATAACAAACCCAACAAAATACACACAAAGAAACCCTCTCTGTAGCAAGGCAAAAAGCTCATACCTTGAATAAAACTTTGTTGGTCTTAATGATACTTTGTATCTCTCCCGTGTGACTGATGGAACTGGGCAAATAGGGTTGCCAGGTCTGTGTTGGAAAATACCTGTAGACTTTGGGGCTAGATCTGAGAGCAGGTGGGGTTTGGTGAGGGATCTCTGGGCCCCACCTGGAGGCTGGCAACCCTATAGGCAAAGTAAGGGAATAAAGAGGGGGAGCAGCCTCAGCCAATGGAAGGGCTAGAGGCTTAGCTCAGTAGCAATTGAGAGAGCCTAGGAAAGCAAACTTTCTTGTTCTGTAGCTCCTATGCAATTGAGAGGGCCTAGATCCTCATGATCTTTGCTTTGGATCCTCCCCAAACTCACTATCCAGTCACATATCATCTCCATGGGCAGAGTTTGCACCCTAGAAACCGTGGATTCACAATTTCTGTGGTGCAAACAATGCCCATGGACATGATATAAGAATTGGTGAGCTTTGGGGGATCCAAAGCAAAAATCATGGGGATCCATGAGGATCTCTGGTTCCAAACCAAGTTTTTGCTCTAGGGTGTTGCCAAGAAACTATGGATCCATGATTTCTATGGTGCAAACTCTGCCCATGGACATGATATGTGATTGGATGGTGAGCTTGGAGGAATCCAAAGCAAAAATCTTGAGGATGCATGAGGATCCGTGGTTCAAAATCACATTTTTTGTCCATGGTGCTGCCACGAAGCTGTGGGTCCATGATTTCTGTGGTGCAAACTCTGTCCATGGACATGATATGTGATTGGATGGTGAGCTCGGGGGGATTCAAAGCAAAAATCATGAGGATCCATGAGGATCCATGGTTCAAAATCACATTTTTTGTCCATGGTGCTACCACGAAGCTGTGGATCCATGATTTCTGTGGTGCAAACCCTGCCCATGGACATGATATAAGATCTGAAGGTGAGCTGGGGGGGGGGGGATCCAAAGCAAAAATCATGAGGATCTATGAGCATCCATGCTTTGGAACCCTGTTTTTGCACTGGTGAGGTGCCACGAATTCGTGGAGGCATGATTTTTGTGGTCCTTCCTAAGACAGGATCTACAGAACATAAGAACATAAGAGAAGCCATGTTGGATCAGGCCAATGGCCCATCCAGTTTAACACTCTGTGTCACACAGTGGTCAAAAAAAAAGAGGAGGTTCACAAGTGGGGCTAAAAGCCCTTCCACTTTGCCTCCTCCCAAGCACCAAGAATACAGAGCATCACTGCCCCAGACAGTTCCAATAATACGCTGTGGCTAATAGCCACTGATGGACCTCTGCTCCATATGTTGATCCAATCCCCTCTTGAAGCTGGCTATGCTTGTAGCCACCACCACGTCCCGTAGCAGTGAATTCCACATGTTAATCACCCTTTAGTACTTCCTTTTATCCATTCTAATCCGACTGCTCAGCAATTTCAATGAATGCCCACAAGTTCTTATATTGTGAGAAAGGGAGAAAAGTACTTATTTCTCTACTTTTTCCATCCCATGCATAATCTTGTAAACCTCTATCATGTCACCCCGCAGTCGACATTTCTCCAAGCTAAAGAGCCCCAAGCGTTTTAACCTTTCTTCATAGGGAAGGTGTTCCAAACCTTTAATCATTCTAGTTGCCCTTTTCTGGACTTTTTCCAATGCTATAAAATCCTTTTTTGAGGTGCGGTGACCAGAATTGTACACAGTATTCCAAATGAGACAGCACCATCGATTTATACAGGGGCATTATGATACTTGCTGATTTGTTTTCAATTCCCTTCCTAATAATTCCCAGCATAATAACAGTGTTTTGATTTCATTTCAATGTAAAATCATATGAATTCATGAAGATCTGTGTAGATCCAACTTTTACCCAGACTCAGTTTTTAGAGTACCCAGTTGCAAACATTTTGTATTTTCGCTTACTTGTCCCTTGCAATCTTTAGCTCTTCCCCCTTTCTCCCTCTTTGCCAAAATGTAACCTCCTCAGTTGGGGCAGAGACTTGCCTTATGTTAGTCTGTACAGCGTCCTATACAGGAACAAAATTATGAATATTATTACCAGCTCTTTTTCAAGGTGAGAAGCTCTCTAAATTTTATACTGGCTTGTAAGAAAGTCCCACTGAATTTAATGAGACTAGAGGAGAGGGGACCTAAAATTGCAGCTGAGAGTCCTGAACCTTTACTCAGAAGTGAGTTCCACATAGCTCAGCATTTAGTATCAAGTATGTATGCTTGGGACTGTGGCCATCTTTGCTGCAGATCCCAAACAATTTATGCACTTAAAGAAATGCAAACAGCCGTCAGATCCCTGGAAAGAAATGCATGCCATATTGAGAAGGGAAAACCAACCTGGGTTTTTCTTTTACTGTTCAGGTGAATATCCTGTGAATTTAGGGGGAGATATTTGTGAGTTTCCTGCATTGTGCAGGGAGTTGTACTAGATGACCCTGGAGATCCCTTCCAATTCTAGGATTCTTTGATTATAGGTTCCTATCCTTTCGCCACTGCTGCACAACTCTAGAGAAGGGAATTTAAACTTTAAACCCTTTTTCTGGTGTGGCGCTGCAGAGAGGCGCACAAAGCTCAAAACGCTCTAGGGCCAGCCCTGCTGAGGTTTCCCCTCCCCATACAAACACCCGATGGGGTGTTTAAATGGAGTGTGTGTGTCAGATTGCCCACGGGTCCCTTCATTTTTTGAGTGGGGGTGCCATTTTTTTGATCCCCCCCCCTCAAAAAAAAAGTATATCCGGCCCTGCCTTTGGTTGTAATTTTTTTGGATTTATGATAAATGTTAACTTGAAAATGATGTTACCTTTAATGCTTTTTAAACAATTTCACAATTGTTTGAAGGCCCCAAGGGAGCTGTAATCTATTGACTTTAATCTCCTCCCCCCAAACTCTCCAATTGGAAAATATAACTGAGGAGATGGATGTACGTAGCCAGGCACTTGGATGATTTCTTTTCTAAACACATAGAACTTTGAATTCAAGAACTGGCAGAGACACAAAAACCAGTAATAATAGAAGAAACAGAGTAAGAATAGATAATGGCAATAGCCATAGAAGATAAAATCCTAATATAGTAGATTTGGAGATTTCCATAAAGATCTTTGAGTCAAAGAGCAGAGTTAGCTGTCAGTGTTAGGAAAAACAACATAGCAAGCAAAGCTCAGAGCAAAGTGGTTGGCTTCTGCCCATGAAAGGACTGTACTTTACTGTATGTCCTTCATATTTTAACAATATATCTATATTATTGCCATGGCTTGTGACCCTAGACACTACTAAGGGGTTAATTTGTTGCAATGGTGGAAGGAAAGATACCTAGAACTCCATGCTGAACTATATTTTGTAGTGCTTATAGTTAGTTGTCTTTTCTTATAGCACTCTGGTCAAACCTACTTCATCTTTGGAATATAGCTTCGTCCAGCTTAGCAAAAGACTGAACATTACAGCTTGAGAACATTCAGTGCTGTGAGAAACACTGTCATTACATTTTTCATTGCTGGGCAAGCTGTCCCAAAATTCAAAATGTAATCACTGCTCCTTTCTACAAAGAATATTTAGTAGGATTGCTTAATTCTGCTCTGGCAGAAAGGACAGCTTGTCATAGTGGCTTACAAACTGCTCTAGAACTTGTTTCTAAATGCGGCAGTCATGCATGTAGCTAGGCTGTGTCAAGCATTGTTTATTCTTTTCTGATGGTAGCTACCAAAATATAGAAATGTTACTAACCATGAATAAAACCTAGGCACATCAAAGTAGAGAACTCTTTCCGCTTTTACTAACAAATTCAGGAATACACTCTTTGAAGATAAAACCTCCTGGGACCAATTCCCAGGCCAGCCAGGCTTGGACCCAGGAAGCGCCAGCCATAATAGAGATAAGGAAGTTACAGTGTGAAGTTTCACATGTGAATGCAGAATGGTTTAGAGAATGTAGAATTGTTTATAGAATCCTTTGATGTGCCATCTTTAAGTATGTATCTCACTGTTACACTGTATCAGTTCCAATACCCAGCTCGGCTGAGCCACATGGATTATCAATAAACCAAACTTTGTATCAAAAACCAAGGACTGGTTATTTTGAAATCTAATGCTTGACATTCTGCTTAAATCTCATTGAAGTTGATGGGATTCAAGAAGTTTATATGCAGGATTGCTGCCTGAGGCAGCTCTTCTAAACAACTTTTTTTTTAAAGCAGACACTTCTGTAATCAGTAGAAATAACTTCAAAGTTAGCATGCACAGGACAGAACAGAATTGTAAATAATGCATGGCTGTGAGAGAGTTCCTGTTAATTTTCCTACAACCTATTTATCAACATTTCATATTTAAACCTCGGCCCACTTTTCTCTGCAAATGCCCTTGCAGCACATTTAGTCTGCATGACACATAATATATTGATTTTAATGTATGTAAAAATTCTCAGTGAATGAACATTGCAAAAAATGTGTGGTTTGTCATATCTTTTTTCTTCAATCTGTGAGTGCTTTTTAATGAATTATTTCTAAGACTATTGCCAGTGTTCCCTTTAAGCTGAGTTAGTGTGAGCTAGCTCACAAATTTTAGCCTCCAGCTCACACATTTTTGTCTTAGCTCAGAAAGGATGACCCCAGGGCACAATAATTTTTGCAGTAGCTCACAACTTTAATGCCAGTAGCTCACAAATTAGAATTTTTGCTCTCAAGACTCTGCAGCTTAGAGGGAACATTGACAATTACCCAAACAGATGATCCAGTAAGATCCTCAAAGTGCTGAAGATGAAATTAAGCAAATAAAGAATTTGTGGGAGAAAAGAGACTCCTCTCAGTGGCTTTTCCCCATTAATTAACTTCATCACTTTCCTGCTTGTATTCTGCTGTTTCCAGTAATATTTCTGATGCTGAGTTGAACAAACATTCCCTTTCTGGATACCCTGTCTAGCTCAACCCATGCACTCTTGCAGGTCAGCCCTGTTGTAGCAGTTTGTTTGGCTTTCTTTGTTGTGGCAGGCCTCTTTAAGGGGATTTGGTTTTTCTCTGAGCCTGTTAAGTGTCAAGATGCTGAAGGGAAGTTGAAAAGAGCTCTGGAGTCCCTAGTGGTGACAGAGGGAGAACACAAATAGCTCTTTTTCCCCTTTCACTCACAAGCAAAGTGTCTGAAAGAAAAGACAGCAGCTGCACCATGGTGAATGCTAACAAGCAGTTGGTAGGCCATCAAGATGCTGATGCTGATGCATTTTTGATGCTGTTTACTAATTCTGACATGGTGGTTTTGCCACTTTAGATTCTGAGCTGCTGTTTTGTGTCACATTTGCAATAAGTTTCCTTAGCAGAGTTCTTTTGTCCTTCAAGTTCTCAACGGAAATATAAAGAAATGCCTTTTTATGAAAAGCAATGGTTTGACTGGAGAATAGTGAGTAAATAGGTTACTCCCCCCCCTTTTTTCCCTTAAAAACAAAAATCCTTTCTCTTAAGCTGAAATTCTTCTTTAATTAGAATGTCTGGAGTGGTGTTTTCTAAGGGCTTATAGATTCTGTATGCTGTGAAGCCTTGAAAACTACAATAAAACCAGTTGGAATGTTTGCCAGAAGATCTATGTATGTATCTAAATAGCAGTTGTTGGGGAGGGGGAATTAAAATTGAGGCCATAGTGCCAGTGGAGGGGAGGGGGTAACGTTTCTGCTGTGACACTTTATAAAATCTGAGGTCTTCCCCTCACAGTTCCTATTTGCAAAGTTGGAGTCCAGTAGAACCTTTAAGACCAACAAAGTTTAATTCAGAATGTAAACTTTCATGCACATGCACACTTCATCAGTCTATGAAATGGGATACAATGAGCAGTGCTAAATATAGCTGGTGGGTAGTGGTTAAGTATGCAAAGTAGTACAAAGTTAGAATCCAATAGGAAAAGAAACATACTGTCAATCTTCATACTGCCTTTGGGAAGGTAAAAGCCTCCAGTAGGAAGTATTTTATAGGCCTCAGTCCCAATAGTTAACCTACCTCCCCTATGGACCCATGTGTGTGGTATTTAGCAATAAACATGTGCTAGAGATCTGTTCATGAGTCTTCAAGAGTCTTGCATGGTTTGATTGTGAGTACCACTTTTCTTTCTAGTTTCTTCTCAGTGATGTATATATAAGATTATTTTGAAATAGCTCATGTTCTTTTTCGTAAATTGCCTTTGAGGGGAAAATGTATTGATCTTATTTTTCCTGTTTTGCTTGTTGTGATTCTTGCATTCAGTGATATGGGACTGTTGGCTATAAAAGCCCCCATCAGTCTTAATGTTGCTGTAGGAAACTTGAAACATCACCAGTAATTTATGATGTAATGCAGAATTCAAAGCTTTGTTTAGGCATCTACTTTCCTGCAACTAATTTGGTTAAGTTCATGCAGATTTGAATTGTACAAGAAGGCATTTCATTAGGGGGTATGTACCAGATTTGTGGTCCTCTGAAAGGAGAATAGTTACACACAGGGGTCGTTTTGTAGAAAAATAGGTGGTGGAGCTCATCCAGGGATTGTTATGCAGCTGCACCTACTATTCAATGGACAAGGAGGTGGAACTCTCAGAAGGAGGAGGAGGAACTCTCAGAAAGGTTCAGGAGCTGTGCTCCTGTGAGCTCCCACTGAATCTGAGGCCTGGTTACACAGATTAACTTTTAAAGTTGTTAAAAATCACCTGTGAATTGCATCCAGCTTTTATTCTACTCTTCAAGTGATGAGCAACGTAAAGTCCTTGGAATATATTCAGCCCTTCCCCCTCAACACATGATTTTACCTTGAAAAGCTGTATCCTCCCAAAGCAGAAGAAGAAGAAGAATATATTGGATTTATATCCCGCCCTCCACTCCAAAGAGTCTCAGAGCGACTCACAATCTCCTTTACCTTTCTCCCCCACAACAGACACCCTGTGAGGTGGGTGGGGCTGGAGAGGGATCTCACAGCAGCTGCCCTTTCAAGGACAACCTCTGCCAGAGCTATGGCTGACCCAAGGCCATGCTAGCAGGTGCAAGTTGAGGAGTTGGGAATCAAACCTGGTTCTCCCAGATAAGAGTCCGCACACTTAACCACTACATCAAACTGGCTCTCATTATGAATGATTCAATGTACAGTAGTAGTTTTAGCTAGCCAAGAAAACTTTGGTGGACCAGATTCTGCCTGTAAACTTAATGGTATAATAGACTAGTCACTCTTTTGGCCTCACCTAATCTACTGGTATGCCCATGAACTCTGTTGCTGCACTACTGGTTAGTAGGTTGTTGTAGTGGCAGAGTTAAAGTCTGTGATTTACAGCTTGAGCTTTTCCTTGAAACTCATCTGTTTCTAGCAAAAATGGATACAGTTGGGTAGGGGAAGATTTGTCATATTGTAACACATCTGCAGATTTATTTATTCTTGCAGCTTTCCTCTGAGTAAAAAACAGCTGAATTGGTGGCAATGGAATTTTGCAGGCGTTAAAGAAAAGTGACATGAACCGTCTATATGTATAATAGTTGAAAAAGCACTTTCTGAGCTGTCTCAGCACAAGGTGATTGGCCATCTGTGTCTCCTGCTGAAATGACAAGCCAATGAAGCTCAGCTTTTGAGTAGCATTTTCTACAAACAGGTTCCCTTTCCACTTCCAAAAGTCCAGCAGGAATTACTTGATGTGTCAATTCAAACAAGCAAATTTGGGCATAATATGTCACAAGGTGGTAGTGTTGTTTAAAGACTAACTTACTTTGGCATGCTACTCTAGCATGTGACATCCAGAAAATAGACAGCATTCTGATGAAATGATACATACTGAGAACAGAATCTGTATTTGTAATCATAGTCTGTTGCAGCCAAATACATGTACTTAAATAAATAATATATTGTGTCATAAGATTATATGGAATTTGATTGCATTCTTTGTGAAAAAAGGGAGTTGTAGGCACCCAAGCATTGTTCAGTGATAAGGTCTTATAAGAAATATATTGTCATTGGAAATAAAGTCTGGATTGATTTATTAGACAGAACCTTATTTATTAGACAGAACCTAATTTATAGTCATGCCAGTTTAAGATGCCCAAGCTTTCTTGAAATGGGCTTCCATTAGAGTTCAGCCGCTGTTCCCCTTTCTCTGGTAATGCCATCACATTCTGTAACTCACTCCTAATATCAGTTTTACTTTGTTTTTAATTGAGTCAAAGTTCCTTGGCCTGAAAACATCCTTCTGCCAACATTTGGAGCATATTGGTCATAGTGGCACATATCACTCACATACCTAATAAGTGGTTATGATTTCAGCCACAGAGAGGCTGCCTGTATTACTACTTCTCCCTTTCCATCATCCCTCCCCATATTAGATAAAATAGCAAGAAGAGATGAGAGTGAGTGTGCTTTTGTGTCACCTGCATAGCCTTGGAGGGGAAAGAAGCAGAGCAACTTTTCTACTTCCAGCTCTCTTCCCTTTTCATTCTGAGGCAAATGGAGTGGTATCCTGAACAGTTTCAACTGAGTATAAATGATTCTCCATTTTTATGTTCCTGGAAACTGGATTTTAAGTATAAATGCCATGTTTTAATTTGTCAAATAGTGTAGGTGGAGAATTTGTATTGTTGTTCAAAGTGGTCTACTGACATGGGAAAGTTTGAAATGTAGGGTAGCATGATTCAGTCCTGTGGAAAATGTGTGATGTCTAGCAATCCAGGAATCTGCCCTTATGAAATATAAATCATTTAATGCAGGGCTGTCAAACATGCGGCCTGGGGCTGAATCAGGCCCCCAGAGGGCTCCTATTGAGCCCCCGAGCAACAGGCTTTCATCTGTTTCCTTCTGCCTCACTTATTTCCTTCTGCATAACAGCTTGCTTTGCCAGGCTTGTTCAATTGCACAGGAGCTACAGAGCAAAACCTATATTTTCTCCATTGACTGAGGCTCCTCCCTTGAGGAGGAAGCGGGGGAGGGAGAGCTTGCTTTACCAGGCTTTCTCAATCCCACAGCAGAGCTACTGAGCCAAGCCTCTCTTCCTTCTATTGGCTGAGACTCCTCCCCCTCCTGGTCCCCTGGGGAAGGAAGGAAAGAGCCAAAGCTTCCTTTGCCCAGATCCCTGGATACCATGGGAGAGATACAAAGAAAGCACCATTAAGATCAACAAGTACTATTGTTTTAAGTTCGTTTTATTTTAAGTTTTTTTTTAAAAAAAATCTTTAATTGTGTTTGTCAGTGTGCTGTATAAAGTTTATACCTCTGCTACCTGGCATTGCATTTTATGGCACACATGGCTTGACCCAACAAGGTCTCACTTATGTCAGATCCGGCCCTCATAACAAATGAGTTCAACACCACTGATTTAATGGGATTGAGTGGGATCGTTGGAAAAGTATGCCTTTGGTGAATGCAATGGATCCTGAGTCAGTTAATCACATTTCTATATAGCTAAAGCTGATTGTTTATAGTACTCCTAACAAAGGTTGCCAAGTCCAATAAGAAATGTCTGGGGACTTTGGGGTGGAGCCAGGTTGTGACAAGCATAATTGAACTCCAAAGGGAGTTCTGGCCATCACACACCTTTTAAATGCCTTCCTTCCATTGAAAATAATGAAGGATAGGGGCACATTTTTTGGGGGCTCATAGAATTGGACCCCCTGGTCCTGGAGCCCCAGATATCCACAGATCAATTCTCCATTGTACCCTATGGGAATCGGTCTCCATAGGGAATAATGAAGTGCCCAGCAGACATTCCCACCCCCTGCTTTCTGATTGCCCTGAAGCAGGGGGAGGGTCTCCAAACCGGGGGATCCCCTGCCCCCACCTGGGATTGGCAACCCTTCTCCTAGCCTTTGTTGCCAACCACTTTGTAACAAAGCCAACATCACTCCAGTTCGAAAGTGCTGTCAAGTTACAGCTGATTTATAGCAACCCCATAGGGTTTTCATGGCAAGACATAAACAGAGGTGGTTTGCCATTGTCTTCCTCTGAATAGGACTTTCTTGGTGGTCTCCCCTCCCAGTACTAACTAGGGCTGGCGCCGCTTAGCTTCTGAGATTTGAGGAGTAGCCTGGGCCATCCAGGCAGAGCCCAACACAAGCAGAAGCTACCATTTTGAAGTCTCCACAGACTTTAAAAGCTTTTTTTTTTCCTGCCTGAAGAATGCTGGGCATAAATGTTACTTTATTTATTTATTTATTTATTTATTTATTTATTTATTTATTTATTTATTTATTTATTACTTTGCATTTATATCCCGCCCTCTCCGCAAGCGGACTCAGGGCGGCTTACAGTATCATAAAAACAATCATTCCATAGAACATATAAAACCATAGTACATTTATCAGTTTAAAACTATTATGCTATCATGCTTTCAGACCAATGACAGAGAGAAGTATGTAGATTATGTGTTTACCAGATAGTGATGACTGACCCTTAGCTGGGCAAGGCTGTTTTCCTAATCCCTGATAATGTATGCCTGTTTTTTTTCTTGCTTAAACCATATCATGCCAATTACTGTTCACTTGTACTTTGGGTGAGAAACTGGACAGGGGGTTGATTGAGCAGACTGTTCTTATTGATGGATTTATGCTCCTGGTTTATTTAATCTAGACTTCATTAAATTTGTTTTTTTCCATTTGTCTGATTCTGTGACTGCTTCTTTAAAATAATGAGGCCTTCTTAGATATCTTCCCATTATATTTAGATAGTAAATAAATATTGGGCCCCAAGGTAGATTATACACAATTACTCTATTGGTGTTTGTGGATTATTGTCTAGAACAATAGGCATTTTGGTCAAGACATTTAATATGTGTTTGATGTCTATTTTGCTAATACAGTCAGGTTATCGAAATTATTCAGCCCCTTCCCACCTGCGCTGCCTTACAACAGCATTAGGGCGGGGGGCCACTTTTGCCTCCCCGGACGGAGTCAAGGAAGACAGTCCTTGCCCATCAGGGGATGTGAGGGGGTGCGGTTCAGGGCTTTATAAGCCCGGACACGCCTCCTCTGGCGCAGTTGCATCGGGGCTTTTTGCGGCCCACCCTTCCTCTCTACAATAGTACAGGCTCATCCGGTTGCCATGTTGTGCGGGGCCAGGTAGGAATTTTTTCATCTCAATTGATCGGCTCTGGTTGGGATGTTTTTCGCCTACCTTGTACTGTTTGCAATGTTTTAGTTTGTTAAATGTTTATTGGTAACTTTTTTAGCAGGAATTTATGGGCTAGTTAGGCAACTGGTGAGCGCTCTCGGTTTATTCCCTGTTTCTGGGAATGTGGTGGGATGGAACGGCAGATGGGCTGTATGGCTCTCTGCCGGGATGCCTGCTATCGGGTTCCCTTCTCTGGCAGGCTGCTCTGGAATATGGGGCCTGGCCTATGGAGGGTATACCTGACTTTTGCTGGCCTGGCATTAGCCGGTACTAATTTGGCTAATGCTGGGGGCTGGGTGGCTCGCCCCGCCGGACAGGGAAGGGTCACGGGTTTCCTTGGCCTGTCCAGCTAGTTAGGTTGCCCCATGCCATGTTTTGCTTCAATAAAGTTGCCCTGTTTATTTACCCAATATATTGGTTTGTCTCGTTCTTCTGACTGGGGAGGCAAATGTCTTACTGCCTACGTCACCAGAATATGACTTTTAACTGATGCAGCAATTTACCCTTTGTTGGCTTCATTTTTCTTCTTCACTGTTATATGGAAGTAATTTCTTGTGTGATGGGAAATATGTTTGCAGCCTTCTTAGAAGGCAATCTTTTCTTTTTATTATGAGAAGTTCATAAATTTCTTCAAAATGTCACACTGACTGCAGAAGGGATTCAGAGCATTGCGCAAAGAGCTAAAGGCAGGGTAGGAGTAAAAGTTTAACACTCAGTCTTGATCATTTGTGTTTAATCGCTCAATAATAATCTGAAACATTGTGTGTCCCCTTCCTGTTAATTAATGTGGCTTTCCTTTCAGTTCTAGGGAAAAACAATAATAGAATGATTATGTTCTGCTTTGGGTTTTTTCCTTTTTTTCTCAAAAGGATCTAATTTTTAGTAAATAATGTCACATCTTGGAAGTTACACTGGATGTTTGTATGTGCACTTAAGTGTGGCCCAGCGAAATCATGGCATCTTTGTAATTTCCTTCCAATGAGTATTTGCAGCCTCCAACAGTTCCTCCTGTAAGACAAGATACCATCATGATATTTTATTCACTTTTGAAATAGTTATTGCTGACAGGAACCCACAGTACAGTGAATTTTACAAATTATTTCAGAAAAATGCAAGACTTGCTGTAAGCCACTTGAGTTTTTTGATTGGTTGAAGGGCTCCTTCCAGGACTGGCTTGAATACAGAGAGCAAGAATATTAATGAAAGCTTTGTTGTTTTTAGTATAGATGACTATCAATTATATTAAGTTTGCAGACTCTGGATTCTTAAGTCAAGAACAGGTAGAGATGCACTCAGCTTTGTCACTTTTTTGTTAGTGAACATGGCATGAGATGGAGGGGCACTCACTTCATCCATTTAATGTTTAATAATTATCAATTCTAATATTATTATTCTGCTTTTCTCTCAAATGGGAGAAAATCCTATGATAATATGGGCTTTCCAAACCATATCTACCAATGTAGCAAAATATAGGCGCTTGCCACAAAACTGTTAATATTAATTGCTCCACATAGGTTTCTTGACAATGACCATCTCGGGCTTCTGATTTTGTTAAATTGCAGGAAATTGCAAAGCCCAACCTATGAAATTACTATGAAAAGCCACATTATTGCCCTAATCAATATGTCATGCTATTTTATTTTTGGATCCTTTAAAGACACCTATAAAATCATAAAGATATATATATAAAAATAGAGTCCTGCTGGGAAAAAAGCTGGACCCCAGCTGACTTCATCAGATGTGTTGTGCTGTAATATGTTAGCATTAACATGCAACTGAGCTCTTTGCTATGTTTGCTGATACTAGCAAACTGCTTTTGCAGTTTTCTCCTTAACTTAAAAAAACCCATAAGTGACTGTAATGACACGAGCCAATTTAGGAGGTATTGCCATAGGCATCTATTTTATTATTTTTGTTTTTTAAAAAAACTGACTTGGATCCTATGAATGAGTTCTGTTAAAGCTGGAAAGTCTCTCCTGTAGAGGGTGCTTCCTCTTCTACTTAATCTTTCCTTTGCACACCATCAGTGGTTTTCAGTGGGCTCTTGATCAAACAGAAGTGCAAGTGGGAGCAGAAGTACTCTGCAGCAGAGACTGCATGGAGCATTTGTTCAAAGGATTGCAGTCAGATTTTTTTTTTTAAGTCAGAACTCATATATAGCATTCAGTCTTCTCCTAGGTCCTTTTCCATTGTCATTCCTTTGATGAGGTTTACATATGTGCCTAATTACAGGAGAGCAATGTGCTCTCCTTTCCTTTTACTTACTATCTTGAGCATTACCCTTTCTAGAACTTAGAATGTCAGGCCTGGGCTGGAGTACCCCTGCTTTGGGGGGCTTCAGATGCCACTGGCAAGCTGACAGGCGAGGGAAACTTCTCCCTCAAATGGTGATGCTATCATTTGATGTTCCTGATGTGGTGCTCTGTATTCTTGGTGCTTGGGGGGGGGGCAATAGTGGGAGGGCTTCTAATGTCCTGGCCCCACTGATGGACTTCCTGATGGCACCTGGATTTTTGGCCATTGTGACACAGAATATTGGACTGGATGGGCCACTGGTCTGATCCAACATGGCTTCTCTTATGTTCTTATGAAAGGTGATGTCATCATGCCAGGGAGGTTGTGTGGCAATATTCTGGGTTTTAGGCAAACTCTGTGATTTTGAAGCCAAACCCTATAGAGTTTTGCTCAAAAACTAGAGTGTTGCCTCTGATCTTGCCAGCATGATAACATCACTTTCGGGTGATGTCATCACATCAGGGATGCCATGCACAACACCCAGCCCACCCCTGTGCTGAAGATGGAAATCCTTTTCATCTTCAGAAATTTTAAGAAGAATCCAAGCCTGTGCATACTGATGATTCCAGATTTAATTACCATTTTTTTGGGGGAAATTTCTCTGGTAATATGCCAAGACTTTTTTCTCTTCCTGACATCCAGTAGGGATGGGCATGAACCGGGAAAATGTGGTTTGGTTTATGGTCCGTGGCTGAACTATGAACTGAACCACAAACTGTGCTGGAGGCTTGTTCAGTTTGTGCAGTTCATGACCTTGCAAAAGCCATTAGAAGAGGTTGTGGTCCCTTTCAATGGGGGTTGCAGTTGCCCACCAAGTCAGAATGAAGAGGCTGACACAGTATGTTGGATAAACAGGGCCACTTTATTTAAACAACTTGAACGAACTAAAACTGGCAAGGGGTAAGGCCTAACAAGACAAGCCCTGGGGTCAGCCCCATGACCCCGCCTTGTCCTGAAAAGGGGCGAGCCACCCTGCCCCCAGCATGAGCCCAATGTATTCTGGGTGGTGCTGAGCAGCCAGGCCCAAACTCCACCTCCACCTAGGCCAGCATCGATCCCACTGGAAAGATCCTCCCCGGTGAGGCTTTATCGTGATCTGCACTCCCAGCATTGAGCCGTAAAGCCCATCTGCAGTTCATACAGACCACCTGCACCACCAGGTGCTGAGCCATAGGTGCTCCCCAAAAACACTGTGGCCAATACCTCATCCTGCCACCACCAATGCCAAGTCTCTGTTTAGGCATTTGCGCCCACCGGACGGCCCAGAGCTGACCGCAACCCCTGCCTTAGTTCGTCCAAAAAGGTCTGGTTACCTAACTCAGATAAGTGAACCCCATCCGGCCGATACAAGTCAGCATTCTCGACTCGTATGGCCAGATGGGGAAGGAATATCCCTAAGCCCCCTTCCATGGCCTTCTGCAAGGCCTGATTGGCCTTGCGTCTGGCCTGCTCGATCCCCCTGGGGGACAAGGCGTAACGCCAGACCCTGCGTGGCAAAATTGCCGACCATACTAAAATAACTCCTGGCCGTCTTCGTTTAATGGCCTGAAGATCCACTTGTGCCTGCAACAAAAGGGCCTTCCCCTTCATCAAACCCAGGTCATTCCCACCCCAGGATGTGCGGAGGAGGCGCCCTCCTCCCACTAAACAACAGTGGCATGATCCCTGACCAACACAGGCCACAGCAACCCAGCCACTCCACCATTGCCCACTCGCTGAGGCCCAGCTGGGTGCCCACTGATGATCTCCTGGCCTGATGGGCAGCCCAGAACACCATACTGTGCCTGCAGATGAGGATTCGACGCCTCTTCCTACGAGCCACAGCACCTGGAAAATAGTCACCAACGGGAAAAAATTGCCAACGGGCACGAAATACTAACTAGCCTCCCCTTCTAAGTGAGCAACAGGCACACATAGGATTTGATGGCTGCGGACTGCCAATGGCCGATCTGCTGTATAGCAGGGGATGAGTAGCCCATTGCGGCTGCTGTGGAAGCGGCACCAATCCAGAACGTATGTGTCCCAAATTTAACACCCCCTAATCCCAACTTAGCCAGCACCCTACCAGTCACTGCCCAGAATTGGTATTTTGTCAGGGGGGACCCATCGCTGTGGCGAAACAAGGGGCCATCCCCTTCCCCCCTGACCTGTAAATACTGCTTTAATGCCTTTACTGGGCACAACTCAGGCGTAACACACTGGCCGATTATAATAAGTGTGCCCCTCCAATGCTGGTCCATTTTGGATCGCCTAACTATCAGTCATACTTATCCCCCTTCAAATTTGACATCACTGACACGCAGCGCCCGGTCAGAATTGTCCTTCTTTGCCTGCACAACTAATTCGCTAATCTGAAGCGCACCAAAAAAGGCCACCAAAGAGGCCGCATGAAAAAGAGGGGCCTCAAAGGAGGATGAACACACCCCGGGCCAAACCTTAAAAAGTCCTTGCAGGACAGAAGGGGATATGGGTTGCCAGGCATTCGCCCGTGGCCCACACTCCCTATCCCAGCCCTCCAGCATCTTCCTAACTCTAAAATCACCTGTACATTCCAGAAGGCCTTGCGCTTTACTGATAAAGGCAAGCGCCACCAACTGGCCCCTAATGGACTTCAGCCCTAACCCTCTATCCTTCTGATAAATAGAAAGCTGTATAATGTGCGCCACCGGGACTGGCCAGCTATCTGGCAGCCCGGCAGCGCTCCTAAACACCCAAAACTGCAAGTCAGCCCTTTCATAAGCTTTCCGGGTGCTCGGAGCCAATGCTAATTGAATCACCCTACCGGCTTCGGCTTCCCAAGCTGCCAAAGTTTCTGGGGCATTCGCGTTGGCTGAAGGTCTGCTTCCGGAGCAAGTTGGCGGAAGCACTCAATCTGTTGGCGAGATAGAGTGTCCGCCACCCCATTGCACACTCCTGGAACATGTCGTGCTAGAAATGGAATGTTCAACCGGAGGCACCACAATGTAAATGCCCGCACCAGATTCATAACTAATTCTGATCTGGATGACAAGGAGTTGATAACATGTACATCCGCCATGTTATCACACCAGAAATGAACCGTGTGGTTGGCCAGTTGCTCCCCCCAAAGCCAAATGGCTACTACATTGGGAAAGAACTCCAAAAAAGTGAGGTCACGGCAGGGCCCACTGGCCAACCACCCGGTGGGCCAAAGTTCTGTACACCAGTGGCCTCGAAAATATACTCCAAATCCGGTGGCACCTGCTGCATCCGAAGATAACTGAAGCTCTGCTTCAATCTTCAAGTCCTCCGGCCAGAAAGAAACTCCATTGAAGGAATCCAAAAACTCCTCTCATACCTCTAAGTCCCTCCGCATGCCTACAGTTACTTGCATTCTATGGTGAGGGAGCCGCAAGTGCCCCATGGCATCACATAGGCACCGCAAAAAGGCCCTCCCCGGGGCAACAACTTTGCACACAAAATTGAGATGCCCCACAGTCTGCTGGAGCTCAAGCAACAACACTTTGCGCTGCTTCCTAAGAGAGGCCAATCATTCTCTGAGGCCTTCCACTTTTTCCACAGGCAGCCATGAAGCTTGCTGCGTGGTGTCCAACTCAATACCCAAAAACGTGAGCACTGAACTAAGACCCTCTGTCTTTTCGTGCGCCAGCGGCACCCCGAGCTCCTGCGCCAGCTCCATAAATGACTGCAGTAACCTGGCACATTGCCCAGACCCTGCCGGGCCCACGAAAAGTAGTCATCCAAATAGTGAACCGTATCACTTAGCCCCAACCTGGCTATGAGCGCCCATTACATAAAGGGACTAAAACACTCGAAAGCAGCATGAGACACTGAGTAACCCATTGGTAATGCCCTGTCCATGTAATACTTCCCATCAAAACTAAAGCCCATAAGGTCAAAATCCACCGGATGAACCAGCAAAAGGCGAAACGCTGACTTAACATCGCATTTCACCATTTCTGCCCCTAGGCCACAACCCCGAACCACTTTGACCGCTTGGTCAAACGAGGTGTACTTGACCGAACAAAGAATGTCCGGAATGGAATCGTTAACTGATCCGCCCTTGGGGTAAGACAAATGGTGTATTAAACAGTATTCCCCGGGTGCCTTTTTAGGCACCACCCCCAGGGGAGATACCCGTAAGGTAGGTACTGGCAGAGCCTCAAAGGGGCTGAGGACCCTCCCCTCCACACACTCCTTAGCTATTTTAGCTCTTACCACATGCTCCATTCCTACTACGGCATGCAGATTGGGAGCCAACCAAGGTACTCTAAGTCCCTGATAAGGAATACGAAATCCAAAAGGAAAAACCATCCAATAGGTAGACCCTATCCACCACCAAAGGATAATTGACCAGCAACCACCTAAGTACCCTCACCTGTATGGGACTGGGCCCCTTTTCCAGGTGGCTGCTGGCCACCCCCACCCCCAGGGGGTTTTACACCCACCCTGGGTTTGGACTTACTACAGGCTGAAAAGGCATGTGACCTGCTGCACAGTGGGCACTCATGTTTAAACTTACACTCCTTCCTGGAACACACGCCCTTGGACATGAATTCCCAACATAACAGCCGGGGTTGAACCGATTGGCCCGCCGAACCGCGGGCACCTACACTCACCTGTTGCTTATGCACTAGGTGTCCACTATCAGCCCTATCACCTAAGTTAGGTTTCGCTGGCGACATTAACTGCAGCCAAAGCTGCTGGTTAATCTGGTCCCAAAGCATCCCCGGATTGACTGTGGCCTGCATCCGAAAGGCCTCATCATATTGCAACCAGGCCACACCCACAAAATCAGTGTATGCACGGTACACTATGTCGCAATACTGAAAAAGTGTGGCTGCCTGAACCGGCTGTGCCCTAGCTATAACCCCTGCATAGATTAAGAAACCTGGCAGCCAATTCGCCCAGGTCCTATCCACCTTTCTCCGCTTTAGCTTTTCCTTCTCCTTGTCATCTAATTCTTCCTTATCCTTTTTCTCCAGTTCTCTAAATAGGAGGCTAAAGACGTCAACATATTGTCCCCTCAAAATTTTATCCCTTGTAGCCACTGACAGGTGATCCCCCAATGGCAGCGCAATGTCGCCATATGGAAGCACCTGAAATGGTATGGTCCCATAGGGATTCAGGGGTAGCACCACGTGCCACACGGGGAGCTTGTCCACCTCCCTTGCATTGGCATCTGTCCTTGCCCGCCCAACAGAAGCACGCCCAACACAGGCTGCAGGGTGGGGGTACTCTGTGAGGCCGCTGGAGCAACTGCCTGTGAAGGGGCCTGGAAACTGGCCCCTGCACCGCTCTGACTTTGTGGTGGTATCAAAGAAGCGCCCCAAGCCCATGATGGCCTGGCCAAACCCTGGGGTACACAAGGCCCCACATTTCTTGGCATTACCAATACCCCACCCGCCATACTTGGGGACACTGTTGACTGTGCCAAGCCCCAGGGGCCCCAAGGCCACCCCTGAGGTGATGCTGCGAAGGAGGCTTACCCATGTCCCCCAAGGGGGTAACTGCTACTGCGACAACTGGGGCCGGCTGCCCAACATCTTCCATTGCCCTACATCTTCCACTGCCCCATGATCCCGGGGTTCCCCACCTGGCAGTTTCCCCGTGTCATCACTGTCCTCATGATCCAACTCGCGTCTCCTGTCTGCACCTTCGGGCCCACCCTGTAATACAGAAAGACGAACCAGCACCTTCTCAAATGTCAACCGGGCAGATTGGCCCATTGCCCTGCGGCGCCCCTCCCATATAGGCACCCCTGTGGCACCCCTCTGCTGCTCCAAGGCATCTAATTGGCCCATAATAGCCTGCTTTATCCGGGCTTTCTGGTCACCCTCTCCGGGAGGGCCCGGTTCCTGGCCCCGCTTCCTTACAGGCCTGGCCGGCTGTTTCCCTTTAGAAGGGCCCTGACCTTTCTTAGTAGCCGTTACCCAGGCCCCTATACCAACTACACCCCAGAGTCTTCACCTGGCTCACGTCAATGACGGCCTGCCGCCCTCCTTAACTCCCTTTCCCCTGTGCCCAGCTAGAGGAGATAACAAACGAATGGTGGGGGCGCAGCCAACCCCTTACAATTAACCCCCTTGTCCCCTGACCAAACTATGGCCCCAAAACCAAACGTGGCGGGAAGAGATGCTGGGGATTGACCTGGGACCCTCTGCTCTCCAAACAGCTGCTCTACCACTGAGTCACCGACCCTCCCCTGGCGACTCCCGACCAGCCCCACGTAGGCTTCCGCAAAAGATAATCGTAAGGGAAAGGGGGGCCTACCGACCAAGCCCCCTGCAACTACGGGCCCAGATACCAACAACCCCTAAGGCCAAAACCCCTTGGAACCGCCTCTCTCCCAGCCTAGAACAGCCCGACTGTGTGGCCTCCGCTTGTGCCGGAAAAAAGTGTCCCAGCCTGGGCCACACGCACTGAAGAAGCTGCCCAGCCTACTGCCGCGGCTTGTGCTGAAGACCAGCTGACCCCGCACTCGCGCTGCCGATTGTGTCGGCCCCGGCCCTCCCGGACTTGCTCTGGATGCTCCCCGACGCAGCTCTCCTTCCGAGAGCTAAAACAAACTGCACAATACTGGGTGAGGCCGGGGCTTTTATAGCCCCGACTCCCCACCCTGCATCAGATTCCTGGATGGCCAGGATGTCAATAAGCCTCCCTCCATCCAGGTAGGCAACAGCGTCCCCCCCAGCCTATCGCTGGCAGAGCCAGCTGTCTGGGAGGGGCCGGTAAAGCAAAAAAAAAAAAAAAAAGCCAAGCCACTTAGCTGTTCTGGACTGTCTTGTGTGGTCCCTTTAAAGTTTAAATGTCTTTCCCATTTTGTAGTTTAAATGTCTTTCCCATTTTGTATCTACCCTTCCCTCTCTATACTGTATCTATGCTCATGCTTCTTTTCTTTGTAGATAAAATCAGTAAAAAATTATAAAAACTAAAGTTTAAAAGGAGTGCAGAAGACAGCACGAAAAACAGCAAGAAAGCTGCATGACTGGGAGGCACTGCCTGCCACACATCTTTTTCAGGCTGTCTTCTGCAGTCTTTTTAAATTTTAACGGGACTGTAGAAAACAACCTAAAACAGCTGAGTGATGGGGAGCGCTTGTCCACCGCTTAGCTGTTTTTGCAGCTTTTGTGGGGAACAGTGTGGCTTTCTGCTTCATTTACAAACCACTACAAACTGCATGTATAATCTAAAAGTTTGTGGAAGTTTGTGATAGTGAACCTATCATGAACTTTTGTTCATGAACCACAAGCAGGCCAAAATTCATCACAAATTTTGCTTCATGGTTCAGTTTGTGCCCATCCCTAGTTACCAGTCAGAATCAATGTTTCCCCTAAACTGTGGAGTCTTGTGAGCAAAAATTCTACTTTGTGAGCTACCAGCATTTAAACTGTAAGCTACTGGCATTAAAGTTGTGAGCTACTGCATAAATTAGTGTGCTCTGGGGCCATTTTTCCTTAGCTGAGACAAAAATGTGTGAGCTGGAGGCTAAAAAATTGTGAGCTAACTCACACTAACTCAGCTTAGAGGGAACATTGGTTAGAATAGGTAGTTAGATGGACCAATGATCTTAGTATAAGACTGTTTCAGATGTTCATATTTCTTTAAAGCAAACACATTACATTTCTGTCAAAATGTGAGTATGCCAGATGAATTTGCATCAGTATTAGTAAGAGTACTGCGTGATCAGTTTCAGAAAAGGAGAATATTTATTTACCCTATACAGTACTGGTGAATTTTGATTCAGTGCTTGACAGAATTTTTGTTTCCTGATCACAACATCTGGTGGGTTGTTATTTTGCTTTTTCTTGGCAAGAAGCTCCCAAATGTAGTTGCTGTCTGCCTATGAATTACAAATTGGATGTACACTCCATCCTGTTTGGAGAACATTAGGTGAAAGATGGATGAACCTTTGCAGTGGTGGAATCCTAGCAGGAGCTCCTTTTCATATTAGGCCACACAACCTGATGTAACCAGTCCTCCAAGAGCTTACAAGGCTCTTTTTTGTAAGCTCTTGGAGGATTGGCTACATCAGGGGTGTGTGGCCTAATATGCAAAAGAGAATTTCACTGCTGCCCCTTGGGAAGCGTGAATAATCTTACAACCATCATCAGACCTGGGTGATTGCTCTTTAGCTCCTATCCAGATCTGACTTTAGGGTATCAAGAGTTTTAGTTCTAGATCTAATTTGGGATGAATGATGGAGTGCCAGATGTAAGATATTTAAATCCACATCACTCCTGTGAACTGAGAAACCATTATGCTTGGCAATACTAAAATTATTATATTCTCTCATAAATACTTTAGACTTCTTCACTTACCACTATTCAAATGTGCTTTTCATATAGATGTGAAACTTCTTGTGCCTCCAATCCAGTGAGACAAGTAAAATCCTTGTGGGTTTAGAGGAAAATGGATTTATATATTGTATAATCACTGGCAGTGGCACACAAAAAACTGAGGTAAGGCTCACTCTTAAGGACACTGGCAGACATTGATATAGCACACAACTTTATTTTTTTAACTTTCAAAAAGCTTTATTGATAATAAGAAATACATATACATAGTACAAAAAACCACATTATCCAATTTATGACAGAGTAAAAATGTTTGAAAAAATTTGTTTGTTCCACATAAAATTTTACATTTGGGATTTGAGGGCTCATAGACATACAGTATAATTTTTCAAATGTAATGAAAACTTACAGGTGCTTGCTGGCAGTGGGCACGGGTAAAGAAGAAGATGATGATTTTGGATTTATATCCTGCCCTATTCTCTGAATCTCAGAGTCTCAGAATGGTCACAATCTCCTCAGCTTCCCCCCCCCCACAACAAACACCCTGTGAGGTAGGTGGGGCTGAGAGTGCTTTTACAGCAGCTGCCCTTTCAAGGACAACTCTACGATAGCTATGGCTGACCCAAGGCCATCTCAGCAGGTGCAAGTGGAGGAGTGAGGAATCAAACCCGGTTCTCCCAGTTAAGAGTCCGCGCACTTAACCACTACACCAAACTGGCTCTCCAATTAAAAAAGATAAAACCAACAAAGCATTGCAATAACAAACAAAAGGATGTTAAAGAAGCTAGAGAAGAAAGGAGTTAGAGCTTTAGTTTAAGGATAGTGTAGAGGACATATCAGGATGGTCTATCAAATAGAAAAATGTGGAGAACCAAATTTCTGTACTAAAAAAGGTGACAATTTCTTACCTAGAGAACGTTGATGTGTAGCTTCAAAATTGCTAGGTGGTCATCTAATATCTGCAATTTTATCCAGCAGAAAGTATTCCCAGAGTTTGCTAGTCCGTTGTTGCAGCGAATGGGGACCTTTGGATTTCCATTTGGAAACTATGGTGAATTTTGCTACTGTGAGCATGAGTGATAATAATTCTAAGTGTAATCACACAACTTTATTAAAGAAAGCCAGTGTGGTATAGTGGCTAAGAGTATAAGACTCAAATCTGGAGAACCAGGTTTGGTACCCCACTCCTCCACATCTAGCCAACTGGATGATCTTCAGTCAGTCACAGTTCTCTCAAAGCTCTCTCGGCCCCACAAACCTCAGAGGGTGTCTGTTGTGGGGAGAGGGAGGGAAGGTGATTTTAAGCTATTCTGAGACTTCTTCACATCATAGTGGTGGTACAGGTTGTTTTCAGTATTCTAGTGAGAGCAAGACCAGCCATGTACATAACTGGTTAAATTATTTAATCCAGTTTAATGAGCACAGTAGCTCACTACACTAGCAATGGTAAAAAAAAAAGACATATTTTACGTCACACATAGAAATCAAGGATACCAACTGAAGTTATAAGTTAGCCAGCCATTCATTTAAGAAGTAGGGAGAAGGAGCAAGGAGGATGCTAGAATCTATCATTGTACCTTGCTTTGCTCTTGTAGTGTCGGAGTTGGACAACACAGAAAAGATTGTGGTTTCTTGGAATGACATAGCTGGATTTTTCCCTGACAAGTTTCCTTGTCTTGATGACCCATGTTTGAAGAAAAAATGTTTGTATTGCTTTTAATAAGCAGACCAAAGTTCATTCTCCCTGTAATTGCTTTTTCACTTATGTTCTGCCAACATCTGTGGCATTGGCGGGGGTGTCAGCAGGTGGAGGTGAGTGGAGCACCATGAAGGGGTGCCTGATTAGGGTGCTATTTGCCCTAGAGCTGCTCCTGCCCTCACCCAATCTCCCTGCTGCTGCTCTTGTGGTCCCACGGCTCCCCCCCACACCAGTTTTTTCCCTCCAGAAATTTTCTGGCTAAAGGCCTGTCCCTGGTGGGTAAGTTTTGATGCCATACACTTGTACTGTTTCTTCATTCTCTCCACCCTTCCTCTATAGCTTCTGGTGTGTTTTCTTTTTTTACAATGTTGTGATGTTATAATATTACTGCATATGCCAAAAAGGAGGTTTCATCGCTGATGAAATACATGCTGACACATTTAGTGTGCTTCATAATTATTGGATAACACTGTTATGAATGGATGTAACCAGTTCGATTATTGCCAGCCATTTTTTTTCAGTTGTGACTACAGAGGAGCAGGGGATCCTTGAAATCACAGAATCATAGAGTTGGAAGGGTCATCTAGTCCAACCCCCTGCGCAATGCAGGAAACTCACAAATACCTATCCCAAATTCACAGGAGCTTCATCGCTATCAGATGGCCATCTAGCCTCTGTTTAAAAACCTCCAAGGAAGGAGAGCCCACCACTTCCTGAGGAAGCCTGTTCCACTGAGAAATCACGCTAACAGTCAGGAAGTTCTTCCTAATGTTGAGCCGAAAACTCTTTTGATTTAATTTCAACCCATTGGTTCTGGTCCTACCTTCTGGGGCCATAGAAAACAATTCCACACCCTCCTCTATATGGAAGCCCTTCAAGTACTTGAAGATGGTGATCATATCACCTCTCAGCTGCCTTCTCTCCAGGCTAAACATTATTCCCAGCTTCTTTAACCTTTCCTCATAGGACATGGTCTCCATACTCCTCACCATCTTTGTCACCCCCCATTGGGCCCATTCCAGCTTGTCTATATCCTTCTTAAAATGTGGTGCCCAAAACTGAACACAATACTCCAGGTGAGGTCTTACCAGAGCAGAGTAAAGCAATACCGTCACATCACGTGATCAGGACACTATACTTCTGTTGATATAGCCCAAAATTGCATTTGCCTTTTTAGCCACCACATCACACTGTTGACTCATGTTCCGCATATGATCCACTAAGACCCCTAGATCCTTTTCACACATACTACTGCTAAGACAAGTCTCCCCCATCCTATAACCATGCATTGGATTTTTCCTACCGAAATGCAGAACTTTACATCTATCCCTGTTAAAGTTCATTTTATTGGTTTTAGCCCAGTTTTCCAGCTTGTCAATGTCATCCTGTATGCTGTTTCTGTCTTCTACTGTATTTGCAACCCCTCCCAATTTAATATCATCTGCAAATTTAATAAGCATTCCCTCTGTTCCTTCATCCAAATCATTTATAAGGATGTTGAACAAAACAGATCCCAGGACAGATCCTTGAGGCACTCTACTTGTCACTCCTCTCCAAGAGGATGAGGAACCATTCACAAGCACTGATCTGGGTGCAATCTGTCAACCAGTTACAGATCCACCTAACGGTAACAGGATCCAAACCACATTTTTACCTACTTGTTAACAAGGATAGTATGTGGAACCTTATCAAAAGCCTAACTGAAATCAAGATAAACGATGTCTACAGCATTCCCCTGATCCAGCAAGGTAGTCACTTTCTCAAAAAAAAAGAGATCAGATTAGTTTGACATGACTTGTTCTTGAGAAACCCATGTGCCTGACTAGAAGATGGGAGGTTTTGTCACTGACTAAATATATGACAACACAGCTGCACAACCTCTTTTCAAAGGAAGTGCAGAACACATGGGGAGGGTTGGATCTGAATTCAAGGGGAGAGGGAAATCCCTCATTTGCCCTTTTATGGAAAGGTTGCCACAAAATTGGAGCATCAGCTGGGGATTCAACTTTCTGGGAAACAGCAGCAACACTGAGTTATGAAAAAGATCTATGTGTACATATGAAACAACAGCATAAGCAAAACAGTCCTCTCAGATCTTGGAAGCTAAGCAAAGACAGCCCTGATTAGTACTTGGATGGGTGATCGCTAATGAAGTCCAGAGCTGCTACCCAGTGGCAGACAATGGAAAGTAACTTCTGAATTCTCTTGCCTTGGAAACCCCAGGAAAGGGTCACCATAAGTCAGCTATGACTTAATTACACTTTACATACACCCACACAAACACACCTGTTCCATCAGCCTCCAGACAATCTTTGCATGTTCTTTCAAGCAACAATTTCTCTTCCAATTATTTTATGTAGATTGTTTCTCAGCAATTTGTGGGTAAGAGAATCCAGGAACAAATTTCTGAATTCAGGCCAGCTGAATAACCAATTCCCTGTCTTCCCTTATTTCTTGCTTTCAATGTTTATCGGTGATCTTTTCATTAACTGGCTTTGTCAGGTTTTCTCTACAAGTTCAGCAAATCACCTTGTCAGTACACAGACCTTCTTACAACTGGAAA
The DNA here is from genome assembly GCF_032191835.1 of Heteronotia binoei. Taxonomy (NCBI): domain Eukaryota; kingdom Metazoa; phylum Chordata; class Lepidosauria; order Squamata; family Gekkonidae; genus Heteronotia; species Heteronotia binoei. The sequence goes on from NC_083243.1 coordinate 105,026,640, forward strand.
GCATCACCCCCTCCCCCTCAGTTTCAAATGAAGTAAAACTCTAATCTTATAATTCTTCAACCAGATTAGGTCTAGGGTCTTTGAATCCCTAATTTTCAGGTACCTCCATCACAGCCAAGGAAGATGGACTTGGAAGGTTAGTTAAAATTGCAGTCTGGTCACTCAATTAATGCATATTGCTGTTGAAGGCAGAGACAAGTATGAGGTGGGATACTCATAAGTAGGGATGGGCACAGACCAGAAAATGCTGGTTCGGTTCATGAACAGAACTGGACTAATTCCCAGAGTAGTTTGCAAACTGAACCACAGCTTGGTTCATAAACCAGTTCATTAACTTGTCTGGTTTTTAAAAAGCCCCACACAGGGCTTTGAGGCTCCAAAATGGCAGGTTGTCTCCAGATCACTCTTTTCAATGTATTCACCAAGTTTGGTCCACATCAGACTTCGGGGTTACAGACCCCTAAAGAAGGTCATTCAGTGCAATGCTTTTCAAAGGGATGCCACCTCTGCTGGTTCAGGAGTGACAAAAACTGACCTGGGTGAGCTAGAGGCCTTCAATGCACACAATTCCTCCCTGGGTTTACCCTCCACATGGCCCACATGTTACATGCATATCAGATTTGGGGGGGATCCAAGTAGCAGACCACCAAGCAAAGTATCTCCAGGGAACTGTTTTTGAGGGAGTTGTCCTGCACCATTTTGAGACACTATAGTGTGGACCTGGTTAAGCTACAGGCATCAGACTCCCAGAGTACCTCCCCAGGGACCACCCTCGGGCATGTCGGGGACCAGTCATGGAGGAAGCCATAATAAGAGCCACAGTGTGAGATGTTGCTATCCTTGACGTTAAGCTTGGTGAAACATCTCTGTTTTACATGCCCTGCAGAACTGAACAAGGTTCCACAGGATGCAGATGTCACCAGGTAGAGAGTTCTGTCAGGCTGAAACCAGGGCTGTAGTTGAGGACAGCCAGATATCTTTTGGGCCAGGGAGGGACCACCAGCAGGTTTTGATTTTCCAAGTGCAAGGCTTTTTTTGGGGGGGGGGGGCATACTAGGAGAGGTGGTCCCAGAGGTATGCTGGTCCCTGACCATGAAAGGCCTTAAAGATCAGAATCAAAACCTTGAAGCAAATCTGGTACTCAACCTGCAGCCAGTACAGCTGGTAAAGCATAGGCTGAATGTGTGTTGATGTTGGAATAGCTGTGAGTACCCTCACTGCTGTGTTCTGGACAAGCTGTAGTTTCTGGGTCAGCTTCAAGGGTAGACCTGTGCAGACAAGTTACAGTAATTCAACCTTGAGGTGACCATTGCTTGGATCACTGTGACAAGGTCAAGGCTAGAGAGGAAGGGGGCTAGTTGCCTGACCTGATGCAGTTGGTAGAATGCCAGCCGGGCAACATTTGCTACCTGGGCCTCTGTGGATAAGGAGGAATCCAGGAGCACACCAACACTCTTGATGTCAATGCTGGTGTTAGTTGCACACCATCAAGAGTTGGGAATTGGTACCCCAACCTCAAATCACCCCTCCCCCAGCCACAGGACCTACATCTTTGATGGATTTAGTGCCATCTGGCTCTGCCTCAGCCGTCCAGCCAAAGCCTCCAACCCCATAGCCAAAATAGGTGAGGCAGCAACTGGCTGACCACCCTTCATCAGACACTTCTGGGTGTCATCAGCATACTGACGACAACCCAGCCTGAAACTCCGCACTAGCAGGGTATAAAGATATTAAACACATAGGACACAGGATGGCCCCTTGGGGGACCCCATACATGAAAACATGGCAGGGTAACACCCTCTCCCCAAGTACCACTCTCTATCCTGGGGTGCCATACGTGTGGCCCAGGGGCCATCTTCTCTCTGCATTCATGTCTTCATGATCCAGTCTTTCTCAGTAGAAAAGTAATGTGAATAATTTAGACAAGGAATAACAACAAGCCAGTCAGGTAGATTAGGCTGAGAGTGTGTTTCCAGACCAAGTTTACCCAGCACATTTCCTTTGTAGATTGGGGATTTTAACCTAGTCTTCCCATATAAGTAGGCTAATACTGACCACTATATATTGCTGTCTCTGTATTCTTACATTGACTCATAGAAGTTGTAGTTATTTCTCTGGTGAAGACTATAGTTTTGTAGACCAACACATAACCACAGTCTGTGTCATAGTGACTTCACACGTTCTTGACCAGCACAACTTTTGTACAAAACTCACAATGCCCAGCCACTTCATGTTTTCCTCTGGGTCTTAGGCTCAAAGCATTGACCATGAGATTTCCGTAATGAATGTCAATAAATCAAAAGTAGGTTTGCAGCTTACAGATACACACTAGAACACAGCTTGAGCATACTCAAGTTTGCCACAGCAGAGATATTGTCTCCAGATTTTGATGCAGTAATTCAGAGCAAGAGGTGTCAATTATCAAAGATGTTCAATAAACAAAGTATTTCAAGAGTGCTAATCTTTTAAGTATGTTTTATTTTAAGTTTTTTTTTTAAAAAAAAAAAAAATCTTGGTGTTTGTCTATGTCCTTTTATAAAATTTCCAGCTCTGCTACCTGGCATTACATTTTATGATATGTGGCCCTGCCTGACAAGGTCTCATTTATGAGTTTGACACCCCTGCTGTATCCCCTACCCTGTAGGAATGAAGTAAGCCACTTCAAGGCTACTCTATGGATTCCTACATTGGTGAGGCGATGGACCAATAGTCATAATCAACTGTGTTGATCTCTGCTGTTAGATCTAGCAGCAACAGCAATGCTGATCTGCCTTGATCCAGCTGCCTGTGGAAATCATCTGTGAGGGTGACCAGCACTGTTTCTATCCCATGGCCAGGGCAGAAGCTGGACTGAATTGGACTGGATCTAGGGCCAGTGTGTCCTCTAAGAAACCCTGGAGCTGCTCAGCTGCTGCTCTCTCAGTCACCTTGCCCAGAAATGAAAGATTTGAGACGGTGTGGTAATTGGCCAGATTTGACAGCTCCAAGGATGGTTTCTTCAAGAGCTGTGTTACAACTGCCTCTTTTAATCCCCCTGGATAGATCCCTGGACTGAGGAACAGATTGATAATGTCCATTGGGGGTATGTATTCCATCACAACTGGCTTTCACCAGCCATGAAGGACATGGATCCAAGAAGCACATGGTCAGCCTAACAGCGACAAAGATCCTGTCAACATTGTCCTGAGAAAGTTGGCTGAAGTTGTCAAACACTGAATCCAAAGATGACCAAGGGGCCTCAAATTCCCTTACTGTATCAGCAGTGGTGGGCACTAGGGATGTGCAAAAAAAAAAAATTCGGAATTACACGGATTCGGAAGTACACGGGGGGAAAAGTTTCGGATTCCCCATGCACTACTGAATACCGTATTCGGAATAGCCGCATATACGGTAGATGCACGGCTATTACCGAATATACGGCCCTATTATACCCTATGGGCCATTGAAATCAATGGCAAATAGGGTATATTTGAAGCCGCCTGGAGGGGGGGGGTTGAGGGAGAGCCCCCAAATTTGCAGGGGACCTGCAGGGGACTCTCCCCTCCAACCCCCCCAAGTCCCAAAAAGATTGGGCCAGGGGATCCCATTCCAGGGGCACCCAAAGAGGGTGCCCCTATTCCATCATTATACCCTATGGGCCATTAAAATCAATGGCAAATAGGGTATAATTGAAGCCGCCTGGAGGGGAGGGGGTTTGAGGGAGAGCCCCCAAATTTGCAGGGGACCTGCAGGGGACTCTCCTCTCCAACCTCCCCAAGTCCCAAAAAGATTGGGCCAGGGGGTCCCTGTCTTTGGGCTCCCCAAAAGGCCCATTGCCAACAATGATGGGGAAAGCCCAATTAGCCACTTCCTCCACTACAATTGCTGTGGGGAAAGTGGCTCTGGCCAGAGGGGGGTTTGAGGGAGAGGCCCCAAAACTGCAGGGCAGCTTCAGGGGACTCCCCAGCATGCAACCCCCCTGGCCCCAAAAGACAGCACCCATCTGTGGGCACCCCAAAAGGAACACTGCTCCCAATGGTGAGAAAAAACCAATTAGAGCCACTTCCTCACTGCAATTGTTGTGGGAAAAGTGGCTCTGGGGAGCAGGAGGTTTTGAGGAGAGCCCCCCAAACTGCTGTGCAGCTTCAGGGCACTGTCCCACACAAAACCCACAAGGCCAAAAAAAAATTGGACCAGGGGGTCCAATTCCTGGGGCACCCAAAGCCAAACCTAACTTCACACCAGAGAATCTCTATAGGCCCCAAATGCACTACATCCCTCTATCTAATCTATGAACCCTGGGCCTGCAGGCCTGGCACCAATATAAACCCAGTTGCCAACGTCACTGCCACACAAAACACAATCTGCTCAAGGTCTGCTCTGCAGACCTGGCTGCAGCAAACCCAGATGCCAGCTCTCCAGCCCTGCCCCAAACAGCACGGGGAGAGGTGGCCAACCACAAAAAGCCTCCTAGTTCCGGGTCTCTCACCCAGGTGCCAGCTTCCCTGCCACAGAACACACAATCTACAGATGCCAGCTCTCCAGCCCTGCCCCAAACAACATGGGGAGAGCTGGCCAACAACAAAAAGCCTGCTGTTTCTGGGTCTCTCACCCAGGTGCCAGCTTCCCTGCCACAGAACACACAATCTACAGATGCCAGCTCTCCAGCCCTGCCCCAAACAACATGGGGAGAGCTGGCCAACCACAAAAAGCCTGCTGGTTCTGGGTCTCTCACCCAGGTGCCAGCTTCCCTGCCACAGAACACACAACCTACTCTATAAAAACAAGAAAGTAACCCAGCCCACACACACCCTCACCAACCCCCACACCAACCAGAGGCAATTTAAAAAACCAAAACAAAACCAGCAGAATCACAAAAGGCCAAGTGTTAAAAAAGTGGCCTTTTCACCAACAAGAAAAGGGGGACAAAAGTGGCCTTTTAAACAATGGAAATTAGGCCAAACAGCACCCGCCCCAAGAACCCAAAGAAAAGAGTAACAGCAGCAGCACAACACAGCACAGCAGCAACAAATCAAACACTGAATACTTTTAAAACAGTAAAAAATTAACTTTTAACAATACAGGAACTTTGCCACCCCCTCCCCCCAAAAAAAACCCTTCACCCTAACCCCAAGAAATCCAAGCCACCCAAATCAGGAGAAGTAAAAGGACACTGCACTTTTAAAAGTCCTCTCACTAAATTAAGATATGGGCAAATTGGCAAACCCCCCCACCCCAGGCCCCCTCCCCAAGCAGAAACCCCCAAATAAGCTACCCCACCACCACCCAAATCTGGATAAGTAAAGGGACTCTAAGTCTTTAAAAAAAGTCCTTTTACCAACAATAAATAAAAACAAGAACCCAAAGAGCGTCTTACCTTGTCTTCCAGGGAAGTCTGAGTGAGAGAGCTGCAGCAGGCAGCAGCTTAAGCAATCTCTCACACACAGCATGGAGGAGTCAGCCAGGAAGGGAAGACTCCTTAGAAAGCCCTTCAAAGCATGCATTTGCAATGAATTTTGCAAATGCATGCTTTGGATTGGCTGCTGGGGCTCCTCTTCCCCCTCCCCCCCTCCCTGATCCCAGGGAGGTTAAGGCAGAGGCGGGAAGAAGCCACTAAAGGCGCCTTTGAAGCTCCAGATGCTAATTGCCGCCTTTTGTTTTGAATTGACAGCTGTTTGCTTACGAATAGCTATTCGTAACTACACAGCGAGCCTATTCGGCTGCTGTATAATGGGCGCTTATGGAAGTCGGCTGCAGGCTATTCCGTATGCGGCCGAATCAGCACTGATTCGGCTGTAAATGCGGTTCGGCCGAGCCGAATGCACATCCCTAGTGGGCACATTGTAGTGGAGCAATGAGACTAGTGGATGTGATGGTAGCTGCAAAGAAATTCCTCTTTGCAACTTTCACTGCCATCTCATAGGTTTCTACAACTGATCTATAAAATGTTCTTAAAGAGCCCCATGGCGCAGAGTGGTAAAGCTGCAGTACTGCAGTCGGAGCCCTCTGCTCACGACCTGAGTTCAATCCCAGCAAAAGCTGGTTCAGGTAGCTGGCTCCAGGTTGACTCAACCTTCCATCCTTCTGAGGTCGGTAAAATGAGTACCCAGCTTGCTGGGGGGAAAGTGTAGATGACTGGGGAAGGCAATGGCAAACCACCCTGTAAAAAGTCTGCCGTGCAAACGTTGTGAAAGCAACATCACCCCAGAGTCAAAAACGGCTGGTGCTTGCATAGGGGACTCCCTTTTACCTTTTTATAAGATATTTTTATGGTTTTGTTTTGTTTTTTTCTATATGTAATTGGAACTGATGGTGAAAGATGGGGAATTAAAGTAGTCTAATCATGCAATAAAATGGTATAATTGCACAAAGCAGTCACATCCAAATTCACCAAGATGTATACAAATACCTTTCTGAATGACATATATCCTTCTTACAACTGGTGAGCAGGATGCAAAATGAGCTGGTTAGGTAGCCCTTTTTAGCAGCTTTGCATATTACTGGTTTTATTTTATGTACTTTATTCCTGCCCAACATGGTAACAAAACAAGTAAACAGCCCAAATCAACCAAATGCATCATAACTGAAGACCATCCAAAAGAAAGAGCACCTCAGGGAATGTGGAAAACATGCCAATTCAATTGACAATCAAGACTTTTAACAAGTCTTTTAACCCATAAATGTATCTTACCAGAGACCAGTGTTCCCTGGGAGTTCAGATGTATCCAAATCGCCTTTGGTCGAGGCAAAAATTAGTCCTTTATACCTTAGGGATATGTATTTACAGAGAACACTTTAGCTTGTCATATTGATAATCTGCTGGCAGACACGCCTAGTTTCTGGGAACAAGTACTGGGACTTGATCTGTGTTAGTGAATATTGGTATGTACCAATATTCTTGTTAATCTTATTAATCCCATTTTATTAAAACTCTTTTGACTCAGTTTTTTCAGAGACCTCCAAATGTCCTTTGAATGTTACTGCAGGACTTGAAAACGAACATTGTGGAGAACATAAGATATAGCAAAGGATATTTCTTCCAAAATACTATTTATTAGAAGGTAGAGTTTTTTAAATAAAAGAAGAAAGAATTATATTGTCATTCTTTTGAAGCAATTTTAAATTCTTTCATATGCAGGAAGAGGTCCTTAGCTCATTAGCACAGCACACATTCTTCAGATTGGCAGCACTGAAACCTTGCAAGGAATCAATTTCCCTCTTAAGACAATAAGCCTATAATAATTTCTTAAATATGTTAATTTTTGAATGCTTCCTAATCAACTAAAATATGGCAAGACACTAGTACTGTTGGTCAGTATTTGCAATTAGTTGGGTCTTGTTAGATGTAAATATTCTGCTTGTCTGATTACTATCTAATTTTTTAATCTTGACACATGCAACTGGTAAAGCAAAATGATAATTCATATTACATAGTCAGAAGTAGGTGTGGCCAACTACATTGTATTGCATTTTCTCTTGGTGAAACAGTCAGCAGTTAGATGAGCTGAAATATTGACATATGGAGTGCTGCCCACAATAAAGCTATCAGGATACTTGTAGCCTATTTTTTTCTGGCAAAGTTATCAATCTGACTGAAAATAAATCCACATATATAAAGACAGGTCTCCTGATCTACAAATCAAGCACCAGCCAAAACCCCTGGAGCTAGAAACTTGAAATGTGAGGAGAATGTTTCTTTCATGATGTAGATGGCCACTAAAAAAGGATTTTAACAAATTTGCCCCTAAGGAGGTTAAAAAAGAGTAAAATGTATTTTCCCATAAGAATACAGTGTGGCTTGGAGGCTGCTGTATCTTCCCCCGCTCAGACAGTTAAAGCAAAAGATCATTTGCATAACCTACCTGATTGGATGTCAGCCCCAACATTCTAAAGCTCACTAGACTTGCCAATCTTCCTGTGCATCCTAGCTACTCTGAGTTACAGTTACAGGAAACTGCTGACAATATTCCACACCTCATCCCCCCATCGCCAAAATATTTGGAACACAGAGGTCATTTGCATATGCGGCCTGATGGGTCCTCACCCACAACATTCTGAATAGTATGCATTTCCTATTGGGAGTCATTGAATGTGCCCTGAGGTAAAATATACCTCCCAGTCTTCCTCTAAAAATTCACTAGGGATTTTACATAAAAGCTTTCAAAACTGAGCTTTCAATTGATCAGGGGGAAATGGTGCATGACCTTTTGAGGGCCCGTTTGGAAGTGAACCTCACACATGAACATGCCAAAATGTCCACCATACCACTGCTCCCTCAGGCCAACTTCCCCCCACACCTCTCACAGCCATCACCTCTTTCTGCCCTCAAGAAAACTCTTGGCAGACATCGTGTAACATACACCAATGCTATAAGGAGGAAGCAACTTAGAGATGCAGCAAAGAAATTTGCAAAGAGTACTTACATACCATAGCGAAGCATGGGTATCAAGCTAGTCTTTGTATAAGCTCAAAGGGTAGGAGTAGCTTTTTGAGAAGATTTGTAAGAATAACCAACCAGATACAAGGTAACTGAAGGGAGTCTGAAATAGGCAAAGGACTGGAAAAAAAATGAACTCCAGGAAATAAATGGTGGATTTAATATGGAATAAGCTCAAGAAACCTCTCAGTTCAAAATGCTGAGGAAGGTAAAACAGCAGTGGTATGAAGGGCAGTTGAAAGACATGGTGGAAAAGTTTCCAGTGACTCGGAACAGCATATCCCCTTTGACAGATTTACCCCAAGGGACTAAATCCTATCACATTTCATAAACTTTTCTTAAGATAACGAGTTGGTTATCTGGCTGGAGAAATTACATAGGCAGTCTGTTTAGAGATATGCATATTTAAAATGAACTGATCTATTTGGTAGCATTTTGTCCACCTGGTTTTCAAAGGTAGCAACCAAAGATAATCAGTGACAGTGTTTGGACTGTGTAAAGAATCTGTTCCAATAGTTTGTAAATTAACACAGAATAATGGTCACATTCAACAGCCAGTTTCCTTATCACTACCCTTCCAGGAAGCCCCACCAAACAATGGGCACATCCACAAACCAATTGCCCTTTCATCACACCCCCTCCAGCCTAGAAATAGCAGCTCTCCAGCAGCCCTGGCCCCACTCAATGCACAGCAGCCAAGAAGGTCAGAGCGCCTGCTCCGGCTGCAACGCCACGGAGGATGTTCTCCGCAGCTGAGAACGAAACGTCTGGAAGGAAAACTTTCTCGGGTAGAACACGGCACTTGAGCCCTAAAGATTCTACAAACCCTAAAGTTTGTAAATGGTTTCAAAAGATGAAAACTGTTGATAATATCTGTATAATAGGGGACTATAACACGGTGACAAGTAATGAAGAAGACAGGAAAGTAACAAAAAAAATCAAAATATAAATCAACAGGTGGTAATATACTTCCAGGAAGTTTTTTTAAGATGGCAGAATATACATGGGTCGATGCATGGCGAACATGTAATCCTTTAACAAAAGACTATACATTCTATTCACATAGACATTGTTCATGGTCACGTATTGACATGTGTTGGATGTCGGCTGGATTAATGAGAAACCTGGAAGAGACTGAGATATTACCTAATACATTCGCTGATCACAATCCAATAATGTTAGGTTTGAAAGGAGGAAGAAAGGAATATAGATGGAAGATGAACCCTATGATAATAAGGAACAAGAAGTTTGTGGAACATGCAGAATGAGAAATGAAATTATTTTTTGAAATAAACAGCCAAAATGAAATGTCCCCAAAAATAGTTTGGAAAGCAAGTAAAGCTTTTTATAGGGGCTTGGTTATAAAACATAATGCTATCCAAAACCGGTAAAAATGAAGAAAGTGAAAGAATTAACAAATGTGTTGAACTACAAAGAAAAACAACTAAAGGAGAAACCTAACATGGCAGAGATCAAAAATGAAATAAGAATGTTACAACATAAAATACATGTGATATATTTGGAGGAAATGGAGAAGAAAATGAGAGTCTCAAGGCAATTTTTTTTTTGAAAAGGCAAACAAGCCTGGAAGGTGGCTATCGTATAAAATCCAGAAGGAGAGGGGAAAAAGACTTATAAATACTTTGAAAGATAAGGAAGGGAAGCAGAAACATCAATCGCAAGACCTTAAATAAATTGTCAAGGATTATTACACACAACTATATAGTAAACCCAAAATTGAAGAATCCAAACAAAAAGACTATCTGTCAACTAGGGGTCTCCCAACATTGAAAGAAGAACAGAAAAAATTGCTAAATAGTCCAATAACGATGCAGGAAATTGAGGAAGCATGGAATAAACAAAACAAGAATAAATCCACAGGTCCCGATGGCCAAACAGCTGAATATTATATTGCCTTTAAAGAATGTCTTTCACATAGATGGTATATGACTCCTAAAAAATTAGCAAAGATGAATAACAAGATGCCAGACAGGTGTTGGAAATGTAAAAAGCATGAAGGTTCTTTCTACCATATGTGGTGGACTTGTGAAAGAGCTAATGATGGCAGATGATCCAGCAAGAGATGTCTAATATCTTGGGATATGAGTTTAACAAAGTTGCAGAGACTTTTCTGTTGGGATTACAAATGGAAAAATTTCCAAAAGAAGATAGAACTTTAATCTGGTACTTGCTCTCAGCTGCTAGGACATTGTATGTGCAGTTGTGGAAGCAAGAAAAAATACCAGAGAAATGGGACTGGATTATAAAAGTTATGTCATGGAGTGAAATGGACAAATTAACAAGAATATTAAGAGACTATGATTTAGAACTTTTTAAGTTGGAGTGGAAGAAGTTCAGAAGATACATAGAAAAAGAGTGGAAAATAAAGGGACACTGGACAATCTTTGATAATGATTAAGTTTTTAAAATAAGAGTATAACTTTTGGTTCTTTAATAGTTAAGGGTACCTTTAATATTTGTTTTTCCTTAAGTAAATAACACTGGCGGGGGTCAAGTAATGGGGGGAGGGGTGGGGGGAAAGTAAGATATGGGGTAGATAAATTTTTCTTTTTTAAGTTGTAAGATATAGATATAGTTTTGCTACCATATGTTACTAATAAAAATTGTTTATAACCTGAAGATTGTCTTTCACTTCCATTTAAACATCTGATGGAATATATATGGGCAAAGGCGGACTTACCAGAAACATGGCAACAGGTGGATATAGTTCTGATTCCAAAAGAGAATACTGATTTGAAAAGAAGTCAAGAACTATTGGCCCATATCTCTCCTCAACGTGGGCTATAAAATTTATGCAACCATCTTAGCAACTAGACTAAAAAAGATTTTGACAGATATAATACATCAAGACCAAACAGGGTTCCTCCCTAAAAGACATTTGAGGAACAATATGAGAATCTTTTTGAATGCCTTAGAATACTATGAGACCAATCCAGATAAGCAGGTAGCACTGGTTTTACTTGATGCGGAAAAAGCATTCTACAATCTAAACTGGAACTTTATGATAGAACAGCGAAAAATAATGGAATGTGGAGATGAATTTATAAGGCTGGTCCAGACCATATATAGTAAACAAAAAACTAAAATTATGGTAAATTTTAGAGAAAATCTATTTAAGAAGTTTCACAGGTGACATATCACTTCAGTTCAGTTAGTTAAGATATTCCCAGGAGTATCACCAAAGTGTTGGAAATGTGGTGAGAATATAGGCACATTCTACCATTTGTGGTGGACGTGCAGAAGGGCGAAAAAATATTGGGTTAAAGTTCATGAACTCCTTCAAGGAATGCTGAAAACGGTAATTCAGTTTAAGCCCGAAATTGTCTTATTAAGTCTGGTTAAGAAAGACGTGGCAAAAGAAAATGTTCACTTAGTAATACATGTCCTCACTGCCCTGAGAATGTTATACGCAAAATATTGGAGACTGGAGAAAACTCCAAACATGGGAGAATTAATAGAAAAGATTTTTCAAGCTGCAGAAGCAGATATACTTATGGCAATAGTCAATGGGAAACCAAAAAAATTGGCCACTCAAAGATGGGGGAAATTATATGAATGGATACAAAATAGAGTTAAAGATGAGGACTACAATGCAAGTAATGGGTTAAAATCGGAAAGAAATAATCTATAGAGGATAAATAAATTAAAATGAATGGACAGATGGTATAAGGATATTAAGTAATGTAGGAATTTATGAAATAACTACCTTTGTTCTCTGTTTTTAATAATTTTGTGTGGGGGGGTATTCTTTTGAATTGGATTCTGAATTAGGATATAATTACTAGGATGTAATGCACAAAGATGTAATGTATGAAGAATTTCTAAGTAATAAATTCAAAAGATGTTAATAATAATAAAAAAGATGAAAACTGTAGAATTATTTTGTTCATACTTTCCCCTAGTAAAGGAGCCCAAGTGGACATCTTTAATTCACTTTTACATTGTGGAGTTGTCCAAGAAAGTGGTGATTATTAGGTTTATGTAGAATTGTCTAAAAAATTAGATTTTCTTTCTCAATCAATTTGCAGAAATTTCATGCTCATGTCATGGGGAAAAACACACTATACACTACTAGACAGTCATAGAGGAAAAAAAACATGATGCACTACAAAGCAATAAAAATGAATCCTCACTATCTTCAGTCATGTTTTACTGAAATGTCATAACATTTATATCATTTGGCGGAATATGAACTGTAGCTGTGCCAAACTAAACATGTCCCTGTTAAAATGAAATCATGTTCTGAATAGTAAAGAGAATCTATTAATGGTGTTTAATAACTCAGATGGACAGGTATTATCCTTGAATGAAGTTTTCTTGAACAAGTGGAATGAGAGCCATGGAGCCTGCTACTTCTTTTGTTAGTGAACATCTGATCTAGTAAAGTATAACTCAGTTATATGATCAATGGCTCTTTGTGCTCTCTTCTACTAACTTGGTATTAAAGTCAATATGTGTCAGTCTAATGTCAGGTAAGTTCTTTGTACCCTTTTCGGCACCATGTAAGGACATAACAACATAGCAGGTGCCTTCCCTGTAGTGGGCCAGTAACACAGTATGTACTACTTACTGTGGATATATTTCACAGTAGCTAGAGGCATGTTTAGTGGTTTCTATCAAGACTGTTCTAAGAAGGAATGATATTTGTTTTCCCTTTGTGAAAAAAATTAGGTTGAATCTGGTTAGAATACCTATCATGAAATAGTTCTCTCATCTATTACCAGATTACTGTTTTCAGATTTATATTTTTACATTTTTGAAATAATCTTGGGGAATTAGAAGCTTTGTTGATGCTAACAGAAATGCCCTAGGTTTGGGATAAGTTAAACAGTGTCAGAAGGCAATCTTAGCTAGGTGTACATGCAGGAGTGGCCCTAAGTCATCTGGTGCCCTAGGTGTCAAGCATACAGGTTATTTCTAATACAAAGCTGTATTATTCCTGTTGTTACGTTGTTATTGCTGCATATCAAAGCTATGTAAACCCTTCCTTAGTTCTCACCTTCTGTAACAAATGCAGGAATGCCTGCTTTGAAGATAGTGCCTCCTGAGACAGTTCCCAAGCTCAAGCCTGGGACTCAGGATGTTTCTAACCGCAAAAGATAGTCGAATGCATAGTTGTAGTAATTCACACGCTCATGATAGAATTCCTAGTTATCTCTACTGCTCCCTTTGAAGTATCCCTTAAAGCCAGATACCATATACTGAAATGTATTACTTTAAAGTTGTTCCATCTCTGAGCACAATGGATTATCAATAAACTAAGACTTTGTTGCAAATCATCTCTTGGTTCTTTTGAAACTTCCATGCTTGACACTAGGCAAGGCCCCACCCCCTGTGGGCAAAGCTGGAGGGCAGGGAAGGCATGTGCGACAGCACGGCAAGGCTCTGAGCAGCGCAGAGAGGCCGCACACTGCCATTGCCACTTCTGGAAACAAAGAGATGGCAGCTGGGCTGCATGTGGCCTCTCTATGCCTTGCTGCATTGCCACACATACCCTCCCTGCCCTCCAGCTTTGCCCACAGGGGCAGCAGAACGGGGTGGGCAGGCAGGCGCTGTGGGCGGTCGGGTGCTGTGGAGGAGGCTGGGCGGCAAGCAGTTCTCTGCATCCTTGGCTACTTGAATACTTTATCATACCATACATTCAAGCATCTTGGTATCCAGAAGTTCAAGGTTTATATTTTTACATTTTTGAAATAATCTTGGGGAATTAGAAGCTTTGTTGATGCTAACAGAAATGCCATCCTTTGAGCCAAGGGGCACTGAGTTATTCAGTTGTGTGGCTTTGAGACCTTATAGCTGTTTCTTACAGCTATGTCCCTAGATATGCTATCCAAGAGAATACTGGAAGTTATCATTTTGTGGGCATTTCCAGGGAACAGAAATAGTGTCCAGAACCCACATTTCTTGTATTAGCCGCAGTATATGTGGATTGGCACACGATTCCACACTTTCTCAGTTGAGCAACCACACTGTTAAATAATCCATGGGTTCAGTGGTCAAGTAATAGCTCAAAAAGTCTCTAGAAGCTTAGCTGTTAGAATGTGGGGTATAAATCCCTTTTATCTAAATAAATAGATGTTCAGGTTTGTCAGCACACAATAGAATACTTTCAGCCCTGGGGGAGAAAGAGGAATGTAAATTTGAAGCTGAGGTGAATCAAGCCTGTCATTGTGAAAGAGAGAGAAGGGTGGAGGACGAGATCTATAGGTAACCAGCTGGGAGCAGCTCAAGCCAGGAGAGCTGCAATTACTTAGTAGATGTGTTCTGCTAATCTGGAGGAGATGGATTAGCTATCTAGCCATTTGAAATGCCATCACTACTCCACAGTCGATGGGGATTAAAACCGCTGGTTTATTTATTTGAAGGTGCCTAAAATGATATGCACCTGTGTGGCTAAGTAACCATCTAAGAAGCTGGACAGATTGGCTGCATAATGCCTTATATTGAGACCACTTATGAAATAATGGAATCAAATTGAAGCATTATGGACGTAGATAAGTATTGCTGTCAGAGTTAATATTTTTATCCTAGATAAATACAGAGGCAAAGCTACATATTTACATACATGGATGCTTATTATGCTTTGTGTTTTCCTATGCACAAAAGCATACAAATTAAAGAATAGCTACTGTCAGGTAGCATAATGTGATGTTCTTAGCTGTAAGCACACAATTTCAATGCAAGTGTTTTGAATCTCAATATGATTGGCATGCATAGTTTCAGGCACTTCAGTGCAAAATTATAAATAGGGCATTTGAACTGGTCAAAAACCAGCTGTTGTAAGAGATGACATATCTGACGAAGACTTTTGAGTGGAATGAAGTTTCTTATGATAGAGAGTGTTGACGGTTCCTGGGGTGTCTAGATAAAATTTCCATGTAATACATTTAAAATGGAAGCCAGAAGTTAGTTTCCTTGTTTGTTGTGAAAAACCTTCATGAGTGTATAATGAAGGAGGTGAGGATCAGTGGTGTGTTGCCATACAGAAAGCAAAGATTCTTATGCAATCGAATGTTTGACATCCTCCCATAGTGGGGCTGGTTAAGAGTGTTGGTGATACAGTGAGACTTTGCTAGTTGCCAGAATAAAGGTTGGAAGGCCAGCTGGGGCTTTGCAAAGGAGGAAAAAGGCAAAGCTGCAGAGTCTGTTGAGTCATATAAGGACTAAGTGATCATATGAAAAATGAATCCTTGTTTCACAAAGTGCCCACAATTTAAAATTCATGCTGAGTTAAACTGTTTCTGCAAGTTATATGTAAATATGTCCCAGTATACAAGTTATGTATGATTCAGTTTGTATTTTCAGTAATTCATCATATACAAAATTGCAAGCATGTAAGTGTATATGTCTGGGGACACCTTTAACTGGCAAAGGACTGAGCTTCCAAAATGACTTCCAGAAGGTGTTCTGGTTAGATTCCCCCCCCCCCTCCCCACCTCCAAATCTTCCTTTATCTACGGAACTTTTAATCCAGTGATATAGAATGACTGTACAGATAGAATAGCCAAGCTATTTGTTTGTGCTGCTGCTGTATTGAGTGTATGAAAGTCTGTCCGGGTGGTGCCCCTTATTAGTTCATGAAAATGGATGAAATCAGAGATGTATGAGAGACAGAGGAAAATAAAAAGGGAGACAATTTTCTTCCAGAACGCTCATACTAGGAGTTCCTCTTCAGCTCCATGTATATTCCCCTATACCTATATATTCTGACTGCCTTAGTCCTCATCTAAGACTAGATGGAAATATGCTAGCAGTTAGTTTCTATATCCCATCATTCATGAAATGACTGTTGGTTAGTATCTCAAAGCAAATGTGATTTTTTTTCTTTTTTAAAAAATAAGACATTATAGCTATGGATTTTTTTCAGTCAGAGCAGACTACTTGTAATGTTCAAATGAACACAGCTTGGCTAGAAGAGTAGTTTAGTTAGTTCCCATTCTCTAGCCAGTTATTCACAAAAGAGTGATGAAAATTATAGTACTCTTTGTTCACTTACAGACAAGTTCTAGGAGTTGACTGGGAATTTACAATGGCCCTGAAACAAACCAAGCTGAATGGCCCCTGTCTTGTTAACAAGCAGCACTACAGAGGGTCACTCAGCTCAACAGTACAAACAGTGGATGTGATCAGACAGGCATTTTGGCCCGCCATAGCCATCCCCACCTCTGGATTTAACAGGCACGATCACATATGCACATCTGTCTCCTGCAGCCCACTTGCACCTACCTCTTGCTGTGACACATCCACAACAGATTAAACAGCCACTGGGAACTTCCCGGTAGCAAAGTCCTTGCAGCACTTCCATGGTGTGTTTCTGGCTGTGTGATCAGCTCGTGTGTGCCATGCGTGGTGTGATTGCTCCACTCTGTGCATGTGAATGCTGTGACTGCATCTCTGGCTAGGTGGGTGCCATCTGATTGCCACAGTGTGTCTCTAACAGTATCAGCTGACTTGTCTGAGCCCACTCTTTGGGTCTTCCTTTGCTTCCTCCTGAAAACTGGCAGCAGAGTGGGGAAAGATGGTGAACTGCTGATGAAGGGGCTGAGCCAAGTGGCCCCTGAGACTCTGGCAGAGTTGCTAGAGTTTGTTTATGCTTCTTCATTGACACCAGCAACCTGCTAGGGCAGTGACCTAGCAGGAAATTTTCCTATAAATGAAATGGCCAGTCCACCCCTGGACATTTCTAAATTTAAAAGAATGCCAAAGTAGTAGCTGTACAAAATTTGTCATCACAGCCACAGGAAAGAGGAAACATGTTGAACATAGAGAAGACCATTAGATGCTTCCTCTCCCCCACCCCTGCCTTTGTGGCATATTTTTGCAGATCTGTGAGAATGCAAAATTGCATGAAAATCTGTTCCTATTCTTAATTATTTATATTTGTCAGAATTAAGGTTCAGTCCAAGCCAAGTTCCAGAATCAGAGTCAACGTTCAATCCAAAGGTCAGTTATTGAAGAAGCAGAGCCTGATTCTGAGCATTGACCAGGAAGTGAGGTCAAACAGTCCAAAGTCATTCACAAGTTGTGGAGAGGGAGAGTCTACAGTTAGAGTCAAGAGTCACAGGAACGGAGCAGAGTCCAGAGTTGTGGTCACTGAGTCAGAGGTTTGGTGGCTTGTTGCTTCCAAACCTACACTGTCATCTGCTTCTTATATATTTATTTCAAATTTATATTCGACCCTCCCCACAAGTGGGCTCAAGGCAGATTACATCAGACAATATACAGCACATTAACAAAATCATAGATAATTCCCTAATGGAATTGGCCAAATCTGGCTTTTCCATTGGCTGTGGTGTGCACTCCATTAGCAATTGACCCACGAACTGCCAGTCAATCACTTTCCCATGCCATTCGCTGGCTACGTTCATCTCCCCCACCCACTGCTGGACCCAGGACAGATGTGGATTGGCCATTGGGAAAGCTACTAGGTAGCTACGTGAACTGGCCGGGGCTAAGTGAACTGCACTGGCTGCCAATCATATACCGGGTCCAGTACAAAGTGTTGGTCATTACCTTTAAAGCCTTATATGGCTGAGGACCTGCCTACCTGAGGGACCGTCTTTCCCCATATGAACCCCAGAGAGCACTGAGGTCAGTTGGGAAAAATCTAATGACCATCCCTGGGCCGAAGGAGATTAAATACCAGAATACTAGGGCACAGGCATTCTCAATCGCGGCCCCTACCCTAGGGAACCGACTCCCCGAGGAGGTGCGGGCCCTGTGGAACTTTGATCAGTTCCGCAGGGCCTGCAATACCGCTCTTTTTAAGCTTGCACACTTGGACTGCTAAGAAGATCGGTAATTAAGGATCCGCCAATGCGGTTTGAAGACCTATACCGCTGAATAACTGTACTCATTGGATTGGTTTTAATGTTGTTAAGTTTAGTGTTTAATGTTTTATATTGCTAAATCTAAAGGCTTTTAACCACTGTATGTTTTTATAAAATGTTGTTAGCCGCCCTGAGCCTGCCGAGGTGGGGAGGGTGGGATATAAATAAAATTTATTATTATTATTATTATTATTATTATTATTATTATTATTATTATTATTATTATTATTATTATTATAGTAGCTGTTGCTAAGCAACTGATCTTGCTTCTGTCAGTAAAAGGCAACCAAGTTTGGTTCTCTTAGTAAAAGGCAGTGGGGAGGTGTGACCCTTTCCAGGACTCTTTTGGCCTTTGAGGGAGAACTCATTGGGCCCAGTCCTGACTACATTGATAGCTGCCAGCTCCACATTGATAGTGAATTCTTGGAGATTTTGTGGTGGAGTCTACAGAAGCCAGAGTTTGGGGAGGAAAAAGGCCTCAGCTGAATATAATACCACAGACTCCACCCTCCAAAGCAGTTATTTTCTCTAGGGGTAGAAAGATCTGTTGTCTGGAGATCAGTTGTGATCCCAGGAGATCTTCAGGCTCCAACTGGAGGTTGGATTTGCTACACCTGGCTGCTTGCTACTGCTGCTGGGAAGGAGATGGGGTTGCCATCTCTAGGTTGGAAAATTCCTGGAGATTTGAGGGGTAAAGCGTGGGTTTGAGGAAGGGTGGGACCTCAGCCAGATACAATGCCTCCAAACCAGCCACTTCCTCCAGGGGGAACTATTGTTGTCAATCTCCAGGTGAGGGCTAGAGATCACTCGGAATTACAATGGCTCTCCAGATGGCAGAAATCAGCTCTCCTGGAGAAAATGGCGGCTTTGTATGGTGGACTCTGTGTCATTATACCCTTCTGAGGTCACTTCCCTCTTGCTTTAGGTCCACACTGTGATTTCAGACCAGTCACAGACTTTCAGCCTAACCTACCTCACAGGGTTGTTGTGCACATCAAAAGGGGGAGAGGAGAATTATGTAAGTTGCTTCGGTCCTCACTGTGGAGAAAGACTGTACTTTTTCTAGGTAGAGGCTGCAGAGAGGAGGGAGGAGATGGAAAGCTGAAGTCCGATAAGTTCCCCTACAGAAAACAGCTGCCTTGGGTGGGTGGAAAGACACCAAGGCTGGGGGGAGTGAATGCCTTCACTTGGGTGAGTGAGTGAGAAGACAGCAAGGGTGGGGGGCATTCACCCAAAGCCTCTTTCTAGAGCCTGTTGTATTTCCCCTCACAACAGGCTTTATTCCTAGTAGTTAAATAAGTTGCAGCAGTTAAAATGAAAGTTTAAAACAGACAGCCATCAATAAATGCTTCAGTATTTATGCTGGGTGCACAGCTGGATCACGGGATCACAGCTCATGTGTGGATGATCACCCTGGCTTGTTAGTTCAGGTGCCATTGAGCTGCTAACTGTACTCTGAGCCTCCAGTCCTGCACTGCATATAGTGCGCTTCTCCACAGGTGCTCCTGCAGCTCTGTGGAAGAAGGGATAAGGCGGCCCAGGAGATTTCACTGGGGATTTGGGCCTCAATTGCAGGTATACTATTTTGGGATGACAGCTCCTCTGCTAAAGGGGCAGCCATGATTTCCAAAACCATTTCATCATCAATGAGTTTCAGGCGGAGCTTCAAATCCAGCACTCCCTGATCACTGACCTCATCTTCACTCCTGTTTTGAGTGGTTTGATCAGGCTAGCCCATGACAATTTCACACTTGTAATTTGCAAGAGTTTTGAAATCCTTGTCTCACCAGGGTTTTGAGAACTGTTTACTATTTATTTCTCTTCGCTCAGGAGAGAGCTAACTCTCAAGAGAGAGCAAATGTCCTAAGGCTAAATATTTAGAGGGCAGGAGGTCAGTGTTCCAGATCAAGTCTAGCTTTCTATTTACTGGACAGTGCTAACATTCATTTTATACTGTTCACAGTTCCTGAATGATTTCTACCTTTTCTATAAGTGATTTAAAATCACAATGATATGCATACAGGCTGAAAATCAAATTGCTGATGTCTTTAATTCTGCCTGTAAATTAACTATGAGGGACATTTAGTGGTTCCAGTTGTTCCAGCTATTGAATATATTAACCTTTATTTTATTACTTTAGTAAAGAATGCCACCCATGCATTCATAGCCATATGTAAACAGACTCTATGTCTGTTCTCTGTTGCCCCACAAGGATGGCCTTCTGTTCACTGCATCAGTAAACTGAATGAGAGATCAGCACCAGGGTTATGACTGCCTTCCTGCTTTTCTCAGCTGGAATGAAGGAAGTCCAGCTGCTTTTAGATAGCAAGACTGAAGAGAGAACCAGATCATACACTGAGAATGATTAGAAATGGATGGGTCTCAGTTATTCCAAGGCACTATTAAAACTCCTGCACAGAAACTGTTCTGCCTTCTGGATCTTGAGAGTGCAAACTGCCCTCTTTTAAAAAAAAAATCCTGAAGACAGAACAACCAGGGCAAAAAATACTGGAGGAGGAATTCCTGAGAGCAGCCAGGTGGAGAATTCTTTAGCAAACTCAGTTAGCTCCAGGGAGGTAGTTCTCACAGTTTCACCATTACCCTTCCTCTGAAATCTCAGGAGAGATTTCTTGGACCAGGTTGTCTCTCTGTCCCATCCTTTCGTCCCCCCGCCCCCCAACCTGGTCATCATCATTCCCTCAGCTCCCCCTTTATTCTCTTCCTCTCCCTGGTCTTCTCCTCTGCTCCATTCAGAGTTGATCTTCTTTAATGTCTCATTTACCCCAGCTGGGTTACTCTTCCTCCAGCTCCCACTCCCCCTGCCTACACTAGGAGGATTCAGGTTCAACCGACTGGAACCTGTTTCAGCCAGTTCCCCCTGGAACTTTTCCTCCTTTTTTGACCCTGTTCTTACCCCTCTCAATAATGAGTACACCTGTCCTTCTTTTCCTTCCCTGGGTTGCCCTGTTAACCCCTCTTCCTCTGTTGTGGAGTGCCAGGAATCATGGTTCCTGGTTTGTTGCCGGCTTGCTCCAATGTTTGCCATTCCTATGGTACACCCTGGACTTGAGAGACATTCTAAGCTTGGGTGGAGGGATGTTAAGTCTGGAACCAAGAGGTTGGGAGCTGGACATTTGTTTAAATGATCTCTGTTTGTCCCAAGTTGGTTGTATTTCTATTTTACTGCAGAGGTTGAGAAGCATAGGTGAAGGGGAAGACTGAGGGAAGAGGATATCAAGGAAGATATTAAATCAAGGGAAGATGAATCACAGGGAAGATAGAACTGAGAAAGAGTTTGGGAGAATCCATTAGGTACTACCAATAGATTGGGATGGTGAGGTTTGATAGAAGGAGAGATTCCTGATTACTTGTGCCTTGTTTCAGCCAGTTATAAGGTAGAAAGGTGCTAAAAGAACCAAAAGAAAGGTATGGAAAATATAGTTGTGTATCTCTATAAAGGAATGGTAGATTGCATATCAGTTCTGCTTGAGTCTTGTTTGCAGGTAGCAGTCACAAAAGTCAGGTGTTTGGATTGTTCATCTGTATCTGAACAACTCAAATTGTTGGAGTTTAAACAAAAAGGCTGTGTGTGCAAGAGTCCATGCTTCTTTCCTGCTACATACTCTTACCCCCTACTTCCCTTTACTACATCTGGCACCTCAACTGAAAAGGTTAATTGTTAATAAAAAGTCCTACATTTGGACTCTTTTGTTGAGACGTCCTGACCTCCTCTTATATTTCTCTACCTTATGAAAGCATAACTTGTGCCTGTTAATGGCTGCCAAGCTATTCAGATTGATTCATTCATGCAAGTCATTGCATAGACTCATGACAGTTGTAATTTATTCTCCCCCCCCCCCTTTTTTTTTCTTTTTGTCCATTAAACTACTAAAAGGGATGTATTTCAAGGTTTTTGTGATGTAGTGTTCCTGGTATATGTAGGGCCCACCAACAAGCAAAATAAAAGCAGTCAAACCACCATATTCTACACACTGTACAAATGTTGCCTTGGGGGTGCACATATGTGTGGCAATCAAACAAGCAGCCCCAATTCTAGAAAAGTAAGCATTGCGTATATTTCAGTTTTCCTAAAACATCTGTTTATTTCCATGGTATGTGAGGGGGAATACGTGTGTGTGTGTGTTTCACCCCTTGACTTTAAAATTTCTGAAAATGTAATATCTCTAGTGAAGCCACTCAGATATTATCTCATCCTGGGATATCATTTTACAATGGTTCACTGCAAATTTGGGCAGAGAATGAGTCTTCACCTCCTAGAACTTTTTGGATAAGATCTTCCCTGAGTCCTTCTTTCCTGATAGAAGAAGTGATGTGAAAGAGTCTCTTGAGTTTGGAAAGTTTGAAAGTATTGTATGTCACCCTGATCAGATAAATGACCAGCCTGATAACAAAACCTCCTCCGGAGAAGAGGAGGAACACCCAGCTGAGATAGAGCCCATCATTCTTCAAGGACAGGAGATGCAGGCTCTTGACAATACACTGGCTGATATGCCCCCTCCTCCAGCTGCAAGTGTTTTTGCCAGCACCCAGATCAGACGTGGAGGAGAAGGAAGCTGGGCCCAGTGGAGATCAGATCTGAGAGCCCATTGTAGTGAGCTTCTGATGAATCACAGACACCTGTCACCAGATGAAGCAGGAGGTGAGTACTTGCAGGGATGTGTGCCACAATTAGCTGTGGCTAAACAGCCTAAGAAGAGGCAACTATAAATGCACAATCTGGGAAGCTGCTAATTGTGGATGCAACTTGCACTACAGCTGCATAACCACTGACTGGAACTGCTGTTGGTCTGAATCTGGACTGGACCATCTGACTTCTAGACCCAGGAACCTTGGACTGCTTGATGACTCCCCTTCTGGAATCCTGAACCTTGGACTGCCTCTTGACCACTCTCTTCCCTGAACCCTTGCTGTGAATGACTACTTGGTGGTCTCTGCCTGCTTGTCCTGTGGAACTTCCACCTGCTACCAGCACCAGACCCACCAGAAAGCCACTGCTGTCAAGAGAGGATTTAGCTTGAAGGGAATCTCTCTATTGGGTGTGTGTTAATTTCTGTGTTCACAGGTGCTATCAGTCCTACCAGCTGGTTTGTCTCCAAGGCTGTTTGCTTAGGCCAGACTGATTAGCTAATAAGCTGCAGCTGAGAAACATCAAGTGGAGTTGTTAGTTGCCTGTATCTTGGGAAGATTCCTTAGAGACAGCCTCATGATTGGTTGAAGGGGTTAATGAGTTAAGGCTAGTTTGCCTCATACAAATTGTTAGATAGAAGTCCAGCTTCCTAAATGCCACTTTTCCTTCTTGCTGCTGAAAGCTCTGCTTGTACTGTGCTCCAGACTTATTAATGGAGCCCTGAACTGGGCTGTTGTGAATAGTTAGCAAGTTATGTTTGCTGTACCCAGCCCTTTTCTTTTAACTGTTTGTGTATGTCCTTGTAAATAAAATTTTACTTATTATAATTGTGGAATGAGTTTTTTGGACCAAACCCAGATAAGCCTTAGTTATGTTACCCTGCTCTTGGCATGCTAGCTTCACAACTGCTCTCATCCAGGTAGTTTGCTGTATAATGACTAGGAATGGGCATGAACCAGTTCACAAGCCAAAATTTGGCATGAACATGGATGGTTCAGAGCCCCCAAACTGATATTGAGGGAAGGTGCTTTCCCCAAACAATCATTAGACTTTTGTCCAGTTTGGCTGTTCAGGCCATTTAAACCTAACTGCTGAGCAGCATGGGTCTTCAGCTAACCTGTTAGGTTTAAATGTCTCACAGCTACTTATCCTAACAATGAGGTGGGTCCACCCATCAGCTGTTAGGTTTAGATGTCTGGGAGCCATTAAAGCTATCAGTTCTGCTACCCCCCTCTATTAAGTGGGGGGAAGTGAAACAGAACAATCCCCTTTTTCTTCCAGCTGTGGCAAAGAAAAGGGGATCTGAACTGACTGGTTTGAAGCATTTTTGGCTTGATTTGGGGCTCGGTTTATGTTTGTGCCCATCCCTAATGATGCCTTCTAAGCCACATGTGGGGGGAAAACCTGCTCTATTCTACTGATATAATGAGAACAAAGAAGCAGAAGATGATAAGAGTGGCACACTTTGAAGTGTTTGCATCTGGAGGGCAAGGAAGTAAGGTTGAGCCAATTTATAAAGAAAAGGAAATGCTAACTCTTACTTTTTGACTTTTTTACAGCCTTAGAATATTTTGAGCAAAATTAAATGCATTTGAACTCAAGCAAGCACAATGAGTTTTTCTGCTGTTCTGATTGTAAGTGTTACCGGTTACCCCAAGTGCATTGCTTTTGTCACACTTCAGATATCAAATATAAATGTCTTTTGTCTCCATGTCACACATTTGCAGTCAATATCAAAATCTGCTTGCAAAATCATAGCTATTTCTAGGTGATGAAATCTCAAAGGAACCTAGGCCTTTCCATTATCAGATTTCTCCTCATGGAGTTTCATAAATTACTGCAAAAGTTAATTGCCATTAAAGAAAGTCTTTACAGCAAAACACGGCAGCATGTGTTTGTACATTATTTCTAATATTATAGTTTTTTAAAATAAATCTTTATTAAAAACAAAGATCTTTGACTTACAAATGCATATGAGGAACATAAAATTATATCATGCAATAGCATTGCAAAAAAATAGTCCAAAGAAATACTGCATAAAATAGCATGAACAGAGAAATAATAACTAAATATGAGCCAACCAAATAATACACCCAGACATGCGCCTCTCAGACCTTAAACAACTAAAAATGAAGCCAAGAATGATAAGTGCAGTTGGAAGGAAGACTACATTGTTCTGACATAAAAATTTAAAATCGGGACCCAGATAGATCTAAACTTGATATGAGTACTTTCTGAATTTGAAAAGTTGTGGTTCACAAAGGTGGCAATTTTATGCATGATAAATTGATCCCAAACTTTATCATACCAGACTCTTAATGAAGGAGGTGAGGGAGATTTCCATACTGAAGCAATAGTAATTCTTGCTGCCGCTATGTATGATGGTCAACTGTTTGTGCAAGGCTGTATGAGAACAATCATCCCACAAATTTAGGAGCATTAATTCCAGTGGCATTTAAAATGACTGTGAAGGGATTTTGGAGATTTGTTGAGTGATATCATTCCAGAACTGAGAAATAACTGGACACTCCCACCAGCAATGCAGAAATGTTCCCAGAGACCCGCAATTTTCCAACAAAGTGGACTGTGCTGGTTTATTTGATGTAGCCATCTGGGGGAAAGGTACCATTTCAACATCATTTTAAAGAACTGAAGTTGAATGTTAAAGATTGTAGTGGAATTGACATAAGAGCCCCAGATTTTCAGCTATGAAGAAGGAAGGATGTCTTTAAGGAGGTCTTCATTCCAGGCTATTTGAAACCCAAGAGGCTGCCCACAGTCTGACATAATTAAGATTTTAAATAATTTAGAGGGAAGACCTTTTATACAGGAGGAAGACAGAGCTAATAGTTAAGAACATAAGAGAAGCCATGTTGGATCAGGCCAATGGCCCATCCAGTCCAACACTCTGTGTCACACAGTAACCAAAAAATTTATATATATAAGCCACTGAAGGACCTCTGCTTCATATTTTTATCTAAACCCCTCTTGAAGGTGGCTATGCTTGTGGCTGCCACCACCTCCTGTGGCAGTGAATTCCACATGTTAATCACCCTTTGGGTGAAGAAGTACTTCCTTTTATCTGTTTTAACCTGTCTGCTCAGCAATTTCATCGAATGTTCACGAGTTCATGTATTGTGAGAAAGGGAGAAAAGTACCTCTTTCTCTACTTTCTCCATCCCATGCATTATCTTGTAAACCTCTATCATGTCACTCCTCAGTCGACGTTTCTCCAAGCTAAAGAGTCCCAAGCGTTTCAACCTTTCTTCATAGGGAAGTGTTCTAGCCCTTTAATCATTCTAGTTGCCCTTTTCTGGACTTTCTCCAATGCTATAATATCCTTTTTGAGGTGCGGCGACCAGAACTGCACAAAGTACTCCAAATGAGACCGCACCATCGATTTATACAGGACCATTATGATACTGGCTGATTTGTTTTCAATTCCCTTCCTAATAATTCCCAGCATGGCATTGGCCTTTTTTATTCCAATCGCACACTGTCTTGACATTTTCAGTGAGTTATCTACCATGACCCCAAGATCTTTCTCTTGGTCAGTCTCTGCCAGTTCACACCCCATCAACTTGTATTTTTAGCTGGGATTCTTGGCCCCAATGTGCATTACTTTGCACTTGGCCACACTGAACTGCATCGGCCACGTTGATGCCCACTCACCCAGCCTCAACAGGTCCCTTTGGAGTTCCTCACAATCCTCTCTGGTTCTCACTACCCTGAACAATTTAGTGTCATCCGCAAACTTGCCCACTTCACTGCTGACTCCCAACTCTAATTCATTTATGAACAAGTTAAAGAGCATGGGACCCAGTACCGAGCCCTGTGGCACCCCACTGCTTACCGTCCTCCATTGTGAAGACTGCCCATTTATACTCACTCTCTGCTTCCTATTACTCAGCCAGTTTTTGATCCACAAGAGGACCTGTCCTTTTACTCCATGACTCTCAAGCTTTTCAAGGAGCCTTTGATGAGGAACTTTATCAAAAGCTTTCTGGAAGTCAAGGTAAACAACATCTATCGGGTCTCCTTTGTCCACATGTTTGTTCACCCCCTCAAAGAAATGTAACAGGTTAGTGAGGCAAGATCTTCCCTTACAGAACCCATGCTGAGTCTTCCTCAATAACCCGTGTTCATCAATGTGCCTACTCATTCTGTCCTTGATAATGCTTTCTGCCAACTTTCCCGGTATTGAAGTCAGACAGACTGGCCTGTAATTTCCCGGATCTCCTCTGGAACCCTTTTTAAAGATGGGGGTGACATTTGCTACCTTCCAGTCCTTAGGAATGGAGGCAGATTTCAATGAAAGATTACAGATTTTTGTCAAAAGATCCACAAGTTCAACTTTGAGTTCTTTCAGAACTCTTGGATGTATGCCATCCGGACCCGGTGACTTATTAGTTTTTAATTTGTCTATCAGTTGTAGGACCTCCTCTTTTGTCACCTCAATCTGACTCAGGTCTTTCAACACCCCTTCCAAAATTAGTGGTTCTGGGGCGGGCAAAAAGTTCTCATCTTCCACAGTGAAGACGGAGGCAAAAAATGCATTCAGCTTCTCAGTCATTTCCCTATCCTCCTTCAGTAATCCTTTTACCCCATGGTCATCCAAGGGCCCCACTGCCTCCCTGGCTGGTTTCCTACTTCTAATATAATTGAAGAAAGTTTTATTGTTGATCTTTATGTTTTTTTGCAATATGCTCCTCATAGTCCCTTTTTGCCTGCCTGATCACAGTCTTGCATTTGATTTGCTACAGCCTGTGTTCCCTTTTACTAATCTCACTTGGACTGGTTTTCCACCGCTTAAAGGAGTCCTTCTTACCTTTTACAGCTTCCATTACTTTGTTTGTTAACCATGCAGGCCTTTTCTTATGCCTGTTTGTGCCTTTCCTAACATGTAGTATGTATTTTATCTGAGCTTCTAGGATTATAGTTTTAAATAGTCTCCAAGCTTCCCCAAGGGTTTTGACCATATTTACCTTTCCTTTCAGTTTCCTCCTCACATGCCTCCTCATCTCAGAGAATTTACCCCTTTTAAAGTTAAACATGGTTGTGGCGGTCTTTTTGGGCAACTGCCTATTTATACAAACGGTGAAATCAATAACATCATGGTCACTGCTCTCAAGTGACGCAATCACTTTTACATCTCTCACCAAGTCTTGGGCATTACTTAGGACCAAATCCTGGATCGCCCCACCCCTGGTAGGTTCTGAGACCATCTGCTCCATAGCACAGTCATTGAGAGCATCAAGAAACTCAATCTCTTTCTCTCTACCAGAACACATATTGACCCAATCAATCTGCGGTTAGTTAAAATCACCTATTACGACACAGTTTTTATGTTTAGCCGCTATCTTTAAGCCTTCCATCATATTATAATCATCCTCTCTCTTTTGATTTGGTGGGCGATAACAAACTCCCATGGTTAAATTTCCTTTTGGGCCCTCTATTTCAACCCAAAGCATTTCTAAAAGGGAATCTAATTCTCTGACCTCAGTCTTACTGGATTGTATATCCTCTCTGACATACAGAGCCACCCCACCTCCAACCCTTCCCTCCCTATCCTTCTTATATAACTTATATCCAGGAATCACTGTTTCCCACTGATTCTCCTCATTCCACCAAGTTTCTGAAATTCCCACAATGTCTATGTTTTCTCCCAACACTAAGCATTCCAATTCACCAATTTTACTTCAAACACTTCTAGCATTTGTATACAAACATCTATAATTTCCCAGGCAAGCTAGGCCCACCACGTTCCTCCTGCCGCCTCGAGACTCTGGCAGACAGTCCATACTGCTTGTCACCATCACAGTGGACAACTCTGATCCATTACCCAGTAGAAAAATAGCAGCCAACCCTTCATCTCTTTGAGACGAGTCCTCCCGAACCAGAGACATTTCATCTCCTGTCGGCTTTCCCCCAAGATTTAGTTTAAAAACTGCTCTGCCACTTTTTTGATTTTAAGCGCCAGCAGCCTGGTTCCATCCGGGGACAAGTGGAGACCGTCTCTTTTGTACAGCTCCCGCTTGTTCCAGAAAGCATCCGAGTGCCTTACAAACTTAAACCCTTCCTCCTTACACCATCATCTCATCCACACATTGAGACTTCTAATTTGTGCCTGTCTCTCCTGCCCTGCACGTGGAACAGATAGGACTTCCGAGAAGGCTACCTTGGAGCTCCTGGCCTTAAGTCTCCTGCCTAGCAGCCTAAATTTTTCCTCCAGGACCTCACGACTGCATTTCCCCACATCGTTGGTGCCAACATGCACCACGACCACAGGCTCCTCCCCAGCACTGTCTATCAGCCTATCTACTACACGCGTAATGTCCGCTACCTTCGCACCAGGCAGGCAAGTCACCATACAGTCAGTACGTGGTTTCGCCACCCAGCTGTCTACTTGCCTAAGATCGAATCACCAACTACCAACCCCCCCCCCTCCTCCTGCCCAGGGATTGTTCCTTGGTGCAAAAGGATTCCCGCTCACCAACCGAAGAAGAGGTCCCTTCTGAGGGCGCATTCCCCTTATCCTCAACACGGTGCCCTGTTCCCTCTTGACCCTCACGCTCTCTGGCAGCAACGGGGCTGCTATGTTCAGAGCGGGGCTCATCTAATACGTCCCCAAGAGTCTTCCCCAAGTGCTTAACTGACCGTCTCTGCTTCCCCAGGGCAGTCACCTCGGCCTCAAGGGTACGAACTCGTTCCCTGAGGACCAGGAGCTCCTTGCATCAAGCACACACCCAAGACTTCTTTCCTTTGGGCAGATAGCCGTACATGTGACACTCAGTGCAAAACACTGAAAAGCCCCCCCCCTGCTGGCATTCTATCCTCATTATATATATATATATATATATATATATATATATATATATATATATATATATATATATATATATATATATATATATATATATATATATGGGTTCCTGGTCCTTAGAGAGCCCCTAGGCGAAGAGCCACAGGCCAAGAGCCCTTTAGCTCTTGCCCTTCAGCTCTCGCCCTTCGGCTCGCGCCTTTGGCAAGGCGCAGCTTACAATGCAGAGGGTGGAGCAGAGGCACTTCTAAGCAATCAGCAGCAATCACTCTCAATCTCTTTCACCTTTAGCCCACTCAACCAAACAAAGAGCAGTTCCCCAGCTATCACAACTCAGAATTTTAGGCAGTCCCACAAACCTCAGAATGAAGTCTTTCAAAACTCAAATTCTCAGCAACTTCTCCAGCTGTCTCAGCTGTGAGAGCTGCTGTGCTCTGTTCTGCTCCTCTCAGACCTCTGTGAGATGTGCTCAGCCTTTGGCAAGGCGCAGCTTTGTTCAAAAGTGGATTGCGATCTGGCCAAAACACCGATTTCTGAGAGATGTTCAGTCAAATTTTTAAATTGTAACTAATATTATAGTTAATAGGGATCACTATTTATAAGTCACAAAATCTGAGCTAGCAGTTCTTCCTTATGTTTGAGACGTGTGGAAAATGGTTGAAGGCAGCTCAGCTCTTCTCATTCAACTTGAGAAATCAGAAGCACTCAGATACACCTTACAGTTTGCAAGTAAAATAAGTATATACTTTTTTTAAAAAAATTGTATTCTAACTAAAATTGTCTGCTGTATTTATTATTGAAATTAACTGTAGTTCATTTGCCCATATGTAAACCAATATTTTAAAAGAAGTGTGGGAGTAAAAAAAAATTGTATTGAATTTTGTGGTTGGGTAGCTACTTGAGTAAGCAAATGCCACTGCTTTATAAATGACATCAATGAATTGGCTTGATATTTCCTTTTAATTACAAATGTAAAACATGGATTTCGAATTGAATTTTGATTCAAACTGTTGGCTGCTGAACTGTGTTGTAAAGCAGTTCTGGACAATCTGTATACGCCTCTCACTTCAGGAAACTGATTAAAAACCTCTATCAAAATTATCATTTATTCATTCTCTTCAGTGCCAGGAAACTTGGATAGTTAACATCAAAATAGCACTTGTGCTGAAAAACAGTCGTATCTAATTAATTATCTTAAATTAAATTGATTAAAAGTGCGGCTGAATATCTTCAAAGTAGTTGCCCTGTTTTTTCACCTAGCCAATCAAGTACAAAGGCTGGACTGGAGCTGACATCCATTAAGGGAGCTCCAAAGGCACGGAAGGAGGGACGGTGGCTCAGTGGTAGAGCATTTGCTTGGTAAGCAGAAGGTCCCAGGTTCAATCCCTGGCATCTCCAAAAAAGGGTCCAGGCAAATAGGTGTGAAAAACCTCAGCTTGAGACCCTGGAGAGCCACTGCCAGTCTGAGTAGACAATACTGACTTTGATGGACCAAGGGTCTGATTCAGTATAAGGCAGCTTCATATGTCCATATGTCCAAGGCAAAGCCTTGGCAGCCTAGATATCTTCTATACAGGGCAGTTCATGAGAACCAGCAACAATAAAGCCCAACTGACCAGGCAGAGAGATAGGATAGCCCCATATTTCCTGTAGCCAGAGTGAGAGTCCCGATCCTGTCACAATCTTCTTGAGTGTCATGTTTTTCTCCTGAGTCAGATTGGAGTGTGGAATGCCTGGCAGGCATGCCTCCATCTGGCTCATACTTCAGTTCTGGCTTATCTTCTTTGGTCTAGAAGTCCTGGGGAAGACTCTGAGAGTATGTGTGTGGTTCCATCTGAGGCCAGTGTAGCTATTAGTGGAAATAACACGTGTTTGTCTTTTTCTTGTAATTTTATTAACACTGTAAGCCACTTCAGACCTCTTTTGAAAGAAAAGCAGCAAATAGGCTAAGTCCATACTGGCAGTTTGAGGTGATGCAGGAACAGCCCTTGGATGGATTAAAAAATCACGTCTGGATATGAACATCTGGAGATTATCCTGCTCCCATACTCACCCTGTCTTCCAGCACCATTGGGAGTGTCAGAAAAAGCTACCACTTCTGAAGTGGTAGCAAATTGCCACAGAACTTCCCTGCCACCTTTCCCGGATCTCTGAACAGCCAGGGAGTGCCTGGGAAGTGCCACTCAAGTGCTTGAGTGATCTGACCACTCCTCCAGAGCACACGTAGCTTGTCCTGGCAGCAGGCCACATGCACTCTCACCACCCCCAGGGCACTTTCCCCTCTGTTGGCTGACTTTGGGATGGGAGACTGCTGCCCTGAGCTGCTGGTCTGGACCCAGCCTTATACTAAGTAGTAGAAACAATGAGGTTGCTCTTCCATGGATAAAGTGCTTAGTTCCAGAGAATGGAAGACCACTTCACAATGGAAGACAATGTGGATGCAAGATGTGAGAGCTAAGGCTTTATGCATTAAATGTTGGTACAAGTAATTGCCATAATTTCTTGCAAAGTGGTGACAGATTTACAGCAGGGTTGAACCTAAAATGCAGTTAAATTGTTGCAGCATTTTTATATATAAAAAATTTTTGGCCACTGTGTGACACAGAGTGTTGGACTGGATGGGCCATTGGCCTGATACAACATGGCTTCTCTTATGTTATGTTCTTTTTCCTGGTTACAGAAATTGTAATGCTATGAATGACATTTGTCAATGGATGTTACCAGGCCTTGGATTCAGCGGGAGCTCACAGGAGCACAGCTCCTGAACCTTTCTGAGAGTTCCACCTCCTCCTTCCCACCATGTCCATTGAATAGCAGGTGCAGCTGTATAACAATCCCTGGAAGAGCTCCACCACCTATGTTTCTACAAAATGACCCCTGGATGTTACTGATAGAATGAGGAGTTCAGTCAGAAATTACCCATAAAAGTCAGGTATGTTTTGTGTGTGTGTGTTGTGCTTCCCACACACTTGTCTTCTATCAGAGGTTTTGTCTGTATCTGCAAACTGTAAAATTCTCTTCTCCTTCCAAGCCATTTACCCAGGAGGCAAAACATTATCTCAATAATATTTGCCTTTTGACACTTCTGCCTTTGCATAAGATTTTTTTTTTAAAAAAAAAAAATCACCCAATGCTGTATCCACACACATTCTTTTGTTAAAGATGCAAGTTGTGTTAACATTGTGGAGAACAACGTGGCATAACTTAACATTAATGTGTTGTAAGCAGCAGGCCTTGGGCTTGTCTGGCAGGGTCTCTGAAAGGCTGTGTGTGCTCACCGGCTCAGCTCCATTTTGATATGCTTCTGCAGTTTATTCTTCCTCCATAAATATTTATAGCTATTCATGCTTCAGCAGTTCAGAAAAAAAATATTTCATAACCATCATCTTTGACTTAACAATGCAACCTGAAGGGAATTACTTTGCTACAATACTAAAGAGGCTCAAGCTCTACATAAAGAATTTGTAGAGGATTGGTCCCTAACCAAATTGTGGCAGCAAGCAAGAACCTGGATGCAATTTGCAAATCAGAGCTGGGATTAAAACAGTTCTGGATGTGCTCCCAAGTATTTCATGTGTGCACAGGAAGTTTGCCCATTTTTCCTTTTGGATGCTTTGAACAATTTCCTGACTTTCAGGAAATGGTTTTTCAGAAAGTTTGAGAGGTTGTGGGTGGAAACAGGTGCAAGTTTAGTTTAGTTTATTTGATTTATATCCCGCTCTCCCCACCAAAGTGGGCTCAGAGTGACCCGCCTAAGTTTGTAGGTGGGCCTTTGGATTCTTACTGGATAAGGAGATATTGTCAAAATACTACTCCCTTGTATACATTAGAGCTGATTGATGAGGTGTAATCTGAAAGAAACCCCTGTTCTTTTCACTATTTAAGGATGTTTACCCCCAAGTTTGGAATATTTTTCCCAATGCCTGCAATGAAATAAAAAGTACCAAATCTGTTTATGCTAGAGCAGTTACAAGCTACTTGAAAAGGCAATATTACAATTTGGGAATATTTTTATATCAGTGCCTACTGATGAAATGCAGGTCTCCTTTGTGGCCAATCCTGTCTTTGCTTAATACATGTTGAGACACCAGGTGCAGCCCTTCCTGGCTAATCAAGATCTGATCTACTCACTTCTGTGCAGGACTACTGGAATGAAAACTCAGTGAATCTGGATTTGAAGAATGTTTGGAAGTGTTAACTGGAACAAAATGCCAGAGTAAGGCTGCTTTCTCACAGAGGCAGGAAAAGCTACCCCTGCTGTACAAGCAGCACACAGTAGTATTGAAACAGACAGGAACATCTTTCACACACCCCTCCCTCTGCTGCTCACTACTGGCACTGCCCCTCCCCACCCCTTCCTGCTTGTCACATCAAAATGTCCACCATTGAGCTACCCCTCAGCTCCTAGCCTATTGAGTTTTAAATGCCAAATTAGAACATTTTTCTCCATCTGGTTTTAGTTTTCCCGTGTTTTCCCCTTCTGTTTTCTCTGTGTGTGATTATTCCTACTGATTGGATTCTAAGTTTGGTGGAAGCATTACAGACATCATAGCAGTGGTTCTTAAGTTTTCGTCTTCTACCACATTTCTCAGCTACACAACATTATAATTGGATGTTGCCTATATATTAATGTGATGCTAGTGACTCAGTTTACCACACACACATACAAACTGTTGTGTCTTGCAATGCGGTCCAGAAGCTACTGCACAGCGACGCTATAGAGGTGACCAGAGGAAGTCCTCTGGTTGCTCGATGTAGCACATGAAACTACCCCACCATTCAAGATCTGCGGCGGGAAGTTTAACTGGCCAGGATTGGACCTGGCCAGACTGAAGGTAGTTCCGGGAATTTGTATATATAGCGGGACCTGGCCCGCATTTCCCTCTCTTGTGATGTACCCGCTAATAAAGTATGTTGCCTTCAACACGTCTCGTCTCCCAGTACATTACACTGGCGATGAAGGTGGGATTTAGCTAGGTAACTCCCCAAGCGGGAGGTAGCTGACCTGGCTGAAGACGAGGAAGGCACACAGCCAAGAGAGACAGAAGCGCCCGCCGCTGCCATGGCGAACCCGAGTGTAACGACGGGCCACCTTGCTGATTTCGACCCCGCTAATCCCGAGAAGTGGGAGACCTACAATGAGCGGGTCGAATGTTACCTATGTACTAACATGATTACTGACAACAGCCGCATGAGAGACATACTCCTGAGCGTCTGCGGGGAGGCCACCTTCGAGATTGCCAAAGGTCTCTTGGCCCCGGCAAAGATCACAGCGAAAACGTACGAGGAGATCGTCAGACTCCTCACCGGGCATTTCTTGCCCCAGCCTTCCATCATCGCCCGCCGATTTCTCTTCTTCCACAAGAGAGATCAAGGGGCAGGAGAAATGGCAGCCATCTACCTGGCCACTCTCCGCCAGATTGCTGGGAACTGCGGCTTCGACAAACGGGAGGAAGCCCTGAGAGACCAATTCGTCTGGGGCCTCCGAGACAAAAGGCTGCAGCAAAAGCTCTTTGTGAAGGAGGAGCTCACCCTGCAACAAGCTTTCAATGAAGCAACCGTGTTCGAGAGAACCACCAAAGCATACAACAACCCACGAGGAGACACAGTCCACCAGGAAGAGATGGTGCCGGGCGACCCAGAGGACGAAGAGGCCAACCAGCTCTGCTGCCAACAAGGAATGGGAACTAGAGCAACTCTGTGGCAATGAGCAACAGAGAGACCGGCCAACAGCAAGTGTGCCAGCTGTGGAGATCCCCACGAGAGACAGGACTGCCCCTATTGCAACATGGACTGCAGGAACTGCGGAAAGGTGGGCCACATTGCGCGGGCTTGCCGGGCCAAGGCCAATCGCAGACGCCAGATCACTCACCATGACTCGACCGATGCTCATACGACAGCATCGACTAGCTTGCAAGTAATGAACTTGCCCCTTACCGCCCCAGACAAGGTCAGACTGTTGGTCCTTATCGAGGGTGCTCCATGCCAAATGGAGTTGGACTCGGGCTCCTCCATCTTTATAATTTTGGAGGAGACCCTAAGAAAACTGTGCCCCCGGCGCCGGATCAAATTGAGACCGGCTGATTTTATACTACGGGACTTCCAAAAAAACACCTGTGCACGTGTTGGGCTGGGCCACGGTACGGGTAGAGCGTAAGAACTTCAAGGGGCCACTGGACATTCTTGTGGTAAAGCGCCAGCTCACCACATTACTGGGGCTGGCCTGGTTTCAACCTCTAGGTATTAAAATAGTGGGGGTGCAGCAGATGCACATGAATAACTTCGAGAACGTGTGCCAGGAATCCCCCAAAGTGTTTGATGGGTCCCTGGGGAGTTACAAGGGGCCGCCCATCACCCTACCTCTCAATCCCCTCATTAGAACGATAAGACTGAAAGCCAGACGAATTCTGTTCGCGCTAAAACCTAAAATAGAAGCAAAGCTGGACCGACTCATGCCCCAGGGAATGCTGGAACCAGTATCCTATGCTGCCTGGGAAACACCCATAGTCACACCAGTGAAGCCGAATGGGGATGTGCGAATATGCGCTGACTATAAGTGCACTATCAATAAAGCACTCCGGGACAATCCATACCCTGTTCCGGTGGTCAGCAACGTCCTGGCGGCCCTAGCAGGCTCCAAGGTTTTTGGAAAACTGGACCTGGCCCAGGCGTACCAGCAACTCCCGGTAGACACCAAGACAGCAGAGGCTCAAACTATTGTGACCCACAGGGGAGCTTTTTGGGTGCGGCAGTTGCAATTTGGGGTTAGTGTAGCTCTGGGGATCTTTCAGAGCATAATGGATTCTCTTCTCAAAGGGATCCCTGGAGTGCAACCGTTCTTTGATGACGTTCTGATTGCTGCCCCGGACACGGAGGGGTTCAGCAGCCGCCTAAGAGAGGTACTCCGCTGCTTCCAGATGGCGGGTCTGAAAGTAAAAAAGGAAAAGTGGTCACTAGGGGTGCCGAGGAGTTCTTGGGCTTTGCGGGAGATGCCACGGGAATCCACCCAACAGAGGACAAGACCAGGGCCATAGTCCACGCCCTGACCCCCACGTGCAAGGTGGAGCTACAAAGTTTCTTGGGATTATTAAATTTTTACCATTCGTTTTTGCCCCACAAAGCGGCCATAGCGGAACCCCTCCACAGGCTGCTCGATAAACATGCCCCATGGGTCTGGAGAAAGCAGCAGGCTGCCGCTTTTCAGGCAGTCAAAGACCTCCTTGTTTCCAATGCGGTGCTCCACCATTTTGATGAAGCCCTACCACTGATTTTGGCTTGCGATGCATCCCCATACGGGGTGGGCGCAGTCCTGGGGCACCAACTCCCCGACAGGAGGGAGGTTCCCGTGGCCTATTATTCGAGAACCCTGACCCTTGCAGAGCGCAACTATGCTCAGATTGACAAGGAGGCCTTGGCAATTGTGGCGGGCATGCATAAATTCAACGACTATCTGTATGGTAGGCGTTTCACAATTGCCATGGACCACAAGCCGCTCCTGGGCCTCCTCGTCCCAGACCACCAGACCCCGCAAATTTTGTCACAGCACATCCTGAGGTGGAACCAGTTTCTAAACTCGTACACATACACCCTGGTTCACCACCCGGGCAAAGCTATGGGGCATGCTGACACCCTCAGCTGCCTGCCGCTACCCTCAATGGACCCAGATCCCACCCCTGCCAACCATGTGGTGCTTATGGAGACTC
Organism: Heteronotia binoei; assembly: GCF_032191835.1. NCBI lineage: Eukaryota > Metazoa > Chordata > Lepidosauria > Squamata > Gekkonidae > Heteronotia > Heteronotia binoei. The sequence goes on from NC_083243.1 coordinate 105,064,078, forward strand.
TGCCCGAGCGGCCCCTCCACACCGCTGAGGTGGCTTGGGCCACGACGAGGGACCGTATACTCGCACGTGTTTTGGACTGGGTGGGAAGGGGGTGGCCCACGGGCAAACCGGACACAGAAGTGTAGCTCTATTAGATTTCTGCTTTATTTTAATGCTTTGCTTTGCCTTATTTTAATGTTTTTATATTTTAAATGTCTTAATTGTGTAAATGCCTAAACTTAATTTTGTTATGTTGGCTTCCATGTGTTGTGAGCCGCCCTGAGCCACCTTGGTGGGAAGGGCGGGATATAAATCATAAATAAATAAATAAATAAGAATTCAGGGCATTCACATTGTGCAGAGACAAGCTGTCCACACACAAGGGGTGCATACTCTAGGATAGCAGGGTAGTGGTCCCCCCCCCCCACTGCAGAAGCAAGTGTTAGAAGCTTTACACGAAACACACTTGCAACTTTCCAGTGTTTGCATGGCCAGCTTAAGATGTTGCTTTTTGAATTCTTTCCTTGCAAATAAAAGGCTGATGCTTTGAGTTAGTTTATCTCTGTTGACTGGGCCTGAAAATTGGTGCCTAGTGAGTACACTAGCCTAGTAATCCACAGTCAAAAGAAGGTACTACACTGGAGAGCCATTACTAATCTGAGTAGGGTGGTGGGCGAAACTTGCAATGCCCAGCCATTTCATGTTTTCCTAGGCTCAGAGCATTTTATATTTTTAGTTTATATTTTTAGTTTTTGCTGTGATCCCTGTGTTTTTTCTTGATGTTTTATTTTTAAAACTACATTGCCAAATCCCAGTATTCCCCCACCTTTCAATTTTAAACAAAATACCACAAGTGTTTTAAGTATGTTTGTATTTTAAGTAAAAAATAATATCTTTAATTGTGTTTGTATCCTTTATAAAGTATATATCTTTGCTACCTGGTATTACATTTTATGATATGCATGGGCCATTCCACAAAGTTTCATTTATGTCAGATCCGGTCCTCATAACAAAAGAGTTTGTCACCCCAATCTAGGATTTTATCTTTAGTGTGAAGTGAGCAATGTAAAACAACTCTCCATTGTTTGCATTCAGAAGGTTTTGTAAGGAGGGGAAAGGGACCGCCTAAAATCCTGGTTGCCTCTCATTTGCCCCTTAAGTTCTGTTTCTCAACAAGAACTATTATTGTCACACATATGGCTGCAACAAAATATTTTGGTGTAGAATTTTACCAATGTAGCCATGCTGTTGTTTGCATTAAAACCCAATATACAGAAAAATATTGATAATCATACATTAATTCAGTTCTGAAGAACAGTGCACAAAAGCTTAAACACAGAATAAAATGCCACTGGACTCAAACTTTGTTCTGCTGCTTCAGACCAACATGGCTACCCACCTGAAGCTATTGCTTTGTACTGCACTTTAGCAGTTTCCATATGAAGATGGGGGGGAGGCAGGAAGATGAAAACAAAATAACTGCAGCAAAGTACATATGCTTCAATACCAGAATTAATTGTAAACATTTCTAGGTGCAACCAGAATTAAGTATGTAACACTGTGCAGCGTGAAATTCAGAAACTGTAAGAAAACAGGAATGGGAATATCTGTCTCTCCTAATCCCTCAATGCATTGGAGGCAAGTCCAGAACCATGAAATCTTTAGGGTCTCTGGTGTACAGAGATTTGCTTTGTTGCTGCTGTCAAAAAAGATACAAGTTTGAACAAGGGTAAGTAGAGTATGAATGCTTCCTGATCTCTTTATGGGCCTGATGACACCAATGAAGGTATAGCATCTGAGGTTAATTAACTAAATCTGAGCTCCAAATTAACCAAGTCCAAATTACTGTTGCTGAGATGAGGCCATTCTGAATTGAGCCAAGCAAAAACACTTATCACTAGTGGAAACTGCTCTCTAAAATATATTAAGGGGAATAGGCAGGAGATCCGAATACTATATGGCAGTCACAAGTTCTAGGTCAGGAATGGCCAAACTTGCTTAACACAAGAACCACACAGAATAAATACCATATATTTGAGAGCTACAAGACTTGACCTTTAGATGGTTGAAAGCAGGCAGGCAGGCAGGTAGGTGGGTGGGTGGGTGGGTGGGTGGGTGGGTGGGTGGATGGATGGATGGATGGATGGATGAGGGAGGGAGAAGTGGAAAGAAAGTAACTTTAACATTAAATGCTTTCTCCAAGCCTCTGGCTGGCCTGGCTTGCAGAAGTGATTTAAAGAGAGAAATGCCTTCTCCAAGCCAGGCAACAGGGCAGTGGGGGCTTCAAGGGCCGCACAATATGTATGAAAGAGCCACATGAGGCTCCTGAGCCACAGTTTGGCTACCCCTGTTTTCAATCTTAGTGTAATGCTAATGATGAGCTAGACTTGTTTTTAGGGTCTGAGAGAGCTCTGAAAGAACTATGACTGGCCTAAGGCCATCCTACTGGCTTCATGTGGAGGTGTAGGGAACTGAACCTGGTTCTGCAGATAGAGTCTGCCACTCTTAACCACTAACCAAACTGGCTCTCACTAAAATATATATTTTGAACTGATTGCCTGTAGATACATTAAATGCCTCATTTGTCCAGTGTGCAATATAAAATCTTTATTGTGCTACAAAACAAAGTTCTGTCTTACTGCTTGTGGAAAATATACGCTTAGCAGTGAAATTCAATGACCATTGCTCGGAGCTACTGAAGACAAATGAAAGGAAGACTTTATAGAAACAAGCAATATAAAGCCCTGCTTATGTTTTGAAGTACTATATTTTCATCAGAATAAAAGCAAAATGGAGATAGCTGTTTAAAGTCTGTCTTGTCTGTTCACAGACAGTTAATATCTGAGATGTACATGTTTATACTCTGTTTGCTCTCCTCTTTATATGAGTGCAGACAATTTTATGAAACTTAAGAGTTTTATTTTATGAAAATAACACTAATGAGTACCTGTCTAAGCTACATGTTCACAAAGTGATATATCATGATAGAAGTGTCTTCCTCTACTTTGTATGCTACACATATTATTGCTATCACCACCACCTCCCTGCCTTTCTGCCCCCATAAGGCCACCAAAGTGTCTAAAAGATTAAAACATACAAATTAAAATCTCATCTTAAAAGTCAAAATGCAGATGCTTAACTAAAAGAAATTTAAAACTATAGCTTAAAATAAATACAAAATATTATTTTTAAAAAATAGTTAAAACACTGGGGGGAAAGGATGGATATTGAGGGAATGCCAAGTGATTTTTTTTTTTTTAAAAAAGTCTTCACTTGCAGGCAAAAGAGGACAACAGAAGGAAACGGGAGAATCTCCTGGGGAAGAGAGTTCCAGAGTTTTGGTCTCAAAATTGAGAAATTCCTCTCTTCGGTTGCCATATGCTTAATCTCAGAAATCAGGGGCACCCAAAGAAGGTCCTCTGAAGATCACCACAGTAGCTGAATAGGTTCATAAGGGAGTAAATAGTCCTTCAGGTCCCAAAACATAAATGAGGCGGATGCTGATGTTAATAATTATGGTGAAGTTGCTGCTTCCATGTGGTTCAGTCCTTTGCTGCACTGGCAATGTGGAGTATGGTGATCACATGGGAGTAGGAATGAGACTGAATTTGAAGGCATTTGATCATGGCCGGCCCTGCTACTGGAGAGCCAGTTTGGTGTAGTGGTTAAGTGTGCGGACTCTTACCTGGGAGAACCGGGTTTGATTCCCCACTCCTCCACTTGCACCTGCTAGAATGGCCTTGGGTCAGCCATAGCTCTGGCAGAGGTTGTCCTTGAAAGGGCAGCTGCTGTGAGAGCCCTCTCCAGCCCCACCCACCTCACAGGGTGTCTGTTGTGCGGGAAGAAGGTAAAGGAGATTGTGAGCCGCTCTGAGACTCTTCGGAGTGGAGGGCGGGATATAAATCCAATATCATCATCATCTTCTTCTACTACGCAAAATAAGTATTTGCCAAGGGTGCCACCCCTTGGGGGGCACTGAATTGGGTGTCCCCCATGGGACTTGGGTCACGTCAAGCAGGAGAAGGCCCAAGGAGCCCTCCTCTCAATGCTTATAGTCCTAATCTTGAGGTGTTTCCATCCTGTTGTCGAAGAATGTCAACTTACAGCACTAGGAAACAAAGACAGATCCCCATGGCTGCTTTCTTTTCATCAAGGGTCTTTTAAACAAACAAACAACCACCCTGGCTTCAATATGACAACCAACTTTCATTTTTGGAGGACACTCCTAATTCACTGCTTGGTGACTTGAATCACATTATTAATCATGACTTTGACCGCTCTCATTTAACCCACTCTCATCACTGAACTAAAGCTTCACTTGCAGAACTTGCCTCTCTATTAGAAAGTTTTCAACTTGTGGATATCTGATGTTACGTGCATCCAGCAGAGAGAAAATTATATGTATTTTCCCCTTATGTGATGTCTAAACTAGAATTGACTATATACTTATATCAGATTTATTGGATATCAAAATTGTAGAAGCGGACATTGAGAATATAACCTGGTTAGATCACACATGGGTTTCCTGTAAAAAATCAACAGATAGTGAAAAAAGACTTCATAGCTCATGAATTCTTAACACTTAACACTTAACATCTTATTTACTTACATTGTAATCCGCTTTCCCTCAAAATGGGGACCCAAAGTGGCTTACAACATCCTATCCTCCATTTTATCTTCTTCTTCTTTACTTTATTCAGCACTTTATTTATCAAAACTGGAGACTAACATCAAAAATATCTTCATGACAATCAGAAAAGAGACTACATCAGCCATCATATGGGATGCTATCAAGATGGTCCTTAGAGGATGACTAATCTCCATGTTAGCTCACCTGAAAAAAACAGAGATCCAAGACAAAGGAGATCCAAGACAAAATCCATCATTTAGAGCAGTGTGTTACAGGCAATGCTTTTAAGTCTCTTATTTTTGATGGGGAAATTAGCTAAGAGATTAGGTAGAATGAATTTAGGAGCGAGGATCTTTTCTTTCAATGATACGGAGTTTGGGTTTTCAGCCAAGAATAGTCCAAGCAATTGTATTTTTATAGTGTTTAATTAGGATGGGGTCATTAGTTACCAAGGGGCTTTGATGTTCCATTAATGGCTATCTTGAATTGCTATGTTGGGAAACTTCACACATTTTGCTAGGATGATAAGCTCGGAGTGATTGAATAATTTGTTACCGGTTTTTGGCTGACACTCGAAAAGGGATCAAAGACTTCTGAGGGTAGGATCAATCAAACTATGCATTTGATTGGAGTTAGCAAGGTAGAGGTGATAGACTGGAGGAAGAGACAATTGGCAAGTAGTAGAAGATCAGAGTGAGAGTAGTACTTACCTGCAGTTCCCATGTTATTATGCATCCTGTTTAGGCAGAAGCGCTGGAGGGGGTAATGGGTGAGACTACACTGAGAGACAGATTTCAGGTACCAACCAAAACAAGCTCTCTACTGTTTAGATGGAATGTTTTCTTGGCCTGTTTTTGATCGGACTCCATTTTGTTTAACAGAAGTAGGAGACCCTCTCTCTTTATTTGCACTGGGGTACTCCATTTTTATCAGGCAGTGCCTCTCAGTAACAAGTGGTCCCCAACCTTTTTGGCACCAGGGGCCAGTTTTGTGGAAGACAATTTTTCCATGGACCGAGGGAGGGGGCAATGGTTTAAGAATTATACAATTATGCACTTTATTTCTATTAGTTTGGTGTGGTAGTTAAGTATGTGGACTCTTATCTGGGAGAACCAGGTTTGATTTCCCACTCCTCCACCTGCAGCTGCTGGAATGAGTCAGTCATAACTCTCACAGAGTTGTCCTTGAAAGGGCAGCTTCTGAGGAGAGCTCTCTCAGCCCCACCCACCTCACAGGGTGTCTGTTATAGGGAAAAAAGATAAAGAAGACTGTAAGCCGCTCTGAGACTCTGAAATTCAAGGTGGAGGGTAGGATATAAATCCAATGTCTTATTATTACTACTACATTGTAATATATAATGAAATAATTATACAACTCACAGCCCAATTGCTAACAGGCCACGGACCAGTACTGATCCACAGCCCAGGGTTTGGGGACCCCTGATTTAGAGGACCAAAACAAGAAAACAGGTAGCAAAAGGATGTACTGACAACTCTTGACTAATCAAACTACTTGAATTGATTGAATGTTCACAAATAAAAAAGAATCTGATTTATTTGAAATAGAAGTAGTGGAGCAATTCTCCTAAATCTGAGATGCTGTGGAGGGTGAAGGCAAAATGCTTATCTATAATGGTCCCTGCTATTCAGAACACTGCTAATAATTTACATATGAAACCCCGAAGTCAAGACCTTCATTAACTATTATAGCTCTCTATATGCTTCCAGGAGTACATCTCAAGCTACAATAACTGCCTTTCTTTAATTGACTACCAGTGTTAAAAAGCTGTCAGATACTCATTGAGACATCCTAAACTGTCCAATAATAACCTAAGAAATATGATAAAATACAATAAAATATTTAAAGAACAATAAAACAGCAGGCCCAGATGGCTATCCACCTGAATTCTGTAAGAAATTTGCTCATCTACTGGCACCACTAGCAGATGCCTGCAATTATACTTTGACCTTGGGTCTCATGCCACCTTCCTGGAATGTGGCTTCCAGAGTTATGATTCCCAAAAAGGGGAAAGATGGCACCTCACCTTCCTCATATTGCCCAATTTCACTTCTGAATCAGGACTATATATATTTTTACCTCTGTCGTGGCTAAGTGTCTATCCACTTTTTTAACACATTACATTGATTACAGTCAAGCTGTTATGCCAATAAAGGCGGTGATGGTGGTGATGATGATGACAATGATGATGATTACAATCAAGCAGGCTTTATGCCAGGGTGGGATCTTACCAACAACATTTATAAACCTTGAACATCATCTCTGCATGCACACACACACAAAAACAGTCATGAGACTTTGTTGTTTCCTCTTGATATCAAGAAAGCATTTGACTCTCTTGAAACCAGTTATCTTCATGCCCTCCTGAACCATATGGACTTTGGGGGACACTTTGTTAGGATGATTGACACCATATATGCTAAATCATCAGTCAACACCAGAGTAAATGGGGTGTTATCTGACTAATTTTACCTCAAAAAGGGAACCAGAGCTGTCTGCTCTCCCCTATATTATTTGCTATCATTCTGGAAGCTCTAGCTGCTGAGATACAGCATTCCAAAGACATCACTGAGGTCTGTATACCCACCAGAGGACTTAAATTGAGCATGTCTGCAGATGACTTGCTTCTGTATGTCACCAATCTGGAATCTTCACCGCTTCATCTCACTGAGCTCCCAGGAAAGGCTGGTTCAATTTCACAACTAATAATCATTCAAAATTCAATATACTACCTCTCAATTTGTCCTCCTCTACACAATCTCATCTAAAACAAAAATTTACTTTTAACTGATCATCCAAATTGCTACCCTATTTGGGTGTGCTCCTAATTGCCTCCACATCTGAATGACTGAAAATCAATTATGTGAGTAAATTCAAAGAAATCCAATCAGATCTGAGGAAATGGGAGAAATTAAATTTTAACTGGTATGATCATTTCCATCTTCTCAAATATTTGCCTTCCCCAAACTCCTGTTCCTCTTCCATCCCCTCCCTGTAGTCATCCTGAAGAAAATGCTGGATTACTGGAAAGCCACTTTCAATGCCTTCCTCTGGAATCACAGAAGACCAAGGGTCAGCTTTAAAACACTGAGACCACATCCTACACAATGGGGTTTGAATTTTCCAGATATCGTCACCTGTAATAAAACAGCAATTCAGACTAATGTAGTGAAATTACTTAGAGATGATTATTATGCTGAATAGACATCTGCTATTAAACCCTTCCTTCATCCCATGTCTATACAGGAAGTGTTATGGAATAACTCCTGCTCTCGCTCTAACAAGATAAGTACAAACCATCTTCTGTCAGAGCACTTTAAAATTTGGGACTCTTTGAGACTCAAGCTTCTTCCCAAATTCTCCAGATATACAAGACTGGTTCCCACCTGGATCAGATGCTTCTGTCACTCGAGTTTGGAGAGAAGCCAAAATCACTGGGTTGAAATTCATTTCTTCCAGTCAAGGCCTCTTATCTAAATTGCTTCTTCAATGTAAACACTGCAATTCCTTGGGTTTTTTTTTTAAAAAAATCAATAATTACATGCTGCATCTCAGATCAAGCTTTCCTCAATTCTGTCTACTCCTCAAACTGCCTTTGAGGTCCTTATTGATAATTCTGACACTAATGCTAAGGGTTTAATATTGCAAGTTTATAAACTTCTCATTCAAACTATGAAACCTCCTTCACCTTCATATCAACAGTCCTGGAATAGGGATTGCAGAACTATTTTCTCAGAAGGACAATAGTCATCTGTCTGGGCATCCATCCTTAATAGTGTTCCATCTCAACACAGGAAACTGCAAAACTTCAAAAGTGTAAGAAGATGGTACCTTACTCCTAGAAAATTAGCATTCATATCAGCCTCTTTTTCTCCATCCTACTGGGAAGTGTGTGGAAGCATCAGCAACTTTGCACACTTGGTGGCAGTGCTCATCAATAGAGACCTTCTGGAAAAAGGTGATTGCCTGAATTGCTCTTGCTACAGGATACATGATGCCATTCGACCTGGAATTGCTCTTTCTACAATTCTGGCAATATTTGGAGATCCCTAAAATTTGAAGAGAATTGATTGACAACCTTATATTAGCTGCTAAAGCAGCAGTTGCCTCATTGTGGAAATCTTGCTTGGCACCTTCATTATCCCTCTGGTTTGAAAAAATCTGGGATCAACTAATCATGTAGAAGATAACAGATGCAATATCTCCTTCAAACATATATCCTACAAATATCTCTTATGAAGAAATACGGTTTCCATCTTTGGAGTTTATATTGGAACACAATATTTTACCCCTCAATGTCTTCTATCAAATACTTTCACTTTAATCTCTTTCTGTTTCTCTTATTCTTTCTGTTTCTACATACTTGAGATGTTGTAGGACTGCCAGTGATAAGGTTCATTTCTATATAGTGGAAGTGGTCTCTGAGTACTATTATGCCTAGATGTGCTGATTACGAATGACTAAAGGTCTATGATCTAGATAGCCAAACAATAAGTCATACACCTGGTATCTTCAGGCTACAACACTGTTGTAGCTACGTATAATATTATCTATGTATGTGCTACAGTTTGATCTTCACTTTATTCTTTATATGCTGTTTATGAGATCAATAAAATGTATTTTGATTTTTTTAAAAAAAATGCTTACAGCCCTGGTTTTATCTGTTTTTTAAACTGTTTCCAGTCATATAATCAATGTTCAAATGGGTCAAACTCTACCTCAGGTTCCTATTTTGTAACCTATGTGAGGGAAATCACTACCTCCAGGGCTATACATGAATGTATACTAGTGTTTATGCACAGTCCTCCAGATGTGAAAGTAATGTTAGCTGAAAATAAGATGGATCACCAAACCACTCTGTCATTGTCATATATGCCATATTATCATATATGGGAACCCTCTAGCCAGAAGTTGTTGTCCCAGTCCAATATTTTGAGTATTATAATCCTCTCAGTGTGGCAAATTTCTTTTTATTCTGAAGTACTCAGAAGGGATATGCAAGTACAAAAAAAAAAACAATTTCCCCCCTGGATTCAGGTATATTGAACCCAAAAATATCAGTATTTCCTGATATTCTTGAATCCCAATACCAGTATGATTTGGTAAATATTCAGGAATCCTGATTGTTTTTGTCCATTATACTCTATGGGGATCATTAAAGTCAATGACAAATCTATCCTGGGGTATATACAGTAGTCTTCTTGGAGTGGGTTGAGTTAGAAGAACCAAATTTACAGCATAACTGCTGGAGCCTCTCCTCAAAAGAACCCCCAAGTTTCAAACACATTGGACCAGGGACTCCAATTATGTGAGCCCCCAAAGAAGATCTCCCCATCTTCCATTGTTTCCAATGTCCCAGAGAATCTCTGCAGTAGAAAGTGAATGGGGGTGTGTGTGCATTTTTGCAAAGTTAGTTGTAGAACCAGTGCAGTGTGCTCAACAGAACCAGTGTCACTGTGGCAGTGCCAAAACCCAACAGAACTAAGGTCAAATGTGAGAATCTCTGAAGTAGAAGGGTGGGAGGCTTTTTTGCAAGGACAGCAGAACCAGTGAAACATAATAGTGCCCAGCAGCAGAATCCAGTGCCAACCTACTAGTGCCCTGCTGCAGAACCTAGTGCCAACTTAATAGTGCCCAGCAGCACAACCCAGTGCCAGCCTACTAGTGCACAGTAGCATACACTTAGAACACAGAACAGTGAACCTCAACTTCCCCCTCCCCCCCCAAAAATACAACCTTTGAGAAATTAAAGGGAAGAAATACAGGGGGGGGGGGTTTACTGGGGGAAAGGTGGGGGAAAGGACAAGATAGAAGAGAAAGCAAGAAGAACCTAAACCAAAAGCCCCTGCACACCACACCAGAACAACAACAAAAAAATAAAAGGAGGAAAAAGCAGAGAAAACAAGCAACAAAGCCTCATCCCACAATTCCAAAAAAGAGAAAAAGAAAAAAAAAACCAGCAAAGGATGGTGAAGAAAAAAGAGTGAGAGAGAAAGAATTCAAGTAAAATAATAGATTTTTTTTAAAAAAAAAAAAACCAAGCAGAACCCCCCATAAGCCCAAAGAATGAACCAAAAATGAACAAGTTAATCAAGGTTTAAACCAACTCCAAAAAAACAACACCAAGAAACAAAGCAGAAGGATGGAACCCTTGGCCTCCCTCCACCCCAGCCTACCACCAGGCACGAGCAACAACAAAACTACACACACACACACACACACACACACACAAATACAAGCCTCAAAACCAGAAGGAACTAAAACCTAAGAATAAAACCAAAAGCGGGGGGGGGGGGAGGTCTGAGGCTCTTGGCCTCCCCCTTTCCCCCAGAACCAAATACAACAATGTAGACAAGATTTTTTTCTTTTGGGGGGGGGGGGTGCTGGCAGGGGGCAGTTTAGCACAGTGGACTTACTTCCTGCTAACTGGATCAGACTGTGGAAAGGAATTGAGAAGCTGATCTTGTTTTGTTTTGCCTGAGCAGCTAACATTTTCCAGATCAGGGAAAGCCCTTGAGAAATGCTAATGACCTCTCTGGCAAGAGACAATGACATGGTAAGTTCATCCCTTCAGCCAGGCCTCAGATTCAGCAGGAGTTCACAGGAGTGCAGCTCCTGAACCTTTCTGAGGGTTCTCTCTCCTCCTCCGCACCTACCTTGTCCATTGAATAGTAGGTGCAGCTGCATAACAATCCCTGGATTAGGAGAGTGGAAGCCAGCTAGCCACCAGGAGCTTTGCCACACCTGCAACAGCTCTCATTAACCCCTGGAGAAACCCACGCCACCCTTTTTCAAATTCTTATGTGATTTTGGATGGTGGGTGGTTTGCTGGCCTTTTGATTGGGGGGGGGGGCAGCCCAGGAGAACCCCAGGCGAGCGAAGAAAGGAGATGCTTTCTTGCATCAGGTTGCTTTTGGCAGGGGGGGGGGGCAACATATGCTAATAAGCTCCGCCACCTTTTTTTTTTTTTTTTTTTTTACAAAACAACCCTTGCTTTCAGCTATAAAGCTGTCAGCTATCAGAGAAATTAAAACAGCTTTTACCTTAAAAAGGGTTCCCCTCTCTTAATCTCTCTGTCTCTCCTACCAGAGCAGATGGGGCACAATCAATCTTCTGGTAGGGCTGGACAAATTGGGGAGGGGCATTGCCTGTGAGACCTCTCTCATATAGACCTGTCCAAATAAGTAACAAAAACTCCAACCTGCAAGCCATAAAACTAGAAGGAACTACAACCTAACAAAAGGGAACCAGAAAATGGTCTGAGACCCTTGGCCTCACCCTTTCCCAAACAACTTACCACCTGTCAAGCCCAAAGAACAACTAACAGTAAAATAAGATAACTTTAAAAAAATGTTGTTCAGTCTCCTGTATGTACCCAGCTTGAGAAGGTCCTGAATTTTGTTATGGTAGTCTTCTGTATTGAGAATTCCAGAATTCCTACAGAAGACATTGTCGCCAACATTGAAGCCAGTATCCGCAACCTCCCATGACACATTGCAGAAGAAATAAGAAGAGAATCATCAAGAATCTTACAATACGCTAAACCTCCAAAAAGCAACCTCACCCTTGCAGAAAGATCAGCTCTGAAAACCCTCAACACTGACAAGGACATACTGGTTCTTGCAGCGGATAAGGGGAATGCCACAGTTATTCTCAATACAGAAGACTACCATAACAAAATTCAGGACCTTCTCAAGCCAGATACATACAGGAGACTTCGCTGCGACCCCACCGCAAGAATACTTTGGAAAACAAATCTGCTCATCAAAGGCTCTTCAATACCGATTGAGGATCAACGCCTGCTCAGAAAGTCTGAAGCTCTGCCCCCCAGACTGTATGGCCTCCCTAAGATCCACAAACCCAATGTTCCTCTTCGACCGATAGTCAATGCCATCGGCTCACCTACCTATGCCATAGCCAAACACTTGACCGGCCTTCTTCAACCCCTTGTGGGCAACACTATTTCTTACATCAGGGACTCATCACATTTTTTGGAAAAAATCAAACCCCTAAAGCTCCAACCCAGCGATCTTTTAGTAAGCTTCGATGTTGTCTTGTTGTTCACTATGGTTCCCGTCAAAGAAACTCTTGTTCAACTACAACACATCTTTCCTGATGACATCACTGCTCTATTCCACCACGTGCTCACCACTACCTACTTCCAGTGGAACAATAACTTTTATGAACAGATCGATGGAGTTGCCATGGGAAGCCCCCTTAGCCCTGTCATCACTAACATTTACATGGAAACCTTCGAAGATACAGCACTAAGATCTGCCCTCCAAAAACCACGTTGCTGGCTCCGATATGTGGATGATGTTTTTGCCATCTGGAGTCATGGAGAGGCTGCTTTGAATAACTTTCTCCTTCATCTGAATTCAGCCCATCCTCATATCCAGTTTACCGTGGAGAAAGAAAAGAATGGTCAACTTGCCTTTCTTGACGTCCTCATTACCAGGAAAGATGACGGAAAACTCGGCCACACTGTATTCAGAAAACACACACACACAGACCGCTATCTAAATAAGAATTCCAACCATCATCCTCACCAAAAACGTACAGTTGTAAAAACCCTCATCCACCGAGCATCACGCATCTGTGAACCAAGCCAACTCCAGCAGGAACTACACCACCTCAACCAGTCACTGCAGGCCAATGGATACTCCCTACAAGAAATTAGAAGAGCCTTCCATCCCAAGAGACCATCCACACCAAATCCCGAGCCACACACAAATGTAGGTACAGCCTTCCTGCCCTACATAAAATCTGTCACCGACCGCATTGGCAAAATTCTCAAATGCCACAATGTTGACACAGTCTTCAAACCCACACAACAGAATCACCACTTGCTGCGCTCGGCCAAAGATATGAGAAATCCACTTTCAACCCCTGGAGTCTACAAAATACCCTGCTCCTGTGGTGCAGTCTACATTGGCACTACCCAACGCAGTATCAACACCCGCCTCACCGAACACAAGAGACACTGTCGCTTGTTTCAGCCAGAAAAATCAGCTGTAGCTGAACATGCACTTCAAGAAGGAGACCACGTCATCCACTTTGAAAGAACTGAAGTCCTTTCTACGGCCTCACATTATCATACCCGCCTGAACAGAGAAGCTATTGAGATTTACAAACACCAACACAACTTTAACAGAAAGGAAGAAGGCATTTCCATCCACCAATCTTGGTATCCAGCTCTGCAAAACACCCTACAGACTATAAATTGCAGAAATTTACAGAACAACCAGCACATTCCACAGAACAATCAGCACAGTCAACTACCATCTTCCTTTTCTTCACACCCCTTCTAACCCTCCCAGCAATTAACGCAGAACAATGGTCACGTTCAACAGCCAGTTTCCTTATCGCTACCCTTCCAGGAAGCCCCACCAAACAATGGGCACATCCACAAACCTATTGCCCTTTCACCACACCCCCTCCAGCCTAGAAATAGCAGCTCTCCAACAGCCCTGGCCTCACTCAATGCACAGCAGCCAAGAAGGTCAGAGCGCCTGCTCCGGTTGCAACGCCACTAAAGATGTTCTCCGCAGCCGAGAATGAAATGTCTGGAAGAAAAACTTTCTCCAGTAGAACACGGCACTTGAGCCCGAAAGATTCTACAAACCCTAATGATGTTACCAGCCATGAAAACCTGAAATCTTTGAGAACCATACAATCCTTTACAATTTCATCTTGTGTCTTCATTTGGAGTACATATGCATACAATTTAGAAATTAACTTTTCTTGTGGTCCCAAAAGGATTTTATCAAATACATATTGTTCACTAGTGAAGCCTATCGCCTTGTCTTTGACATATTTAGATTCAACTTGAATTCTCATCCACCAGTCCATTTTAATATCCATACTTTCTAGTTCTTCTATGGTTTTCAGTTGGTTTTCTTTTCCCAACAAATCCTCATACCTGTAATTCTGGTTTGCTTTTATAAGATTTGGATGAGTAAATTTTTCTACTGGTGAGATCCATCTTGGAACTTTTGAATAAATTTTAGGCTTCAACCATGCCCAGGTATGGTATAGAGATTTTCTAAACCAATGATCCTTGAAATAAGAGCGGCCTTCAAGTCTTTGATACCACAAATAAGTGTGCCAACCCATAGTCAAATCATGTCCTTCTAATAACAATTGTCTCTTATCTTTCAACAGCATCCAATATCTTATCCACATCAATACAGATGTTTTATAGTACAATTGCCAGTCTGGGAGACCCATACCTGCTCTTAATTTGGAATCCTGTAAAGTCTTTAATTTAATTCTGGCTTTTTTGCCTTGCCACACATATTTAATGACCATCTTATTTAACTCTTGAAAAAATCCACTGTTTAGAAATATTTGAATAGCTTGAAAGAGGAATAAAAGTCTTGGTAAGACATTCATATTTATCAGGAAAATTCTTCCCATTAAAGATAAGTTCAGATCATGCCATTTTTCCAGGTCTTTTCAAATTTCTTTGAGAAGTTTATCATAATTGTCTGCTTTTAAATTGCTGCATCTGTTTGAAATCACCACACCTAAATATTTTTTGAAGAAGATGAAGATATTGGATTTATATCCCGCCCTCCACTCCAAAGAGTCTCAGAACGGCTCACAATCTCCTTTACCTTCCTCCCCCACAACAGACATCCTGTGAGGTGGGTGGGGCTGGAGAGGGCTCTCACAGCAGCTGCCCTTTCAAGGACAACCTCTGCCAGAGCTATGGCTGACCCAAGGCCATTCCAGCAGCTGCAAGTGGAGGAGTGGGGAATCAAACCCAGTTCTCCCAGATAAGAGTCCACACATTTAACCACTACACCAAACTGGCTCTCCATTTAATTCTTTTTTCATAAAGAAATCCTGATTTTTGCTGAAACACCTGAATTTGTTCTGGTGTCATGTTTTTGGCCAGAAATTTTGTTTTATAGTAGTTAATCTTTAGTCCTGCCCAACAACCAAATTGTTTAATCTTTTTTTATAAGACATTCTATAGAGTCCATTGGTTGTTCTAATATAAAAACTAAGTTGTCAGCAAAGGCTCTAAGTTTGTAATGTTCATTTTTTTATCACAGCTCCCCTTATGCTTATATCTTCTCTTATTTGATTGTTCAATATCTCTAGTGATAAAATGAAAAGTAAAGGTGACAGTGGGCAACCTTGTCCTGTATCTTTTTGTATGTTAATTGTTTCTGTTAATTCGCCATTCATTGTCACCCTTGCCTTTTGCTTCTACTGTTCTCAAAAAATTCTCCCCACATTCCATACTTTTCAATTGCTGTAGCATAAACTGCCAGTGAAGATTGTCGAAAGCCTTCTCAGCATCTAGGCAAATTAAAGCCAGTTGTTTCTCTGGATGGGCTTCATAATATTCTAAAATGTCACAGACTGTTCTGACATTGAATTTCAGGTATCTTTTAGGCAAAAATCCTGCTTGGTCATAGTGTATTGTAGATTGCAAAACTTTCTTTAGACATTGTGCCAGTATTACAGCAAAAATTTTATAATCCACATTTAAAAGGGAAATTGGGTGATAATTTTTAATATCTTTCAAATCATTATTTTATTTTGGAATCAGAGATATCGTAGCTTCTTGCCATGAGTTTGAAATTTGACCTTCTTCCTGTTTCTTTTCAATGAGGTGTTTAAATGGTAAAAGTAAGGATTCTTCATATGCTTTATAAACTCAGCTGGTAAACCATCTGGTCCTGGTGATTTGCCGTTCTTTTGGGCAGTTAATGCCTCTCCAAGTTCCCTTATTGTTATAGGTTTGCCCCCCAAGGTCGGAATAAAGAGTCGGACACAATACATTGGAATAAAATTGGGCCACTTTATTAACTTAGAATAAACAGCAAGGGCACCCCACCAGTGGCCTGGCCAGGGCTAGGGGTCACTGCGACCGCTCCCCTGCCATTAATGGGTGAGAGACCCAGCCCCCCAGCTGGAGCTGTGCAACTCAGCTCCCTCCAGGCAGGCCCAGCAGGGAGACCCACACCAGAGGGCCCAAACCCAGATGCACGTCTCGCCGGAAAGGCACCCTCTAGCTGAGCCTCCTGGACAGTCTGCATTCTCCAAACCCGGGTCTCCAAACCCAAGGTTGATCATGCCAGACCTCAAATTCCTCAAAAGGGGGATGCTTTGCAGTCCTCCCCTAGCCGCATAGTGTCCTAAACCCCAAAAACCTGCAAACTAAAGTGACCACCTATTTAAAGGCACCATCCCTAAGCCAATTATACAATCCACTGTAATGCTATGCAGGGTAGGCAAAAAACACACCCCAGCAACAGCCAAACAGCCGGAGCGTAAAAAATTCCTACCTGGCTCCTCAAATGAGGCAACCAGCAAAGCCTACATAACATACAGAGCAAGCGGGAGGGCCAATCACCGACGAAGTGTCAAAAGGGAAGCATAGAGCTAGCCGTTAACACGGCTATGCTCCGCCCCTCAATTGCGCGCCCAAACGGGCGAACTCCTCCTCCTCCTCCCAGGGAGGCAAACGGAGCGAAAGCAGCCTAGCAGCTATGCTGCAGGCTGCATGCTCTAGATCATTCAGATTTTTTTTTTTGTTCTTCTGTAAACTTGTTAAGGTTATTTTGTTTAAGGTATTCTTCTAGGTTTATTTTATCAACTTGCTTGTTTTCATATAATTTTTTTGTAAAATTGTTCTACAATTTGTCTTATTTCTAGTTTTTGGGATTTCTCTTTCTTATTCTCATCTCTCAATGTTGTAATTATTCTTTTAGCCTTCTCTTTTCTCATCCTATAGGCCAACCATCTTCCAGGTTTGTTAGTGTGCTCAAAAAAGTTTTGTTTAGCATATCTTAATTTAATCACCTCTTCCATAAGAATTAAATTCATTTTGTGCTGCATTTCTCTCACCTTTTTTTGTAATTCATACTTTGTTGGGTGCTTTTTAAGATTCTTCTCAGCTTCTCCCATTTGTGACATTAAATTTTGATGACTTTCAGCTCTTTCTTTCTTCTTTTTAATGCAGTATCTAATCGCAAGACCCCTGTAGAAAGCTTTTGCAGTGTCCCACACTATTTGCATCTTTACATCTTGTGTTGTATTTTGTTTAAAGAAAGATTCCATTTCTAGTTTAGTTTCTTTAAGGAAGTCCTTGTCTTTCAGAATTGCTGCATTTAACTTCCATGGTCTTCTTATTCATGCGCCTTTTATTTTTTATCATTACAGGGCTGTGGTCTGATATAACTCTTGTTTGAATCTCTGTGTCCATTAGGTCTTTAATCAAGCTTGTGGAGAGCCAACACATATTAATTCTGGACCAGGTTTGAGGACTAGGAGAGTAATAAGTGAAATCTCTAGAGTTGGGGTATCTTGTTCTCCAAACATCCACCAAATCCAATTCTTCAGCTAATTTCCAGAAGCTTGTAGGAAGCTGAGGACTTTTAATTTTAGTTTGTTTATGTGTTTTCTTATCCAATTGCCTATTAGACACTGCATTGAAATCTCCTATTAAACAATATTCCACATACTCAAAGTTTGATAATTTAAAATGCAAGTCTTGAAAGAATTTCTCTTGATGGTCATTTGGAGCATAAATGTTTACAAGTAGTATTTTTTTTATTGTCCACCGTAATTTCCACTAATAAAACTCTACCATCTTCCAAAGCAAATTGCTGTTGTGGATTAAATTTATCTTTAATATAAATTGCCACTCCCCTTTTCTTTTTATGTAGATCCGTAGCTGTAAACAAATTGCCAAGTTTTTTGTTCTTCAATAAATTTAGATCTTTAGTTAGGATATGAGTTTCTTGTAAACAAATTATGTCCATTTCCATTTTTGCCAAATATCTAAATGTCTTCATTTGGCAGGAGAATTATGTCCATTTACATTAATTGAAACAATTGAAGCCATTATAGGTTTTGTTTAACACTATCTTTCTTATCTTTTTTAAATTGTAGCCTTGTATGATATCTCCGTGTCTGGTTTGGGTCTTTGTCACCTGAACCTTCTCCTTCATGCTCCTCCTCCTCCTCCTTTTCTTTGTTTTCTTTCTTCTTTATATTTTCCAAAAAATTCTGGGCTTTGAAGATGGAGTTGATCCTATATCTATTCTCCTAGTAGGCGAAGAGAAAGCCTTCTGGCATCAGCCACATGTAGGGTATCTCTCTTCCTCTTAGAAACTCTGTTAACTCTTGATATTATCTCCTTTTTTGTCTCACTGGCCAAAGAACCTCTCTTAAAATTTTTACCGTATTTCCAGCTATCACCATAGGTCTGTCTCTTGCTTGTTTCAGAATATCATCTTTAATCTTTTTTCTTGCCAGTCTCAAGTGAACTTCACTAGGAAGTTTGTTCCATCTTGTGTAGCTTGATGGCACCCTTCTAACATGGTCAAACTCATCCCCCATCCTCTGGGGAGTCACCTTAGAATTTCAGCCAAGGCTTCACTTAATATTTTCTGTAAATCTTCATTTTTCTCTTCTGGTATATTTTGAAACCTCAGCATGTAGGCTGCTTTGTCTACTTCCAACTGCAGAAGTCTACAATCTTGTAAGGTCTCTTCTTTTCCCAACAGATCCACTTTTTGAATGTTCTCTGATACCTGACCCTTTTAAGGCCTTGTTTGTTTCTTCTATCTGTCTACTATTTTCCTTGAGCTCTAGTTTAATCTCTGTCATCTGTTCATCTATCTTGTCTATTTTGTTTGCCATCCATGTTATAGTAGTCATTAAAGTAGTTTGACAATCTTTCAGGTCACCTTGGGTTGGTGTAAATTTCCCTGGACCTGGTTGCCCACCAGGTGAATAAGATGGTTTCCCTTCTTTAATTTCTTTTTTCTTGGCCTGTTCCTTGGGAATAGCCCCTGCTTTGCTATCCATTGCTATTTGTGTAATTTTTAAAAAGTCTCTGACTGTTTATTTTAGGTTTCTGTGTTCTGCTTTAGGAAAGAAATAATCTTCTTCACATATATCTTTTGCTGCCAAATACTTCTAAGAGAAAAATACCCAGGCCGCTAGCTTCTCTCAGCAGTTTGGAATAGTCAAAACAGCACTGAAACTGCTAACAAACACAATGTTCAGCCCAGTAGATATTCAGTAGACAAAACAACAGACCACAGCTCACTGTCCAAGAATTTCCATCCACATTGGCTCAAAAACAAGCCAGCTCATCACCTCGACTTTCGAATATCTTCTAAGCAGTACAATAGGCAGGTGTAAATTTATAATCCAGGGTTATTTATATAACCCTATTTATAATCCCAAAAATTGATTGGAAGCCAGAGATCCAAACTAAAAAAAATGATAATCCCAACAGACAAACAATGAAAAAAGGAAAACACCAGCAGAACCAAAAAAAGGAACAAAACAAAACAAAAAAACCCCCAAAAGTAATCCAACCAGTATGATGAATGCAAAAAAGCAAAAATGCACCCCACAGCTGAAAATTAATCCACAGATAAAAATAAACCAAACACCAGTAAACCAAGAGCAAAAGAAAAAAATAGGGAAGAACTCACAGATCTATATCCAAAAGGAGAAAAATTAAAGCTTTAGAATCCACAGACATAAATAAGGATACAAATAAAAAATAAAAATAAAACATCCAAAAGCTGAAGTATCTTATCAGATAGCCACCGACTTGCAAGCATAATTAGTACCTCAAAACTTCAGCTTTTGTTACAAGGAAACATCTTCCAGTCAAGCCTCTTAGTGTTCATAGGCACCTATCAATGGGAAAGTTTCTCCAAAATCAACACTTTTTTCCTTCCATCAAATACAATAAGTCAATTGGGTTTAGACACCAAGTCCAGTAAGTAATACAAATTAGAGTAGACTCTTGCAGATAATTTCAATGTTCAACCAAGGCAGAGTCTTTTAGAAGCCTTGAAGGAGAAAGGGGGAGAGTTCCCCCCCACACACCTTTCTCAGTCTATTGCCTCACTCACAGTCTGCCACTTCTTTGTTCCTGCATCTCTGACATCTCTAAGAAACATCCAAAGAAAAAAAGTATACTAGAGGAAACTTACAAAGGTAGAAAGATCCAAGTCGTTTAAGTTGCTTGAAGATTGAAGATCAGAATGCAGAGTGTTGAAAAGAGAAGGATGCATCGGTAGCTGACTTGTGGCCATTTAAAAATGGTGATTGAGACGCTGAGGCTTGGAGAGAGTGGGATGGGGAAGCAGCCACCTCCGCTGGCCTTCCCGACCAACCACTTTGATCCCCCTGCCTTCTAAGACCCTCCCTGGGTCTTGGAGTCAAGTCAGCCTTCGTGGCCGACCCTTCAACACCCCAATTAGAGACCGGCTCGAGACGCGACGATCCGAACCGCTGTCTACAGCAAGCCGCCGAAACCGGAAACCTCCTCAAATGCCTAGTTTGCCTAGTGGAAGGGCCAGCCCTGGGAAGGACATTGTTGCAATGGCCACACCTTTATTGGCTAGGGCTATCAGACTAATGGCACAGCATAGGGCAGCAGATCCTGGCAACAGCTGACCTGCCTGCCAGCTGATAGAGACCCCAGCCCACCTGCTGGGATAATATTGTAGATAGCAGGATGCAAGATTCCACATGGGTGCAAGTTACTATATGGTTTCCCATGCCATTTCAGAATGAGGGTATTCTGTGAGCCCCTTGCAAGCCCTCACCCCTGAATCCATTAAGGGGATCTCCCAAAGTGGTGAGAAATGCGCATACAGACCATGTTTCCTCTCCAAATGGATCTAGTCCAATGCTAATACCATCAGAACACAATTGTGACAATATAAACAACAAAACAAAATTAATGTGATGCTATTATGGGAGAGACAACAACCTAGGGATTCCAGCCTTGGAATTATAGCTCATCTCCAGACTACTGAGGTCAGTTCATCTGGAGAAAATGGCTGCTTTGGAGGGTAGATTCTATGGCATTGTACCCCACTGAGGTCCCTGTCTCCCCCAGGCTCCAACCCCAAATCTCCAGAAGTTTCCTAACTTGGATCGGTCACCCTACCCTCCTGTCCCCCACTGGTAGCCAAAGGGACCTGACAACTCTACAACAACCTGTAAACCAGCTATCCCGTATACATATTTATTTATTTTAGCTGATTGAAATTCTGCCCTCCCCACAAGTGGGCTCAGAGGAAGGGGTAGGTACAGAACAGCCAAAAGCAGACTGTGGCCAGCAGCATGGACAGGCCTCCAGATGGCAGACATCAGCTCCCCTGACTGTTTTTCAGGCTGGATTCTGTGTCATTATACCCTGATGAAGTTTCTTCCCTACTGCTTTGGTTCACATTGTGATTTCAGACCATTCACAGACTTTCAGCCTAATCTGCCTCACAGGGTAGATCCAGGTGGGCAGCTGTGTTGGTCTGAAGCAATAGAACAAAGTAGGAATCCAGTAGCACCTTTAAGACCAACAAAGTTTTATTCAGAATGTAAGCTTTTGTATGCATGCATACTTCTTCAGACAAGGAATAAGATACAGTGAACAAAGCTACATATAGCTGGTGGGCAGTCCACTTTGACTCCTACTTTGTTCTACCTCACAGGGTGGTTGTGCAGACCAGAAGGGGAAGTCAGCTCTAAACCAGAATAGGCATTTTTCATAACAATCGGTATGGCAATTGAGTTTCTAAATCTTCCAAAACCAAAAAAACCTCTTCCTATTAAAAACAAACACAAAATTAAAGGTACCGTATCTTTCGGTCCATAAGACGCTCCGGACCATAGGATGCACTTTCCTCCTGGGGGGCGATCCGCTGCCTCTGCCTCCAATCCCGGTGCTTCCCTCGTGCTTGCCTGGCTCCAGCTCTGCTTCCAGCAAGCGCTGGGATCACTCCACACTACCCCCACCGCAAACCCAGCGCTTCGCGAGCGCCGGCTGCGGAGGGGGCAGCGTGCTTCCTCCGTGCCTGTCTGCCTGGCTCCAGCTCTGATGCTTAAAGCAAGCGCCGGGATCAGAGGGTGGAGGGAGCGATCCTGGCGCTTGCTGTAAGCATCAGAGCTGGAGCCAGGCAGACAGGCACAGAGGAAGCACGCTGCCCCCTCCGCAGCCAGCACTCGCGAAGCGCTGGGTTTGCGGTGGGGGCAGTGTGGAGCGATCCCAGTGCTTGCTGGAAGCAGAGCTGGAGCCAGGCAGGCACAGGGGAAGCGCTGGGATCGAAGGCGGAGGCAGCGGATCGCCCCCCCCCCCGAGGAAGGTACGTCCTATCGTCCCTTTGCCCCATAAGACGCACACACTTTCCCCCCCACTTTTTTTGGGGGGGGAAGTGCATCTTATGGTCCAAAAATATGGTAATTAAATGCTGTAGCAAAGCACAGGTTTCAGGCTAGTATAATATATGTGTTACAAAGTAAGGTAGTCAAAACAAGACTCACCTTTCCTTTACCTTATATCTTTACATAATAGGCTATTTAAATTGAAGGATTTCAGACTAAGCTCTTTTCAGAACATACTAGGCTATAATTGGAAGTATTAAGAATGGTTATGATAGGTTAAGTCCATGAAAACCTGAGATCTTTAAAAAACAGAGTTGTATTATTTCTTTCTTTTCCAGAACAAAGCAGGCATTAAGTGTTTAAAACTTGGGGGAAAGTGAACCAACATGAACAGCTGTTGCTGTACACCAGTATACCTAAAAGATCATCAAGGTTAATTAATAGCTTGTTGAAGACAACAGATGGGCATTATAGTTCCAAACCTGTGGTACAGTGACTTTGTGAACCTAGAGTTATCAGGGATATTGTTGTTAACCATTCAGTTGTGTTCATCTCTTGGCAATTCTATGGGACAGCTCTCTCCACATTTTCTGATCTTGTACCGTTCCTTTGAATAATATAATCTGTTATGTATGCAGTACAGTGCTTTAATGTGGGTGGTTAGTTCCTGCCTGGCTCATTGGAGCCTTTAGGACTGAGCTTGGGGACACTGAAACAATGGGAAACAGGATCCAAATCTCTGCTTCCTGGGACCAAGATGGCCCCCTGCTGGTTCAAATGATCCAATGACATTGAAGCATGGGGACTCTGAGTGTATATAGTTGGCTCCATTGGCCCAATTTACCAGTCTTAGTTTTACCGGTAACAAGCTGTATCACTAATAAAGAGCTTTGATCACTATGCAACAAAATTCCTCATGCATTGAACCCAGTATTTAACAGAATCATAGTTGGAAGGGTTCTGAACTCCTTGAATTGTGCCTGGAAACAAACTGGAAGCCAGTGTAGATGGGTCAAGACCAATACTCCTTCTAAGCTGTGGAGTTCTGTGAGCAAAAATTCTACTTTGTGAGCTACTGGCATTAAAGTTGTGAGCTACTGCATAAATTAATGTGTTTAGGGCAGGCTGAGCTAAGACAAAAATTTGTGAGCCAGAGGCTAAAAAACTGTGAGCTAGCTCACATGAATTCAGCTTTGAGGGAACACTGCTTTGGACATGTTCCAGCTTGTCTATATCCTTCTTAAACCATGGTACCCAAAACTGAACACATAGCAGAGTCAAGTGATACCATCCCTTCCATGATCAGGCTGGTGTCAATTTTTGAGGTGTCTTGCCACCATATTCTTTGGTGGCCAAGTTTCTTTTTTGCTGCTAACCAATCCAAGCATAATTGCTTTTTCTGGTGAGTTCTTCCACATTACATGGCCAAAATAAGTCAGTTGCAGTTCTGTGATTTTTCTTTCCAATGACACATCTGGTTTTATACACTCCAATACTTGCTTGTTTGTCTCCTTTGCTGCTCAAGGAATGCACAGGAGCCTTCTCTAGCACCACAACTCTAATGAGTTGATTTTCCTCCTGTTTTGCTTCTTCATGGTCCAACTTTTGCAGTCATAGGTTGCTATAGGCATCACAGTATTAGGGATACTAATAAAATAAATGTATATAAAAAGAACAAAGATACTGTAGAAATTACCACACACAACACAGATATTCCTTCCTGTAAAAAATGTCCAATGGAGCATTTTGTCATCAGGGATGGTGGAACTGAGGACCAAGCTCCTTGTGATGTGGGATAGCATGATTTGCAGGGCCAGTGCTAGGGAGTTAAGTAAGGTAGGCCGCCACCTAGAGCGGCGTCTGTCCACAGGGGCGGACTCCCAGCCACCCCCTGACAGGGAGCCATCTCTCTTCTTCCAGTGCCATGCTCCCAGCTCCCACACCCACCATGGAGGATCCTGCCAGAGCCCTCCAAGCAGCCCCGATGCCTTCCACTGCCCTCTCCAGGGAGGCACGCCCAACTCTACCAGGCCAGGAAAAGGCCAGCGTGCAGGGATGTGTTTGTGTACTGCTGCTCAACTGGGTCACCCACAAGCAGGCGACCTGGCCTCTAGCTTGACATCTTGATGAAATGAAATGCCACAAAAGCAAAATAGACTTCCCCCAGTCTAGGGTCTCTTTCTCTGGCAACCTGCTCTTTCTCTGGCAACCTTCAAGCTGATGGAAGGGGGATCCAGCCTGTATGGAGGAGCAAGCTTTTTCTCCTGGCCCCCAGCCATCTGCCCAGGGGAGCTGCCAGGCTGGGGGTGCTGCTGGCAGCTGGATCCAAAGACCAGGGGGGAGGGTACCACCACCACTGACTGTGCAATTAGGCTCAGATGCCAGATATGATGCCCATTGCCCTTCCGCACACAGACATGGTCCCCCCTCTACCCATTCTGCAGATCTCCTTGGGCACTCCCTCCCCCGGGGGGGTATACAACAGAGGATGCACTTGTCTAGACAGTGGGTGGGCTTGCCCATTGGCAGGGGAGCACATTCAGAGGAGCCTCTCCTAGGGCGCCAAAAAGCCTGGCCCTGGCCCTGATGATTTGGAGGTGAATTTTGTAAATACTCTAACACAGCAGCTGGGGACTGTGACCTTGATGAGAACAGTAAGGGGAAAGTGTTCACTCTTTCCTCATAAGCACTTTTCCTGATCAAAATCATACACATACCTTTTGCTCCCAGCAAAGTCAAAATGTATCTATGTTACTTCTCCTCTGCATGGTAAAAAGAATATTAGAGGGGGGGATTTTGATTAGGACTGTGTGAATGGTGAAGAACTCATACCTTTGACACAATTTGGAATTCCCAATTGCTTCATTAATACTGATAAAATCTCACAGGAGACTCTTCACTTGACTCCTACATTACATACGGACTCTCATCTGGAGTAGTGATAAAATGTCAGTGGACTGGATAAAATATCCTTGCAAAATCCTATTCTGAATGCTGTAGAAATAGCTGTTCCATGAAGTATTGCTTGGAAGCTTTGATTTCAATTTTTTTTATATGAAAAGACTACATTTTGCTCTGATCAGTGGAAAATTATTTAAAAGTAAACTCAAATTGCACAAAACATGATGATAAGGTTTCTAAAGAGATATTTGCTTTTGATTTATTTATAGGTGTGAGTGCTCTAAAACTGGTCTGTAAGTATATAACATAAAAAAGGTAAAACTTACCACTTATCCAATACATACTTTTCTCTACTTGTATAATTCTCTGCCTCTATAAACTATGCAGTTCATCCTTTAGAGGCTAAACCAGAGCCACTAATACTTTCCTCTTTGGTCACTTAACAATCTTCACATTGTTGTTAGTCTCCATTTTTTTTTTATTTATATTTTATTTTATTTATATTCCACCCTTCCCTTAATGGGCTCAGGATGGCTAACAACCGATAAAACAACATCAAATATAAGACTTAAAACAATACTATACAATAAAATAGTCAGTAAAATTACAAAATCAATAACCAGCAACTAACCAAGATCTGTAATGGTTATGGCACTCATGATGCTAGTGCAGTGGTGTCAGCCAAGACTGTCAGTTCTGCGGCATGGCCACTGTCTCTCATTTATTCATTAAATGCAAGGTGAAAAAGTTCAGTCTTGCAAGCCCTGCAGAACTGTGGGAGGTCTCACAGGGCTCTGATATTATCAGGGAGTGCATTCCGCCATGTGGGAGATGCCACAGAGAAAGCCCTGGTGGTAGTCAGCTGGACTCCCTTTGGTCTGAGGATCATTAAAAGATTCTGTGATTCTAAATGTAGTGTTCTCTGGGGCACATGTGGGGAAAGGCAGTCTTGAAGGTAAGCAGGTCCCAGGCTATATAGGGCTTTAAAGGTTGCCAGCACCTTGAAACGAATCTGGAATGCCACAGGCAGCCAATGCAGTGTTTTCAGAGCAGGTTGAATATGCTCCCATACAAGTAGCTCTAGTAACAACCTGGCTGCTGCGTTCTGCACCAGCTGCAATTTCCAGATTTGAGACAAGGGCAGCCCCATGTAGAGGGCATTACAGTAGTCTATTCTCAAGGTGACCATAGCATGGATCACTGTCGACAACTCACTGCATTCTAGGAAGGGAACCAACTGCCTTATCTGCCTAAGATGATAAAAGGCTGATCTGGCAGTGGCCACTACCTGGGCCTCCATTGTCAATGAAGGCTCCAGGAGTACTCCCAGGCTCTTAACCCCAGACACTGGCACCAAAGGCACCCCATTAATGGTTCATAGGCAGATCTTTCTTCCTAGACCACTGTGACTTAAGTGCAGGATTTCCATCTTCATTGGATTAAGTTTCAATCAACTCTTCCTGAGCCACTTCACATTGGCCTGCAGTGCCAGGTCCAGATTTTCCAGGGTGCAGCCAGACCAGTCACTCATCGATAGAACTGGGTGTTATCCACATACTGGTGGCATCCTAGCCCATATCTCCAGACAACCTTGGCAAGGGGACACATATAGATGTTGAACAGCATTAGGGAGAGAAGTGCCCCCTGAGGCACTCCAAATATCAGTGGGTGCCTCTGGGACAATTGCCCTCCAGTGCCACCCTTTGTCTCCGACCTTGGAGAAAAGAGGTAAGCCATTGAAGGGCAGACCCCTAAATCCCTGCATCAGCGAGGCGGTGGGCCAGTAGCTGGTGGTAGACTATATCAAACGCATCCAACAGATCTAACAACAACAGCACCGTCAAACCACCTCATCCAGATGCCTCTGGAGATCATCTATGAGGGTGACCAGTACTGTCTCCATCCTGTGACCCGGATAGAAGACAGACTGAAATTGGTCTAATATGGAAGCATCATCCGGAAACCCCAGTAACTATAATGCCACTGCCCTCTCGTTAACCTTACCCAAAAAGGGTAGGTTTGACACTAGCCGATAGTTTCCCAATACGGCTGGGTCCAAGATGGCGTTTTAAGGAGAGGGTGAACCACTGCCTCCTTAAGATGTGTAGGGAAGGTTCCTTCATACAAGGACCTGTTGGCAGTCTCCTGCAATGGGGTCCATAACTCTGTCTGGCAAGCTCGTGACAGCCAGGATGGGCATGGATCCAAGTCACAGGTAGTGGGACATACAGTTCAAAGGGCTCTGTCAACTTCCTCCAGGCTGAGTAGAGAGAAAAGATCCAAGATCAAACCAGAAGACATGCTCGGAGCCTCGAGTTCACTTACTGCATCAAAGTTGGTGGGGAGGTCGCAGAGGAGCAATAAGACTTTATCTGCGAAAAAGTTCACAAAAGCCTCACAGCCAGGGCTTTTTTTGAACAGGAACGCACAGGAATGCAGTTCTGGCTGGTGTGGTATCGGGGTGGGGGTGGGGGTTGGCCTAATATGCAAATGAGTTCCTGCTGGGCTTTCTCTACAAAAAAGCCCTGTGTGGAACAATGGTGATGCCAGGGGGTGTGGCCTAATATGCAAATGAGTTCCTGCTGGGCTTTTTCTACAAAAGAAGCCCTGTTTACAGCCAATTTCCAATTCCCTAACATTTGGTTTGCCTTGAGGCTAGTTGGTAAGAGTCCAAATTGTGCTAAATAATTGTACTAAATAATTCACAGATTCAATCTGGGTTGCAAAGTAAGTCTTCTTTGTGGCCTTGACTGCTATCTCCTAGGTCTTCATAAACAGCTTATAAGATGTTCTAGTTGCCTCATCATGAGTACACCACCATCACACCTCTAGCCATCTAAGTTGCTGTTTCATCAGCCACAACTCTGGGATATACCACGATGCAAGCTGTGAATGGTGATGAAGAGGGCACTGCAGAGCAATCTCATCTATAGCCATGGAGAGTTGTTGGTGCCACATCTCCACTAATTCATCTAATGAATCACCAGGGGGCCAGGGATCTCGCAGTCTAATGCAGGGGTGTCAAACTCATTTGCTACAAGGTCTGGATCTGACATAAATGGTATTTGTGGGGCCAGGCCAAGCATGTCATAAAATTTAATGCCAGGTAACAAAGATATGAACTTTATAAAGGATACAGATGAACATAAAGATTTTTTCCCCTTAGTATACAAACATCCATAAAACTCTTGCAATATTTTGTTTAAAAAGGAAAGGTGGGAGGATAGTGGGATTTGGCAGTGCAGTTTTTAAAATAAAACATCATGAAAGAGCACAAGGATCACAGCAGAAACTAAAAATATAAGCTAAAAATATCAAATGCTCTGAGGCTAGGAAAACATGAAAAGGCTGGGCCTTGCAAGCTTCTCCCCCCACCCCCCAAATTCAGGTCTACTCAGAATGGCAGTGGCTTTCCAGTGTAATATCTCCCTTTGGCTGTGGGTTTCCAGGTTAGAGTACTCACTAGGCACCTGTTGTCTCAGCAGAGACAATCTGGTGCAAAGCATCAACTCTTTGTTTGCAAGGAGGCAATTTCAGCAAACAACATCTTTAGTTGGCTATACAAATGCTGGAAAGTGAAACTCCATTGAAATACATTGCAGCCAGGCCAGGTGCATGGGAGTAGGCAAACTAGGCAAATGCCTAGGGTGCCAGCTTACAGCAGGGGCAGAGGACATGCGCCCCCTCCTTGCTCGCATCATCCCAGAGCCTGGCTTCCCATCTGCAGCACCCTCCGAATTAGACGAGTGCTGCTGAGGGGAAGTGCCGACTGTTTTTTCTTGGCTTTAAGCGGCGGGGGAGCTCCTCTGTCCTTTAAAGTCAAGAAAAAAACAGTGCTTCCTTATCGACGCTTCCTAGCTGCCCCTTCCTCCTTTCATGTCCCTCTTTGTTTCCTGGCCGCCCTCCCACTGGTTGCCTCCCTGAGCCCCTCCTGTCAGAACTTGAAGAACTTCAAACGAGGCCCATGACTCTGGTTAAAGTCTAAGCGTTTATTGAGAACAGTACAGGTAGAAGACGAGTTGATTCTGATGACGAGCTCAGCAGCAGTTACACTCTTTAAGCTATTTTAGTCACAATAACAAACTGGTTCCCACCCCTCAAGAGGCCCTGCTTGGTTTCCAAGGCTTCTTATCGATGAGAGAGGAGAGGGGGAGGCAGCTTCAAAGGTTACTGGGAGATGTTTCCCAAGGACTCCCCGTCACCCTCCAGTTGGCTTGGAATGCGAAGCATTTGTACACACTACCAGACACAGGGCTAGTTATTTCCTAGCAGTTACAATATAGATTCAGCTAAGCTAAGCAGGCATTACAATCATAGAGTTCAATAATTACAAGTTCTGACACCTCCCCCCTTTTTATCAAAGACACCCAGTAGCCCTCGGTCCAGCCGCAGCTCAGACTGCCTGGTGGCTCCCACCGCACTCCTCCTCCATCTACCGTCCCACCAGCCTGTGAGGCATCATTGGGGCCTCGTCGGCAGTCTGCCCATGTCCATGGCAGGGCCTGCCTTCCTGTCGGGGGGTTCCCAATGCCAGCTTCTTCACAGGGCCATGTCCGCTCCCCTCTCCTCTGAAGAGCTGCCCCTGCGGCCACACCAGCAGACTTCGACTTCCCCTTCTCCCAGGTAAGCACAGGTGGCCGGGGGTCGTCGCTGCTCAGGCCAGGGGGACTGCACTGGTGCTGGGGGAGCATTGGGGGGTCCTGCCAGTCTGGGGGGGCATTGTTGGCACCAGCGGCAGTCCCGGCCAGGAGCGGATGGCCAGGACATGCCAACTGTTTTTTCTTGGTTGTTTTTTCTTGACCTCTCAAAGCCAAGAAAAAACAGCAATTCTCATCCACAGCATCTGCCAAACTCTGTATGTGCTGCTGATGGGATGCACTGAGTGCCGGCGTGATGACGTCACCTCTGGGTGATGTCATTAGGCTGCGTGCACACACAACGTGTGCTTGAAAAATGAACTAGGGGAGGGTGTATCAAAGACACCCAGTAGCCCTCGGTCCAGCCACAGCTCAGACTGCCTGGTGGCTCCCACCGCACTCCTCCTCCATCCGCCAGGCCTGATTGCAGCATAGGCAAGGGAAATGAGGAATTTTTTTTTCCATTAAAGGAGTAGTCTATCTGGACACAGAAAAATCCATTCTGCATTTTATTTGCAGCTTTGCAAGCCCAGAAGTGCTTCCTTCTCAAGCTGGCAAAGAAAAGACAGAGGCAGCTGCAATCTTTGGCAGCCTTGGAGCTTCGAAGAGGGAGGACAGGAGGAAGGG
Source organism: Heteronotia binoei (assembly GCF_032191835.1). Taxonomy (NCBI): domain Eukaryota; kingdom Metazoa; phylum Chordata; class Lepidosauria; order Squamata; family Gekkonidae; genus Heteronotia; species Heteronotia binoei. Next base: position 105,095,029 of record NC_083243.1, read on the forward strand.
GAGCGGGGAGAAAAGAGCCATAATAATTCAATAATTTGAATTAGACTGAATATTGAACATATGAACATATGAAGCTGCCTTATACTCAATCAGACCCTTGGTCCATCAAAGTCAGTATTGTCTTCTCAGACTGGCAGCGGCTCTCCAGGGTCTCAAGCTGAGGTTTTTCACACCTATTTGCCTGGACCCTTTTTTGGAGATGCCAGGGATTGAACCTGGGACCTTCTGCTTCCCAAGCAGATGCTCTACCACTGAGCCACCGTCCCTCCCTTATTTTTATTAAATTACTGATATTTACAAATATCAGTATTGATATTCAAACTGATCTGGTTTACAATTAAATAAGCTATAATTGAAACATTACCTTGTTACAATACGGTCTGAATAAAAGTCGAATATGTCTTTAAGAGAAACTCATCTGACAGTTGATTGGGACTGAAGTGATTGTAATTGGAATGTAAGAGAAAAGCACACAGCTGGAGGAGATTTGGAAGGATAGACTAACTGGAACTTTGAGCTATTTAACTTTTGTTATCACACTGAGCTATACTGTGAAGGAAGATGACGTGGCAAACTGAAGCAGTTGATGAAAAAGGTGTTATGGCTAGGAATCGGTCTGTTAGCAGAGTTGATAAAAAAGCAGGTTGAAAACTTTATTTTGAAATACAGCGAAATTGAAAATCTACACAAAATCAAGCAATTCCAGAGATATCTAATGGGTTGGTGAAAGTGGATAGTTGGGAAATATGCTGAAAGAAACCAAAATGGAGACAACATCGCCATTCCAAAGGAGAGATGGAAATTACAATTTATTAAAGTTTTTACAAGAGGAAGTGACTGTGTGTGGGCCTTATTGTTTCCAGTAGGACAGATGAATGTGCCAAGGGGAGAAGACACAGATTATACTAAGAAAATCAAAACTTGGAAGGCTTTTAAGAAGAAGGGATTATAAACTGTGTTTTTCACATTTAGTTAACATTGATATAATAAGAGGGAACTGATATGCGACACTGAAATGGAAAGCGGGATCTTTAGAATTTGGATTTTTTTCTTTCTTTTGTTATTTTTATCTATGGATCCTTTATTCTTCTATCTAAATAGAGCAATCTAGAAGAGATTGTGGTATAGCAATTGTATGATTTTCTACTTAAGCAAAAAATAAATAAGCATGGGAGATGAGGCTATTACTGTTTATAAAACCTCCTCTAAGAAGTAATATGAAAGCTGGAGATATAGTCTCCAAGAGTTACTAAATAATTTTAAATATTCAACTTAGACAAATATTTGGTTTGGGTCAACTTACAATAATGTAGACAACATAGGTATTTTATCATCGTAAAGATCTACTCCTGATTTCTGACTTTAAAATCTGTTTATATTGAAATAGACAAAGTAATGTGTTCTTTGTTTTTTCCCTCTGCTGGAAGCAAATAAGTTAGCATTATGGATAAAGAGTGTATATTCATCTTTCTTGTTATGTTTATTCTCAGGGCTTTTTTATAGCAGGAACTCATTTGCATATTAGGCCACACACCCCTGATGTAGCCAATCCTCCAGGAACTTACAATAGGCTCTGCACTAAGAGCTCTGTAAGCTCTTGGAGGACTGGCTACATCAGGGGTGTGTGGCCTAATATGGAAAGGAGTTCCTGCTACAAAAAAGCCCTGTTTATTCTTAATATTATCAAAATCAACCAGTTAGTTTCGTTCTCTGGTTTGTTTGGTTTTTGCTTTTCTCTTTTGTATGCCTCAAATATGAATAGCTTAGAGCTATACCATAAGTATTAGAATTGTATAAAAGTATAAAATGATATAAAAAGACTGTAGAATTTAATGGTAATATTGTTGGTCTTCCGCGTTTAGTGAGAGAGGGTTCTGAAGACGCAGAAGAATCCAGTCTTGTACACAGCTGCGATTAGACTAGCTATATACATTTATTTACAACTATAATACAAACTAGCAAAGTGCTCCACATACAATTCACCATCCAACCTCTCACAAGTAGCAGAGTACTACTGTACATTTATACATGTCCTCTAGGTAAGTGACCAATCAGGTTTAGTGCTGAGTCATGGTCACATCACTCTGGCTGATGCTATCTGGCAATCTGCCAAATGCCTCTGTCAGCCAGATCATCTACTGTCAATTAGATCCTTCGCTGTCAGCAGTGGTCTGTCACCTGCACATACACTAACAACCCTCCTCAGGTACAGACCACTAGTTTCAGCATATTTCTTAATGTTACAAATTTTTCCACAGTGACATTTTTAGTGAACACGTCAGCAACATTACATTCAGATTTACAATGCATCAACGTCATTCCTTTACATTTCCATTCTCATTGTCATTGTGGTAGCCCACGTGCGTAGTGTAACAGTTTAGTTCTTTAGCAGCCAGCATTGCCTTTCTTTAAACACCAGTTTCTACTAGGCAACTTAGTTTATTTGGCTTCTCATAGCCCATCACATTCACTCTTGCTGGCAGCTCTACACTTTATTGTTTATTTGAGAGTCACAGCTCTTTGGCTTAATGTTCTGCCCGCCAGCCATCATGCTTCTCCATAGTCTAAATCTAGTACACTCTGATAGCATCGAGGCTCCGTGGTGGGCACATAATTTATAGCTGTGTCAAACCCATACCTCATCGGAGGCACTCCCTTATTTATTCTGGTTGACACTCTGATGTCTAAGTGCTGAGTGCTCTGTGAACCATCAGAGCCTTAATGTTTTACAGTCTCTGAACTGTCAGAGCTTTGAGTTCTCTGCTGCTCCTCTCTTGAGGAAGTCTCTTGTTTAATATTCACATGCCCCTCCTCACTCCGATGAGACACTGGTAACTCTACACCACTGGGCAATTCATTTGCATGTACCCTGCTCCAACTTTCGTTTTCACAGAATGAGGCAGACCTGTTAAATCGCAGCATATTTTGCTCATCTGCAAATCTGTACTCCTTCATTCCATTTTAGTATACCAAGAATAGCAATTTCCTTGTTCTGGCACCCCCTTTTCATCTTTTATTTAATGGTACACTGACCCAAGCCTTGGAGCCAAAGATTCTAAGGAAATCTAAGCATGGTTTCTTTCCATACAGCACCCTGTATGGAATGTCATTTATTGCTTGAGTCCATAATCTGTTTATTATAAAGCATGCTGTCTTCAGTGCTTCTCCCCAAAAAGTTATTGTTAGCTCGCTATCCTTCAACATAGCATGAAGCATCGTCTGAAGTACTCCCCCTTTTCTCTCTTCCACCCCATTTTCTGCTGGGGCAGAAACATTAGCAATTCTATGATGTATTCCCTGGTCTCTGAGCCATGAGGCAAACTGGTTTCCTATAAACTCTCCCCCCATATCTGTCTGTAAGGCACTTATCTTGCAATTTAACTGCCTTTGCACTTGTTTAGACCAGTATCTGAATGTTGAACACACTTCTGACTTCTGTTTCATGGCATACACCCAAGTAAAATGACTGTGGTCATCTACCAAGATTTTAGATACACTGGGGGCATAAGGACCTATCACTTCGGCATGAATTAGCTGTAGGGGCCTCTCAGAGACTCTGTTGCTTACTTTGGCCACCGGGTAGGCCTTAGATTTTGCCTGCTTACAAACATTACAATCAAGATAGGCACTGCAGGACTCTACCTTTTCACCTTGTAGAATGGCCAGGGTCTTATTAATAGTGTTGTAACTTGCATGCCCCAGCCTTCTATGCAATCTATGAATACATTTGTGATGAGGCTGCTTGTTACATACAGCTTGTGCTTTCACTCCTTTCTGATCCAGCACATACACATACACTATAATATACTGAGTTCGGTACAAGGTGCTGGTTATTACCTTTAAAGCTCTATATGGCCTAGGACCTGCTTACCTTAGGGACTGTCTCTCCCCATATGTTCCCCAGAGAGTACTGAGATCGGGTTCTCAGAACCTCCTTACAATCCCCGGGCCAAAGGAGGCCTGTCTGAAGTCAACTAGGGACAGGGCTTTTTTTGATTACAGCTCCCTGCTGGTGGAACCAGCTGCCGGAAGAAGTGAGGGCCCTGCAGAACCTTGGGCAGTTCCGCAGGGCCTGTAAGACAGTCCTCTTTCAGTTGGCATACAACTGACCAGCATCTGAATATTTGAATTTTAAGGAAGACTGGAGGATAACATGCTGACGAATTGTGTTTATTTTATTGTGTAAATTATTAATGTATTTTAATTTCTCATTTATTGTTAGAATTTTGTGTTGTGAGCCGCCCTGAGCCCGCTTCAGTGGGGTAGGGTGGGATATAAATCTAAATAAATAAATAAGTAAGTAAGTAAGTAAGTAAACATTGTCTCTCAATACACCTCTGGCCAATAGTTTACATGCCTTAAAGATTTTACAATTATTTACATCAAAGGATGCAGTAAAGCCTGCCTTTGTCAATGCTGAGACACTTAGTAGGCTTGTCTCTAGACTAGGTACACAAAGCACATTCACAAATTTGTGCTTTAGTTCAGGAAAGTACACAGTTCCTTGGCAGAGGACCTCAGCCTTTCTGCCATCAGCTAGACTCACGAACCACAGACTTGCAGGCTTAGTGTCCTCTAGCAGTCTCTCCTCGCAGCAGAACATCTGGGTGGCCCCGGAGTCGATAATCCACGATGCTCTATGCAGACCCGAGTCAGTCCTCACCAGCTTCGCTTGCTGGTTCTGCGAAGACTTCTGCCTGCCTCTCCGTAGCTCAGGGCAACTCCTTCTCAGATGTTTTTCGCTGCCACAAAAGAAACATGTTTTCTTTACTTGCAACACTCTCTCCTTCGGTGGCTGCTGCCAGATACAGGCACCTCCCACACTCTCAGGCTCTGGCTTGGGCTAACTTTGATGAGCGTGGGCTGCCTGCTCTCTGCATTCTTGCTGCCTTTGGTCTTCTGCCAGGAGCTTCCCAGTTATGTAAAGTAAGTTTATTAGCGTCCTGGCCCTCAAATGCCATCAACAACATATCAGGTCTCTCGTGCAGAGAGCTCAGGATTATATACACTTTATCTTCTTCTGGAATTGTTTTACCTCGCAGTTCCAGCTCTTGGAAGCATGCAGATAAGCTGTTTAGATGGTCTCTCACCATCTCTCCGGCCAGCATTCCCTTCCGATACAGCTTCCTCGTCAGTGCTACCAGAGAGCCAGCTGTTGTCTGCATGTAGATGGCCTTGAGCGCGTCCCAGCCTTTCTTCGCCTGCTGTTTTCCTTCGACGTGCACCAACTGGTCATCCGATATACTTAATATTATGGTTGAGAGAGCCTTCTGGTCCTGAACAACATCTTCAGGTATGGGGTCCGCAGACGGAGCAGATACACAGTTCCACAGCCCCTCTCACTTAAGAAAATGTTCTATACGCAACGCCCACACATTATAGTTAGTAGGAGTCAGCTTATCAATCAGCACCGTAGCCGCTGCTGTAGCCATCCTGCTCAGCACCTGCTTTTCAGCTGCTGCTGTTCTCCTCCACCCAGGCAGCTTTCTCCTCCCTTCTGGAGCACTTCTGCGCCTTTCTCCAACACACACCTCTTCTACTCATGGCACTCAGGCACAGCAGAAGCGTGCTGAGCCCATAACCCTGTTGGTCTTCCGCGTTTAGTGAGAGAGGGTTCTGAAGACGCAAAGGAATCCAGTCTTGTACACAGCTGCGATTAGACTAGCTATATACATTTATTTACAACTATAATACAAACTAGCAAAGTGCTCCGCATACAATTCACCATCCAACCTCCCACAAGTAGCAGAGTACTACTGTACATTTATACATGTCCTCTAGGTAAGTGACGAAATCAGGTTTAGTGCTGAGTCGTGGTCACATCACTCTGGCTGATGCAATCTGGCAGTCTGCCAAATGCCTCTGTCAGCCAGATCATCTACTGTCAATTAGATCCTTTGCTGTCAGCAGTGGTCTGTCACCTGCACATACACTAACAAATATTTGGTTAAAACTCAAAGACTTGCAAGTAGAAGGAATTCGGTACTTTATTCTGTGGTGGAAATGTAACTGATATATTTGCTGCTTTTCTTTCGCCTTTCTATTTTGCCGCTCCCCCTTTTTTCTTCTGTATTTCCGTATTACTCTTTTTTCTTATACCTAAACTCAATAAAAATTTGAAAAAGATTAAAGCCCTGGTTAGGCTGGTTGCAGCCCACAGGCCATAAGTTTGAAACCCCTGGTCTAATGGTATCTGTATTGTTTGATTTTTTTTCCCAGCACCATGACTGCATATACATTTTTTCTGGTGCTTTCCCATACTTCATTTATTACTTATTATCTGTTACCCAAAACATATATTTGCATTCACTGTTACTCTCCATATTAACCATATGTGCCCTAGATTTGGATTTGTTCTCACTGGAGAAATATCTGGTAATAAATACAAAGTGGTTCAATTTGTCACAGTTGTGACATTTTTTTTCTATATGCTGGACATCTCTTTTTGTTGTTGTGAGTTTTCCACTTCAGTAATTGCTTTGTTCTGCGGTAATCACTGGTGTTCTTGTGTTTGGTTTCCCCCTCTCTTAAATCTCCTCTGTCACTGTGTTCAAAGTATTTACTTTCAATCTTTACTTCTTACTTTATTAGAATAATTGATTTACAGAACTCTCTCTTTCTGTCAGGCTCAGCTGAGTAGAAACAGAAAGTGTGCATTACTTTTACTTAATTCCCAGTTCCTCCCAAGAACTACAATATAATCACTCTCCCCCTCCCGCAATATTGCTAGAAGCACAGTTAATACTCTTTAAAAGCTTTTTGAAAATAGTTTGGTCTTATATGTAACACCCATCATTTAAGAATGCTGAATCTTGTCCCCCCGCCCCCACCTGTTCTTTTTTCTTCTTTTTCATCCCCAAATTTGGATCTGTGGCCTGGAAACCTGCCTCATAGTCTGAGGTGATGGGGAATGGCAGGATTAAATGAAAGCTCATGATGTACACTGTGAAACTCTTAAATCATGAGCTAGAGAATAGGTGCTCACTAGAGATATCTCTCTGGAGAGAAATATGGGGGCAGCAGGCAGCCAGCAAGGCATTACAGTTATTAGTATTCAGCCTACATTTGCTGAACCCAGCCAAGAAATATGAATAATGCAGAAAAATGAGGTGATTCAAGACAGTGGATTAGGCCGTTCATCTTCACCTTATAATTATCTCTCTCTTTCTGACTCTAATAAATGCACCCAGTTCCTTAGAGGCCCACATTCTGGGATAGCACAAGCCCTTTGGAAATACAAATGAATGCTCTATATGTTTGTGATGGGAAATACAGAAGAGATATGTCAAAATGCCATGCTATTAATTTAAGACCACAGCTTTGAATAGTTGTATTTTTCAAAATAAGATTGTTTCTAACTGTGTGAGCTCACCTATAAACTTGCTGTCAGAATGCATGTAATACTGAACATTAAAGTGATTATAAAAGTCTCATTTAAATAACTTATTTTAGCAATTACTGTTGATGTTATTTATGTAAAATATTCTCTGTTTGAGGAAGAAACTGATCTGCTGTTGAAGAAGCGAACGATATAAAATTGGGCAATGAAAAACAGGAGGAAATAGTAACTCCAAACTGCAGGTACTTTAGTCCCCCCCCCCCCCCCCAGCATTCTCCAAGCATTCAGATTGTGGTGATAGTAGGTGGATTATGCAGATCTGGGCTGAGTGAGTCGCATGTCTGGAGGGGCAATTGCTTCATTTTGAGCCTAGCTTTCAAATAACTCGGCTCATATTTACAGTATTGCCCCCACTCAACTTTACAAGCTTGGCAGTATAGCAAATGTGGGTTTCATATCAGTTATTCAGGACCACTTTTTTCCCAAAGGCACATGTAGCAATCCTAGATATAATAGGGGCTATAAACAGCAAAGTGGGAAGCACTGCCTGCTGGGAAATGTAGTATTGTAGAACAGGAAACAGAAGGGAGATCTGTCCAAGGCATAGTCTGTTTTGATGAGCAATGCATAGGACTGCCAGCTGTGGGTTTGAAAATTCCTGGAGATTTAAAGGCGGAGTCTGGAGAGCGGGGAATTTGATGATGGTAGGGAGCTGAGTGGGGATATGATGCCATAGAATTTATCCACCAAAGCTGCCGTTTCCTGCAGGGAAACTGATCTCTATAGTGGGGAGGTCAGTTGTAATTCTGAGATGTTTAGGTTCCACCTGGAGGTTGGCAGCAGTGATGAAGCTGTTGTTATGGTGTTTAAGATTCACAGTAAACCTAGTTTGGAATTAAATTGTATTTAGTTGCTTGATAGAGCAGCACATCAACAATGTATGCTTGCTTGGTCATATGAATTGACTGAAAATACCCTTTCCTTGGCTGCTAAAGCTAAGGTTTTGGCACCTATATTAAAGTAGATGTTAAATAATCTTCCATTTTAGGTGGATTTTATTGTTCATATTAGGAAAGCCAAAAGCATATACAGTTTGCTGTTGACTCTTGCTGGCATAAACTATGACATATATTTATTTTACTCTTTTTAGAGTATGCTCTGAATGGCTGGATTTTTCCCATCTTCCCCTCCTTTTTTGGGGTGGGGGGGTGGGGCAAAATCTTTTAATTTCACTCAAAAATTATGATTTTCCAGTACAGAAACATTATGTGGATCTTTGCTCATGTTACTTCTCTCTCACTGACCATAATGATAACTATTTGGTCTCCAGCACATTAAACATTAAAAACTCTCTTTACAGTATCTGTCTTTTAATGTGCTTTATTTTGGTACCAGTCCAAACTGTGTAGATGAAAATCCCCTTAGGGCCTGATGTAGAATATAATTTGCTTTGCAGTTTGGCTGTAAATATGATAATAAATTAGAGAGTGAATATTCATTAATACACATAGATGTTCTGTTCTATACCCTCTCTCTTGTTAACACCTATCACCTTCAAAAAAAATGTCAATTGTTCCCCAGACTTGAGATATTTACCTAATCATATGGGAGCTGCCCTCCTTGGGGTTAAAAATACCAAAGGGAACGGTTGTACAAAACCAACTACAAAATCTTTACTCCCTGAGCCTCCATTCAATATTCTACTCAGTAAGTAACAACGGATCTCAGTGGATGTACATTATGGTTGCCAGGCCAAACAATCAATGAGAGAGGTGGGTGCAGGGACACGGGGTGTGTGAAGCTGGCATGCAGCAGGTAGGTTTGGCAGCCAGCTGGCTTGCTATCTACCTTTGGGGAGGTGAAGCCTGTGCCCAGCCAAGCTATATGTGGTGGGCTGGCTTACCCTCCTTCCTCTGGAGATATGAAGCCTGTGTCCAGTAGATGGCCTAATAAGGTTGCTTCCCAGCCCACTAGGGTTGCCAAGTCCAATTCAAGAAATATCTGGGGTCTTTGGGAGCAGAGCCAGTAGACTTTGGGGGTGGAGCCAGGAGACATTGAGGGTGCAGCCATAAGCAAAGTTGTGACAAGCACAATTGAACTCCAGAGGAAGTTCTGGCCATCACATTTAAGGGGACTACATACCTTTTTAATGCCTTCCGTACATTAGAAATAATGGATAAGGGCACCTTTTTGGGGGGCTCATAGGACTGGATCCCCTGGTCCAATCTTTTTGAAACTTGGAGAGCATTTTGAGGAGACTCATCAGATGCTACACTGAAAATTTGGTATGTCTACCTCAAAAAACTGCCCCTCCAGAGCCCCAGATACCTTGGGATTAATTCTCCATGATACCCTATGGTCCAGCAGACATTTCCCTCCCTCCTCCCCCCCCCCCCGTTTCTGATGACCCCGAAGCTCCAGAGGGCCTCCAAACCGAGGATCCCCTGTCCCCACCTGGGGATTGGCACCTCTACTCATGAGTTGCTGAACTTTCAAATTTTTCACAGTAACACAGGGCAACCAAAAGTTCAAGTTTACCTTCATACTATGCAAACGACCTCTGCAAGGATTGTGCAACAAACAGGGGGTTTGGGCTCCTTTCACAGCTATGTTGTTCTGCCTCCTCTCCCCTTCAGCCTTAAAGATGCAGACACACCATCCAAAGAGGAAGGCTTTCTCAAGTAGAGACTAAAGCCTCCGGAGGGGGAAAGGCACATTATGGCTGTGGGGGTGGGGCTTCCCCCCACCAGCCAACTGACTGGGTCGGGAAGGAAGGTGGTTGAAGGTGGCTGCAGCATCCTCATTTGCCACCACTGTGTGTGTTACGTCTTTAGCAGTTGAGTACTATCTCACTGTACTGTTCTGCCCATGTTATACACAACCAGCTTTTTTTAAAAAAATGCAGTGAATATTGGTAAAAATATGCTCTTTGGCAATGTACTTCTGTTTCATAAACTTTTGGTTGCTTATTCTTTGAAGGATGTGCATTCCCTATCCCTAGTGCTAGATTACACAGTTGCCTTGCACGGGTACTACTATTCTTTCTTTCTTAAGCCTATCCCATCCAGTAATGAGTACAGCACTATCAGTAACAGAATGGTGGTATGATAAATTGCTAAGGAGAAACTCTGAAGTTTTTAAAGGGTGATAAAGCTCTGATTGTGTGAATACTTCAGTCACCTTCCACTAATATAAAGGTGAATCCTTTCAATCCCCAACTGCTAACATAAAGACCATTACAGCAGCATATGGGCTTTAAAGAGTTAATGTGATGCTCTTGAGCAAGGAATACTACCCGTGACGACTTTCATAACATTTAGTGCCACCAACAATATTTTGTTCTAGCTGCATGTTTGTGCAACTGTATAACATGCACCTCTACATTAATGATTAAAACATAGTTTAACAATCCTTTATTAACAAAAAAAATATTAGTCTCTCATATTTGTAATTTTTTTTAAAAAAGCATCAGTATTGGACTGTTTTTCACCTCAGAGACTTAAACAGTAGAATGGTTTCTCCACTGTTTTTGTTACTCTGCAGTTTAGATGTCATATGTTTTTCTGAACTCCTGTAATGATGGCATTCATGGTGGTAACTGTAAAAGAATAATCCTCTAGAAAATACAAGCTATAACAGGTTTGTTTCTCTTCCTCCACTGTAGATGGGGTGTTATTCTGAACAAAATAAATATTCCTTTGTATTTGTAAATTGTCTGAGCTGTGGAGGAAGTGCAAAGATTGTTATGGTCCAATAGCTACTTTACTAAGACTCATTAGAGCTATCTAACTATTTATTTTTTTATTAGATTTATATCCTGCCCTCCCCTGACAAGCTCAGGGCAGCTACAGTTTGAGGGGGGTGGTGGTTAAAGGATTTATGGATTTTTCAATGGGCCTTGGCAAGAGCAAACAATTGAATCCTGTATTTATTTTATATTATCTAATCCATGATTACTGTGAGATCCCTGAGAGTTAGTGAAATAGATCAGTATCAATATGGGTTTCCTGCTGGATGACAGGAAAGAAGTCCTGCTTGACTTTTCTCCTGCAGTGCTGGACGGTGTAGATTCAGGTTCTCATAGGAGCAACTCATTTTTGTTGGTGGGACCCTGTATAATTTTTAGTGATATGCTCTAATTTGTTTCATTTTCCTTTTTACTGTTCCTTATGTCCAACTTGCTATCTTCTGTCTCCTTTAACTTTGTCATTCTTTTATATATATAAACATTCTAACCAACAAAAAGAATAAAGCAATGATTTTACTCATATAAGATCATGGCATAATCCATGAACTGAAGAATAATGAACTGTAGAACCTTTCTCATCATAATGCAATTTAAAACTGTAAAGAAATGCAGGGGGAGGAACCTCAGCCAATGGAAGGAAAAGAGGCTTTGCTCTGTAGCCTCTCTGCAATTGAGAAAGCTTAGCAACACAAGCTGTGATGCAGAAGGAAGCAGGAGAGAAGGAGAAGGAAGCAAAAAAGGGACAGTTGCTCATGGACCAGGTATGAGCCTTGTGGGGGCAGGATCTATCCTGTGGGCCACATGTTTGACACCTCTGGTCCATTGGCAGACCTACATTTTTGGGTTCCTGAAGCTTGAATTGTTATGGGGGCCACTTCTCAATCAGCAACAATAGGGCAACATCCATCAAGATCCAAAAGGCTTTGCTGCCTTTGCAAGGACCTCAAGGCCCAAATGACGGAGAATGGGGTGGTGGGGTGGAGCCCTTGAAAATAGGCCATACAGTGAGCTCCTTCTCACCAGCAATGAGATCTGGGTAACCGCTGTTATATTCTTCATTGGGGTTGCTCCAAGGCAGATCACCACAAAATATTTTAAAAGTTAAAAAGCCATCAATTTCATTGAAAAATCACTTTTTAAAAAAAAGTTGTTTCAGGGCCCCTCCAAGATTAGAGGCCCTGAAACTTAAACATCATTAGTTTCATAGTAGACCCACTCCTGGTGTGGTCTAGACAATAAGATGGTCAAGCTCCCCACTCACCCCCTCCCAGCAGAGAACAGAGACTTGGAGGAATTAAGACTAGAAAAACTTCAGGAAGAAATTTCTGGAAACATCAGAAAAAGCTTCCTTGAACTAGCCTGACCAGGTCAGTGGGAGGGGAAAGGGAGAAGATAAAACTCCTGGAAGCAACAGGAAGGGCTTTTTGGTGCTAAGTTCATCAGAGCAGACAGAACTCTTAACTGAGGTCTGAGATCTACAACATCTTAAGCTAAGGAATGTGTCCAGTATTTTTAACATCTGATTAGAGAGTGGGACATATTTCTTTGGAATCCCTTGCTCAGTATGGTACTGTACCAAAAGTATGCTTCTCTTTAATAACTACTTTATAACTTTTGATGCTGGTAGTGGTTCTCTGTGCCACATAGACTTCCACTGTCTTGTATGTCCTATTTTAAATGGAGTGCCAGAAGGAAGGCAAGCAGTTGGTAAGTGGCTATTCCTCCAGGGGCACACAGGGCAGTAAATGGTCCCTGTGGTGACAATGTGCTGGACAGTGGGAGACACAGAGGCAAGGCCTCAGAACTTGGAAGGAAGCTAGGAGTCTTCACCCTTCCAGCAGGCAATTCTTTACAAAGATCAAGAGGTGGCAGTGGTTACCAGAGAGAGAGAGAGGCCTTTCCAGATGTTGGAAATGCCTTGGAGAGCAGGGTAGAACAGGGCCTGCAGGTCAGAGCAGGCTTGCTGTACCACAAAAACAAAGCCAAAATAAAAATAGTATAGCATCTATGTGCTTTCAGAAACTGAAATCTATTCTCCTTGTGCATTTTTACATACAGATTATAACGAAGGCACAACAGGCAGTGTAGTTATCAGGAAGGTAAATTCACCTCTGAGGGATTAGATATACTTGGCTGGTTCTCATTTCTTATCAGTATTTTATCCCTCTAGAGGCATAATAATCTCTTAGTGTGTCTTTATGTCTTTTGTACAGCAACAGTTTTCATTTAGAACTTACCCTGTGCCTAGGATTCAGTAATGTAAGGGAAGAAAAATGCTTGGTGGTCTGGTAAACAACATTCTGGCAGAACAACAATTAAAACTAAAAATAATAATAAAAGAGCTTGGAAAATGAAGATAGGCCCTCCTCCAAAAAATGTTTTTTTAACTTTGCTGGTTGTCACAAACTGACAAATGTAACAGACATTTCCAGTTGGCATTTACAATTTATTGCATACATCAGCTAATAGAAAATAGATTATCATAGACCTTAAGGGGTGGGGGGGACCAAATTATACTATAAAATAGAGAATGTAAATTATGGGGATTCGTTTCTGGTACAGTCAAAGGAAGGGTCAATTCATACTTGAAATGCTCTTAAAACACCTTTTAGCATTTCTATTAATTATCTCAGAGCTCCTGTTAGGAAAAATAAGCACATTAATGCTTCAGTATCTGAAAAATCAGATACCTTGCACATTAATTTTAAAGTTTTAGTATTCATAATTGAACCTTGATACTGAATCTTAATAGTAAAAAGTAATTTTCTCACCAAATTCTGGTTTTGCTACCAAATATAGGGGTTTATATATGTGAGTCTGGTGTGTTTACATTGGTGGTTAGAGATTTTATAATTCAAATTTACACCACTGCAAATTAATATTACTGTAAAATTTCAGTGTGAATAGAATGATATATTGAAGTGAAAGGAATTGGTGCAGACTGAAGGGAAGAGAGCAGTACAGTTACTTTTTTAATCACAAGATTATATTAATACATACCCAGTCAAAGTGAAATTAATGGGGCTTCCCTTCAGTATTTGCTCTGAAAGTCCATAGAACAGAATTATGAATGTGATGTATACAGCCATTAAGCAAAATAATATATATTAATATGTTTCCCACATTTCACTAAATGCAACTAGTACTCTCACAGCGACAATGTTATTTGTACCTGCTAACATAATGGCTTGCATTTTATGAGATCTGCATGTGGATTGCAGTTTAGGATTTACCTGTCGCTTCGTTCATGGGATTTACCTGTCCCTTTGTTGTGAACTACATGGGAGCAAAGTGGAGGAGGGGAACTGGCAGAAATCAGTCCACCCTTCCTCCACTGAAAGAAGTGCCCATCCTTTGACGTGTTACAAGTCACTATTTCTACTATGCTATGTCTACTGATATGTCTAATACAATATGAGCACAGATTTAAAATACTGCAATCGGGATTGGCACTGAACCGGCTCATGAACTAAAGTTCATGACAAATTGTGGTTCACAAAGTTAAGTTTGTGGCAGGTCAACTGGCACAAACTTCCCATGAACTTTCAAGCTGTTCATGGTGGTTCATGAATGAATACATTTCCAGACAGACTGTCTCTAGTCAATCTGAATGTTTACAATATTTCAAAGCAACAGGGGGGATAGAAGTTGGAAGGCATGTAGAGGTGCATCTGGGGAAGGCTTCCTGCTACTTTGGTGTCTCTAGCTTGCTCAGGATCCATTCTATACACTCCTGAACCCGTCAAAATGACCACCTGTCATTTCCCCAGTAAGCACTTTCCTGGGGGCACCTTTTTAGAGGACCATAATTCAGACCCCATAAATACAATCCTCACCAAACTTGGAGGGCAAATGGAGGAGATTTATTTGGAGATCCCTGCTGAGTCTGCTGTCTCCAGCATGCCAGGATGCATTCTGCCTATCAAGAACCACAGCTGTTATTATTATTAAACACCCAGCTGCTAACATGTCAAAACAGACATGCAGGCCCAGGGAGTGTATGCCACATCCTTTTAAGGCCTGCTAGAAGGAGGGGAGAAAATTAAATAAAATAACTTTGGAAAACTTAAAACAATATCCTCATAGGTTCTTGTGGTCAAGTGCATTCCCTGGTCCCAGGTCTACAGAATAAAGAGACAAAACTATAGAAAAAATATATACAATTTATTTACAAAAAGTGGGGGGGGGGGAAGGAACATAAAAATGGATATAAAACAAACTAAAATTAATACAGGATGCATAGAGGAACACAGAAACAAAACCTATGGCAATTAGCGAACCTTCTCTGCACTGGACTGTGCAGCTTACTTTGGCTAGTTACCTAAACCTACTTACTCGACGCTCTCATAGTCAGGCCCACAACACCGGCAGACATCTTCATGTCCCGTCTTCCTTGTTATTATCATCAGTGCTGAATGAACATCCTGATGTGCCTTGAGATCTTGGATCTGGATCTCCTGTATCTGACTGTTGTTAGTGGGAACCTAGTCTGAATATATTCTGAATGGCTAATTGGCTACCCAATCACTGATATGATCTAATTAGAGAGCTGTCATCTAGCTCTGGACTCAGATGTTGATCTGTCAAAGCTAGTTCAAAAGGATCTACCTGTCAACTTGTTCTTACTCTACAGGGTGACAAATTACCTCTAGATTTAATTAGGTAATTCCCTATTATCTCAGCTGTACATTGGTGCAAATCCTGGTGACATTTACAGACAAAGACATTGAATGACATAAACACTTACATATATTACAAATTAAAAGCCAGTTTCTTGACATTGCCACATCAAAAACCTCACAAACCAAATCAGTTAATTTGGCAGTTAAACGTGTGTGACAGTTCATGATTCATTAACCAGGCCCACCATGAACTAAAGTGAATTTTCCTGGTTCATGTACATCCCTACACTGAAAACGCATCTTACATCAAAGAGTTCAATGTCCAATTAATTATTTACATTTTCACTCTGTGTACATCACCATTTAAAGATAATGGCACAGTTCCTGTTTTGAACTGTGCCATGCCTTCTGGTCTCACAGCATCCCCAATTCCCTTTACCTTTCTGAAGTGCACATAGTAGTACCTGCCAGATCATAATTTATCAGGTACCATTCTATCAAACATAAATGTGTCCCACCTACCTCTGCAGGACCAATCAGGGTAAAAAAAGAACAAGAAAACTACTCCAGGTATATGATTGTGGGTAAGGTGATCTTTGGAATTATTCACATCTTTACTTTCTTACAGACTTCAACACAGAGTAGATTCAGATCAAGTTGTGAAACTGCTACATAATAATTGGGGGGGGGGCAATGATATATATTATGATGTTCAGATTTTTCTGAATGAAGAAAACATGTTACAATTATTTTTTTCATCTCCATTTGTCACAGAAGTTGCTCCCCTATTTTGACTCAACTGACTCAACAGATTCTTTTTGTGATTATGCTACTCACATTACAGGAAAATGCAACAAAATATTTCAAGGGGTTTCCAAATGGTTTTCAGTGTGGAGATTCATGCCACACAAGGGTGGAAAAAAGTGAGAGACAAAATTTATTTTCTTATTACTATCAACTCATAGCCAAATTCATCTATGTGGTTCGGTGACATTATAATACTCAATACAGCATCCCTGGTTTTACTGGGATCACATAATGAAAAAACTTTCAGGATTTTATTAAGTAGTTCTGAAATAGCAACAAAACATGGAAGACTTATATAGCCCACTTGAAGTACAATAGCAGAAAATGAATGATGTGTCATATGTGTTAACTGTTTTGTACCCTTTGAAATGGCAACTTTTGCATATTAGAGCGAGTATCTTAAAAAATTGGTGCAGCAATTGTTAACTCAACTCAGATTTCATGGTTTATCAGAAAGTGTTGTGTCATCCATCAATGATGAGTTGGAGCATTTAAGTACAGTTACACTGACAGGAAGACATTTGGTTGCTCTGCCTTCACACCCTTCAAAGCTTCCCATACACGTTAAAAAAAAATATCAAAACTGATTATGTGAGGATTTTCAGTACATAAGCAATGATATTCTTGGTAATGTAAATAAAACATCGTTTTCAAATAACCAGCTATGCTAACCTAAATTATTTGACACATTTTATTAAATACTGCCGCAATTCATTTTCTAACCCTCTCATTATTTCAGAGGTGCACAAAGGGAATTAACATTTCATGACCAGGATGACTTTAAAAATGCAGTAAAATTACCATTATCTGAACCCACTATATGCCACATACTGGCATATATTGGGGCAATTAATCAAATTGAACAACAACAACTACATGACATGATTCCATTGAGTCTCTTCCATATCAGCAAAACCATTTGGACACAAGGAGTGCTGAATATGCAGCTAACTGCACTACAGGTTCTATAACTGATAGGCTGTTTCCAGAGTGCCTGTGTCCAAACATAATCTGTGCATATCTTTGAATGCCTGTAACATGAGAAGCAGCCTTCATTGACCCACATTGGCCAGAAAAAAGATTTTCTAGTTTCATTATCCAAGCATATTACAGAAGAGTCTGCTAATATATAAATTACTGGCCTTGTGTAGGCCATTTTTAATGGCACAGAAGTTTTTTGATAAATCCTTGGGATGCTGATTGTGAAACCAACTCTCTTTCCAACCGGCTGAGAATTTAAGCCTAATCATTCAGATGCCTTGTGGCATTAGTAATCTCAAAACCTTACCCCAGAAAAAAAAAAAAAAAAAGGCCGGAAAGCTTTTAGCCGTTTAAGGTGCTTGGATGGGAGACCACCTCCTAGGAAACTTGGCCTTAGCTCTTTGACGGAAGAACAATTTGAGTAATAAGAATAAAAATTATTTATTACTTTATTTTACTTATTTTATTTAACTCTTTCTACCCCGTCTTTTCTCTCTGAAGTCTGCTTGTATTGGGCAATGAGTATTGTGCTTTATCTAGCCTATTTTATTACTAAACTGCTGTTTCTGGTTTAAACTGATCAGTTTTGAATTCTTTGTAATTTAGCAGAATAAGAGTGTATTCTGCAGAACAGTGCTGCATAGTATGGATGTGAATAGAAATTTGGTCTGGGTTTGTTTTACTTTCTTCACTAACAAGTTGTTTGGCTGCTTCCTGTCATCCTTTTGTCTATGCAGAGCCAATATTTAATTTGGTAATATCTACATAAGTTTCTATTGAAACACGTTCCTACCTGTAACTCTTAACTACCAACCAAATAGAATGAAGTTCTAAGGAACTGTACCACTCTGATATTCATTCCTGCAAATGCTTGATAACTATTTGGAATGATTCAGCAAGGAACACCCTGTTCGTATAAAATGTAATAATGAGAGTGCTTCCTGAGCCAGTTTCAGCAATGTGATTGGACTAAGTCCCAAGGCTAGAAATTGCAATCAAGGATCACACCTAGGGGCTAAACATTGACTTCATGTTGGAGTTGGATGCTGTTAATTGCATTCACATATCTGCTGAGTCACTGTCTCTCCTCTTAAAAGATGACATGGGCACTGGAAACTGACTGTAAACTAAGGCAGACATAGCAGAACCATTAAAGAGCCCTCATGGATCATCCCAATGGACCATCTAATTAAACATTTGATTTCACAGAATAGCCAATCAGTTGCAGGAGAGCCAACAAATATGGCATTGAAGTCACAATTCCCGCTCCCCCCAACCATTGGTACTTATAGCTTTGCTGACTTTAAATATGGAGATTTCCTTTAGCTATAGATTTCTCTACAAATCTGTCTGATCTCCTTGTGGTCATCATTATGTCCACTGGCAGTGAATTTCACAATTGAACAATGATCATGTCTGATCTAGTAATTAATCTACTGAAAGCTGGAGGGCATTTTGTTCAAATTAATTGTCCTTCTGAAATTACCAGGGTGTTTGAACTGGAGCTGGGCTAGCTACATTTTCAATACCCATCCCTTTTGTGCAAGTCTGAAGTAAATATTTGTGCAGCCACAGAACAGCTTTAGCTGGCTCACAGTTCTATTTTTAGCAATTAACATAACTGCTTTCTTACTTTCAGAAGGCTCCATTCACACAAGTGATTTGGGGGTATATTTTGTATCTGCAGTAACCTACACCAACATGGATATGGAGAAGTAGCTGGCTGAATTGTCTGCTGCAGGTCACATTTCCTCATTTAGGAAAATATCACTAGTAACATTTCTGAAATGCAGAATACTTGGCGTTGATATTATGAATGCATTTTGTAGGCATTAGTCTCTTTCATTAACCATGCTTCTTACTCTAAAACTTCCTTTTGCTCAGTGTAACAATCCGCTGTATTTCAACCAACTTCTTCAGACTAACACAGAACAAAGCAGTCCAGGGGGTGGAATTTTCCTCCATCCCATAATCAGGTTCAAGTTTACTCTTTACTATCCATTTTATTATGCAAATGCCTTCTGAAATGAACGCAAAACAAACAGAGGAATTGTGCTCTCTTCTTTTCTCATGTGCTTCACACATACTGGGAAGAACCACATGGCTCTTCTGCTAGCCCCCGCCCTCATGCAGCTTTCCTCCTGCTGAGATTCCGTTCATAGCAGCTGGCAGCATCACTGCTAGAATGCTGGAACCTAATTTGCCCCACCTGGAGGGGAAAAGAGGTCTTTTGCAGCCTGTTTGGGCACGCTTGGAAGGGGGCGGGGCTTGGCCATAGTAACGGCTAGACCATCCGCCCCCTAGATCAGTCCCACATTGGAGATCGGCTTGAAGGGAGTGTGTGCTATCGCTCCAGGCCGTTTTCGTGTGACTGAGCTGGGGGGAGGGCCGAGGGAGCATTTTTCTTCGCTCCTGCTTGGGCCCCATCTGTCGGGTTTATCAGTGATCTGATTGCTGATAAGCCAGGTTAGGTGCAGCACAGTGGAGATGGCTGTGTAGCTGGGGCCAGCAGGATCGGCAAGGCATTTGGAGGCTTCTGCTTCTAGCTTCAGCATTAAACAGCCAGTGCATCCTCTCCCCCCCCATGGCCCCCTCCCTTCTTCATCTTCATTTCAACAACCCCCCCCACTCTTTCCTTGGGAAGGGGGTTTATTTTGACTTTCCCTTCCTTTGGAGAGAGTGGGTTTCCTTTGTAACTACTCTTGTGCTGGGTGGGAGGGGGTTTGTTTTTCTTTCCCTTTCCATTCCTTCGGGAGAGGGATTGTTTTTTCAGATTACACTTGTATTGGGTGGGGCTGCCTTGCGCAGAGTTGGCCATATTTGGTTCACCTTCTACTATTAGGTGGCACCCATATTGCTTTCCTTTCTTTTTCTGTGGGACGGCAGCCATTTTAAAGGGCTGTTTGAGGGAGGCCATTTTGTGGGTTGATATAGTGTAGAAGAACAGCTTACTATAAGGGGGCAATATCAGCTTTCTGGGGCTGTTCTTCAATAGTGAGCGGCTGTTTTTTAGGTGCGTTTTACAATGGCCATTTGGTGTAGTTTTGTGCAGGCTTATTTGCCCTTGATTTGCTAAGATGTCTGGTAAGAAAGGGACGGGAAGATCCAAGGGTAGCAGCCTGCACCAAAGGCCCCTAAGGTCCCACCTAAAAGTCCACCACCACGTTTACCTTCGTCAGATGAGGAGGGTGAGGACGAAGTTAATGCAGCTATTATGCAAAGGCTGAGGGTGCTGGAGCAAGCGTCTGGTATCCCTCCCTTGCACGGGTTAGGATCTGGAAAGGTTTCTAAGATGGCACTTCAGGCTGATATTTTAACTCGGTTTTCTATTCTGGAGGGCAGGTCTGCCAGAAACGTCACAGGAGGAGCCATGGGTCTTGGCGATTCCAACGGGATCATTTCCATCTATGGGGGCTGCTGGATCTGGATCGGTGCTGGTACCTATGGGAACTCTGGATAAGGCTAGTGACACCCAACTGTCTTATACCGGGCTGGTTTGGCCTTGGGGTACATGGGGTCCTGCTGTCACTCTGCAGATTCAATGATGAGTCGATGTAGGTACAAAGAAACTATTTTATTGATACTGGATACTTGTGGCCTAAGCCAAGGCTTGAAAAGACTGAAGAACCTACAGTAGATACATTGCATATAAGGTATACTTCAAAGGGATTCCTACGGGTAGGGAATTGTGCAGGGAATATTCACACATAGATGTTACAAATACATTCTCATGTTGATTAGAGGCCATCTGGCTTTGATGCTTTCAGGCTCCCTTCTCTCCCCCGAGCCTGAGCTGAGAAGGTTCAGATAAGACTTTTCACACATCACCATTTCAAAACAGGAATATTCTCTAAAAGGGAGGGGAGGACAGGAAAGGGTTTGCTAGCAGCATTTGGTTACACTTTGGTTCTACCCAGCCTGCTCTTTGTTTGAGTCAAAATTAAAGCCAGAATTGACATACTGCCCCCTCCCCCCTAAGCTGTCTCTACCGCCCTGTTAGAACATTTTTGATGGAACCTCTTGATCAGGTTGGGGGCTGATATATCTTTTTCAGCCACCCACTCATTTTCGCTGGAAGGGAAATGTTTCCATTTTATTAGATAGTACAAGATTCCCCTTTTGACTTTAGAGTCCAGGATTTCTTGGACTTCGTGGTGGTTCTGGTTCCCAATCAGGATAGGTTGGGGGGCTGGTGCTCGAGGGTGCCAGACTGCAGCCCCAGGGTCCCGATGGAGCAAGCTGCAATGAAATACAGGGTGAACTTTACCAAACATTTTTGGCAGCTCTAGCTCTACCATCACCTGATTAATAACTCTCAAGATTTTGAAAGGTCCCAAAAATTTATAAGCCAGTTTCTTAGAAGGTTGGCTGAGTGGCAAATTCTTATTGGATACAAATATGGAGTCTCCTACTTTGAAGTCCCAAGCTGGAACATGGGACTTGTCATATTGTTTTTTGTAGGCTTCCTTGGCCACTTCTAAATTCTTGGCCGCTTCTAAATGCTCTTTCTAGCTTCTGCTCAGCCCTTGCCACCATTGCTCAAAAAACGTTGATTCAGGGGAGGGGTCTCCCCCGGGCAGCAGCGGCATTGGTTTTCCCTCGTACCCGTTTACAGTGGAAAAGGGAGAAGCCTTGGTGGAGCTATGCATGCTATTGTTTTACCCATACTCAGCAAAGGGGAGTAGATCCACCCAGTCGGACTGCGGGTGGTTAATGAAACAACATAAATATTGTTCCCGAAGCCCGTTTACACGTTCCGTCTGTCTGTCCGTCTGGGGGTGGTAGGCGGAACTCAACCCCTGCTCTATTCTGGCTAATTTGCAAAACTCCTGCCAGAAGTTGGCAACGAATTGTGGGCTGCGGTGACTAATTACCTTGTCGGGGAATGAATGAAGCTGGACCACGTGATTGAAAAAGAGGAGGTCTAACTTCTTAGCCATGGGCAGTTGGGCAAGGGAATGAAGTGGGCTTGTTTGGAAAAAGTGTCCACTACCACCAATATCACCATTTTCCCATGGGAGGGCAGCAGCTCCACAATAAAGTCCATTGACACCACTGACCAGGGGCACTTGGCCGTTTCCAGGGGCTTGAGCAGCCCTGGGGCTTTACCGCCCCTTCTCTTTGCCATGATACAGATGGGGCATGAGGCTACGAATTCTGACACATCCTTTTTGAGAGACAGCCACCAGAATTTTCTACTGATTAAGTGGAGTGTTTTGATGTAGCCAAAATGCCCTGCCAGTTTGTTAGAATGGCAGAATTGCAACACCTCCGCCCTTAAGCTTTTGGGGACATAGAGTTTCTCTCCTTTATACCACAGCCCATCCCCCCTCTTTTGGATGTCTCCTGGGCGGTCGTCTCTGTCTCCATGGCTAGTTTCTCAGTGCCTAGTCCCTCCAAGTCCCTCTTCTTCTGTGACCGGGTGGTTACTGCTGCAGCTATCTGTGAAGGGGGAACTAAGGAGTCCACCACCTCCTCCCTCTGGCTCTCGTGTTGTGGGAGGCGGGATAGCACATCCGCTAAGAAGTTTTTGCTCCCGGGATGTGCCTCAAAGTAAAGTCAAATTTGGAGAAAAATCCCGCCCACCTAATTTGCTTTTCGCTCAGCTTCCTCTTCCCCGTAAGGGCTTCGAGGTTTTTGTGGTCGGTCCAAATCTCAAAAGGCACTTTAGCCCCCTCCAGCCACGACCGCCACGTTTTCAGAGCGAAAGTTACTGCGAAAGCCTCCTTGTCCCAAACTGACCAGTTCCTTTACTTGCCTGAGAATTTTCTGGAGATATAGGCACAAGGTTTCAGTGGCCCTTCCCTGTCCCTCTGCATGAGTATGGCTCCGACGGCCACGTCGGAAGCGTCACATTGCACAACGAATGTTCATTGGGGTGGCTCAGGACCAGCTCGCTAGTGAACAATTGTTTTAATTGATTGAAGGCTGCTTGGCACTTTGGATTCCAATTGAGACGGGCTCCTAGCCGTTTTGCCTCTGGCCCCTTCCCTTTGTTTTTTAGCAACTCGGTCAGGAGGAGGGCGATCTGGGCGAACCCTTCTATGAAGGTCCTATAGAAATTTGCAAACCCAAGGAATGATTGGAGCTGTCTACGTGTCCTCGGGGGAGCCCATTCTAATACTGCCTACACCTTTGCCGGGTCCATCGCCAACCCCTCTCCTGATACCCGAAATCCCAAATAATCCAGTTCGGTCTTATGGAATTCACAATTAGACAGTTTAGCATACAGCTGATGTTTCAACAGGGTGCTTAGCACCTCTCTCACTAACTTCACATGTGACTGCTCGTCCTGTGAGTAAATAATGATGTCATCCAGGTACACCACCACCCCCTTGAATAAAAACTTTCTGAGCACATCATTTATAAAGTTCATGAACACCCCTGGGGCCCCCTGTAGTCCGAAGGGCATGACTAGGTATTCAAACTGACCCATAGGCATATTAAACGCTGTCTTCCACTCATCCCCCTCCTTGATGCGCACTCGGAAGTACGTGTCTCTCAAGTCCAGCTTGGTAAAGATCTTGCCTTCAGATACTGTGCTTAACAAGTCTTGGATGAGGGGAATGGGGTAGGCGTTGGTCGTGGAAATTGTGTTAATCCCACGAAAGTCCATGCAAAGTCTAAGCTAGCCATCCTTCTTCCTAAACAGCACCAGAGCCGTGTGGGGGGCCGTTGCCGGTCTGATAAATCCTCTCTCCAAGTTATGGTCTAAGAACTTGCGGAGTTCCTTCTTCTCCGCCCAGCCCATGGGGTATAGTTTGGCTCTGGGCAGGGTTTCTCCTGGGATCAGTTCTATGGCACAGTCGGTGTTCTGGTGGGGGAGGTAACTGGTTTGCCCCTTGTTCACTAAACACCCCCATCAAGTCCAGGTATGCTTTCAGGACTATGTGGGTTTCCTCCACCGACATACACGCCCTCTCTTTGGCCACCGGAGCTCGCGGGCTCCAGGCCGGATCCCAGAGGTGTGCCTTACAAAGGGGGTCTATGAACATGATAGTCTGTGCCCTCCACCTTATGCAGGGTTCATGCTTTGCTAACCAGCCCACCCCCAGAACTACTGGGTAGGAGCACAAGGGGGCGATGATGAAGGACTCCTGATCCCAGTGCTCCTCGATCCCTATTGGTAAAAACTGGGTCTCTAGTCTGCACGGCTCCCCTCACATCACCGACCCATCCATCTGCTCGAACTGCATCAGGCAGGGAAGAGGGGAGCTCTCGAGTCCTAGAGCTTCCACCAGGTTGGGGGTGATCAGTTCCCGATTGCGCCCTGAGTCTATTAGGGCCCGCACCTGCATG
This sequence comes from Heteronotia binoei, assembly GCF_032191835.1. Lineage (NCBI taxonomy): Eukaryota > Metazoa > Chordata > Lepidosauria > Squamata > Gekkonidae > Heteronotia > Heteronotia binoei. Next base: position 105,119,825 of record NC_083243.1, read on the forward strand.
AACCTCTTCAGTTTAGTGTTCAGCAGCCTCACTACTACAAAATACAAACGTCCCGTTACTCTCAGCCTCAGCGGTGCCGGCTCCTCCTCGACCTGCTGGTTGGCATGCAGGTCGTTCTCATTTCCCGCCGGCTCAGACACCCAAGTCAGGTCGTTCAGCTCCGCCGACAGTAGGACATCCTCCTTCAGCTCCTCCACTACAGCAAGGCTGCTCTTCGCCACTTCCTTAGGGCAGCCGGTGGGTTTCTTGGGAGTTGGGGTGCTTGTCTTTGGCCCCCCTGGTGGGACCTTTGTGGGGGCCGGGCAGCTGGAGGTGAGGTGGTTCGGGTCGCCGCATCAGAAGCACTTGCGAGGTCCCGCTGGCACCCTCCCTCCGGCGGCTTTCTTGCGCTCGGCCTGGGGGGGGGGAGCTTTCTGCGGTCCCTTCCCGGACTGCTGTTGGCACTGCATTGCCACTTGTTTCATGTTGGTCTCGACCTCCCTTGCCAGTTGGATCTATCCTACCAAGGTGGTGGGTCTGGCCTGGGTAAAGGCCCGATCTAGAATGCCTGCATTCAGCCCCCGAGTGAAGTGTTCAATCTTCATCAGCTCACTCCACCCCTGCACTTTGGCCGCGTTGGTTCAGAACTCCGTGGCATATTCTTGGATGGTTTGGGAACCCTGTTGCATGTCTCTCAAGGCAGCTAGAGCTTGTGTCTCCTGGAGCGGGTCCTCGTACTGGGCCAACAGAGCCTGGAGGAAAGTTTGTACATAGTCCAGTTCCTGGCTCATGGCCTCGTACAGGCTTACGTACCATCTTTTCACGGCTCCCTTCAGTTTCGACCCCAGGTAGTCTACTCAGCTGAACTCATCAGGGAAAGTGTTTCCCCAGTAATACATGTAGCTGTTCACCTGGATGGCAAAGTATTCCACCTCGTCCGGGTCCCAGTCAAAGGTGGCTTCCAACTCCCTGCCTTGCCCTCCGTCCCTTGGGGCAACCGGCACTACCTGCCGCGGCGCTGCCCCCACCACTTGCAGTGCCACCTGGGCTTGTGGCGGGGCCGCGGGTAGTCGAGCCGATGGAGGCTGAGGGGGTCTCCATGGCTCGGCCAACCCCAGGGCGCGGGAGATCTGGGCGGTCATAGCCTGCATCTTGTCCTTCAGGCCCTTGATCGCCCCGTCCACTTCTTTTCGGATCATGTTCCGAAACATGCGGGCTTTCTTCCTCGTGCATGTCCTTAGGTAGCGGCTCTTCTCCCCCTTTCTCTTCACCTTCAGGGTTCTCCTCCTGCTCTCAGACATCAAGAGTGGCATCGGCCTCGCCCGGCTCTAGGACGCTCGGGTTGTCAGGCTCCGTCTCGGTCATCCGCACTCTTCTCATGTGGCAGGTCATGATCGCTTCCCTGCAAGCAGGTGCCTCATCCATTGTGGTGGTGGAGGTCCGCGGTTGCCACTGCCAAGGGGTGATCACGAGCTGGAACTGCGGAGGGGAAACCGCGGCTCGCCTGCTGTCTAAGACGTGCCAGGGTGTCGCCGGCTCTTCCTCCAAGTTGGGAAGTTCTCCGTCTCCTGGAATCTTTTCAGCCATCAGGTTACAAAGTTGCCAGGGCAGTTGAGCTTCAAAGGGGAGTCTTTTCAAAATGTAAAGTCTGCAGATTCAATGATGAGTCGATGTAGGTACAAAGAAACTATTTTATTGATACTGGATACTTGTGGCCTAAACCAAGGCTTGAAAAGACTGAAGAACCTACAGTAGATACATTGCATATAAGGTATACTTCAAAGGGATTCCTACGGGTAGGGAATTGTGCAGGGAACATTCACACATAGATGTTACAAATATATTCTCATGTTGATTAGAGGCCATCTGGCCTTGATGCTTTCAGGCTCCCTTCTCTCCCCTGAGCCTGAGCTGAGAAGGTTCAGATAAGACTTTTCACACATCACCATTTCAAAGCAGGAATATTCTCTAAAAGGGAGGGAGGGGAACAGCAAAGGGTTTGCTAGCAGCATTTGGTTACACTTTGGTTCTACCCAGCCTGCTCTTTGTTTGAGCCAAAGTTAAAGCCAGACATGACACCTGCTGCCCCTACTGCACCTGGCATTGCTGCTGGGAGTTCTGGTGTATCTCCCTCTCCAGGTTTGGGTCCTCAGTCAAATTGGGCTTGGCCATAAGGTCAGTTTGGCACCTATGGAAATTGCCAGCTGCAGGGCAGCAGGGGTTTGCAGGCTTCTTTTCAGGGGGATGGGGCTTTCCTTCCCCCTATGGGGCGGTCCCTTTTGCTGCCTTGCCTTTTGGGGACGTAGCATTACCTTTAGGTGATCATTTGTTGCTTGTGATAAAAGATAAAATCCTAAATGGAGAATATGTTGATATCTTCTCCCTCCTGTTCCATGAGTTGGAGAAGAAGGATAAAGATGATTTGGATGACAAGGAAAAAGAGAAATTAAAGAAGCGTAAAGTGGACCGGACTTGGGCCAATTGGCTGCTGGTTTTTTTAATATATGCTGGTGTAATTGCACGCGCCCAGCCTTGGCAGGTGGCTGCGCTTATCCAGTATATGGATATCATTTACAAGGGGTACACAATGTTCAATGGGCCCACCTGGATTCAATATGATGAAGAATTCAGGATGAGGGCAGCTTTGTATCCTTCCCTTCAGTGGGATTGCATTCACCAGCAGCTGTGGCTCCATGTCATGTCTCCTGCGCAACCAAATTTGGGTGACCGCTCGGATAGCGGTCATTTAGTGGCCAGGTTAGCAGGAACTTCTTCATTTTCATCATCCTCTTCCCACAGTTCTGCGGGGTAGGCGGTTCAACCCTGCCTGCTTTGCTCGGAGTTCGGCTCCCAAAAAGTGTGCTGTAGAAAAACTTGTCAGTTCAGGCATGTCAGTTCAGTTCAGGCCATATGTGGTGGCTCCCACTCTTTTAGTAACTGCCCCAAAGCCCGACCACGCAAGTACCAAAAGAAACAAGGCAGAGGTGGCAGTAATTACCAGGCTGGAAAAGGGGCCCAGTCCGATAAAGGTGGGACCTCTTGAGTACTGGTTGTCCAGGTATCCGCGAAGGGTTAATAGTGTTGTTAAATGGTTTCAAGTTTGGTTTCTGAATTCCTTTTCAGTGTCCCCGGGTTGCATTTCGGTCCAGGAATCTTAGTTCTGTTAAAGGTTTGGAGCATGTAGTCAAGGATAAGATTGACAAGAAGTTGGCAGAAGGCAGGGTTTTGGGCCCTTTTTTCTAACTCCCCTGTGCCTAACCTTAGGGTTTCCCCTTTGGAGGTGGTACCAAAGAAGGCATCTGGTGAATTTCGTTTGATTCATCATCTCTCCTTTCCTAAAGGGAGGTCTGTTAATGATGGGATTCCTGAGCATTTATGCTCAGTTAGGTACACCAGCTTTGATCAAGCTGTGGGCATGGTACGACGCTGCGGTAAGGGTGCAGAGTTGGCTAAATGCAATATTAAATCTGCATTTCGCCTTCTACCTGTCCATCTGGCTGATTTTGAGCTTTTAGGATTTTCCTTTGCAGGGCAATTTTACATGGACAGAGCGTTGTCAATGGGCTGCTCCATCTTATGTGCAACTTTTGAGTGTTTCAGCACGTTCCTTGAATGGGCTGTTCACGAGAAAGTTGGTCTGCAGGATGTTGTTCATTATTTGGGTGACTACCTCTTTGTGGGTCCTGTGGGGACTGGGCGTTGCACACAGTTGTTGTCTGGCTTCATTGAGCTGGCTGCAGAACTGGGGGTTCTGTTGGCTAAGGAAAAAACAGAAGGTCCGGCCCAAAAAATATTTTTGGGGATTCAGCTGGATACCCTGGCGCAATTGTCCAGAATACCTATCCAAAAAGTGGCAGATTTGAGGAGCAGGATTAATGTCTTCCTTCTTAAGCGAAAGGTCACATTGCTTGAGCTCCAGCAGCTGGTTGGGCATCTTAACTTTGCTTGCAAAGTGGTTGCTCCGGGACGGGCTTTTCTTCGTAGGCTATGTGATGTTATGGAAGGCCTGTGCTTGCCTCAGCATAGGATGAGAGTAACCAGCAGCTTGCGGGAGGATTTGAGGGTATGGCAGGAATTTTTGGAATCCTTTAATGGGATTTCTTTTTGGAGAGATGACATGAGGCTTGAGGCAGAGCTTCAGGTCATGTCTGATGCTGCTGGGTCTTTGGATTTGGGGGTTTATTTCCGCGGACATTGGTGCGCGGACGCTTGGCCAGATTCATGGTTCAAGCAGGGGTGAACCGAGATCTCACGTTTCTCGAGTTCTTTCCCATTCTTGTTGCAGTTTGGCTGTGGGGGAGTTACATGGCCAATCTCACAATTCATTTTTGGTGTGATAACATGGTTATGGTCCATGTCATTAATTCCCTTTCATCCAAATCTCATCAGGTTATGAGACTGGTGAGGGCCTTTACTCTGCGCTGTTTGCGGCTTAACATACTGTTTTTGGCCAAGCATGTTCCTGAGGTAAATAACGGGGTGGCTGATGCTCTCTCTCGTAAACAGATGGAGAGATTCCGTCAGCTGGCCCCAGATGCCGATTGCGAGCGGTGACAATGCCCAAGGAGCTATGGCTGATTGGAGAGCTGAGGCCTTCAGAGCGACAGGCCTTGCCATTGCGCCTAGCACCAGGAAGTCTTACGAACGTGCTGTGTAGCAGTTTGAGGACTTTAGGGCTCAGGTAGGGTATCGCATTGTTTGGCCCCTCCCGGTGGAGCAGTTGCTCCACTACTGTGTTTCTCTAAAAGGTAAGGGATTGGCCATGCAATCCATTAGGGGATGCCTGTCTGCTTTTGCTAGCAAGGCGCTGGGATATAAGGAGGAAACAACAGACTTTCATCTTCGAAAGATGTTGGAGGGGTGGTCCAGAGAGGCCAGGCCTTGTCCTGACACACGGAAACCTATTTCCCCTTTGATTCTTAGGGGCCTGAAAGGGGTTTGGGGTGCAGTGTGTGCTTCTTATTTTGAATCCACACTGTTTCATGCTGCTTCCTTGGTGGCCTTTTTGGGGGCCCTTAGAGTTAGTGAGTTAGCAGCAACTCCAGAAATGATGTTTCTGATAAGGCTTTGTTGCTATGGGACCTAAGGTTAGTTGAAGGTAAGGCGGTCCTTACCGTTTGATGTTCTAAGACTGACCAGCGTAGCAAAGGGACCGTGTTGGAGCTGGGTAGGTGCTCTGAGCTTGAGTTGTGTCCAGTTTCTGCTTTGGCTGCTTATTTGGCAGTGTGGGGGGACGATGAAGGGGTTTTGTTTTCTCACCTTAATGGCAGCCCACTGACAAAGCATCAGTTTTGGGCTGTGACTTCTCGGGCTTTAACTAAGCTGGGGTTGTCCAAGATGTGGTTTGGTACCCACTCCTTTAGAATTGGAGCGGCTTGTATGGCCGCTGCCCTGGGATATCATTCTTACTCTATTCAGCACCTGGACCATTGGCGCTCATCTGCCTATAAATCTTATGTTCACCCCCTGCTCAGTTCTTAGCTCCATTTGTTTGTAGTTGAAATATTATGGTTCTTGTTTCTAGTTTGACTGTTTTTTCTTTTTAGATGCTGTTGTTCCTGGCCAGAGGAGCCAAGTTCTCATCTGTGGACACAGCTATGTGTTTTGGGCCACGCATAAGGCTTGGAGAACTTCGGTCAGCTCTCAGCTGGGACTCAGCCAATCTGTTATTATCGAATGGCGTGGGCGCCGGGGTCTTCAGTGGCCTGGCCTGCTGCCATTGTTATTTCATGGGAATGCGAGCTCCCCTCTTCAGGTTTTAATCATTCACCTGGGAGGGAATGATCTTGGGCTGGTAAAAGGCAAGGCTTTAGTCTTGCAGGTCCGAGAGGATTTTGGGTACATTTGGGAGAGATGGCACAGGACCACTATAATTTGGTCAGCCATGATTCCCTGCCTTGTTTGAGGTAGTACTTAGGATCCTGTAGGTATAGAGAGGGCTCGTTATAAAGCTAACAAAGAAATTAGGAAGGCATTGGAAGGGGAGTTGGGCCACTATTTGCCCCACCTGGATATTTCTACGAAATTTCCTGACCTCTACAGAGGGGATAGGGTGCATCTCTCTGAAAAAGGCAACATGCTTTTCTTGAGAGATCTCTGGCAAGGGTTTTGGGTGGCCTTGGGCCTCCTGGTGGGTACTAAGGCCTAAGTAGAGACTTGGCCTTAGTAGTGGCAGGTTTTACTGGGTTTATGGTACTATGCGGCTAGGGGAGGACCAGAAAGCATCCCCCTTTTGAGGAGTTAGGGGTCTGGCAGGGTCAACCTTTGGGTTTTAATGACCCGGGGTGGGTGAATGCAGACCTGGAGGCTCAACTAGAGGGTGCCTTCCATTGAGATGTGCGTCTGGTTGTTGAACTCTCTGGGGCTTGCCTCCTTGCTGGGCTGACCTGGCGGGAGCTGTGCCACACAGCTCTAGCTGGGGGCTGGGTCTCTCGCCAACTTATGGCAGGGGAGAGGTCTGTTGAAACCCTTGACCAGGCCACAGTTCTAGTTGCCCTTGCTGTTTTTTATTATTATACTTAATAAAGTGGCCCTTAGTTATACCAATGCCTTGTGTCCAACTCTTCATTACGACTTGGAGGGCAATTCGTTCATAGCAGCTGGCAGCATCACTGTTAGGCTGCTGGAACCTAATTTGCCCCCCCTGGAGGGGAAGAGAGGTCTTTTGCGGCCCGTTTGGGCATGCTTGGGAGGGGGCGGGGCTTCACCATAGTAACGGCTAGACCATCCACTCCCTAGATCAGTCCCCCATTGGAGATCAGCCCTCCCACCCGCCTTGTTTGTTATGTAGGCATAGTGCTGGTCGCCTCATAGTTTGTGGGGTCGGGTAGGAATTTTTTACTCCCCAGCTGATTGGCTGTTTGCTGGGGTTTGTTTTTCACCTACCCTGCATAGCAGATCAGCAGATTGTGGATTTGGCTATTGGGAGGTGCCATTAAATAGGTTGGTCACTTTACTTTGGGCAGGTTTTACTGGGTTTATGGTACTATGCAGCTAGGGGAGGACCAGAAAGCATCCCCCTTTTGGGGAGTTAGGGGTCTGGCAGGATCAACCTTTGGGTTTTGATGACCCGGGGTGGGTGAATGCAGACCATCCTGGAGGCTCGGCTAGAGGGTGCCTTCCATTGAGATGTGCGTCTGGTGGTTGGGCTCTCTGGGGCTTGCCTCCTTACTGGGCTGGCCTGGCAGTGGCACAGCTCTGGCTGGGGGCTAAATCTCTCGCCCGCTAATGGCAGGGGAGCGGTCTGTTGAGACCCCTGGCCCTGACCAGGCCGCAGTTCTAGTTGCCCTTGCTGTTTTTTATTATTATACTTAATAAAGTGGCCCTTAGTTATACCAATGCTTTGTGTCCGACTCTTCATTATGACTTGGGGGGCAATTAAAGCACACACAAATTCCCAAACACCATTTGCAAGCTTCTTCTAAATCTGCAGAGATTTAAAGATATATCATGGCTGTTGGGACTGGGCTTCCCTTGCAGGTCAGCTGGCTGGCAGCTGGAAGGAGCCTGCAAAACCAAGGGTTTCCCTGCCCGACCCTGGGGATTGGTAAACCTAGATACAAATAAGCTCAGTTGCTGTTTGGAAAGGGAGGTGCCCTTAAAGAAAATGAGAAGTGATGAAGTGACAACCCAGCTATTTTCTTCTGTTGCTTTGCTATCTTTTAGCCTGGTGGCTTGTAAAGACAGCAGTTTATGAGGAAATAATTTTAAATGACTGAAACAACTGATTAAAAATGCATTGTGTTTTTAAGTAGTTAGAGTAAAAACAGCACTACTACCTCCTCATTTCTTCAATTGGAGGTGATAAACCACAAGCAGTCTAATCAACAATTGTGAATGTTTGTTTGTTGTGAGGACAGGAGAAAATTAGCCTGTGGAGAAGAAAACAAAAACTGAAGCTTAGCTTTAATGTGCCATGAATATTTCCCAAGAAACCAAAATAACCCCAACTGGAATGATTTTTTTTCTTTTTTAGGCTCAAGATTTTCCCATTTGTATTTGGGGTCAGTGGTTGCTGTAACACTTAGCTTGGTTTGCTTGCTTGCTTTAGTTTGTGTGTGTGACCCATTCAGGAGGAACTTTGGTATGCTGTCTCTGCTCTTCTTACACTTGTGGCACTTGAATTCTCCTTATAAGAAGTCAATGCATGACAGACTCCATCTGATAGATAGATAGATAGATAGATAGATGAATTTATTGTCATTGTTCTCAACAAAAAGAGAGCAACGAAATGAGGTGCTCTTCCACAAACATACCAACACATCAAACACACATATTCATAAACCATTTAAATACATCTGAAACCATTAAACCATTTAAACCATTAAAACCATTTAAATACATCTAAAACGGATAAACATTCATAAAACCATTAAAACCATTTAAACCATTAAATAAACATTCATAAAACCATTAAACATTCATAAAACCATTAAAACCATTTAAACCATTAAATACATCTAACCATTTAAACCATTAAATACATCTGTAGAAGTGATATTGGACTCAATAACCTTTTTGTTCTGTCAGCTCAATCATTCTTTGACAAGAACTAGTGCAAGGAGAAGAGCTCAAGCATATGTGCAAAGTGAATTCTTAAGTCAGTACTGTGCTCACTGAATGTGACAAGTTGGCTGGAGAAAAGAGGGCAAAGGTGATCATTAAAAATCCTTGCATGTTCCCTTTCACCAAATATGAGCACATCTCCATGCACCAGTGTTGGGAGGGGCACATGCCTTCCCATCTACAAGTTATTCACAGTTCCATCCCTTCTCTTTACCTTGGTTGAGGTGTAGGATGGAGTGGCACTGATACTGCATAGTACCATTATGATTATTTGAAATATACATACAGGAAACTAAATTAGTATTAAAAACTGCACTTTTATAAACTAGAAGTTTCTAATTATCTAGTTGAAGGTAAATAATGTATTGTTTTATTAAATATACCCATAATAAGTCTTTGTCTTTTTATAAATGATTACCATAAAATTGCTGTAAAATATAACGAGGATATGCGCACCAGATATTGGAATCCTCCTGGGAGACTTCTATACTTCAGTTTTGTTTCCCAGTCCTGAGAACTCATCAGAAAGTCCTGTTTGAACTGATGGTACTGATCACCTAAACATTCATTTCAGTTCTTTCTGGATACTGAATTATTTGCTTAAAACTTCACACATTTAAAAGGCTGTAACTGTTTAGAATTTCACAATGGGATTGGAATATTATAGAGGTAAAGTATTATGGGAATTACGATAGTTTAAGGCAACAAGGGAGGGAATCAAATGAATGGACACAAGAACACAACAACAATTCAAATAAACGTGTAAGCCAAATTGCCCTCAATGAGAGGTTGTGAATTAGAGTAGTGGGCAAATATGGCTCAGTGGGATTCAGAACCTATGTATACAGGAGATGACCTCCAGAACTTCCCTCTAAATAACAAGGAGAATGTTTGCTAAAATATAAATGGCTTTTATTTAGAAAAATCAGTCAAACATACAAGGGAATAAATTCATTCAACACTCATACTGACCTAAGAAAATTAGAAGGAAATTGATAGGGGTAACACGAGGGGGAAACACAGACAAGGTGATTCTTTACCTATCGTAGTCTTCAGTTGAAGCTCCAATAGCAATGAAAAAGGGAAAGGGGAGCAAGACACGGCCCGCAAATTTTACTATTGGGGACCCGAAACTGATCAGGTTTTGGGGGTGAATCTATACAGCCGTGTAGGTATACTGTCAGATGCACACCTGAGGACCATGGGCCAGACCTTTTAAGGAAGACCATGCGCTCTCAGGGGGTGAGGTCAGATGACCTGTGATACAGAGGTCAGGTGGGCTATGATGCTAGGAAATGTGAACATAAGAACATAAGAGAATCCATGTTGGATCAGGCCAATGGCCCATCCAGTCCAACACTCTGTATCACACAGTGGCCTATAGACACACACACACTGTGTCTAATAGCCACTGATAGACCTCTGCTCCATATCTTTATCCAATCGCTCTTGAAACTGGCTATGCTTGTAGCCGCCACCACCTCCTGTGGCAGTGAATTCCACTTGTTAATCACCCTTTGGGTGAAGAAGTACTTCCTTTTATCTGTTTTAACCTGACTGCTCAGCAATTTCATTGAATGTCCACGAGTTCTTGTATTGTGAGAAAGGGAGAAAATGACTTCTTTCTATACTTTCTCCATCCCATGCATAACCTTGTAAACCTCTATCATGTCACCCCGCAGTCAACGTTTCTCCAAGCTAAAGAGCCCCACGCGTTTTAACCTTTCTTCATAGGAAAAGTGTTCCAAACATTTAATCATTCTAGTTGGCCTTTTCTGCACTTTTTCCAATGCTATAAGATCCTTTTTGAGGTGCAGTGACCAGAATTGTACACAGTACTCCAAATGAGACCACACCAATCGATTTATACAGGGGCATTATGATACTGGCTGATTTGTTTTCAATTCCCTTCCTAATAATTTCCAGCATGGCGTTGGCCTTTTTTTATTGCAATCGCACACTCTCTTGACATTTTCAGTGAGTTATCTACCATGACCCCAAGATCTCTCTCTTGGTCAGGCTCTGCCAGTTCACAACCCATCAACTCGTATTTTTAGCTGGGATTCTTGCCCCAATGCGCATTACTTTGCACTTGGCCACATTGAACCTCATCTGCCACATTGACACCCACTCACCCATCCTCAACAGATCCCTTTGGAGTGCCTCACAATCCTCGCTGGTTCTCACCACCTTGAGCAATTTAGTGTCATCTGCAAACTTGGCCACTTCACTGCTTACTCCCAACTCCAGCTCATTAATGAACAAGTTAAAGAGCATGGGACCCAGTACTGAGCCCTGCGGCATCCCACTGCTTACCGTCATCCACTGCAAAGACTGCCCATTTATACTCACTCTCTACTTCCTATTAATTAGCCAGTTTTTGATCCACAAGAGGACCTGTCCTTTTACTCCATGACTCTCGAGCTTACTAAGGAGACTTTGATGAGGAACTTTATCAAAAGCTTTCTGGAAGTAAAGGTAAACAATATCTATTGGGTCCCCTTTGTCCACATGCTTGCTCACCACATCAAGGAACTGTAACAGGTTAGTGAGGCAAGATCTTCCTTTACAGAACCCATGCTGAGTCTTCCTCGATAACTTGTGTTCATCAATGTTCCTACTCATTCTGTCCTTGATAATGGCTTCTACCAACTTTCCCGGTATTGGAGTCAGAGTGCCTGACCTGTAATTTCCTGGATCTCCTCTGGAACCCTTTTTAAAGATGGGGGTGACATTTGCTATCTTCCAGTCCTCAGGAACAGAGGCAGATTTCAATGAAAGATACATATTTTTGTCAGAAGATCCACAAGTTCAACTTTGAGTTCTTTCAGAACTCTTGGATGTATGCCATCCGGACCTGGTGACTTATTAGTTTTTAATTTGTCTATCAGTTGTAGGACCTCCTCTCTTGTCACCTCAATCTGACTCAGTTATTTCAATACCCCTTCCAAAATTAGTGGTTCTGGAGCGGGCAAAAAGTTCTCATCTTCCACAGTGAAGACGGAGGCAAAAAATGCATTCAGCTTCTCAGCCATTTCCCTATCCTCCTCCAGTAATCCTTTTACCCCTTGGTCATCCAAGGGCCCCACTGCCTCCCTGGCTGGTTTCCTGCTTCTAATATATTTGAAGAAATTTTTATTGTTGGTCTTTATGTTTTTTGCAATATGCTCTTCACAGTCCCTTTTTGCCTGCCTGATCACAGATCAGGCATTTGATTTGCCACAGCATGTGTTCTTTTTTATTAATCTCACTTGGACTAGCTTTCCACCACTTAAAGAAGTCCTTCTTACCTTTTACAGCTTCCATTACTTTGTTTGTTAACAATGCAGGCCTTCTCTTATACCTGTTTGTGCCTTTCCTAACTTGTGGTATATATATTATCTGAGCTTCTGGGATTGTAGTTTTAAATAGCCTCCAAGCTTCCCCAAGGGTTTTGACTGTATTTACCTTTCCTTTCAGTTTCCTCTTCACATGCCTCCTCATCTCAGAGAATTTACCCCTTTTAAAGTTAAACGTGGTTGTGCTGGTCATTTGGGGCAACTCCCTATTTATACAAATGGTGAAATCAATAACGTTATGGTCACTGCTCCCAAGTGGTGCGATGATTTTAACATCTCTCACCAAGTCTTGGGCATTACTTAGGACCAAATCCAGGATCGCCCCACCTCACAGAGCCTACCACCCCTGGTAGGTTCTGTGACCATCTGCTCCATAGCACAGTCATTGAGAGCATCTAGAAACTCAATCTCTTTCTCTCGACCTGAACAGATATTGTCCCAATCAATCTGCGGGTAGTTAAAATCACCTATCACGACACAGTTTTTATGTTTGGCCGCTATATTTAATTCTTCCATCATATTATAATCGTCCTCTATCTTTTGATTTGGTGGGCGATAACAAACTCCCATAGTTAATTTTTTTTTTTTGGCCCACTATTACAACCCAAATCATTTCTAGAAGGGAATCTAATTCTTTGACCTCAGTCATACTGGACTGTATACCCTCTCTGACATACAGAGTCACCCCACCTCCAACCCTTCCCTCCCTACCCTTCCGATATAACTTATATCTAGGAATCACTGTGTCCCACTGATTCTCCTCATTCCACCAAGTTTCTGAAATTCCCACAATGTCTATGTTTCCCCCCGACACTAAACATTCCAATTCACCAATTTTACCTCGAACACTTCTAGCATTTGTATACAAACATCTATTATTTCTGAGGCAAGTTAGGCCCGCCACCTTCCTCCTGTTGCCTTGAGACTTTGGCAGGCAGCCCATACTGTTTCTCACCATCTCAGTGGACAACTCTGATCCATTACCCGGTAGAAAAGTAACAGCTAACCCTTCATCTCTTTGAGATGAGTCCTCCCGAACCAGAGACATTTCATCTCCTGTCGGCTTTCCCCCAAGATTTAGTTTAAAAACTGCTCTGCCACCTTTTTGATTTTAAGCACCAGCAGTTGGTTCTGTCTGGGGACAAGTGGAGACCGTCTCTTTTGTACAGCTCCTGCTTGTTCCAGAAAGCATCCAGTGCCTAACAAACTTAAACCCTTCCTCCCTACACTATCATCTCATCCACATGTTGAGACTTCTAATTTGTGCCTGTCTCTCCAGCCCTGCATGTGGAACAGGTAGCACTTCCGAGATGGCTACCTTGGAGGTCCTGGCCTTAAGTCTCCCACCTAGCAGTCTAAATTTTTCCTCCAGGACCTCCAGGATCTCAGAAAAAGGGAGGCTCCATGGTGACATTTGGAAAGTACTAGGAGTTGATGGGCTTAACAGAACTGAACAAAGCTATCTAATGTGACAATATAGGGCTGAATTGTTATCTAAAGTGACACCCGACATACACAATGGTGATGATCTCCATATCTGGCATGGTCTTTGTCCTTTACTCATCTTAGCTGGCACAGTCTTTTGTGTGATGATTGGCTTAGGATGGCTGGCAGGATGCACAGCGGGATAAGCTTGATTGCTTATGGAGATGTCCAGGTTACGCATTGAGTACGTGGAGCTCCAGCTTTGTTTTCATGGCATCCTGAGGATGCAGAAAGATGATCACAGATGCTGTAGCCCATGTAATGGCTTCCACCAGGAGGATTGGGCTGAAAACCACATAGTTGGACAGATCAGGACAGCCTCACGATCTCTTGTTCTGCAGAGCCGGGAACTTGAGCACAGTAGCAGGCTGGGAGTCATTCTTGCTGGGTCAGGGCTAGTTTGTGTGGACATTGCCTTGATGACTGAGGCCAAACGGTTTGCACAGGCCTGTCAGGAAGCTGGAAACTCGGCCTATGCTGGAGTGTAGATGTGTGCAATTACTAGAAGTCCATGCAATCTGGCAACTCAGCCAGAAATCATGATATCCATATCAGATTGAGAGGGGACTCTGGCTCACACATGATTCATAAACAGATCTGTCAAAAGCAGGCCTCATTTTGGGCAGGAGCTCACAGGATCGGAGCTCCAGAACCGCTAAATTTTATTGTGTTCTTTCTTAACACCCTCTCCTCCCAATACATACTTGCTTCTGGGCTCCATTGTTCAAACCCCCTGTGAGAATTTTGCTGAACTCTTAAGATTTGACAAACTTTCTAATATTTTTTCCCCACAAAAAGTGGGGAAATAACCAAAACATATAAATCAGGCAGATGGAAATCATCATGTCACTGTGGCCACATAGGAGAAAGTAATTTAAAAAGTATGACAAGAGTAAGGTTTTATTATGACAATTATAATTCAAAAAGCAGTTTATGGTAGTTGCTGAGCTGATATAATTTAATACACCTTCTGGTGATGTCAGGTGTGTGTGGCATATGCAAAGGAGTTGTGCTAATGAGCTCCAGTACCTCTTTTTCTACAAAATGACCCCTGGTCAAAAGTATTGCCAGATTTCATAATAGTCACCAAATTAAGAAAGGATCAGTGGTGAGAGAGCAGCAATATTTGACTCATTATTTTTTGTTTGTTCATTTATTTGTACATTTCAGTGACTAATCCAGATAACCACATATACTACTGTAGTTCTTCAGTATACTTCAACACCAACTCTCCTCCCAAGATATTAAGTGTAAACAGTTCCTTAATTAGTCTGATGACTGATTTATGACTAGCAATTATTCCTGCAACTCAGGTTGCAAGACTTTGAAAGCTAATGGTGAACATATTGTTTATGTGACAAGTGATTAGTGATGATAGTAGTGACGATGGTTCAGCCATTTAATTTTAGGTTTTATTTTTTAAAAATATCTTGTATGTAAAAGAACATGATTCTTAACTAATGTTTTGGAGTTAGTTGGGTGAGTGCTAATGAATAATCTAGATTCTAGAACTAAAGCCAGAGAATGTATAAATGATTGTGGGAAAAGGAGGCTGCTTGAGGGAAGTGGGTGGAGCCAGGGGTGTTTTTGAGCAGGAACCACAGGAACACAGTTCCAGCAGCTTGGTGTCAAGGGTGTGTGGCCTAATATGTAAATAAATTCCTGCTGGGCTTTTTCTACATTGCTGTGCTGTCATGTCCTTGGGGATAAGGCTTCTTCAATACTTCACTAACCATAGAAGTTCAAAATAATGAGTCAGAATATGCAGAATCATGACTTAAAAAAAATGCCAAGTGCTTTTGTTGATTAAAGGCCCTGAGGACTGAGCTGTAGGTGTACCTGTAAGGTTTTATCTACACCTTTGAAATTAGATTGCTTTTAGTGAAATTATTTTGACCTTTGAAATTGTAAAAGCTTGTCCCCACTTTTGCAACATTAGGGAAATCATAGGTAGCCAGACCTCTGGCAGAAGGCACAGCCATAGTCAGGCTAATTAAACAGTGGCATCAATGTTGAAGAGGAAGTTAACAAGTAGCTCTAATGTTTATTAATTCTAATAATTATTATTATATAAGCATTTAAATTGATAAGTGATCCTTCATTTTCTCCTAAAACATATTTTTGCACATGAAGTGTGGGAAGTAATGAAGTTTTTTTGCTTTTGCCCTGATTAAATACTCACTCTTGCTTTATCTTCTTTGGCTCTTGGCCTCTACAGCTCATAAATAGTCCTTGAGAATCTGTACTCTGACAAGTCCAGCCTAGGCAATAGGTTTCTTGTCCTTGTGAGTTATTATGATTGACAGTGTAATCTGAGTGAATGTTATGGTGCCATATCTGCAGTGATATATTATGAAAATTTGCTATTGGCTACCTGGCTTTTTCTTAATTGTGATGGAGGACAGAGTTAAATTTATTGATATGCAAACTACAGCCACTGCTATAGAGATTTCCAGATTCACCTTCATAAGTCTTTTGGCTTTCATTCAGTGGTAAACTGAATATGAACTCACAAGCAAGCTGAATTTAAATTTGCTTACAAGGTTGTCTGCATGCCTTTTAGGAAGTTTTGAATCCAAATACTCTGGATTTTGTTAACTCCTTGAATCACATTGGATGTGACCATACGAACAGACAAAAAAGTGTGATCATTTACTGCTTTACACAAAGTAAATCCCTCTAAGTGTGCAGAAGTCTGTCAACATACCTTAGGAAGCAATATATTGTTGTCTTTCTCCCTGCCAGTATCATCATCCAGCCACTAGTTACTGGTCCAGCTGCATCAGATAAACAGTACAGCAGTCCAAAAACACTAAACATCTGATTTTAGCTGGCTCCAATCATAACTCACCTAGGCTTACCAACTCTGGGCTGGGAAATTCCTGGAGATTTGAGGATGGAGGCTGGGAAGGGCAGAGTTTGAGGTGCCATTGAGCCCACCTCTCATGTGGCCATTTTTCTCCAGGGAAAATGAGCTCTGTAATCTGAAGATCTGTTGAGAAATTCTGGAAGATCTCCAGGGCCCACCTCTGCCTTGAAGCTTATTGAATGTCTTTGGGCCCGTGACTCTGGGCTATTTTCTTAGTAGGGTTGCCAGGTCCCCCCCAGGCAACCAGCAGGGGATGGGGGCATGAGGAGAAATAGAAAGGCCTAGGCCTCATCTCTGGCACCGCACAGGAAGTGGCATCATCATGCACCAACATCAAGGTGATGCTCATTGAGCAAAAACTCAATGGCAAAAATGGCTTCTACCATAGAGGTTTTGGCCAAATACCAGTTTTGCCCAAACTTCATTGTGTGACACCAATGATGAGGCCTAGACCTTTTTCATTCTTCTAGTAAGTTCCTCCTGCTGGCAGTTGATCGGCAGCTGCGGATAGGGCCTGGCAGCAGGGGACCCCCACCCCACACTTCCACTGAGAAAGGGGATAGTCTAACTTCTTTATTTCTCAGCCTCACAACAACCTTGTGAGGTAGACAAGAATAAAGGGGAGAATAAGTTAACCATGTATATCATTTTTAGCTCCTTGGATGAAGACCAAATTAAAATGTACATGTTAGATATGTAACCCACCATATTTCACCCTGTCCATACTGCATAGTTACAAGATAGGAGCTAGTCAAAATACTTCCATTAAACTCCAGTTACATTTTGCCTCTGGCCAATTAATCTAAAGAAGATTAGTTGAAATCTAAATCTGTATTTGAAATCTAAAGCTGACAAGTCTGTATATTTTCTGGTTTCATCCAAGTTTAGATTTGGCCTTCAGCTGCTGTAGTTTAAACCATTTAGTTTTACATTGTAAAATTCTACAATAATTTCTTTAGTACAGTTATTAAAACAAAGGCCTGGAGTAATGATGTAAGAGATATATCTTTTTTGTGATCATTTTTTTAAATTTAGCTATTTATTAAGTTCCATCAATGTGAATGATGCTCATTAGTGTTCAAGAAGATGGGTCCCTCTTTGGAGGAGGATACAGTCTCAGATTTGACAGACATGTGATGACAAATGCTGGGAAAGGAAGTGGAGGTGAGGACACTCTATTGTTTCATGGGAGGAATGAGTCTATCATATGAGCATGCCCTAGCATGGCATTCTTGAGGGAACCCATAGCCCATGACAAAAAGGAAGAGCAATGGTTCTTAACAGGGACGGGCACAGACCAGGAGAGCCCAATTTGGTTTGGGATTCATGAACTGGGAGGCCCCAAACTGAACCCCCCACACCAAACCCCCAAGCAAAACTTGCCTGAACTGAACCAGTTCAGGGTCCCCCTGGTGATGTGCTCATGTCACTTCTGGGTGGCATTGGGCACTGCCCCTGGGTGACACACTTGCATCACTTCTAGATGATGCAGGAATATGGGGGGGGGCGGTGTTTGACACTGCCTGTAAGTGGCATGGGTGCAAGGGGGTGGCAAACACCCAAATCAAACTGAGTGGAAACTCAGTGAGTGTTCAAAGAACTCTTTCTCTCTCTCTCTCACTTCCCTCCCCTTTTCTCTCTTTGTTCCTTTCTGATGTGGGGCAGCAGATCTTGTGCCTTATAGGAGTGCATCTTTGCCTCTACTTATGCTCTAAATATATATTTGTATATAAAATAAATGCCATAAAAAATTTCCATAAATCTCCAGTGCACTTTCCTCAAAGGAAACTAATCCAAGTGAGTGTTAGATCCAGGTATGCAGCCATGTTGGTCTGAAGCAGTAGAACAGATTTTGAGTCAAGTGACATTTTCAAGACCAACAAAAGTATATTCAAAGTATGAGTTTTCTCAGATATCTGAACTAGTGTGCCTGCACACAAAAGCTCGTATCTTGAACAAAATTTTGTTGGTCTTAAAGGTGCCACTGGACTCAAAATCTATTCCAAAATCTGTTTGGAGAAATGGGGATTATACCTATTTATACCATCATAGGTTTAGTTCATAGAGAAGAGATCATTTTGGTGTACTTTTCATATATCTCTTTGAACAATTTTAAACAATAAATGCTCATTTTTTAAGTTGTGTCCTATTATTATATAGTTTGCACATCTTTTACCAAGGTAGTAATTCTATTGCACTGATGCTGCATTTCCCAAACATCTAAAGTGTTTTATATCTGGAAAAAAACATATTTTTTTTTTCTGGATTGCTTTTGTGGCAGATGTGTGAAATACAATTGAGTAGGCACTGTGGAAAAATGTTTAATGTTGCTGATGATACTGATCCCACACTCCACAGTTTTACGTTTTGTGAACCATATGGAGGTAAGCTTCCTTAGGCCAAGTCAAACTATTGGTTTATCTAATCAGTGCTGTGTGTTCTGTGACTGGTAGCAATTCCCCAGGGTGTGAAGAACAGAAAGGTTTCCCCAGTAGTCCCAAAAGCTTTAATTTCAGTCAATTAATCTGGGATTCTCTGCATATAATAAATGTGCTCTGTGAATGCGTAACAATCTCCCTTCCCATGGTTTGACTCCTATGAAGGAATATACATGTAGAAAAAGAATATTTTATTGGTTGGTCACCCACAAAAGTAAAGGTTTAGCAATGCTGCAGTGAACACATTAAAGCAGTGAACATACTGCATTGGACAGCCATGAGCACCCATGAACCGAACATCCACTAAGTTTGTCTGTCCACCATTTGTATCAAGTGGCTGTAGTAGTGATGTTTCATTTCCTTACTTTGTGGTTTTTGTTTTTTTTTTTTTTAGTTTTGGCATCTGCATGGTAGTTGAGATTATTCTATTCAGGGTCATGATGGTTGGTCAATCCATGTTCCAAAAAAAATAAATATCACAGAATAACATACATAACTTAAAAAAAAACAGGAAATAGTAAGACTTAGAAAAATGCAAGAGCTTATAATTGTTGGATAAACATTTTGCTCTTTCTTTATATAATTGGCTACCAAGAGATCTGCAATGATAACAAGTCTGTGAAGGAGGGCAGGGAAGAAGGTAGATCTCCTATTGGATTGATGGTATGTGTATATCATACACTGCTGATTGTACTGCATGGTTTGAAGATCCAGTGAACAGATCCAAGACTAACTATTCTACAAATGTGTTTCTGTTTAAGGATGGCAAAAAGACCATGAGCTGAACTGGCAGGTATTTGTGCATCTCTAGTAATTTCCCCCTCCCTAGCTTATTACATAGGAAAGCTGTTAGATGGGAGACTATTAAGTAGGGGAGGGCACAGACCAGAAAATGCTGGTTTGGTTCATGAACAGAACTGGACCGGTTCCCAGACCAGTTCGTAAACCAAACTACAGCCTGATTCGCGAACCAGTTCGTGAACTGGTCTGGTTTTTAAAAAGCCCCCCACAGGTTTCGAAGCTCCAAAATGACAGGTTGTCTCCAGATCACTCTCCTCAATGTACCCATCAAGTTTGGTCCACATTGGACTTTGGGGGACTGAGTTACAGACCCCTAAAAATGGTCATTCAGTGCAATGCTTTTCAATGGGATGTCACCTCTGCTGGTTCAGGAGTGACAAAAACTGACTTGGGTGAGCTAGAGGCCTTCACCACACACAATTCCTCCCTAGGGTGACCCACCACATGGTCCACATATAGAATCATAGAGTTGGAAGGGACCTCCAGGATCATCTAATCCAACCCCCTGCACAATGCAGGAAAATCACAAATACCTCCCCCTAAATTCACAGGATCTTCATTGCTGTCAGATGGCCATCTAGCCTCTTTTAAACAGAGGCTAGAAGGCCATCTTCAAGGAAGGAGAGCCCATCACCTCCTGAGGAAGCCTGTTCCCCTGAGAAATCGCTCTAACGGTCAGGAAGTTCTTCCTAATGTTGAGTCGGAAACTCTTTTGATTTAATTTCAACCCATTGGTTTTGGTCCTACTTTCTGGGGCCACAGAAAACAATTTCACACCCTCCTCTATATGATAGTCCTTCAAGTACTTGAAGATAGTGATCATATCACCTCTCAGCTGCCTCCTCTCCAGGCTAAACAAGCCCAGCTCCTTCAACCTTTCCTCATAGGATTTGGTCTCCAGACCGCTCACCATCTTTGTCGCCCTCCTCTGGACCCGTTCCAGCTTGTCTAGATCCTTCTTAAAATGTGGTGCCCAAAACTGAACACAATACTCCAGGTGAGGTGTTACCAGAGCAGAGTAAAGCGATACCATCACATCACGTGATCTGGACACTATACTTCTGTTGATACAGCCCAAAATTGCATTTGCCTTTTTAGCCACTACATCACATTGTTGACTCATGTTCAGGATATGATCCGCTAAGACCCCTAGATCCTTTTCACACATACTACTGCTAAGACAAGTCTCCCTCATCCTATAACCATGCTTTGGATTTTTCCTACCTAAATGCAGATCTTTACATTTATCCCTGTTAAAATTCATTTTATTGATTTAGCCCAGTTTTCCAGCCTGTCAAGGTCATCCTGTATCCTGTTTCTTTCTTCTTCTGTATTTGCAACCCCTCCCATTTAATATCATCTGCAAATTTAATAAACATTCCCTCTATTCCTTCATCCAAATCATTGATAAAGATGTTGAACAAAACAGGTCCCAGGACAGATCCTTGAGGCACTCTACTTGTCACTCTTCTCCAAGAGGATGAGGAACCATTCACCAGTACTCTTTGGGTGCGATCTGTCAACTAGTTACAGATCCACCTAACAGTAACATGATCCAAACCATATTTTACCAACTTGTCAACAAGGATAGTATGTGGAACCTTATCAAAAGCCTTACTGAAATCAAGATAAACGATGTCTACGGCATTCCCCTGATCCAGCAAGGTAGTCACTTTCTCAGGTT
The DNA here is from genome assembly GCF_032191835.1 of Heteronotia binoei. Classification (NCBI taxonomy): domain Eukaryota; kingdom Metazoa; phylum Chordata; class Lepidosauria; order Squamata; family Gekkonidae; genus Heteronotia; species Heteronotia binoei. Next base: position 105,140,984 of record NC_083243.1, read on the forward strand.
AGTCTGACATGACTTGTTCTTGAGAAACCCATGCTGGCCCTTAGTAATCACATACATTCTTTCTAAATGTTCCAGGACTGACTGTTTGATGATTTGTTCTAAAACTTTTCCAGGTATAGACGTCACGCTGATGAGTCTGTAGTTACCCGGATCATCTTTTTTCCCCACTTCTTGAAGATGGGGACAACATTCGCCCGCCTCCAATCTTTCGGCACCTCTCCTGTTCTCCAAGAATTTTCAAAAATAATAGCCAGAGGCTCAGAAATTACATCCACAAGCTCTTTTAGAACCTTTGGATGCAATTCATCTGGCCCTGAGGGCTTAGTATCATTTAAAGAAACTAGGTGCTTATGTACTACCTCTATGCTGATCCTAGGTTGGAACTTCATACCCTCCTTATATGTTCTGTTTTTGCCATGTTGAGCACCGTTTCCCTCAGAAGAGAAGACTGAGGAAAAGTAGGAATTGAGCAATTCTGCAGTCTCTTCATTACCTGTTACAATTTCACTTATTTGCCCTCGCAATGGGCCTACCATGTCCTTGTTCTTTTTCTTACTCTGAACATAAGAAAAGAACACTTTTTTTGTTGTTTTTAGCATCTTTGGCCAGCCTAAGCTCATACTGAGCTTTAGCTTTCCTAACTTTTTCTCTACAAGCACTGGTGATTTGTTTATATTCATCCTTGGTTATAAGACCCTCCTTCCAATTCCTAAAGGAGTCTTTTTTTATTTCTCAAGTCTTTAGAGAGCTTTTTATGGAGCCAACTTGACTTCTTTAGGCTTTTTCCATTTTTTCTTCTCATAGGAATCGTCTGTGATTGCGCTTTCAGTATTTCGCTTTTAAGAAACTCCCACCCCTCCTGAACCTCCTTCTTCCTAAGTATTTCTGACCATGGGATTTTACCCAGCATAGTTCTAAGTTTATCGAAGTTTGCCTTTCTGAAGTTCAACCTATAAGTCTGACTACGTATAGCTTTTCCCTTCCCTAAGACTGTAAATTCCAAAATCACATGGTCACTACTGCCCAGGGTGCCCACTATTTTCACTTCTTAAATCAATTCTTCTTTGTTGGTGATAATCAAATCCAAGATAGCAGATCCCCTTGTTTTCTTCTTCACTTTCTGGAAAAGGAAGTTGTCAGCAAGACAAGTCAGGAATCTATTTGACTTTTCATTTTTAGCAGAGTTGGACTTCCAAGAGATGTCCGGGTAATTGAAATCTCCAATGATCACTGTATCCCTTCTCTTGGAGAACTTTGCAATCTGTTGTAGGAGTATCTCATCCAAGTCCTCTGCTTGGCTTGGTGGTCTATAGCAGACCCCAACAATAATATCACTGTTATTTCTTACTCCTTTTATTTTTACCCAGACACTCTCAACTGAGCTGCCATGCTCAGATTCAGATATTTCCTCACAAGTATATACCTCCTTCACATATACTGCTATGCCTATGCCCTTTCTCATTTGCCTGGCCCTTTTAAATAAGTTGTACCCCTGAATCCTAATATTCCAGTTGTGAGTGTCATCCCACCAAGTTTCAGTAAGGCTTATTATGTCATAGTCTCCTTCCTGTATTAGGACTTCCAGTTCCTCCTGTTTGTTCCCATACTCTGTGCATTAGTGTAGAGATATTGGAATCCACATTTTATGCATCCCAAGGGTTTAGTTTCCAGACAAACCTGCAAGAACATTACCTAGCATATGCGCCACTCTCTGTAAATCTTTAATGTTCTTATCCCCAGTTTCTGGCATCATACAAGGTTTTGAATTATTGTCTTGCTCCCCCATACAATTTAGTTTAAAGCCCTCCATATTAGGTTAGCAAGGCTGTTACCAAACACCCTTTTTCCTATTGCCGTAAGATGCAAACCATCTCCTGATAGAAGACCACCATCTCAAAAGCATAAACCATGGTCTAGAAATTTGAATGTTTTCTGACTACCCCATCGGTGTTACCAGTAATTTATTTGAAGTATATGTTACATATATGTCAGATTTGGGGGGATCCAAGTAGCAGACCACCAAGCAAGGTGCCTCCAGGAAACTGTTTTTGGGGGAGTTGTCCAGCGTCAGTTTGAGACACTACAGTGTGGACCTGGCTAAGCTACAGGCATCAGACTCCCAGAGTACTTCCCCAGGGACCACCCACATGGCTGCAGGTGACTGTGTCTTCCTGGGACCAGCCATCCAGCCCTGGTGACATGATGCCTGATTGGGGCCAAGCCTTCTATCCTACCTGGGAAGGTGACAGGGACAACCAAGCCTAGAAACCAGGACTCACTACACAGCTGTGGGAGGAGGCACTGGTGGACTAGCTAAGGGAATGTGTGGGAATACATGGCAGAGGAGAAAGGATGCTTTTTTGGAGGAGCAGAAATGGTAACCCACAGCCAGGGAAGAGGGCATTTAGCCAAGCCCCCCAGAAATCTGTAGGTAGGTTGGGTGCCTGAGTGGGAGAGGATACCCCCCAGGCAGAGACTCAAGCAATGCAGGAAGAAACGGGGTGCTTTTTGGAGGAGCAGAAAGGGGATTCCATAGCCAGCATGCAGAAAAAGGGCAGTTTTCAGAATCTGCAAAAGTGAACAGTCCACCCCCAAATAAAATCAAAAACATGTTTTAAATGAAAAACTATCCATGTTTCTCACTTCTCACAGCAAAGAAAAAGATGGGGGGGGGGGAGAGAGAGAAATGTAGCTCTGAATGCAAGGAAAAGAGAAAAAAGAGAGAGGTTATGCTTTTACTCTGGCAGTTTTTATAGAGGCCAAGAGATTCAGCTGGTTTCTCCACCCACCCCAGTAATTCCCCCCCCCCCAATCGACTAAAAGATATTCTTTCATGTGCAAGAAGAACAAGACTCACAAAAACCAGACGCAAACAGAGGACAGGAATGTGCCTCCAGTGATTATATACATTCCACCCCCCCAGGAAGTCAGATTGATGCCTGTCAGTGGAAATCAAACTTGCCTGTCATCTTCAGACTGTCACTATTGGTCCCTCGATGGCTGGAAATATCTCACCCATACCCACTTTTCAGCACAAAACCCCATGGGTGGGGTTTCTTTGCCTAGAGTGCACAAGAGTTTCTGAACCGGGCAAAAAGTTCAGAGACTTCCTGGTCCGAACATGTGACTTTGGAACTGAGCTGTCTGAACCTCAAACAAAGTAAAGTCTGGGCCAGATTTTAGTTCGGGTCTGTGCCCATCCCTACTTTCAAGTGATGGTAGCATCAGAATGGTCTGAAGGTAGATACTATAGCATGTAATAACTAAAACATATTGGTGGCATATGAATTTTTTTAGGGATTAATTGTATATAGCAAGATACTGTATGTTATTTAATACTGGATGAGGAATTGGTAAAGAGAACCCAACACAATATGCTTTCCATCATTACAGTAGAAGTAAAAAGGGAGAAAATCCTGAAGTCCTCACAGTGGAGAAATTCAGAAGAAGAAAGGTCAGTGCAAGGCATGAACTGGAGCTCTTCTCTGCTCCTTTGTTGGTCTTATTCACTGTGGAGCTTTTGTAGTACAACTGCTCAGATGTGTATAGACTGTAAACATGCTATGAGAGGCAGCAAGGCTATTCTCTTTTAATATTTTAGTTGCCTTGAGGCTGTAACAAAGTCAAAAGCACCAAAAAGAACCAAAGACTTTTCAGTAATTTCTTCCCACAGCTGTAAGCCAGCTCCAGGGTCAAATGATTTAGTCTAAGCTTTCTAAGCTCAAATATAGTTCAAATGGACAATAAATAAAAGCAAAAGTAAACAAAAGTAGTTTCAAGTTATCAAGGATGAAAAATAAAATTAGCATACCAGTATTGTTCAATTGTGAATTGACTTAGAGAAAACTAAAGTTGATGCAGAACATCAAAGTGTCAGTTAAATTGCCAATGCACCTGATACTACTGAATATATAGGGGTGGCCAACGGTAGCTCTCTAGATGTTTTTTGCCTACAGCTCCCATCAACCTCAGCCAGCATGGCCAATGGCTGGGGCTGATGGGAGTTGTAGGCAAAAAACATCTGGAGAGCTACCGTTGGCCACCCCTGGAATATATGATAGTGCTTCCCTATCTACCATGCTACTTCTGTGGTAATTCTAGCCAGTAAAAGACTGTAGGGGTAAGGATGTGGGACATATAATACATAGAGTAGGAATACAGGGCTTTTTTTGTAGCAGGAACTCATTTGTATATTAGGCTGCACCCCCCTGATGTAGCCAATCCTCCTGGAAAGCTTACAGTAGGCCCTGTACTAAGAGCCCTGTAAGCTCTTGTAGGATTGGCTATATCAGGGGTGTGTGGCCTAATATGCAAAGGAATTCCTGCTACAAAAAAAGCCCTGGGATTATTAACTTTTTTGATAAATGAAACTCTGTTTTTGAGACCCTTGTGGATTGCTTGTCCAGTCCCCCCCCCCCCCCACAAAAAAAAATCTAACATATTTTTATTCCACCCTCTTATTTAGGAGCTCGGGATTACATATATAGTACAGTGTCAACAACCCTGTGGAGTATGTTTAGCTAAGAAAAAGTGAGTTGGCCAAGGTCATCCAGTGTGTTTCATGATCAAGTTGGAACTTGAAACAGTCTCCATATTCTCCTGCAATCTGAACAAATACCCCACCCTGACTTATATGCACAGTGTACTAGAAAAACTTAATAGGGCAGCAAATGTCAGCCCATATATATAGCCCAGACTTCTGTCTGGATAGCGATAAGCATGAAAGTCATTATATGAGAAGCGCCTGGTAAACCTGAGATTCAAGTGTACACACTCCCATTCTCTGCCTTAGTAACAAGTTTCTGTTTAAGGTTTGTGATACATTTTGAACTAGTCTAATACTTGCCTTTACACATTGGAGACTTATTTTTTTGTGGGATTGTTTCAGGCAGTCAGGTTTGGGGAAAGACCTTGGGATTTGATTTAGCCTTTGGTGGGAATTCTTCAAAGGAAAAAAGAGCTATTTGAATTTAAGTTAAAACAGACCTTTTACATGACACCCTAAGCTAGGTTAGAGTGTTATATGCAGGTTGCATTCATAGTCTTGATCCTTTGCTCCAGCACCATGTGTGAGAGAAATACAAGACTACAGATTATAGCAGTTCAGTGCTCAGGGCCAGCGCTAAGGGATCTGCCGCTAGAGGCAGACCCCTGCGCTGCTTCCCCCCCTCCAGCTCCCTTTTGTCTTTTTTTTTTGCGCACGCATAGCACACACCACGATGGCATCACTAAAAGTGACATCATCATAAGGGGGACTAGAGAGCGGCAGCAGCGCATGAGAGCGCTGCCGTGCCACTGCTTTGCCCCTGCACTACATGCTTTGGAGGCTTCCAAGGAAGCCTCCAAAGAACGTAGTTTTTAAAAGGCTACCGGCCACTTTTGGATTGAAAGTGGCTGAGTAGCACCTTCATGGAAAGGCACCGCTTGGCTGCTTTCAACCCAAAGGCGGCCGGCCGCCTTTAAAACACCGCACTCTTGAGCACCTGGTGCATTGTTTCTGCTTGTTAAGGGGCTGGAAGATTTCTCCAACCCCTCAGGAAGCAGAAAAAATGTGCCTCCAAAGAGCCGGCACCCGAGGCAGCTGCCAAATGTTGGCTAATGGATGTGCCAACTCTGACAGTGCTGATTGAAAACCATAGTCTCTTTTTTAATTAACCATTTCACTAAATGCATTATTGACCACTAGACCTTACTCCAATCATGTGAATAATGCCCATGCAGGATTACTGTTTTCTCTGAATAAGGCAGTGTCCTCAACTAGACATAAAGACACTATAAGCATTTTAAAATATGATTTGTTTACCCTTGAGGTGAATGTGTGGGTAATATCAGAGGAAGTGGCTCTCCCTCCATACACATTCAAGGTATGTGTGATTGTTGTGTGAACTGGGTTTAAGTGAAAAAGTGGCTGTTGTGAGAGGTGAGAAGGTCATGACTGTTGTGTCCTTAATGCTAAGCATGAAAACAGCATTTTCTTTTATGAACAATAGCAAAAGATACAGTGACTTGACTTAGAAGGTCAGTTCAGGCATAGCATGGGGGAGGGGAAAGGGTTTGTGTTATACTCTGGTATAGCACATCCTCTTGGTCCTAAATAGTTTCCAAGCAGTATTCCACCCTCCCCATTCATACAAAGGATGATGATGACAGTGACTCAGAAACAAAACTGCTCTTGGCTTTAACTGGCTCTTACTAAGCATCAACTTCTGCCTGACTTCAGCTTCAAGTCAGCCTGCTAAAGGAATTCCCTGTTAAAGTAAAGAATTTGCCAGCATAATTCAGAAGGCTGTTGCATCTGGTTAGAGAAGGGATACAGGACTGGCTTGCTCCCAAACTGTACACTTAAGTGGCATTGAGAGCATTTTGCTGTCAATCAGGAATGGCTTGCTACTAATAAAAATTGCAGAGAGCATTTAGACAGCAAAATCCAGAAGGCTTGTGCATCTGGTAAAAGAAGTTCAGGACTGGCTTGCTCCTAAATTAACATATGAATTGAGAGCATTTTGCCATCAAATGGAATGGCTTGCTCCTAATATAAATATTGTAGAAAGCATTTTGTCAGCAAATTCCAGAAGGCTTTTGCATATAGTTAGAGAAGTTCAGAACTGGCTTAAGCTCCTAATGTAGTTCTCAGAAGACTCATGTAGTTCTGAGAGGATGAGAGATTTTGAAGAAAATAAAGTTGCTGCAGAGAGCATTAACACTGAATTGCAACAAGAGGCTGATAACCCTGAAGGAAATAGGAATACTTCTGATGATTTTTTTTGATGAAATGAGCCTGTACTTCTTTATGGCTGGGTCCAGCCCAGCATTTTATGCTGGCACAGGGATAGGACACAGGTGAATCAAAACAGTGCAACCAAACATGCGCAGCTGCCTCCATCCCACTCCTGCACTCACCCGTCCCAGTTGCAACTCAAAAAGCTACCACTTTGCGCTGTTTTGGTCCACCCGTGTCCCATCCCTATGCTGGTGTGAAATGCCAGTCTGGACCCATCCTATAGCATGTACAAAAGATTATATGACTCTTTAAAAGGTTTTTACTAAACACCATGAGCCAGTATATCACAGTGTTTGTTTTTTTGTAAAGGGGACAACCTGGCAGCCCTAAAGAAAGGTGGGTGGAAGGACAGTGCATGTTTCTTTGCATACACCATCACTGAAGTCTTGCTGTTGCCTTGTCTTTGAAGATAAGCAACTGTTTTGTTTATATTTGGGTTACCCCATGGTCAATCATCATGCCCTAGCGAGAAAATAACTAAAGTCTTTGTCAGTTCCTTGATGAAGCAGATTTCCCAGGATGGTGAACTTCTCTCCTTCTTCATCTCATCTGCAACATTTTAGTGAATTGTGAACATTTGACTCTTCCAACAGGGTTTTTCTTAAAAGTTTCAGATAAACTGAAGTGCTCCTGTTTATATGGAATAACAACCACTCCAAGCCAATGACCCAGGACAAGGAAAATGTTCTGCACAGAAATACGGATTGAGGATGATGCTGTGTGGTAGAAATATATGGACTAAATGTCCATTATAAACTCATAATGCTGCCTTATTCTGAATCAGATCATTGGTTCATCAAGATAAACACTTTCAAAAAAAAATCAGCACTTGCAATGGCTCTTTGCTGCCTCAGGTGGAGGTCTTTCACACCACCTCTTACCAGATCCTTTTAACTGGCAATACCAGAGGAATTGAACTTGGGACCTTCTGCATATTAAGCAGATGCTCTATGACCGAGCCACCCTTCATATTTTCTGACTCAGTCCATCTCCTTGATGCCCTTCTCACTCCTTCACCACTCTGGACAAAAAGTTGAGCCAGTGAGATACCAGAAACAATCACATTGCCAGAAAATCTGGCCTATTTGGTTTATAAAAGAGTCAGAAAAACTTTCATTCAAATCAGTTACCCCTTTGAGGTTAATTAATAAGGCTTGCTTAGCTTGGATTTTTATTGGTTAGTTTTTGAATGTGCATCCCTTCTGCATTTGGTTCATTTTAAAATGTTAATTGGAACACACAAATCCCTTGTAAGGCCATGAACTCACACAATTTCATGAAACTTTTTTTATTGCATGGATTGCTTGCCAATTTTGGCATTGAAAACTGACAAGCTTAAGGCTCTGAAGAGGAGCCAAAATAAGGTTTTATTTGTTGGTATAGGCATTCTAGTTTTTATCTTTGGCTGAAAAAAGGTAGGAATGTGTATTCTAGCTGAGAAGATCTACATTATTTGTATTAAATAAATATACATGCAAGTTTTTTGTGTATTCTTTCTTTCATATGCAAGCTGGGGAAGTTCTATTTTAACTAAAAAATGGAGAATGCAGTTGAGAGTAATCCCCTCCAACCTCCCTTACTTTATCTCAAGGTGCCTAAAGTGTGTTTTGCATGAGTATCTCTGTTACTGGACACACTGAGTAAGGCTGAAAGAAAAAAAAATTCCTCAGGCACAGACTGAAAAGCAGGTGCGAGGATTTGCTGTCTCTTGTCTGTCATTTTGTTTAATATATCCTTTAAGCCTGTGTGTTTTGCCTCACAATCACCATGCATGTCTGTTTTTCTTTTTCATTATACATTTCATTTCTTCCCTTCAGTATTCAGTTCACTCTCAATTCGCTGTTTCCCTGGGCTTTGAGAGAGTGGTTTTCTGGTGTATTTTCCCTTGCTTTGCTTTCACACCAAAGGTAAGTCAAGAGCATACATATTCCCTTGGATTCCTCCCTCGAACCTGTTTGCACCCCTCATAGGCCACTCCTATGCCTACATTTTGAGTTTTTTTTTCAAGTGGCATAAATCTAGTGATAGTCTCATGCTGCTTGTAAAAAAAAAAATGACTCCTTGCTGAGTTGCCGTTTCCTGCTGCATACAGAGCATCAGTGCCTCAGACAGAGTGTTCCAGCAATATGGTGCGGCTAATAGACACTAATGGACCTCTGCTCCATATGCTTATCTAATCCCCTCTGGAAGCTGTCTATGCTTATAGCCTCCACCATGTCCTGTAGCAGTGAATTCCATGTTTTAATCACCCTTTGGGTGAAGAAGTACTTCCTTTTATCAGTTCTAACCCAACTGATCAGCAATTTAATTAAATGTCTATGAGTTCTCGTATTGAGAGAAAGGGGGGGGGGGAAAGTACTTATTTCTCTACCTTTTCTATCTCATGCATAAACTTGTAAACCTCTTTAATGTCACTCCTCGGTCAACGTTTCTCCGAGGTAAAGAGCCCCAAGCATTTTAACCTTTCTTCATAGGGAAAGTGTTCCAACCCTTTAATCATTCTAGTTGCCCTTTTCTGCAATTTTTCCAATGCTATATCTTTTTTGAGGTGCGGTGACCAGAATTGTACACAGTATTCCAAATGAGGCCGCACCATCGATTTATACAGGGGCATCATGATACTGGCTGATTTGTTTTCAATTCCCTTCCTAATAACTCCCAGCATGATGTTGGCCTTTTTAATTGTAATTGCGCACTTTCTCGACATTTCCAGTGAGTTATCTACCATGACCCCAAGATCTCTCACTTGGTCAGTCTCCGCCAGCTCACACCCCTTCAACTTGTATTTATAGTAAGGATTTTTGGCCCCAATGTGCATTTGCACTTGGTCACGTTGCACTTGCACTTGGTCACGTTGAACCTCTTGTGCCACGTTGTGCCTACTCGCCAGCCTCGACAGATTTCTTCGGAGTGCCTCACAATTCTCTCTGGTTCTCACCTCCCTGAACAATTTAGTGTCATCTGCAAACTTAGCCACTTCACTATTTGCTCCCAACTCCAAATCATTAATGAACAAGTTAAAAAGCATCGGACCCAGTATTGAGCCCTGTGGCACCCCACTGTTTACCATTGTGACGGTAATGAAGGGGTTAACAAGAAAACTAAGGACGCATAGAGCCTGCGTCAGGTGATCTGAGGGTGGGGGCCAGAGTGCTCAGAACTCTCAGAGGTGATTGACAGCTAACGGCTGAGGGCAGTTAGTGTCAGACAGAGTCTGAGGGAGACTGCTGAAGAGAGCAGTTGGTGTGAGAAGGAGCTGAGACAGGAGCTGAGGAGAGTCTTCGAGAGAAGCAAAGCTAACTGTTCACTCTATAAAGACAGCCAAGGGGCTGTGTGTGACTAAAGGAGAGTCACAGTAAAAGACCTGAGAGGTCACAGACACAGAGACACTTCTCTTAAGAGCTAAAGAGGTTGTTAAGGGAAAGATGTGGGTCTAGAAGTCTGAAGGGGTGGGAGAAGAGACACCAGTCGACTTAAGGGACTTGACACATTACACCCAAGAGGCCAACCTAGAATAGTGTTGGAGAGTGAAATCTATATGATCTGTGAAACCTGAAAGACCTAAGCGAAATTGATATTATAAAGCCTGAACTACGAAGAAACTGTTAACTGCTTGAGATACAATATAGCCCATGTATATATTTCCCATTCCCCAGTTGAAGACGGTGTGTGTACATTAATAAATTTCTGTGGTTTACTTTAAAGTTCTCTGGTACCAGTATATTGGGAAAACTATCAAAGCTGCTGTGGTCCCCTACCTACAAACTGAGTTTACATCCATCTGAAAGCAAAACAAAAACCCCAAAGAGACTAGTATTGAGAAATTCACAGTATACCCACCCCTCAAGTTCTATAGTCATGAGGTAAAATTTTAAAGGAAGAATTGAGGCTGAAGAGGGGCTGGGGTAGCCATAAGCCGCATATACAAGCAATCCAGTGAGACCGCGAGGCACTCTGTTATAACCATCTTCCACTGAGAAAATTGCCCATTTATACTCACTCTCTGTTTCCTATTAATTAGCCAGTTTTTGATTCACAAGAGAACTTGTTCTTTTACCCAGGGCCATAGCTAGGATTTCATGTTTGGTGGGGTCCACAGCAGGATTTGTTGTTGGGGGGGGGCGGGGGCACCCAGTTTGGTGACCCTGGACTCTGAACACTGTAAACTGCCTTCACACAGACAAGCTAACCCTCCTTCACACAGACAGGCACAGCAGCTCTGCTCCCCTCCACCTCTTTCTTATGTACCCCTCTCTCAGAAAAAACAGAGACCTCTTGACTCTCCCAACCCCCACACTTTGTGTTAGGGAAGGGGAGAGAAAGAACAAAAAGACCAGCTGCAATGCTACTACTTGTTCAGAGTGGTGGTGAGCAAAGGGAACAGATTGGAGACCCTTCAATGGAGGGGCCCAAGAGTTGGAAGGGGTTTTTGAAAAAATGTGCCTGGCCCCCTCTGGGCCTCACTGTAGCTACTGGCCTGCTTTTACCCCATGACTCTCGAGCTTACTAAGGAGCCTTTGATGAGGAACTTTATCAAAAGCTTTCTGGAAGTCAAGGTAAACAACATCTATTGGGTCCCCTTTGTCCACATGTTTCTTCATCCCCTCAAAGAACTCAAACAGGTTAGTGAGACAAGATCTTCCTTTACAGAACCCATGCTGAGTCTTCCTCAATAGCTTTTGTTAATCACTGTGCCTACTAATTCTCTCTTTGATAATAGTTTCCACCAACTTTCCCAGTATTGAAGTCAGATTGACTGGCCTGTAATTTCCCGGATCTCCTCTGAAACCCTTTTTAAAGATAGGGGTGACATTTGCTACCTTCCAGCCTTCAGGAGCGGAGGCAGATTTCAATGAAATATTACATATTTTTGTCAGGAGATCCACAATTTCACCTTTGAGTTCTTTCAGAATTCATGGATGTATGCCATCCAGGCCTGGTGACTTATCAGTTTTTAATTTGTCTATCAATTGTAGGATGTCCTCTCTCATCACCACAATCTGACTCAGGTCTTTCCACACCCCTCCTAAAATTAGCGGTTCTTGAGTGGGCAAACACTGCTCATCTTCCACAGTGAAGACAGAGGCAAAATGCATTCAGCTTCTCAGCCATTTCCCTATTCTCCTTCAATAATCCTTTTACCCTTTGGTCATCCAAGTCCTCACTGCCTCCCTGGCTGGTTACATGCTTCTAATGTATTTGAAGAAATGTTATTGTTGGTCTTTAAGTTTTTTGCAGTATGCTCCTCATAGTCCCTTTTGCCTTCCTGATCACAGACTTGCATTTGATTTGCCACAGCATGTGTTCCCTTTTATTAACCTCATTTGGACTAGTTTTCCACTGCTTAAAGGAACCCTTCTTACCTTTTACAGCTTCCATTACTTTGTTTGTTAACCAAGCAGGCTTTTTTTTTTTAATACTTATTTGTGCCTTTCTTAACTTGTGGTATATATTTTATCTGAGCTTCTAGGATTGTAGTTTTAAATAGCCTTGAAGCTTCCCCAAGGGTTTTGACCCTATTTGCCTTTTCTTTCAGTTTCCTCTTCATATGCCTCCTCATCTCAGAGAATTTACCCCTTTTAAAGTTAAAAGTGGTTGTGTTGGTCTTTTGGGGCAACTCCCTATTTATACAAATGGTGAAATCAACAACATTATGGTCACTGCTCCCAAGCGGTGCAATCACTTTTACATCTCTCACCAGGTCTTGGGCATTACTTAGGACCAAATCCAGGATCACTCCATCCCTGGTAGGTTCTGTGACCAAATGCTCCATATCACAGTCATTGAGAGCATCTAGAAACTCAATCTCTTTCTCCCGACCAGAACATATATTGACCCAATCAATCTGCAGGTAGTTAAAATCACCTATTATGACACAGTTTTACATTTAGCCACTATCTTTAATTCTTTCATCATATTATAATCATCCTCTATCTTTCAATCTGGTGGGCGATAACAAACTCCCATAGTTAAACTTTCTTTTGGGCCCACTATTTTGACTCAAAGCATTTCTAGAATGGAATCTAATTCTCTGCCCTTCTCAGTCTTACTGGACTGTATACCCTCTCAGACATACAGAGCCAGCCCACCTCCAACCCTTCCCTCCCTATCCTTCTGATATAATTTATATCCAGGAATCACTGTGTCCCACTGATTCTCCTCATTCCACCAAGTTTCTGAAATACCGATAATGTCTATGTTTTCCCCCAACACTAAGCATTCCAACTCCCCGATTTTACTTCAGACACTTCTAGCATTTGTATATAAACATCTATAATTTCTCAGGCAACTTAGGTCCGCAACATTCTCCTGCTGCCACGAGACTTTGGCAGACAGTTCATACTATCTGTAACCATCTCAGTGGACAACTCCAATCCATTACCCGGTAGAAAAGTAAAAGCTAACCCTTCATCTCTTTGAGATAAGTCATCCCGAACCAGAGACATCTCATCTCCTGTCAACTTTCCCCCAAGATTCAGTTTAAAAACTGCTCTGCCACCTTTTTGATTTTAAGTGCCAGCAGCTTGGTTTCTTCTGGGGACAAGTGGGGACCCTCTCTTTTGAACAGCTCCCTCTTGTTCCAAAAAGCATCCCAGTGCCTAACAAACTTGAACCCTCCTCCCTACACCATCATCTCATCCACTCATTGAGACTTCTAATTTGTGTCTGTCTCTCCAGTGCTGCGCATGGAACAGGTAGCACTTCTGAGAAGGCTACCTTTGAGGTCCTGGCCTTGAGCCTCCTGCCTAGCAGCCGAAATTATTCCTTCAGGACCTCACAACTGCATTTCCCCACATTGTTGGTGCCAACATGCACCACGACCACTGGCTCCTCCCCAGCACTGTCTATCAGCCTATCTACAACATGCATAATGTCCGCTACCTTCGCACTGGGCAGGCAAGTCACGATACCGTCAGTACGCTGTTTTGCCACCCAGCTATCTACTTCTCTAAGGATTGAATCACCAACTACCAAGACCCCCCTCCTCCCTGCCCAGGGATGGTTCCTTGGCACAAAAGGATATCCGCTCACCAACTGAAGAAGAGGTCCCTTCTGAGGGTGCATTCCCCTTATCCTCAGCACAGTGCCCTGTTCTCTCTCGACCCTCATACTCCCTGGCAGCAAGGGGGGCTGCCATGTTCAGAGTGGGGCTCATGTAAGAAGTCCCTGAGAGTCTTCTCCAAGTGCCTGACTGTCTCTGCTTCTCCAGGTCAGCCACCTTGGCCTCAAGGGTGTGAACTCGTTCCCTGAGGACCAGGATAAAGCATACATTGAAACGAGACGATCGTATTCTGGGATTGCTTGTTAGCTACTATCTGGAAACAAGATAAAATTGTAAAATTTGGTAATACTTCAGCATTGAAACTGTAGGTATCCTCTACAAAGAAGTATAAAAGTGATTGGTTCACATCTTGAAAGACTTACACGTTGGATTTTGCACGTTTGGATTACCTGCTCCAAGCTGAATTTGTTCTGTGTATTTCAGAAATATATTGGAGCTTGATTTACTGCATAGTGATTTTGAGATTTTATTATTATATCAGTTCCCTACATGCACAGCAAGCCTGGCTGGGCTGCCACAAGAAGGCAGAGTGGAGCCTGGTTTATTTATTCTGGACTATAGAAAAAATATACCAGAGAAAAAGAATGGTGCATACTGCAGGCATAGATCTCAAAGTCAAGTTTAACAGATTGACTTCTCAGATTCTTGGCAGTAAGCTGTGCATTCATAATAGGCCTATATACCTCTAGTCTTTACATTACAGATAAATTAGAGTACATATAAGGTGCTTATTTTTTGGAGAAAGTATGTGTGTATTGATGGATAATATATGCAAACAAATTAAAAACATGATCTATTACCTTCATTACATGCGTAGGTTTATTTATAACTGTATACCTCCAAATTACCATTGACAATCACATTGTTCTTTTGACTGCATCTCCTCCCTACTTTGCATCCCTTATCTAGTGAAAGAGCCATTTTTTCTCACCACGTAGATACCATATGTCCATCTTAAAAGGTTTAACCAAGGGAATAGTTTAATGCTTTGAAAACAGCCTCGCAAAGTGCTTTGTGGGGTTAAGGCACAGGAGACAGCAGGTAGCAAATGTTACAAATGGCAACAAAATCTTGTACTGAAGGTACTACCTAGTGAATTAATCAGTGCATTCAGTCATAAGGCCAAAATCAGCAGGACTGAGAAAACAAGGAGGATTGCAAGAAAGATGTTTTCAGTAGAGATCTGAGAAAGATGGATTCTTAGTGAAGCACATGAAAGCAAAATGTTCCTGCTGTTTCCAGTTAAAAGTAAGGTAAGATAAGTACAGAATATCACTGTTTATAGAGCCATGGCTTCTAAAATGAATTAGGGTTGATCAAGGGTTTCTAATTTCATTTTGTTTTGTATACATATATTTTTGTCAGTATTTCAGTTATTTGATGTTGAGTTTCTAGATGTATTGCTCTTGTGTGCACATATGCTATATTTTATATCTAGTTTACATGGCATTTATAAGTGCAAGGTATGCCGTATCTGTCTGCCTGTGTGTCTGTCTGTGTCAGACACCATAGTACAGACTACAGTCTCAAAGCATCTCTGAGAAAACATTTCAATACAGTATAGTCTTGTTCGGGGGTCATTTAATAGAAAAAGAGGTGCTGGAGCTCATTGGCACAACTCATTTGCATATGCCACACACCCCTGACATTACTAGAAGGTGTACTAAATTATATCAGCTCAGCATCTACCTTAAAATATTCTTGAATTATAATTGTCATAAAAAAACCTTACTCCTATCACACTTTTTAAATTACTTTCTCCTATATGGTCACAGTGGCATGACGAAGATTTCCATCTGTCTGCTTTATATGCTTTGGTTATTTTCCCATTTTTTTGTGGAGAAAACCATTAAAAAGTTTGTCAAATCTTAGAGTTCAGCAAAATTCTCACAGGGGGTTTGAACAATGGAGCCCAGAAGTAATTTTGCATAGTTGCAAGTTTAGCTTTGCATCGTGTAACTCTACATAATAATCTACAAATAAGAACATAAGAGAAGCCATGTTGGATCAGGCCAATAGCCCATCCAGTCCTACACTCTGTGTCACACAGTGGCCAAATATATAGTGGTATATATATATATATATATATATATATATATATATATATATATATATATATATATACATACACACACACACACACACACACTGTGGCTAATAGCCACTGATGGACCTCTGCTCCATATTTTTATCTAACCCCCTCTTGAAGCTGGCTATGCTTGCAGCTGCTACCACCTCCTGTGGCAGTGAATTCCACATGTTAATCACCCTTTGGGTAAAGAAGTACCTCCTTTTATCTGTTCTAACCCAACTGCTCAGCAACTTCATTGAATGCCCACGAGTTCTTGTATTGTGAGAAAGGGAGAAAAGTAATTTTTTCTCTACCTTCTCCATCCCATGCATAATCTTGTAAACCTCTATCATGTCACCCCGCAGTCGATGTTTCTCCAAGCTAAAGAGCCCCAAGCGTTTTAACCTTTCTTCATAGGGAAAGTGTTCCAAACTTTTAATCTTTCTAGTTGGCCTTTTCTGCACTTTTTTCAATCCTATAATATCCTTTTTGAGGTGCGGTGACCAGAATTGCCCACAGTATTCCAAATGAGACCGCACCATCGATTTATACAGGGGCATTATGATACTGGCTGATTTGTTTTCAATTCCCTTCCTAATAATTCCCAGCATGGCATTGGCCTTTTTATTGCAATCGCACACTGTCTTGACATTTTCAGTGAGTTATCTACCATGACCCCAAGATCTCTCTCTTGGTCAGTCTCTGCCAGTTCACACCCCATCAACTTGTATTTGTAGCTGGGATTCTTGGCCCCAATGTGCATTACTTTGCACTTGGCCACATTGAACCTCATCTGCCACGTTAATGCCCACTCACCCAGCCTCAACAGATCCCTTTGGAGTTCCTCACAATCCTCTCTGGTTCTCACCACCCTGAATAATTTAGTGTCATCCGCAAACTTGGCCCCTTCACTGCTTACTCTCAACTCCAAATCATTTATGAACAAGTTAAAGAGCATGGGACCCAGTACTGAGCCCAGCAGCACTCCACTGCTTACCGTCCTCCACTGTGAAGACTGCCCATTTATACTCACTCCCTGCTTCCTATTAATTAGCCAGTTTTTGATCCACAAGAGGACCTGTCCTTTTACCCCATGACTCCCGAGCTTACTAAGGAGCCTTTGATGAGGAACTTTATCAAAAGCTTTCTGGAAGTCAAGGTAAACAATATCTATCAAGTCTCATGTTTGTCCACATGTTTGTTCACCCCCTCAAAGAATTGTAACAGGGTAGTGAGGCAATAATGGTGGATGCTATGTAGGTTTTGGAGGGATCAGTGCAAGTAAACAGAAAATAGAACAAAAAACAGCCACAGTTCAGGCTGCACAAGAAGAAACAAAACTACTAGCATTTTCAAACTGAAATGAGAAGCTTCTGAATTTCAGAACGGTCCCTGAAATAGATTTCCTTTCTCAGAAATATTAACAGTCAATTAAATCTCCTGTTTGATTATCACTGAATGTAGTCAGATGGGCAGTTTGGCCTGATATAGTTGCTTTACACTAATGGATTAAATGGGCTTGTTCACCCCCCTCCCACATCTGGCAGCCATTCCCCAGCCATACGCACCCCATTGTAAGATGAGTTGGAGACAGAATAAATAGACAGCAGATGAATTCTGGTGCATTTGGATCCCCACACATTCACCCCCCATTGCTGGATGGCTGAACCTGCTCATACCGGTTTGGAAGTGTGAACCTTTAGTTATAATTTCACTGTTCTGTTTTTTTTTTAAAAAAAATGGCAGAGCTTGTGTGCATGAGCACACATGCACACCCAAGAAATGTGGTTTTTTTTTAAGTCAATGTTAAAAAAGGAGTGAGAGACCACTGCATGCTCTGTGGTTGATGCACAGCACTATTCTGAATGGTCGACCATGTGAGAAGTGCATGATACAACAGATCAGAGTGGGAGTTTAATAAAAAAAACCTCTGTCACAGAATGTGACAGAGTAATTAAGCACATGTCCAAACCACATCAACCTGCCAATCTGACCACAGCCATTATGTTTCTTGATTCTCTGTATATTTTCATTCCACAACAAAGGGATGTATGCTGTTCATTAACATTAACAGGAGGACTAAAACATTGATACAAGTTCACTACTTCAACTTATCTTACCTACAATCTCCCTTCCTAGGCAGTGTACATGATTTTCCTAATGTGATGGCAGTGTTATTGCACTTTTAAGGGGATATGCCTCCATAAATTGTGACTAATCTCTTAGGGAAACTTCAATCTGTATTCAGACCTACTCATGTCTTGGAGCTCAGTGATACTGACTTCATTGGAGCTGCTCCTACATTAATTAGCCTTTTATAATTCCCCTGCCAACGCCAGGGGCGTTGGCTTCATGGTCAGGAACTCCATTGCCTCCAAACTCAAAAACCTGCCAACAGGTCACTCAGATCACATCATGTCCATGCGCCTCCCACTTCAAAACAAGCAGCATGCAACACTCTTCAGTGTGTATGCCCCAACTCTTCAAGCAGATCCTGCAGAAAAGAACAAGTTCTATGCTGATCTACGCAACCTCATACGGAAGACCCCTACAGAGGACAAGGTGATCATCCTTGGCAACTTCAATGCCAGAGTAGGTAAAGACTCGGAAGCCTGGAAAGGAGTACTTGGCAAACACGGCATTGGCAACTGCAATGATAACGGGCGCCTCCTGCTAGAATTCTGCACGGAGCACCAGCTTACCATCACCAACACTATCTTTCAGCAGAAGAACAGCCTGAAGACAACCTGGATGCACCCACGGTCCAAGCACTGGCACCTTATTGACTACATTCTGGTGCGCCAGAGAGACCTTCGAGATGTCTTACACACCCGAGTAATGCCCAGTGCAGAATGTCATACGGATCATCGTCTTGTACGCTGCAATCTCCGTCTTCACTTTAAACCCACACCCAGGAGAGGAGGTATCCCTCGGAGGAAGCTTCAGGTTGGCAGCCTTCAGTCAGCTGAAGTTAAAGCTGCCTTCCAGGCAAAACTCCAGTCAAGAATTGAGGACCCCAGTTGCCCCACAGACCCTTCTCCAGAAGCACTCTGGGAACACCTAAAAACTACCATCCTGTTGACCTCTGAAGAAGTCCTCGGGTTCTCCACAAGGAAAAACAAGGACTGGTTTGACGAGAACAATCAAGAGATCCAAGAATTACTAGCAAAAAAGAGATCTGCCTACCAAGCACATCTTGCTCAGCCCTCCTGTCCCGGGAAAAAAGCAATCTTTCGCGCTGCATGTAGCAACCTCCAGCGCAAGCTTCGAGACATTCAGAACGAGTGGTGGACCAAGCTTGCAGAGAGAACCCAGCTGTGTGCAGACACTGGTGATTTAAGAGGGTTCTACGAAGCCCTGAAGGCAGTATATGGCCCATCATATCAGGCTCAGAGTCCCTTGCGTAGTGCAGACGGCCAAGTGCTCCTCACAGACAAGGCATCCATACTGAACCGGTGGTCGGAGTATTTTCAGGCTCTCTTCAGTGCCAACCGCGTAGTTCAAGATTCAGCAATCCACCTCACCCCACTTCAACCAGTGAAAACAGAGTTGGATGAGATCCCCACCCTAGAAGAGACTGTTAAAGCCATCAAGCAACTGAGAAGTGGCAAGGCAGCGGGAGTTGATGGAATTCCACCAGAGATCTGGAAGCATGGGGGCACAGTACTAAATAGCACACTTCACAATGTACTTGTCACCTGCTGGGAACAAGGCAAACTACCACAGGACTTTCGCAATGCAATCATCATCACTCTATACAAGAACAAAGGAGAAAAGTCAGACTGCTCCAACTACCGGGGGATAACCCTGCTCTCCATTGCAGGCAAAATCCTTGCCAGAATACTTCTGAACAGACTGGTGCCCACCATTGCAGAAGAACTCCTCCCAGAGAGTCAGTGCGGCTTCAGAGCTAACAGGAGCACCACCGACATGGTATTTGTTCTCAGGCAGCTCCAAGAGAAATGCAGGGAACAGAACAAGGGTCTATATGTGACTTTTGTTGACCTTACCAAAGCTTTCGATAGTGTTAGCAGGAAAGGCCTGTGGCAAATCTTGGAACGTTTAGGATGTCCCCCGAGATTCCTCAGCATGATCATCCAGCTACATGAAGACCAGCGAGGCCAAGTCAGACACTGCAACGACCTCTCGGAGCCCTTCCCAATAGGCACAGGTGTAAAGCAAGGCTGCGTTCTCACGCCAACTCTCTTTACGATCTTCTTTAGCATGATGCTTCAAAGAGCCGCAGTAGATCTAGATGATGACGATGGTGTCTACATCCGCTATCGCACTGATGGCAGCCTGTTCAACCTGAGGCGACTAAAGGCTCACTCCAAGACAATGGAAAAACTCATCCGAGAGCTACTGTTTGCTGATGATGCTGCACTCGTCTCCCACTCGGTATCAGCTCTGCAGCATATGACGTCCTGCTTTGCAGAGGCTGCCAAGCTATTCGGCCTAGAAGTTAGTCTGAAGAAGACAGAAGTTCTCCACCAGCCTGCACCCCAGGAAGATTATCACCCTCCCTGCATCACTGTGGGTGAATCAGTACTGAAGACAGTCCAGCAGTTCAGCTACCTGGGGTGCATCATCTCCTCAGATGCCAAGATTGACAAGGAGATCGACAACAGGCTGGCAAAGGCAAACCGTGCATTTGGCCGACTGCACAAAAGAGTATGGAGCAACAAGCATCTGAAAAAAGGCACAAAGATCAATGTTTACAAAGCGGTTGTGTTGACAACCCTCATCTACGGCTCCGAATCGTGGGTTTTATACCGTCATCACCTGCGACTCCTTGAGCGCTTTCATCAGCGCTGCCTTCGCACCATCCTCAACATCCACTGGAGTGACTTTGTGACCAACACTGAAGTCCTCAAGAGGGCGGAGGTTACAAGCATCGAAGCACTGCTGCTGAAGACGCAGCTGCGCTGGGCAGGGCATATTTCTAGGATGGAAAACCACCGCCTTCCCAAGATTGCTCTGTATGGCGAACTTTCCACTGGCCATCGAAATAGAGGGGCACCAAAGAAGAGGTACAAGGACTCCTTGAAGAAATCCCTTGGCACCTGTCGCATCAACCATCACCAGTGGTCTGACCTAGCCTCAGATCGCAAAGCATGGAGGCACACCATCCACCAGGCTGTCTCTTCCTTTGAGAACGCACGCATAGCTGGTCTTGAGGACAAAAGGAGATTGAGGAAGAATCGC
Source organism: Heteronotia binoei (assembly GCF_032191835.1). Lineage (NCBI taxonomy): Eukaryota > Metazoa > Chordata > Lepidosauria > Squamata > Gekkonidae > Heteronotia > Heteronotia binoei. Next base: position 105,162,104 of record NC_083243.1, read on the forward strand.
ACTGCTACAGCACCAACCCCAAATCAGACTTTTCCCTGCAGCCACTGTGGCCGGATCTGCCTGTCCCGCATTGGTCTTGTCAGCCACCAGCGAGCCTGCAGCAGACGTGGACTACTGCACCTTTCTTAAATCTTTGTTCGCGAAGTCAAGCCGAGAGATAATTCCCCTGCATTCCTTAGGGGACGGTCCAGCCAATGGTACTCTAGCAAGCACTATGCATTTTTAGAACCACTTCACTATTATGGATTTTGAGTTTTCAGACATGAAGGCAAACCCATATTTTTTGGCTCCTTGCTGTCTTCTCCAGTCTTATTAAAGTGACACACACAGTCTATCAATAATGAGATTGTCCTTCTCAGCAAGCATCATTGTCCATTCATTTTGCTTTCCCACCTGCTCCCACAATGGTAGCTGTTTGCTCCCACATATATTCCAACAAGGCATCGCTTGTAAGCTTCCCCCATTCATTTCATGCCATTCCCATTTGAAAGGCCTGACAAAAAAGGCCTGTGAAAAGCCTTTCAATGCAAATGCCACTTTAATGACTTGGTTCATTCACTAGAGGGGAATTCATGATAACTTGACTTCTCTCTGCTGCAAACAGAAGAAAATGTTTTCATAAAGGTCCTGACGTGTCCAGTTTGCTAACAAAAAGCCTCGGCTGAAAAGCAGAAATCAGCAGCTCATGGGGCCTCAATAATGTGTCTCCCTTCCCCAAAGCCCTCCAGCCTTCTTTCTGTGTGTATCTGACTTTAGAAATTCATCTGTTTGCCAGAGCTTTTATTTGATTCGTTTTCTCCAGAGAATTTTCCCTTGAGGATTAAAAAAAGCCTTATGTGATTAGTTCCTTCTGAATATGTTTAAATATCAAATTATCAGAGAATTACATGTGTAGTTACCCCATTAAAGCCAACGGACAAACAAACTCAGTTTAATTTTGACAGCCTGAGTTTGGTTTGGACTTGTAGCTTCTTATTTGTGTTTACTGCTGAGAGAGACAGAGATGAAAGCTATGTAGAATTATTATGAAAATCCATTCTCCAGTCAGTCTGGAAGCAAAAACTGAGAACTGCTAAAGCAATAGATATATCAAAAGGGGCAAGCCTCAGCTATTCAAATATGCTATAAATTTCAACTGAACAGAAACCCAGGTTGATCCTGCATGTTGTTAAAATGTTAGTTGAAAAAGGCATGCTGCTATAATTAGATGTATGTAGGTGTTTGGCTCCTATAAACTTCTGTGCATACTACATAATCTTTGTTATGGAGTACACTTCCTCTTGCACTAGCACTTCCATTTGCACAAGGCTCATTGAAAACCATAGGAAGCATGCTCCTCAGCAGAGCCTATCTAATGCACATGGAACCAAGCCATAGATATTGCCTTATGAAATAAGTAAACAAAAAAAGCAATTCCATTATATCGTAGATCACCTAATTGATTATGTTTGTAATTTTTTAGCAGTCTCCAGAAATGATTGAACATGTCTGCTGTAACCTCTAGTGCATGTACTAACAATTGTACAAGATGAGAGGGATTGTACAAATTGTGAGTTGTGTTTCTTTCATTACCTACAGGTTCCTATAGAATCCCCTTTCCATAGTTTGCTTTGGTATTAGCATATAGCTGTTACTGTTAACTGTGTTATATGAGATACAATGTAGTGTGTGTGTGAACAGTGTAATTAGTTTAATAGCCTTTATATCTGTTTCCTATCCCCACTCCTTCTGAGTGAGACTGTGTGAAGATTATATTTAGCATACATATCCAAGACCTCCTTGGGCCTATGGTGTTTGGCTGACCTGCCTGCCTTGCTGGACTGCCAAACACAAGTCAGAATTTTAATTAGGTATACAACTAAAACTTCCTTTTAGCTGCCTGGAATTAGGCAGTTAGCATCCTGTTGTGTGGAATACAGTTCCTGAAAATTTCATCCTAATTAGATGGAAAACGAAATAAACATGCAAAACAAAAAGACTGGGAATGGGTTTCCCATCGAAACTAACGAGGAAAGATGAAAGAAAAAAAAAAGTAAGAGCAGCTGGGAATAATAATTAACAGAATGAAAATGGGAGGAATGGCTTTGTACACCCCTATTAAGTAGCACAGAAGCAGGTTATATTGCATCAAATATTCAAGCAGTTTCTGTGAAATCTGGTTATAACACTCTACTCCACTAAAATTTGTTGATGTGATAATGTAAATGCTGTCCATGCCTCTAGGTATTTCGAGGCAAAATGTAGCAGTTAAAAAAAAATTCCCTCCAATTCAAGTATAGACTAATGGGGTATGAATTTGCTGAGACTGAAAGGGAAGTAGTGGAAAGCTCAATGAAAATATTAACCCAGTGTGCCACACGAGGGAAAAAAGAGAGAGAAAAAAGGAAAACTCTATGATTGGAATTATGATAGGGTTGCTGGGTCCCCTTGCTTGTCCTGCAGGGTTTGGGGGGTTTTCTTTGGGGGGGGGGGGTGTTCTAGGGGTGGGCAGGGATGTTGTGTGATGTCCCCAATGCAGTGACATCACCTGGAAGTGCCAACAGGAGTTAAAATATGGGTTACAATATGTTGAATATGCCAACAGGAGTTAAAAGGAAGTGATGTCATTGTGTTAAGGACACTCTGGTATTGGGGCAAAACTCTATGGGTTTTTTTGACCCTCAAAACCATGGAGTTTGCCCAAATTGCCTTTTTGGGCAAACTTACCGCGAGGGCAGCAGTGTTGCAGCTACAGAGTTTCCTGGAGGATGCTTCCGTTCTTGATCCCCATCAGTCTGGCTTTCGCCCGGGCCATGGGACAGAGACAGTGCTGGTTGCCCTGGTGGATGACCTTCAATGGCATCTGGATCGAGGCGGCTCGATGGTACTGATGTTGTTAGACCTATCGGCAGTGTTCGATACGGTCGACCATCGGTTGCTGGCTTGCCACCTCACCAATGCAGGGATTCAGGGGTTGGCCCTACAATGGCTTTCCTCTTTCCTTGATGGTCGGGTACAAAGGGTGGCAATTGGGGGTGAACTGTCCCGGAGACACATGCTTGATTGCAGAGTGCCTCAAGGGGTGGTGCTTTCCCCGATGTTGTTTAACATCTATATGTTCCCCCTTGCCCAGATCGCCCGAAGGTATGGGTTGGGGTGTCACCAGTACGCTGATGACACCCAGCTCTATCTACTTATGGATGGCCGGCCTGCCTGTGCCCCAGAAAACTTGAACCGGGTGTTACAGGCAGTGGCTGGGTGGCTCAGGCTGAGTGGCTTGAAGCGGAATCCGGTGAAGACAGAGGTCCTTTGCTTGGGTCGTCGTGGCCCGGGAGGGGAAATCCCCCTGCCAGTTTTTGATGGGGCGCCACTGACAGCAGCGCACAAGGTCAAGAGTTTGGGGGTACTATTGGAGCCTTCCCTAACAATGGAGGCTCAAATAGCAGCCACTGCCAAGTCTGCATTTTTTCATCTTAGGCGGGCGAGGCAGTTGGCCCCTTTCCTGGAGCATGACGATCTAGCAACGGTGATTCATGCCACCGTCACCTCGAGGTTGGGCTACTGTAATGCCCTCTACATGGGGCTGCCCCTGTGCCAAACCTGGAAGTTGCAGTTAGTGCAGAATGCTGCTGCCCGGCTGTTATTAGGGCTCCCAAGATGGGAGCACATTTGGCTGGGGCTTTGGGATCTGCACTGGCTGCCAATAATATACCGAGTTCGGTACAAGGTGCTGGTTATTACCTTTAAAGCCCTATATGGCCTAGGACCTGCCTACCTTAGGGACCGTCTCTCCCCACATGTTCCCCAGAGAGTACTTAGATCGGGCTCTCAAAACCTGCTTGTAATCCCCGGGCCAAAGGAGGCCCGTCTGAAATCCACCAGGGACAGGGCCTTTTCGGTAATGGCGCCTTGCTGGTGGAACCAGCTGCCGGAAGAGGTGAGGGCCCTGTGGGACCTTGGGCAGTTCCGCAGGGCCTGCAAGACAGCCCTCTTCCGGCTGGCCTATAACTAACTGACATTGGAAACTTTATGGAAGGTTGTAGTGTATCATTTGGCAGATCGCTTGTTCTATATGTTTTATTATTTCACTGTTTTAAATTGTCTAAATTGATGTATTTTAAAAAGCTATTGTTGTAAATTGATGTATTTTAAAGCCAAACTTCATGTTAGATTTTATATGTTGTGAGCCGCCCTGAGCCGCTTCGGCGGGAAGGGTGGGATATAAATTGAAATAAACTGAAACTGAAAATACCAGTGTGTTACCATGTGATGTCTCTGATGCAATGATGTCACTTCCAGTTGATGCCATTGCTTTGGGGATGTCACACAGCAATGTCTCTGTCGAGGGTGGGGTTCCTCTGCCAGCCAGCTGGCCTGCAGTGAAGAGGAGCTCCCAAAACTGGGTGATCCCCCCTGGGATCTGGGGGCTGGCAACCCTACATTGCTAAGAAAGGGACTGAAAATAAAACAGCCAATATTATAACATCCCTATATAGATCTATCATAGCGCCTCATTTGGAATACTGTACACAGTTCTGGTCATTGTATTTCAAAATTTGACAGATTAATGATATGTCTATCAGTGTCTTCTAACCATGGTAACTGAAGGGAACTTTCACATTAAGGAACAGTAAAATTCTGAATACCTATGCCAGCAGGTAACATCAGGGGAAGGCCTTGGTCTCTTTGCCCTGTTGTTTCCACTCCAGATTAACTCATTGGCCACTGCATGAGACAGGATGCTGGACTAAATGGACTCCTTGTTCAATCCAGCAGGGTTGTTCTAATGTTCTTAAGGCATGCAAGTGTATAATACAGTGAGACCAGCTCATACAAATACCTTATTTGGAATGCTCACTGCTGTATGATGTGTCACATTTGAAATGAGCATTGAAGCAAAGAACTATGTATTATCAGAGAACAAGTTTAGGCAGAGCAGATCTTGAATCTGAACTGGATAGGACTGCATTAAGTCTTAGTTAAAGTTCAGTGCACAGTCTTATTGTCTTGTGATGCATTTTCAGTCAGTGAAAAGAGAATGTAACAAAGGACAGAAATTGCATTTATGCTCTGGTCAATCTGCAAGCCAATCAGGATCTGAGACTCTGAAGAAGTGTTATTATTGCATATTACATTTTTCTCGTGAGTTGCCTTGGAAATTCATATAACATAAAGAAGACATACAAATGTAATTATATATAAAATAGAAAATAATAGCTTCCATAGCTTTAGTTGAGAAGACAAGATGCACTGGTAAAGACAATGCTAGGAAAAGTTTAAGGCAACAGGAAAAAAGGAAGCTAGAACATGAGGTGGGTTGACTCAATAAAAGAAGTTTGCAGGACCTGAGAATGGCTGCTAATGATAGGAAGTTTTGGAAAACGTTAATTCATAGGGTTGCCATAAATCAGCAGCAATTTGGTGCCACTTGACACACATCATACACATAGCTTTAGAATGAAAATTATGCTGGAAAACTCACTGGGAAAATGCTTTCTGTGCTGAAGAATAATTTACAAAATTGCTCAAACAACTTGATTCAGTGAACTAAATGACTGATAACCTGTCATGGACTCTGACAGTTTATGGCAAGTAAGAACTGTGTTAGCCTGTCAGATAGTTAAAAGTAAGGATAAGTCACTGCTCTTAAAGCAACTCTTGAATGGCTTGCAACAGTCATTTGATGTTGAGTCAACCATCTCATGTGATTGCTTCAACAACTTGCTCACAGTTCAAAATAAGCTGTATTTTGAGAAGTTTGGTGTTCCAACATTCAGCCAGCATTCCATTTTTCTGCATTCAAAGGACCAGAACAAATTCTAGGATCATCTAGTGATTCAAAGATGATGAGCCATGAACAGTAGTAACATTGTTTGAATATGCCAACCAGAGTTAAAAACAGAACCAGAAAATCCCCCAAGCTCAGCACAGGTTCCTGCTGTTCAACCTCTACTAACTGCCAAGACAGACATCAGCTCTTGGCAAGTGCAGGGAAGCTAGTAGTCAGACTCCTTGCCAATATCAGCATGACAAAGCAGTTCCTCCTGTGTTTCTCTCTCTTGCTGGAAATAAATCATAAGATATGATTGTCTGAGATCAGCAAGCAAAGATTCAGCATTACAGTTCAGGAGAACTAAGACCTGGGCTGTCTGATGTTATGTTTATGTTGTGAGAGGTAGTTCTTAGAATGTTTAGGGAAACTATTGAGAAAATATCCCTTTTTGCTACCACTTAATTGTGCTAGCTGTGAATTTGATAGTCTGGTGCCATAGAATAACTAATGTAAGTTAATTTGCCTTAAGTATGTATATTTAATAGATATAATTTAGCCGCCCTGAGCCCGCCTCGGTGGGGTAGGGCGGGATATAAATCGAATTAAATAAAAAAATAATAATTTTGTCTGTTAATTCACACTGGGCAAGATGTTGCTGCTAATAAATTGTGTGTATTTGGGCTAGCTTATCAGGGCTGCAATACATCATTAATGTATTTCTCTTTGTTCCTCTTTCATAGTTCACAATCCAGAAATGTTCTTTATTCTTTTAAACCTGTTGCTAATCAGTGAGTGAGGAGGCTTTGGCTCTTCCCAACCCTTCTACCTTTCTGGGGCTATAATGGTTCTGAGTAAGAACATAAGAACAAAAGAGAAGCCATGTTAGATCAGGCCAGTGGCCCATCCAGTCCAACATTCTGTGTCACACAGCGGCCAAATACACACACACACACACACACACACACACACACACTGTGGCTAATAGCCACTGATGGACCTCTGCTCCATATTTTTATCTAACCCCCTCTTGAAGGTGGCCATGCTTGTGGCCGCCACCACCTCCTGTGGCAGTGAATTCCACATGTTAATCACCCTTTGGGTGAAGAAGTACTTCCTTTTATCCGTTTTAACCTGTCTGCTCAGCAATTTCATCGAATGCCCACGAGTTCTTGTATTGTGAGAAAGGGAGAAAAGTACTTCTTTCTCTACTTTCTCCATCCCATGCATTATCTTGTAAACCTCTATCATGTCACCCCTCAGTCGACGTTTCTCCAAGCTAAAGAGCCCTAAGCGTTTCAACCTTTCTTCATAGGGAAGGTGTTACAGCCCTTTAATCATTCTAGTTGCCCTTTTCTGAACTTTCTCCAATGCTATAATATCCTTTTTGAGGTGCGGCGACCAGAACTGCACACAGTACTCCAAATGAGACCGCACCATCAATTTATACAGGGGCATTATGATACTGGCTGATTTGTTTTCAATTCCCTTCCTAATAATTCCCAGCATGGCGTTGGCCTTTTTTATTGCAAACGCACACTGTCTTGACATTTTCAGTGAATTATCTACCACGACCCCAAGATCTCTCTCATGGTCAGTCTCTGCCAGTTCACACCCCATCAGCTTGTATTTGTAGCTGGGATTCTTGGCCCCAATGTGCATTACTTTGCACTTGGCCACATTGAACCGCATCTGCCACGTTGACGCCCACTCACCCAGCCTCAACAGATCCCTTTGGAGTTCCTCACAATCCTCTCTGGTTCTCACCACCCTGAACAATTTAGTGTCATCCGCAAACTTGGCCACTTCACTGGCCCTAAAGCAGATTCCAAAACTGACCAGTTATTTCACAAAGGCCAAGATAGATAAGGTGCTGGCATCTATGTGTATGTACTGTGGTGCAGGGCTCTTAAAAAGCAATGGAAGATGGACCATGTGAGCATAGGGAGCTACAGCCGTCTCCCTAATCAATTGTATCTCTATTGATTCCAATATTGGAGTCAAGGACAAAAATATTTGCAGTAGTGATGGCAGGCCTGTGGCTATGATGGGGCCCCAGAGAATCCCTACTAATCAAACCCCTGTGTAATCTTTCTGGCCCCACCAATCAGTCCCCTTGTTGCTTGCCACCACTAACCATCACTCCATTCAAGCAGTGCCTGCTGCTGCTTCTTTCTCATATTTTGTGCCACAGTCCGACTTCCACTGCAGCTGAGAGCCCTCTCCTCCCTGCCCCTGGCTTGGTCCTGGAGAGAAGAAGCCCGGGGGCAGGGAGGAGGAGGCCATGGAGCTTGGATGGCAAGTAGTAGCCTGCCCATCTCAGGTCAGCTGCCCATGAGGATGGGCAACCAGCCTGGGTGATCTGCAGAGCCAGGTCTGTGGGCAGGCAGCAAGAGGGTGCCAGGCTAACCTTGCCAGGCAGATATCTCACAGGAGAGGGGCAGATAAGAAAGGGGTGGGGGGAGCAGAGCTTCTGTTACTGCCCAGGCCCAGGAAGGACAGAGCCCCTTTCCCCAGTGTTCGGGGAGAATGAATTACTTTTGAAAAACATGGTTGTTGCTTTACTTGAGAAGCGGAAAAAGTGTTTAGAGCCAACCTGGTTGGCCCCTTGGTCCCCCAAATAAAAATTCCTGTTGTGGGCCCCACCAAACTTGAAATCCTGAGTGATGGGCAGAAAGTAAAAGTCCCTTTAAAAATAAAAACACCTAGGCAATAATATTTTCATGTAAGGTAATAATAAATAACAATAGTAGAGAGATATTAAATGTCATACATGGCACATATTTTAAATGTACCAAGTATCTTCAGTATCCCCCCTGTTTTCTTTGATAGGAAAACTCACAAACAAAGGCTTCTTTAATTTTACATTTCTCCACTATACATTTCTCTCTAATGGGAATCCAAGTTGGTTTACTATATTGTCCCTGTCTCCATTTTATTTTTTCCTTTCTTCATTTTATTTTTCCCTTCTCTATGTTATACACACAACAGCCCTGTGAGGGGCTGAGGGTGTGTGACTGGCCGAAGGTCAGTCAGCAGGATCCCACAGCAGTGTGCAGATTTGAGCCTGGATCTCCCAGAATGTAGTCTGTCACTCTACCCAGTATACCACACTGGCTGTAAGAAACATGTCCTGAAAATAAGGTCAAGACATGTGTCCTGGAAAAATAGGTTAGTTTGAAAATGTATTTATTAGTTTACAACATTTTTATGCTGCCTTTCCATCCAGTTAGGGTCCCCAAGGTGGGAAACGTGAAACTATTACAGCATTTGAAAAAAAAATTAAAATAAAATTTAAGTTCTAAAATAATTCAATAAAAACAATAAACAAACAATACCAGAATTAGGGAGGAGGCCTATAACCATTACTAAGTGTATGTCAAACAAAACAAAAAGGTTTTCACCTGCTGGTAGAAGACACCTACATAGGGAGCTGGACAAATCATCCAGATGAAAATGTAAGGAACCAGAGATAAGTCCATCCAACTCTAGCTCTTGTATGTTCAAACATTTGCAAGATTGTTTTGTTTTCTTCTCCTCATAAGAAACAACTTGAAAAAACTGTGATACTGATGATCAAAAATACCTTTTAGCTTCCTATAGTGCATATGTACGTATATGTTGTTGTTCAGTACCACAGTCGAGTTCGACTCTTTGCAACCCCATGGACAAAGTCACACCAGGCCCTCCTGTCTTCCACCATCCTCCGAAGTCTGCTCAAATTCGTGTTTGTTACATCAGTAATGCTGTCCAGCCATCTTTTTTTTTCAATTTTAAATTTTTATTCCCCTTCTTCTTTTGCTTTCTGTCTTATCTTTTGCTGTTCCCTTCTTCTTTTGCCTTCTGTTACATCAGTAATGCTGTCCAGCCATCTTATCTTTTGCCGTCCCCTGCTTCTTTTGCTTTCTGTCTTTTCCAGCATCAGGATCTTCTCCAGTGAGCACTCCTTTCTCATTTGGTAGCCGAAGTATTTGAGCTTCAGCTTCAGCATCTGACCTTCCAGGGAACAATCAGGGTTGATTTCTCTTAGGACTGACTGATTTGATCTTCTTGCAGTCCAAGGAACTCTCAAGATTCTTCTCCAGCACCACAGCTCAAAAGCATCTATTCTTCTGCGCTCGGCCTTCCTTATGGTCCAGCTCTCACAGCCATACATTACTACTGGAAATAGCATCACTTTGACTATACGGACTTTTGTTGGCAGGGTAATAGTGTCTATATGAAACCTCAATTACCCTCATCTTTGTTACACTGCTTTTATATCACAGTAATGTCTTTAGGATACATTATGAAACATGTCCTGCCATAAATAGCCATGGATCATGTCTCATTTTTGTGTCATGTTGGTTTCCCAAGGAGCATAAAAGCAAATACAAGATGAAATGTTTCACAGTCTTTACAGTTAGAGAAAATCCACCAGAAAATACGGTGCTTATTCATTAATTTTAAACTAATAACCAGAATATTTTGCAGTGCGGATGCCAAAAACCTACAATCTGTTCTTAAGAAACAGCTGATTAATCTCAGCAGTTAGTCTAATTTGATTACTCTGTTCATCTGCTCTTTCTCTCTGATTGCCTGTTTTCATTTCATTGCCTCACTTCCCTCTTTTAATACAAATGTTTGTCCTAAAAAGCATTTCCTTTCAACTTGTTGGCTGGCTGTCATCAAGTCTATTATCATTTCTATATTTCACAACCTGACACTAATAATTTCATTATTATTATTCCAACAGCAATTGAGGTGTACTCCTTCTAGAAAAATGAGTTTTATAAATGTAGAGAATATAGATGCAATTTGAACTTTAATTGCTAAGGTGAATTCTTAGGGATTCTAAGGCGATTTGGCTGAATGAATAGCTAGAAGCAAAATAACACCCTGTTAGATATATCCTGTTTTATGTAATAGTCCTTTTATAACCATGAAATATCTATTTCATTCCATCAAAACAAGATTATAAACACTGATTTGATCCCAGTTTGGAAATGTGTAGAGAACAAAACAAACTATAGTAGTTATACTCCATAGTTCCTCCAAGCATAGTGACATATTTTGCTGGAAAAGCAGTAACTCCAAAGTTGAGGGGTGATGATCTTATGACTCCATCAGATTCCATCAATCAAGATATCGCTGTAACATGGAAAACTAGCTTAAGACAAAGATCTCAAGCTTTAGGGATCTCTCTTTGTGATGACATTGCAAAACATCTATGTAACTGCAACAATGAAAAAGATCTACTAGGGTGAGAAGAGACAGGCATTTAAAGCTGCCCGGGGGACAGGAGGCAGGTGGACCAAAAAAGCGCGTCCACACGTGCACATCTGCCTGCCGTCCCCATCCCACCCCAGTCCCGTCCCAGGCTGGCCAGGAGCCAGCTCGAAAAGGTACCACTTTCAAAGTGGTACCTTTTCACTGCAGCGCCTCTGAGGCGCCTTCCAGCCATCTGAAAAGCCAGGAGGTGCCTGGAAAGCGCCCGGGGAGCTGCAAGCGGGACAGCAGGAGCATTCCAGATGCTCCCCAGCTGCCCAAGGCTTGCCCCTTCCTGCAGCGCCATCCGGAAGGGGAGGGACAGTGGCTCAGTGGTAGAGCATCTGCTTGGGAAGCAGAAGGTCCCAGGTTCAATCCCTGGCATCTCCAACTAAAAAGGGCCCAGGCAAGGAGGCGTGAAAAACCTCAGCTTGTGACCCTGGAGAGCCGCTGCCAGTCTGAGTAGACAATACTGACTTTGATGGACCGAGGGTCTGTTTCAGTATAAGGCAGCTTCATATGTTCATATATGTTCATATATGGAAGCTCCAGGGCATTCTTCTTCAGGCCAGTTTTGTTCGTCTTTTACCAGCCCTAGTCTGTTACCAGCTGGTAACAAACCAGCCATCTGTTACCAGCCCAAGTGTAATGTATAGTCTGCCATGAAAACTTCATGATGCGATGTCACCCCAGAGCCCCAGAGTCGGAAACGACTGGTGCTTGCACAGGGGGCTACCTTTACCTTTTTTGGTGCAATGAATGTTTGAACATGGGCTGGTATGGCACACATTCTGCTTGCTGGTCAAAGCAGGGAGACAATCCTGAAAGGAAACTCACATATATGTTCATGGGAGCTTGCCTATAACATGGCCCCAGGAAGCTGCAGAAATGGAACAGCTGTCTTGTCTACGTGCTAACTGCTCCCCCCCTCCAATAAGTATTAGCATCCTCATCAAAGTCTCTAAGCATCTCTCCTTTATCTGTCTGAAGTATAAAATTCCATTAGTGACATTCCTCTGCAAGACATCTGCATCTGGTCTTTATGATCTCTCCTGTGGCCATCAGTTTTTTTAAGTTGTAAGCATCTCTGGAAAACAGATTTATGATACTCTTCTTGGACTATCTTCTATGTTACAAAACAAACAAGTAAGGCATTACCTTTGAGGTATCAAATAGATGGTTATCAGCCATCTATGCTACATACACAGGATATGTCCACTAGGGTGCCATCACCCCTCTTGATCAAAATATGGGAAACCCCCTGATCAAACATTTGGGATCTCATCAAAGATGAGAAACTTCCGTCCTTTGTTCAGATCCACACCCCTGCCCTCCCCCCTCCCCAGATATAAAAAGGGCTGCCTAGCCACAGCTCAGGTGTCACTCTAGGGCACCTATCAGAATAGCACCCCAAAATCATAGTTTGGGTCCCCTTGTTTGTGATACACTGGCCATTCATGATCTTTTCTACATAGATCTTTGCACATCTGGATGGTAATGAACCAGTCTATGCAAGAAATACATTTTCTGGACACCACTGTAAAACTAAACAATGGACGCATTGACACCACTTTATACCGGAAACCTACTGACTGACAAACATACCTGCATGCCTCCAGCTACCACCCCAAACACACCAAACGATCCATTGTATACAGCCAGGCTCTACGCTACAGCCGCATTTGCTCCAATCCTGCTGACAGAGATTCTCACCTGAGAGATCTACAACAAACCTTTTTGGAACTAAAATACCCACCTGATGAAGTCAGGACACAGATCAACAAAGCCAGAATGATACCCAGAGAAAACCTTACAAGACAGACCCAAAAGAGAAAATAACAGAATACTAATAGTGGTCACACACAACTCTCAACTTAAAATAGTTTATTGTATCATCAACAACTTACAACCTCTTTTGGACAGTGACAGCTCTCTTTCAAAAGCACTGGGGGGTAAACCGTTTCTTGCACACAGACAGCCCCCGAACCTCAAACAACTCCTCACCCACAACAATACAGCATCTCATCTGAGCATGGACACCGGTACTAGAACTTGCAATAAGTGCCAACTTTGCTGCCACATACACCCAGGCAACACAATCACTGGGCCTAACAACATTAACTATACCATCTCAGGCTCATTCACTTGATCATCTTCCAACATTATATATGCCATTAAATGCCAACAATGCCCTTCAGTTCTCTACATAGGGCAAACAGGACAAACCCTACGCCAAAGGATAAATGGACACAAATCTGACATTAGGAATCACAGAACTGAGAAATCTGTGGGAGAACACTTTAACCTTCCAAAGCATTCAATGGGTGACCTCAAGGTAGCTGTTTTACTGCAAAGGAACTTCAAGAACAGAATGGAGAGAGAAATTACTGAATTACAAATTATTATGAAACTTGGAACAAACACCTCCACAGGACTGAACAGGGATATTGGTTTCTTATCTCATTACAGATGCTAAACCCACTCCCAGTGAGTATAGCTATACATCCACAGTATTCCAATGTGTTTCACTTTTAGAATTGTGTATCAGTATAATTATTTGTATAGACATACTCAAAATAGGGATATTGGCAGTATATCTCATTACATATGCTTTACCCATTTTCACTATATTTTATTGTATTCCTTTTTCCTATGGCAAACTAGAATTATGTTTACATGTTAAAAAGTAAATTTGGTGGACAAGAACATCACTATCCAATGTATTTCTCTTTTAACTGTATTGACACACTCAAACAGGAACTTTGGTTGCTTATCCCATTACATATATTGAACCCATCTCCCATTGTCATTGACAGACAATCTCACATTTTGACATACTACTGTTTTGTTGCTTTCGCATGCGCATGCTACTCAGATCAAAGGTTTGCTCAATTCATTAATTTTACTGCATACTGCTGCTTTGTTGCTTTTGCATGCTCCTGCTACTGAGACCAAAGGTTTGCTCAATTTGTTAATTTTACTATTCTGTCATTGTACCATTTTACATTCTAAACCACTGCCCACTGGATAATTTTACTTCACTGTCATTGGTTCTTAAATCTGTACCATGTTGCATTCTGGGTAACTGCCTACCAGCTATGTATGGCTCTGCTCAGCTATGTATGGCTTTGCTCACTGTGCTGGATTCCTCGTCTGATGAAGTATGCTTAAGAGGAAACGAAAGCTTACGTTCTAAATAAAAATTGGTTGGTCTTAAAGGCGCAACTTGACTCCTGCTTTGTTCAACTGGATGGTAAATGTTACCTCAAAAAACTCCCTATATGTTTCTAAGCTCCTCCGTTTCTCTGTAGCCTTGCTTGTATGTATTATTTGTTTACTTTGTGTGCATGATTACATTTAACTAGTGTTTTAAATAAAATAATCTTCTTTTAATTTGGTGTCAATTATTAAGAGGTTTTTCTCTTTGAAATTGACCCTGATATACATAGGTGTATGATCCTACCTGTTCTCTTACCAGTTTTGTCTCCCTGCTAAAAGTGGTGACACTGGCCAGAGAAATAGGATTGGTTGCAGCTCTGATTTGAGTTTGTTGCTATTTAATGTCTGAAACAGTCCTGAGACCCCACAAGCAATGTGCTCCAAGCTTTCTGTGACTTCTTGTTTCATTTGTGCATGGCTTCCATTTCATAAACTGCAATAGAATTGAAGTTTCTGGTATAGTTTGGTTGTGTCTATGAGTTTTATCAAAAAAGAATTAAAGAGGAATTATTTAGCCTCAGGAGTTTTCTGCATCTGTGGTTTTTCCATCACAGGTCAGCTTGTGACACAAATGTGATCATGTTCATAGATTTTAATTCCCTGTGTGGCCCTCATGAATTAATTGAATGTAGGTTTTGTTTTTTACTGGCCTATGTTGTGTTAAAACAGAGCATCCTCAATGTGAAATTTAAGACTATTAATACAGGGTTTAAATTCTGCAATGGCAGATTAGCACACACACACAAGACCTGCACTTTGCTATAATAAAGGCAAAAAAATTAAAGATACAAAGTAATATTTCTAATCTGTGAGTTCAAGAGAGATTGACAAAGAATGCTTGTTCAGGTTTTGATCAGTCATCTTCCAGAGCTTTACACCAAAATGCAAAATCTGTTCTGTTAATACTGTCTCATGACAAGAAGTGCCTCTCCCCTTCCCCAGAAGACTCAAATATGCCTTTCTTTTCTAGCTGGTGGTCAGACAAAATAACATAATAGAATCTAAAGCAGTTTTCTTTAAAATGATCTGCTACCGATTTTTTCTCATGAGGACAATTAAAGTGATCTAAATTAAATGTTTTTACACTGCTGAACCCATAAGCACTTCATCTTTGGCACTTAACTGCTTATCCCTGACAATGCCCTGGAGTTCTTTACATATCCCTTCTCTTTTCTGACCCTCCCCTCCCCCCAAAAAAATTCATAATAGCTCTTTGTTGAAGGAACAGGAGGCACAATCTGAGGCATCTGTTTGCATAACAAGGAACAACTTATTTGTGAAAACTATCTGGAAGCTTCAGGACAAAAAGTAGACTGGTGACATCAGCATCAAAACACTGTTCATACTTGTCTTTTGGGTCTAGCTCTTCATATGTCCTTGAGGAGAAAAACAGCAAATACCAACTCCTAAAAGCAGAGTGCATTTGGCCATCTTACAATACTACACAACTTGCACAAATCTGGAATAAAATGTGCTGCTGAAAAGTAAAGAGTAACACAGCAACAATCACCACCTCCTTCTTGAATGGTGTAGTAGTTAAGAGCAACAGACTCTAATCTGGAGAATTGGGTTCAAGTCTGCACTTCTCCACATGAAACCAGCTGGGTGACCTTGAGTCAGTCATAACTCTTTCAGAGCTCTCTCAGACCCCAAAATAAGTCTAGCTCACCACCTAGTGGTGCATAAAGCTAAAAGAGCTAAAACTTCAGGTTGCCAAACAAATTTAGGATCTCCTGACTATACTATATACAATACCACAGGCCCTCTCACAAACAGCTCCCCCAGGTTATTTGGTCTTTCACAAATCGTGGACTAGCGGGCGGGGGGGAGGAGTGGCGTTGTTTATACGGGAGGCTTACTCCTTTAGGGCGCTCCTGGCCCCAAGGATCGAGGGTATTGAATGTGCCGGCTTGGCGTGGGAGGCTGGAGAGGGGTTGGCGGTCTGGCTGGTATACCGTGCGCCTAACGCACCAGCCAGCGCTTTACCATCCCTACTCGAGGCGGCGACAGGCTGGGCTTTGGAGCACCCAAGGTTGATAATCCTGGGTGACTTCAACGTCCATGCCGATGACCCGGCCTCTAGTCAGGCAACGGACCTGGTGTCATCCATGGCAGCACTAGGACTCTCTCAATTTGTTACAGCTCCCACTCACCAGGCTGGACACATGTTAGACTTGATCTTTACGGCCGGGGTTATGGTGGACGATATAGCCATGGAAGTGGTGCCATGGTTGGACCACCTTGCCCTTAAGGCTCGTGTAGACACGCCACCCCAAACCTGTTTAGGTGACGAGCCTATTATGGCTCGCCCGCGGAGCCAGATGGACCCGGAATGGTTCCAAACAGCACTGCGGGATCCCTGGCCCTCTGGCGTTCCCCTTGATGACCTGGTTGAGACCTGGAATAGCCGGCTCTCCAGGGCCATTGATGAGATCGCACCATGACGCCCTCTGCGACCTCGGACTAGACTGGCTCCGTGGTATACCCCGGAGTTACGCCAGCTGAAACAAGGCCTCAGATGGCTAGAGAGGCAATGGCGGCGTACTCACGACGAAGCGACTAGAACATCTTATAGGGAGTTTATGAGGTCCTATGAGATGGCAATCAAGGCCACAAAGAAAAGATACTTTGCGACTAAGATTGCGTCTGCAAACTCGCGCCCGGCACAATTATTTAGGATAATTCGGAATCTTACTAAATTTCCACAAGGCAAACCAAATGTTAAGGAATTGGAGATAGGCTGTGAGGCTTTTGCGAGATTTTTTGCAGACAAGGTCCAGTCGCTCCGCCACGACTGCCCTGCCATATTAGATACAGTAAGTGAACTCGAGGCCCCGTGCGTGTCTTCCGGTTCGATCCTGGACCACTTCAACCCACTCGGCTTGGAGGTTGACAGAATCCTTGCCACTGCACGCCCAACTACCTGTGATCGGGACCCATGCCCCTCCTGGCTAATTAAGGCCTGCCGGGAGGAGCTAAGATGTCCTGTACGGGACATCATAAATAGATCTCTTTCAGAGGGCTCTTTTCCAATGCCCCTGAAGGAGGCAATGGTCCGCCCTCTCCTGAAAAAGGCTACATCTGACCCGGCTGAATTGGCTCACTACCGGCCGGTGTCAAATTTGCCCTTTTTGGGCAAAATTATTGAGAGGGCTGTGGTGTCGCAGTTACAGGGTTTCTTGGATGACACTTCCACCTTAGATCCATACCAGTCCGGCTTCCGCCCGGGCCATAGGGTGGAGACAGTGCTGGTCACCCTCATGGATGACCTCCGGCGACATCTGGATCGTGGCGGCTCGCGGTATTGCTGTTGTTGGACCTGTCGGCAGCATTCGATATGGTCGATCATCGGCTGCTGACCCGCCGCCTCGCCGACACAGGAATTCGGGGGCTAGCCTTACAGTGGCTCTCCTCCTTCCTTGAAGGTCGGGGACAAAGGGTGGCAATTGGGGGAGAGTTGTCCCAGAGGCACCTACTCAACTGCGAGGTGCCTCAGGGGGCAGTTCTCTCCCCGATGCTGTTTAACATCTTTATGCGCCCCCTTGCCCAGATTGCCCGGAGGTATGGGCTGGGTTGTCACCAGTACGCTGATGACACCCAGCTCTATCTATTGATGGGTGACCGGACTGGAGACGCTCCTGAAAACCTGGACCGGGCGATGCAAGACGTGGCAGGGTGGATCAAGTCGAGTGGGCTGAAGTTGAGTCCAGCGAAGACAGAGGTCCTTTGCGTGGGCTGCGGAGGGCCAGGGGAGGAGATCTCCCTTCTGGCTTTTGACGGTGCGTCGCTGATACCAGTGCGCAGGGTCAAGAGCCTGGGAGTGCTTCTGGAGCCTTCCTTGACAATGGAGGCACAGATAGCAGCCACTGCTAAAGCCGCCTTTTTCCATCTTAGGAGGGCAAAGCAGCTGGCCCCTTTCCTGGAACATGGCGACCTAGCAACAGTGATCCATGCAACGGTCACCTCGAGGCTGGACTACTGTAATGCCCTCTACATGGGGCTGCCCCTGTACCGAACTCGGAAACTGCAGCTAGTGCAGAATGCAGCGGCCAGGCTGTTAGTGGGACTATCTCGGTGGGAGCACGTGCAGCCTAGGTTGCGGGAGCTGCACTGGCTGCCAATTGTGTTCCGAGTTCGTTACAAGGTGCTGGTTATTACCTTTAAAGCCCTATATGGCCGAGGACCTGTCTACCTTAGGGACCGCCTCCCCCCATATATTCCCCAGAGAGCACTGAGATCTAGCTCCCAAAATCTCTTAAAAATCCCTGGACCAAGGAAGGCCAAACTGAAAACAACTCGAGAGCAGGCCTTCTCAGTAACGGCTCCCCATTGGTGGAATCAACTACCAGCCGAGGTTCGAGCCCTGCGGGACTATAATCAGTTCCGCAGAACAGGTAAAATTATTCTTTTCCAAATGGCCTACAAGACTGAATCCTGAAATGTTATCCAGCCATCTGATATACATCGTTTTGTATTATAGCACCTATCTGCCGTGGTTTTAATTAATCTATTTATTTAATGTGTTTTATTGTATTTTTACTGTATTATATTTGCTGTATGTTATGGCACTTTACATGTTTGTGAGCCGCCCTGAGCCTGCCTTGGTGGGGAGGGCGGGATATAAATAAAATTATTATTATTATTATTATTATTATTATTATTATTATTATTATTATTATTATTATTATTATTATTATTAGTATTAGTATTCTTAATTGATTGGTTCATGCTTAGTTTTTTTTAATCTTTTCCACTCCTCCCTGCACCCTCTTGTGTGTTCTTCTGTCTAGTATACTCCAGCCCGACCAACATATTGTGTCCCCCCAGTTACTCCGTTGCTCCTTATCCATTCAGTGAACCTTAGCGTCAGTCATTACAAAATTTACTACTTTGTAATATATGGTACATGTTTCCCATACCCTTATTTGTATGGGTACACTACATACAAAACACTGTATTGTTCCTCACCTATTCTCTGTATTATTGGCAACTGCTGACAGAGATAGGGGAACATGTGAAGATACAGTAAGATGATGTGACAATTCTGTAAGGCTTACTAGAGATTATGCAGGATGGAGAACTTGGTGGCATCCCCATACTTAACATCATGTTTTGCTTCCATGTCCTGGAATGAGAGCATGTGATGCAGTATTCAGGTAAATGAATGTTAAACTTTATTAAAAACTAATGTGTCACATCAGACTAGAAAGAAAACCTCTCTCTAACATTCTATACAAGTAATCTTACAACTGTGCAACTCTGGAGATTATGTTTTGTACAAGTTTATACCTTGGGCAGTCCCACAGATGATACCTTTGTCTCATATACCCTGTTGATCAACAGGTGTGCGGAGTCAGGCTAGCAGCATCCCGCTATCCTAGACTGAACAACCTTGGAGTTTGGTCCAGTTCCATTGGGTGCCTTAAGGCCACTAATATTATCTTACAACCCCCTCCCAAGGTTCCTACTATTTCTGATGATAGCCAAATTAATGAGCAGACCAACTGGCAATGCAAAAATGCAAGATAAGCCACACCAAATAAGAATGACTACTATTTAAAAATCCTGCTTATGAAGAAGAAGAGGAGGAGGAGATTGGATTTATATCCCACCCTTCACTTGGAGCCTCAGAGTGGCTTAAAATTTCCTTCCCTTCCCCTCCACAGATACCCTATGAGGTAGGTGGAGCTGAGAGAGCTCTCCTGAGAACTGCTGTTGAGAGAACAGCTCAGAAAGAACTTGTGACTGACTGAAGGTGCATGTGGAAAAGTGGGGAATCAAACCCAGTTCTCTCAGATTAGAGCATGTTCTGAACCACTATACCAATCTGGCTCTTCACCAACCAGCTAATCCTGCATTGGTGTATAAACACAGACCCAACTGTGTGTTATGGAAATTAACTCTGCAATCATTAGCAGGTTTACTCAGACTCCTAATAAAATCTACTGATTTAGAATTACTTAGAGAAAAGTGTTCTTAGGATTGTACTGTAAATCCTGAAGTTATATCTCAAAAAGGTAGAGACAGATATACTGTGATGGAGCTAACAACACAATTGAAATCTTGGGCACATTTCACTATTTGGTCAAGATGTCAAAGAAACTGTAATTTCCTTTCTGGGTGCTTCTTTCTCCATTATCCAGACATTTTAATGTATTAGTCAAGAGCAGGTCTTAAAGGAAACTTTAGGTCTGCACCCATCAAAATCTGATTGGGTTAGAGAGAAAACTCCCAGACTGCAGAGAAATCTATAAAACATTTAGCCTAGATTGGACTTCTGTGTTAAGGCTGTGATACCAAAGGCAAACCCTGTCAGCCTATGCCATTTTAAACCCATTCCTAAGAAGATTAATATCAAGGAACATTTGTACTTATATAATTTGCTAGCAGTATACCTTTTGATTCTTTTTCTCATGTCCTGCATATAATTTTCTGTCTATGGATTGTTCCCAAGTAATTGTGCATTCTAGGATTTATGCTCAATTATTGAAGGCTCTTATAGTCATGATTTTTTCTCCTGTGAACTGTCTTCTTAAAGAAATTCCACTTTCATTATGCCAAGCAACCAGAGCTCAGTTTGATACTGAAATAATAGCACAGGCTAAGAGAGATATGGGAAGGGGATGGGAGATAAAGCCCACACGTTCTGTCTCACCCTGATGAAAGCACACATGCATGCACACACAAACAGGATTTTTTTTTTTAATGTTCAAAATGGGGCCAGGTTCAAATCAACTTTTTGGCGGTAGCAGCCTAACTGCCATAATAAGGATTCCAGGCATAAGAAACTGGGAAGTAAGGTTGTGCTTGGCAAAATTTGGCGCAAATCAGAAACCTCTAATTGGTGGAATTGGAGGTGGAACAAGGTGGGTGTGACAGTGTGCATGGGAAGTTCTTCGGTTTGAGTATTTTTATTTATTTATTTATTTATTTATTGCAGCTGCTGTGCTAAAAAGACAAACTCCAAAACAGCCGTTTAAACAGATATATTTGGGGTAAAGGCGGTAGAGGCAGTTATAGGCAGTCCAAAGGTTCATACACAGATAGTCAGTCCAGTCAAGGCAACAGCACAGAATCAGTATCCAGTAGAGTAGTCAACATACCAGTCCATACATCAATCCTTATCCAGTTCTTATCCAATCCTTCAGAGTAACAGTCTGAGTTCAAGATATTGCTCCTCTCTCACACACCGTCCTCCTCTCCTCGTATCACCCACAGTGGCTGAGAGTTAGACCTCTGCTATTATAGTACAGCTAGCCAATCACAATCATTGATTAGTAAACTAGCTGCACATACTACTCTCGTGACATGCATTATCCTGTATAGCTGGAGTTACATAACTATTACTCAGCATTTTGCTCTCTTAAAGAACCCAATGCTGTCAGGGTGGGACAGCTGAAAGTCAAGAAGTGGTTGTGTGACACATACTAACTATGGATGATCCACAAAGTGAAATCACTTTTGCATCTGGCTTCTGTGAGTAGACTGAACTAATAATCAGAGGAAATATAATATTGTTTGCATTTCTCATGAAAGTTGGTTGCCAAGATATGGGATATCTGCATTTATTAGGCAATTATTACATTTTGAAAGTAGTTTTATACTGTTGGTTAAAGAAGTGCTGTGTTTTTTGCTCCTCTCAATTTTTTCTGCATTTTCATATGGGGAGAGGCAGTCCTGAAGGCATGTTGGCCCCTGGACATATACAACTTTATAGTTAGTACCAGCACCTGCAAATGGATCTGCTACTCAGTTGGCAGCCAGTCCAGTGAAGCACAGAATGGAACTGTGTTTGCAGAATCCGGCCCTCCCCGACCGCGCCGCCGCAGGTGGCTGTGGGCGGGGGCCGAGTTTTGCCTCCCCGGATGGAGCGAGGCAGCGCTTCCTGCCCATACGGGGATTTGCAGGGCGGGGGCTGGGGCTTTATAAGCCCAGCCTCGCCCTCCTACACGCACTTCGCCACGTGTTTTGGTCTTACTATATCAGGCTCTCGTCGTCTTTTTTCCCCGACGAGGCCTGTGGCGGCGGAGGCAGTCAGCTGTTTCGCGGCCTCCTCCTCGGCTTGGCTTTGGAGCTTCGGCGGGCTTCTCTCTCCGGCAGAGCCGTCCTTCGGGCTGCCTTGCCTTTTAGAGCGGCTGCGCGCGAGCCGCGCCTTGCTTTTCGCGCGTTGTTTTTGGCTGCTCCAGCTGATCGTCGGGGAGAGGAGGGGCTGTATCAGCGGCATTCGAGCCGGCTCGTTTGAGCCGCGGCGTGCTTCTTGCGGCGTGCTTCTTGCGGATTCGGTCTGCTCCAGCCGGTCGTGGAGCGAGGAGGCGGTAACAGCGGCTTTAGAGCTGCTGGGGGGGGGGCTTCCCTTGTTCCCTAGAGGTTATCTTTTCTCAAGGGGAGGGACGGTGGCTCAGGGTAGGGCATCTGCTTGGTAAGCAGATGGTCCCAGGTTTAATTCGCAGCATCCCCAACTGAAAAGGGTCCAGGCACGTAGGCATGAAAAACCTCAGCTTGAGACTCTGGAGAGACGCTGCCAGTCTGGGTAGACAGTGCTGATTTCGATGGACCCAGGGTCTGAGTCAGTATAAGGCAGCTCCATACGTTCTTCATATTTTCCCTGTGGGTCTGGGGCTGGTGCCCCTGGGCTTCCTTGTAGTTGGGTGGGGCCTGATCCAGTAGAAGGCAGCCTCATTGGAGGGGGTTGTTTCCCCTCTTTCTTGGAGTTCTTTCTTGGGCGGGGTCAGCCTGGTGATTTGAACTTGGCCTGGTTGGGCAGCGGCGGCCCTTTACTATCCCTGGTGTGGGGACCAGGCCTCCCAGGTATTCGGGCTATAGGCTTATAGCTCAGTGGGGCTTTTAGCCCGTGTGGAAATGGCTCCCAAAATGGGTAGGGGACTTCCAAGGGCAAGCAGCCCGTTAAGGCACAGGGTAAGAGGCCTGCCCCTCCAGGCACGGGGTTGAGTAGGAGACCAACACCAGGCTGGCCATTGTTGAATGTTTGTCCGCTCTGGAGCGCCAATACGGCCTTGACCCAGGCACATCGGGGTTACCCCGGGGGGGGGGGAAAGCTGCAAGGGCGTCCACACAGGCTTTTGAGCTAGAGGTTCTGGCCCGTCTCTCTACTTTACAGGACATGGCTGCCTGTCCTGGACAGTCGGGTGAGACGAGGCATGTTTCCTGTTGAACCCACCTCGGATTCTGAAGATGGGTTGGTTCCTGCTGAGGCCCTGAGCGTTCTGAGGATCGCGGCGCTGCACCCGTCGTTCTTGCTGTTGGTGCACCCGGTCAAAAAGGTTAGCTGGGTGGGCCTGGGCCGACCGGCGCTTGGCCTTGGGGTGTGTGGCCCCATTTTATCAGCCTGCAGCTTCCCTGCCGGCAATCGCGGGCGGGCCAAGTGCAGC
The DNA here is from genome assembly GCF_032191835.1 of Heteronotia binoei. NCBI lineage: Eukaryota > Metazoa > Chordata > Lepidosauria > Squamata > Gekkonidae > Heteronotia > Heteronotia binoei. The sequence goes on from NC_083243.1 coordinate 105,185,708, forward strand.
TTCTGGGTCCTCGGTGTCCACGGTGCCAACTGGCAGTTGGGGAAATTGTGGGCAGGGGCAGATTCTCCCGTGGGGCACTACATCTGCCCCTCAACGCCCAGTGCTCCGTCTACGTCTCAAGGTTCGGTAGGTCAGGTCACGTAGGGTGGACCTTGTCCATGGGGCCAGTTGTGGAGTGGTCAATGGCCTCCCGGTTGGCCCAGCACCTCCAGCTGTTTTGGGGGTTGGCCCCCAGCCTCATTGGGGTCGGTCCCATTTCAGTGTCGCCCCCTTTTTGCGTCACGGCCAGGCCGCTGGGTGATCACTCGACGGGGGACACCCGTGAGAAGCTATTCAGGGGCGTGCATGCGGTTGTCTTTGGCCTTCTTTACAGGGAACTGGAGGAGAAGGACAAAGATGAAGTGGATGAGAGGGATGAGGAAAGGATTAAATGGAGGAAGGTGGAATGAAATCGGGCTAACTGGTTGCCCGGATTTCTGATCTATGCTGGTGTTATAGCGCATGCACAGCCTTTACGGGCTGCACCGCTATTCCAGTATTGTGATATTGTCTACAAGGCGTATACAGACTTCTCGGGCGCTGCATGGCTGCAGTTCGATTAGGAGTTCCGGATGAGGGCTGCCCTCAACCCTTCTATGCCTTGGGACCGAATGAATCAGTAGCTTTGGCTGCAGCTCGTGTCCCCCGCTAAGCCTAATGCTGGGGACAGGTCTGACAGTGGTCACCTGGTTAGTAGGCAGGCTGGTCTGTCTGGTCCCCACGTTTGTGCGTGGTAGTCGGCCAACCCCGGCTTTTGTGCTGGGAGTACTCGTCCCAGGAGGTTTGCAATCGTAAGACCTGCAAGTACAAGCATGAGGCCCACTGTGTGGGGGTTCGCATGCCTTGTCTGCATGCAGCAAGTCCAAGCCCCTGAGTGGCACCAAGAGGCCCGAGGGCGGGGCCGAAGCCCAGGGTTCTGGTAAAGGGTCCCAGCCCCATCAAAGTGAGAGTTCTCATCAAAATGTTAGCCAGCTACCCTAGGGCGAGTGATAGAGGTTACTTACGTGAAGGTTTTTGTTTGGTTTTTCCCATTTTAGGGTCCACGTGGACCCTGTATGGCGAAGAATTTAATGTCTGTTAGAGGGATGGGTCGATGGTGGGCCGGGTTGTAGCCTGCCACGTGGTGGATATGGACCTTTGCTGTAATTC